>NC_064868.1:71928267-72615767 GCF_024139225.1 Suncus etruscus | reverse complement strand
GGTGACCCATATAATCCCCCAAGCCAGGAGCGATTTCTGAGCACATAGCCAGGAGTAATCCCAGAGCATCACCAGGTGTGGCCCAAAAACAAAGAAAAAAGAAAAAGAAAATGCATCACATAGTTGACATAGTTGCATCACATGTGTTGACATAGTTGATCTTTTTTTGATAATAAAATTCATTTAAAGTTTTTTTTAATATGGAATGCTTCACGAATTTGCGTGTCATCCTTGTGCAGGGGCCATGCTAATCTTCTCTGTATCGTTCCAATTTTAGTATATGTGCTGCCGAAGCGAGCACCATTTAAAATTTAAAATATTAGTAGATATGGGCCCTGAGAGATAGCACAGTGGCGTTTGCCTTGAAAGTAGCCGATCTAGGACCAAAGGTGATTGGTTCGAATCCCGGTGTCCCATATGGTCCCCAGTGCCTGCCAGGAGCTATTTTCTGAGCAGACAGCCAGGAGTAACCCCTGAGCACCGCCGGGTGTGGCCCAAAAACCAAAAAAAAATTTTATATATATATATTAATAGATATAAATTTTTCTAATAAAACTGACCAAGAGTACGTAAATAAAATTGAAGGTCACTGCATCAAAACTGTAAGGAGTATTTTTCTACAAATGTACAGAACTGATCAGGAGCCTTGTTTGATGGACCATCACCTGTATTTTCATTACTCCACTAACAAACTCCCCCCAGTGACTTATGCTCACTGTATGGAACTTACCTTCATTGTAAGTTCTTTGATGGAAAGTCACCTATTTCTTATTGCCACACTAACAAACATATCCCAGGTGACTTCTACTCATTGTATGCCCCTCACATGTACATGCCCATGACTAATTTTCCTGGGAGAGTTATAACTACATTGAGAATAGTATGATACCCTAACTGTACTTAGCATAAAATGAGGTTTCTGCTGCCTCTCTCCCCAAGTCTTTGGGCGGTTTAGGTCACACTGCCAGTGCTCAGGGGTTACTGCTGGCTCTGCACTTAGATCGTTCCTGGCAGTTTTGGGGGATCATATGGGATGTAGGGAATCGAACCGGGGTCAAACCAGGGTTGATCATGTGCAAGGCAAATGCCCTAACACTGTGTTATCTCTGGCCCCTCTCCCCAAGTCTTATTTTGCATCTTATACTGGCCAGATAAACATCCCAACTTTTCTTCCTAATAAAGTTCTTTTTAAACTTACCAGTTCTTGTGGTTTGTTTTGTTTTGTTTGTCTTGGAGGTCACACCCAGCTTAGTTCTGGCTCTGAGCTGGTCAGTTGTCTGCAAAGTAAATGCCCTACCTGCTGTACTATCTCTCTATCACCATGATCTTGTGTTTTTATAAGACATTAAAGGCACATAAGCCCACAGATATGTATGGACAGATGTCTAAGTGGGTGGGGTGTATTATATTTGCTGGAGAAATGACAGATCAGTCTCTACACTCACCAATGAACGCTGAAGCCATTCAGATATTCAGAAAGAATGCCATAATGGTGGCCAGAATGGTGGAGCAAGTGGTAGGACATTTGACTTGTGCTAGCCTAGGATGGACAGCAGTTCAATCTCCTGGTGTCTCATATGGTCCCCCAAGGGAGGAGTAATTTCTGTGCACATAGGCAGGAGTAACCCCTTAGCGTCACTGGGCATGTAATCCAAAAAGCAAAAAAAAAAAAAAAGGTAAGAAGAAAGAAACTGCCATAACTGAAACTTCTGAAACAAATTGAAACTCCAAGCCAACTTAACTAGACCCTGCATTTTCCTTCTCTCTGGCCTTGGAAATGCAAACATATTACCATAAACTGGATCTTCCAGAACTCAAAGTTATTTGCTCCTTTCCCAGTTTAGATGTCTCCTATTCTGAGAGGCATTTATTTCCAGATACCAAATTTAAAAAAACATCATTTATTTTCCTAATCATCTGATTTCAGCTTTTATCCCTCCCAGCACATAATATTCCCTGGCAGTGTTTCTATTTGTTTGATGTTCTTATCTCCCAACTAAAATGAGAAAGAGCTTTATTTTCTGTCCATTGACACCTAGCAAAGTTCCTGGCATGTAAGAAAGTTTCTAATAGTATTGAATTCATTGTTTTCAGATGCTCACAAGCCCAGGAGATGGACATTTTGAAGACCCCAAAACCCTAGGGAATACTGTAGGTCATGAGTGAAGAACAGAATGCCTGACACTACAATGTAGAACCAGGACTGTACTAAACTCCAAATCTTTCTACTCCTCCAGTGTTCCCACCACACTCTACAGAGTTAGCTTGATTCTTCTCACAGACTCCCATGGGTCCCTGTTTGCCACATGAACCCAGATCCAGAACATTCTCTACCATCCTGATAAAAACTCTGAGGGAAGGGAAGGCTTAATTCTGAATGAAATCTGCCTCGAGTTAATATAAGAAACTGCCATGCAACCATTTTTATGTGTACAATTCAACAGTGTTCAATATATTCAGATTTTAAGGACTGGAGAGATAGTATAGCTGGATGAGCACTTGTCTTGCATGTACTCATCTCCTGGGTTCAGTCCTTGGCATCACATATGGTCTCTGAGCCCCACTAGGAATAATTTCTGTGTTCAGAACAAGGAATAAGCTCTGAGCATTGCAGGGGGTGCAAAATATACACTAAAATACGTTTAAAATTTGCTGCAACCAATCTCTTAAATATAACATTTGCAATATTGAAATGAAATTCACCAAACGCATTTCCACTCTCCTACACAAGACCTTGAAAACTACCCATATACTTTAATTATATGATTTTAACTGCATGAAGAACTTCAAATGAGTGGAATGATATATTTGTATTTGTTTGACTGGTTTATTCTATATTTGTAGTCTTCAAAGTTCATTCATTTTTCTACAGAATTTCTTTAGAAGAATTGAATACTCCTTTGTACAATGTTGATTACATAAAGTTCCATTACAAACTAAAAGATGCCACCAAATTGAAGCAATACAAGACCCCAGCCTAGATCACCTCACACATATGAACAGTTAGACTCTACGAAAGATCAGGCATCCTCTTAAGAAACCACAACAACATAATGGAACAACAACAACAAAAACTAGAGATTAAATGCACAAGAAGAAAAGACAGCTTTTTGTTTTTTATTTCAGTCCACACCTGACCGTGATTGGGTCTGAATTCTGTCTCTGTGCTCAGAGATCACTCCTGGGTCAGTGGCATGCAAGGCAAGTGCTGTACTACTGTCTTTTCCAGCCCAGTTCATTTTGCTTGCAACATCGCAGTCCCCAAGTTGACCCTTTCCCTTCCTAGTTAAAGAGACCCTCAGGGGCCCTAGCAATAGCAGAGTGGTAGGGCATTTGCTTTGCACTGGGCCAACACAGAACGGACCCCAGTTCAATTCCCAGCATTCGATATATTCCCCTGAGCCTGTCAAGAGTGATTTCTGAGACAGAGCCACAGCTAGGATTAACCCCTGAGTGCTGCCATGTGTAACAACCCAAAAAAAAAAAACAGTCCCTTCACCAGGAAAGGAAGAAGACAAAAGGACAGTACCAACATTAAATTTCAGAACCAGAGACAAACACGATAAAGAGTTCCACATACTATATACTGAAAAAAAATATTTAATTATACCTTATAAACTTCCAGTCTAATTTTACTACAAAATGAGGAGGTAGAAATTCAAAGGGCATATAGATAGAGAACCTAAAGCCGAGTCCTAAAGGTCAGGTAGCCCTCACCATTAATGCATCAGCTCTTCCTATTTCATCTGTTATATTGTTTCTTGTTTTCTTCTTTCATTTTTTGTTTTTGTTTGTTTGTTTGTTTTTGGTTTTTGGGCCACACCTAGTGACACTCAGGAGTTACTCTTGGCTATGCTCTAAGAAATTTCTCCTAGTTTGGGAAACCATATGCGACTCTGGGTGATGGAAATGAGGTCTGTCCTAGGTCAGCTGCATGCAAGGCAAACACCCTTCAGCTGTATCATCTCTCAGGCCCCAGGCTATTTCTAAATAGACTCTGGTTGTGGTATTAGGAATGACTATGAAAATTATCTCTATGTATACATATATAATTATTTAAGCACTTTGGTTACCAAATTTTTCATGGTTGAGTTTCAGTCACAGAATGTACACCACCCTTCACCAGGGCACATTTCCCTCCACCATGTCCCCATTTTCTCTCCCATTCACCCTCCCCACCGAGTTCTGGGGAAGGCATTTACCCCCCCCCTTTTTTTGACACTGTGGTTTTCACTATTGTTAATGAAGGAGTACCATGCATGTCACTTTATCCCATTTCAGTATCCAGTTCTTGTCCAGAGTGATCAGTTGCAGCTATTATTGTTCACTAATCTAACCGCAGCTAATTGTCTTTTCTAGTGAACAGTGAAACCTGCAAGGTCCTGCTTTGGTTTCAGCTCACCCAGAAAAAATCTATCCAACATGCTAAAAAAAGGAAACCCTATTGCACAGATCTTTGGGTTGTAAACTGATACAACCACCAGTGTCAAGCAACATGTATATTGCTTTAAAAGTAAGAAAACAGCCACAAAATATGAGAGTTTCATACCTGAGAATATGTCCTAAGGAAATGAAAACAGAACCAGGATGCAGTTTAGCTGCAAAATACTTACCTTGCATGTGTAAAGCCTTGGGTTTGGTCTCCACTAATGAAAAAATAAATAAGTGATCCAAGTTCATTGCAGCATTCATGACTAGTAGCCAAATAGCCAAGATACAAAACTTGAGTCCATGTGAAAATTAATAAATATAAAAATGTGATGTATCAATGCCATTGGCCAAGAAAACAGAAATAATGACAAACAAATGGGACCAAATCAAAATGAAGAACTTCTGCACTGCTAAGAAAATAAATGACCAGGGGCCAAAGAAATAGCATGGAATTAAAACGTTTTCCTTGCATGCAGGTCAGTGGTTCAAATCCCGGTGTCCCATATGGTCCTCTGAGCCTGCCAGGAGCGATTTCTGAGCATAGAGTCAGGATTAACCCCTGAGCACCTCTGGGTGTGACACAAAAACAAAAAAAAATAATAATAAAAACAAAAAAAGAAAATAAATGACCAGAATTATAAAGACAACCCATAGACTGGGAGAAAATATGTACCCAGAATTTACTTGACAAAGCATTAATGTATAAGACATTCAAAGTACTGGTAAATCTTAGCAAGAAATAAACAATCAACCCCATAAGAATACAGAGACGAGGGCAGAAGAGGGGAAGGCTAGGAGCCTATCAAGGCTCCCAGCACACCCAAGTTAGGGAGAAGGCCTTCCACAACAGAGACTGTGTGAAAAATAAAAGTGTGTTGGCACTACAGACAATGTCTTGGATTGGATGATCTAGCTTGCCTGGAGCTTAGAGTTGGTCTTATGCCAGGAAACTTCAGGGGTCAGGTCTCTTTGTATTTAGGCCAAGGTTATTCCTTTCCATTCCCCTCATATTTTGGTGGGCCTATGCAAACAACAATTGCCACTCTAACACCGTTTTTACTGTGCTCCTTTGACTCTAATCCTTAAAAAAATAAACGACTTAAAATTTGAGGTTAACTTAAGCCAATATGCATGTACATGGAAATGTAAAAAATATTATGCCTCTAATGTTTAAGGAGTTATGCAAGTTTTATGGCTTTAGATTGCCTTGTGTGCTATTAAGAAATATTATAATGTGTTACAATCTGGGGACTTGAGGGACAAAGTAATTGTACATGGATTCTGTTTTATTTATCTTAATGTTTTTGGCTGAAAGTTCAAAGTTAAGATATCAGCAAGGGAACTTCTTCTGAGAATTATGTTATGGGTGATTGTCCTTCCACTGTAACTTTACCTTGTCCTCTTTCTTTGCATCTTTGTTCTCATAATTAAAAATAAAAAAACTAAAAAAGACAATAAATCTACATTTGTTAAAAAAAAAAAGAATACAGAGACGAGATTAACAGAAAGTCAAAGAGAGGTACAGATGGTCAAATAGTATATGAAAAATGTTCTGCATCGCTAATCATCAGGACAGTGCAAATAAAATCAATACCAATGATTGTTATCTCACACCAGTATGACTGGCACAAAGCACAAAAATTTTTAAAACAAGTGTTGGAGAAGACGCAGGAAAAGGGGAATCCTCTTTCACTGCTGGTGGGAATGTTGACTAGCTTAAAATTTTAGTGCATCAACATGGATATTGAGCTTTGATATGACCCAGCAATATGGATGTGGGCATCAATCTCAAGGGGGAAAACATCTATTCATTAAAGTCATCTGTTCTATATTTATTGCAGCACTATTCATAGTAGACTAAATCTGGAAACAACCTGAATGTCCCAGAACAGTTGACTATAGCAGGTGCCCAACGCTTTGTATATTCTATAAACACAATAGACAACTCATTAGCTATAAGAAAAAATAAAGGGCCCGGAGAGATAGCACAGCGGCAAGATGCGGCGTTTGCCTTGCAAGCAGCCGATCCAGGACCAAAGGTGGTTGGTTCGAATCCCGGTGTCCCATATGGTCCCCCGTGCCTGCCAGGAGCTATTTCTGAGCAGACAGCCAGGAGTAACCCCTGAGCACCGCTGGGTGTGGCCCAAAAACCAAAAAAAAAAAAAAAAGAAAAGAAAAAATAAAATCATGCGATTTTTCTCTCCGTGGATGGAACTAGAGACTATCATGCTGAGTGAAAGTAGCCGGAGGGAAGGAGGCCTACACAGAATGATCTCTCTAATTTTAGTATATAAAAATTCATTTTAGGGGAACAACATATGGCCCCAAACCCAGAATATAATAACTGGTCTAAGCAAGGAGACATAGGGAGTGGAGTGGAAATAGTAAGGTGAGGGGGACAAGGGGACCCTCCTGTGACAATGATGTAGAGAAATTGACACTATGGTGTAGGTGTGGTGTTGAAAGGTTTTATATATATATATATATATATATATATGGTATACAACAGTTTTGTAAAGTTGTAAACCACAATGGCTAAAATAAAGATGTGATGATTATATGCAACAGAATATTAAGTCATGAGAAAAATAAAAATCTTTCTACTCACAACAACATAAAGCTTGAGGGATATGTGTTAAGTGGAATAGGTAAAGGGAGAAGTACAAAATGATAACACATGTGTGTGATCTATAAAAACTGAACTCAGAAACAAAGAGTACAGTGGAGGTTTTGGGGACTAGGAATGGAGGAAATATGTTGGTCAAGGATTAAGACTTTCAGACAGAAAATGACTAAGCTCTGGGTAAGAGAGAGAGAAAATCTTGCATGCACCCAACCAGGATTTGATTCCTGACACCCCAAATGGCCCCCTGAACCTTACAAGGCGTGACTCCTAAACAGAAAGTCAGGAGTAAACCCTGAGCACGTTCACGTGTGGACTAAGAACCAAAAAAACAAAAATATTAAGATTATTAAGTTCTTAGAATAAAATTTAAAGCATGGTAATTATAGCTAATTATAATAAAGTATTATCTTTAATATATGTGCTATATACTATACCTATACACAAGTTACTGCTTATACAAAGGTTGTCCCTATGTGTAGCCTATGTATATAAGCTTTTGGTATTCACATAACACGTGAAGCATGAATTTCTACTTGAAAATTGCTAAGAGGGTTACTGGCCTGTGACTCAGTGGAAGAACACATCTTTTTCATGTGTTCATGTGTTTAAACCCCAGAACTGCAAAAATTGCTGAGAGTAGACTTTATATTTTGTACTTATCTCCAAGAACCACTGGGAACAAAAACCTTATTATAGACATATTAAAATTAAGACACTAAAACATTCTTATAGTGAGCACTGTAGTGGGAGTCCATGGCCTCCAGATGCATTATGCACTGGTTTCTGTGGATAAAAGCATTAGAACATTATTGTAGACATCTATAAAAAGTAATTGACTGAACGTCTTCTCAATCTAAACTGTATCCATTGTCGCAGGTCTCTTTGAAGTACAAAAGAGAATATAGGCTTTTGTGTTTCTCCTCTTCCACCAGATTCGCTTTCTTCTCTTCACTATACCCTGGTACCTACAGTGTTCAGAGCATCTACCATTAAGCCCATGTGTTTCTTCTTGCAGTTATTCTAAATACCACATATAAGTGATCTCATTCTGTATTCATGCTTCTTCCTCTGGCTTACTTCATTTAACATAATATCTTCTAGTTCCATCCCAGTTGCTGCAAATTGCATGATTGTATCATTCAATCCTCACAGCTATGCAGTATTCCATTTTATATATGCACCACATATTTATGATCCACTCATCTGCTGTTGGACATCTAGTGAACCTAAGAATTTTGAATGCATACTTATGTCTCAGTACAACCAACTAGAGCAAATAATCACTACAATAGTTCGTTATAAATTTTATTTTACATATTTATATATTTATATAGAACAGTGGTTCTCAAATAGTGGTGCATGACCCCCGGGGGGTGGCTCAAGCTCCGTAAAAGGGGGCGCGTTTGACCTTGGCAAACACTGTCATAATGAGTTCTAAGTCCCGTGTTTATGTCTCTGTATGTCTCTGGAGCTGAGAGTTGCTGTGTCCTGCTTCAAACCCGGCTTCGAAAGGCTAGGCATTGCAAAACGTGTTCATTGTAGCCATTAATTCAGACATCACCTTTGATTAAAAAATCAGCTCAAATTATTTTATAAATTTTTGTTGTACAGGTTAAAGTTTTTTTAATAACAATACTATTTACTGTCGTGCTGGGGGCACTAAAATGTTTTCTTCTTCCTAGGGGGTCATGACAGAAAATAATTGAGAAGCACTGATATAGACTGATATGCAAATACATGTAGAATTAAACTTTTCCCTAGAAATGCTGAATATAATGCAAAAGCAGCAGTACAGTGGGTAGGGCATTTGTCTTGCACAGGTTAAACCAATTTTAATTAAGGGCATTCCTTATAGTTATTCCCCTAAAGATCCATCAAGAGTAATTCCTGAACACAGAATGAGGAGTAACCGCTGAGCACTGCTGACTGTGACTCCTCTCTCACAAATAGCAATGCTGAATATGAAAAATGAATTCACCTCTAAGTTGTATAAAGTGATCTGATGGAGTCATGGCCATAATGAGTCAAAAAAAGTGTCCATTTCGAATTCAACATCATGATTAATGATGTCACAGTCAGGGTGTAGAACTGACTTTTCTGAATTCAGAACATAAATTATGACATAAGGAGCAAGACAATACCTATCAAACCTTTACACCACATTCTGACCTAAGAATTTAGAATGACCTAAGAAGTAACAAATTTATTGTCTATATTTTTGACCACACTAAGACTGTTGTGAAGTCAGAATCATGACTCATGGCGACATTGAGCCTGAAAAAATGTCCATTCTGAATTCAACATCATGAATGATGATGTCACAGTCACGGCCTAGGATTGATATTTCTGACTTCAGAACATCAAATCATGACGAAAGAAGCAAGAAATTGTTGTCTAAATTTTTGACCACATTAAAACGATTGTGATGTCAGAATCATGACTCATGTACACACTGGGTCAGGAAAAATGTTCATTCTGAATACAAAATCATGAACTAAGATATCACAGTCATGGCCTACAATTGACATTTCTGACTTCAGAACACAGAACTATGACCTAAGAAGCAAGAAATTAGTTGTTTAAATTTTTGAACTCATTAAGACAATTGGGATGTTAGAAACATGATTCATGGTTACTTATTTTCTGAAAAAAAAAAAGGTCCATTATTATTCAGAATCCTTAATTATGATGTTATATACATGGCATAAGTTGACAATTGTGACTTCAGAATTTCGAATTATGACCCAAGAACAATACATTTGTTGTCTACATTTTTGACCACATTCAGACAATTGTGATGTCAGATAACGACTCATGGACATATTGAGTTGGGAAAAATGTCCATTTTGAATTCAACGTCATGAATTATGATGTCACAGTCACAGCCTACAAATGACATTTCTGATGGCAAAACATAGAGTTATGATCGAAGAAGCAAGAAATTTTGTTGTCTATATTTTGAGCACATTATGACAATTCTTAAGTCAGAATCATGATTCATGGCCACATTCAGTTGGGAAAAAATGACCATTCTGAATTAAGCATCATGAAATTTGATGTCACAGTCATGGCCTTAATTGAGAACTGTGACATCAGAATTTTGAAGTATGACCTAAGAAACAAAACACTTATTGCCTATTTTTGACCATGTTCAGACCATTGTGATGTCAGAATCATGACTCATGGCAACACTGGGTCAGAAAAAAATTGTCCATTCTGAATTCAGCATATGAATTATGATTTCACAGTCATGATCTAAATTGACATTTGTGACTTCAGAACTTCGAATTATGACCTTCAGAAGCATGAAAATTTCTTACTAAATTTTGGATCACATAAGACAATTGTGATGTCAGAATCATGACTCATGACACACTGGGTCTGAAAAAAATGTCCATTCTGAATTCAGTATCATGAATTATGATGTCAAGTCATGGCCTTGATTGACATTTCTGACTTCAGAACATAGAATTATGACCTAAGAGCAAGAAATTTGTTGCTCACGTTAAGACAAGTGTGATGTCTATTTTCTGAAAGAAAATGGTCCACTCATATTCAGCATCATGAATTATGTTATATATAACCTAAGTTGACAATTGTGACTTCAGAATTTCGAATTATGACCCAAGAAGCAATAAATTTGTCTAATATTTTTTACCCCATTCATCTATTGTGGTGTCAGAATCACGACTCATGGTCACTCAGGTAGGGAAAAAATGTCCATTCTGAATTCATCATCCTTAAATAAGAAGTCAAAGTCACAGCCTAGAATTGACATTTCTGACTTCAGGACATCAAATTGTGACCTAGGAAGCAAGAAATTTTTGTCTAAATTTTTGACCACATTTGACAACAGTGATGTCAGAATCATGACTCATGGTCACTCAGGCTCGAAAAAAAATGACCATTCTGAATTCAACATCGTGAATTATGAAGTCACAGTCACGGCCTAGAATTGACATTTCTGACTTGAGAACAATGAAATATGACCTAATAAGCTAGAAATTTGTTGTCTAAATTTTCGACCACATTTGACAACAGTGATGTCAGAATCATGACTCATGGTCACTCAGGCTCGAAAAAAAATGACCATTCTGAAATCAACATCATGAATTATGACAGCCTACAAATAACATTTCTGACTGCAGAACATAGAATTAATTATTCCCTAAGAAACAAGAAATTTGTTGTCTAAATTTTGACTGTATTAAGACAATTGTGATGCCAGAATTAGGATTTTAGACACTCATTTTTGTAAAATATGGTCAATTCTGAATTCAGCATCAAGATTATTATGCCATAGTGAGGGCTAAAATTGAAAATTGTGACTTCAGAATTTCGATGTATGACCTAAGCAGTTAGAAATGTGTTGTCTTTATTTTTGACCACATTGAGAGCATTGTGATGTCAGACTAATGAATTATGGTCATTCAGGTTTGAAAAAAAATATCCACTTTGAATAAAACATCCTGGATTATTATAACACTGTTACGGCCTAGAATTGACATTTCTGACTTGAGAACAATGAAATATGACCTATGAAGCCAGAAATTTGTTGTCTAAATTTTGACCCCATTAAGACCATTGTGATATCAGAACATGACTCATGGCCACACTGGCTCAGAAAAAAATGTCCATTCTGAATTCAGCATCATAAATTATGATTTCACAATCATGATCTAAATTGACATTTGTTCTTTTTTTGTTTGTTTTTTTGGTTTTTCTTTGTTTTTTTGGGGGGGCATTTGATGCATTTGATGCTCAGGGGTTACTCCTGGCTAAGCGCTCAGAAATTGCCCCTGGCTTGGGGAGACCATATGGGATGCTGGTGGATCGAACCACGGTCCTTCCTTAGCTAGCACTTGCAAGGCAGGCACCTTACCTCTAGCGCCACCTCTCCGGCCACAATTGTCTAAATTTTTTTACCAAATTAAGACCATTTCAAAGTCAGAATCGTGACTCATATCCATATTGAGTCAGAAAAATATATCTATTTTGAAGTCAGAATCATGATTCATGTACACACTGGGTCAGAAAAAATGTCCATTCTGAATACAAAATCATGAATTATGAAGTCAAAGTCACAGAGTACAATTGACATTTCTGACTTCAGAACATAGAATTATGACCTAAGAAGCAAGAAATTAGTTGTATAAATTTTTGACCACATTCAGACAATTGTGATGTCAGAATAATGACTCATGGCCACATTGAGTCAAAAAATATATCTATTTTGAATTGAACTTCATGAATATTGATGTCACAGTTATGGCGTAGGATTGACTTTTCTGACTTCAGAACATCAAATCATAACCTAGGAACAGGACAATGCTCATCACAATTTTTGACCATATTAACTCCATTGTGATGTCAAAATAATGACTCATGGCCACACTGGGTCAGAAAAAAATGTTCATTCTGAATTCAACATCATGACTTATGATGTCGGAGTTACGGCCTACAAATAACATTTCTGACTCCAGAATATAGAATTATGACCTATGAAGCAAGATATATGATGTCTCAATTTTGAACACATTAAGAAAATTCTGATATCAGAATTATGACTTATGGTCACTCAGACTTGAAAAAAAATCAAAAATAGTTTCTGCATGGCAAAGGAAACTATGGCTAAAACTAGAAGACAGCTAATAGAATGGAAAAAAAAATTTTCACACTTGGCACATCAGAATAATGGTTGATATCTAAGATATACAAAGCACTCAGAAAGATGAGCTCCACAAAACCTAACAAAACCATAGAAAAATGGGAAGAAGAATTGAATAGAAACTTGTCTGAGGAAGATCGACAGATGCCCAAGAGTCACATGAAAACATGTTCATTATCACTCACCATTAGGGAAATCCAAATCAAGACAACAATGTGGTACCACCTTACACCACTGAAAATGGTACACATAAAAATAACGGGTCCACAGCTGCAAATTTTTACCAATCTGAAGGGGGGCAGGGGGTGTGATTGGAAGATGCCTGGGAACCCACACACCACAAGAAAAATCCAAAAGACAATGGGAAAACTGTACTTCCAACATAGGCATAAGACCTGTAATACACCAACTCTTTACCTGTGCTCTCCCAAATGCAAAGTAGTCTTTTGCACCACGTTGGTCCTTTAAAAACTTCGCTAACTCATTTTATCTTTTTTATTTTTTTTAATTAACTTATTTATTTAAATGTTTGCCTTACATATACATTTGTGGGCACATACACTTTTATTTCCTTTTTTTTTTTAATTGTCTTTGGGTATGTGACCTATCTCTGTTACCCACTCTGTCCACCCCAAATACTCCGACATATAATGGAGCACCACTTCCCCCTGCAAAGGCACACTAAATAAAGGGGAAATCTTACATATTTAAAAAAAAAAGAGCTCTTATCTACTAGAGATAGGAACTCATAGTTGTTTACAATACAGGGTTATCTCCTACCTTGAAAATATGTCAAGTGGAATCAACTTAGACCTCAGGTGATTAGATACCATTCAACCAGCCTTGAACCCTGGATCCCAGACATAGAAACGGCACAGCTCCTCACAACAGCTGTAAGAAACAATCTCCATCTGGGACAGCCTTATTACTGCAGGGTCAACAACAAGGGCCAGCTCTAACATGATATCTCGACAATGAGGAAAATGTGAACAACTTGACCTTAGAGCAGTTTAGCCTACCTCACCAGCTAACGACAAGACAAAACCAGAAGACGCGGCACCCTTTGGTAGGTCCAAAAGCCAAGATCGTGATTTACAGATGACTGGATACTAGAACCACGACCAGACTGTATACATCTTGGGACCAATAAAAAAGCCCTAGTCTAGGGTTTGAACTAAGACCTGCACAATAAGCATGATCCCCAGTCCCAAAGGTCCGGCAGAGACAATTGTAACGGAAAGGGGCTTCTGGAAGAACAAAGAAAGACGCTATCCTAGATGCCTTCCTAGGTTCAGCGCAAAGACCAAGATCACCAACCACAGAAGATGGATTAAAATGGCACTGAGGTAACAGAACCTCTAGATTCACAAAGACTGACTTCACCATAAGTCCCACCTCAGGATATGTACAGATACTGGGACTGCTAAACACAGAGCTCTGACGGTATCACACTGGACAGAGCAGAAGCCTTCCACACACCAAAAAAAAAAAAAAAACCACAACCTGGAGAGTAATGATCCTGAGCAAAGACTAGAGCTGATTCCATGACAGTATACTCCAAGGACGGAGAAACCCCATATCTTATAGGGCAAGTGAATTCCTTTTCGAATGACCCCAATATTTACTGTGCCAGGGCAGGAGGGAAAAAAAAATACAAAAAACACAAAACCTTGGTTATGTATATATATATATATATATATATATATATATATATATATATATATATATATCTTACCTTCATTTATTATTGTTATTATTATTTTTATTTACCTAGCTATTTTGGTCGATTCCTCAGTTTGGATGTGATTATTGAAATTGTTGGCCCCAATTATTCTTTTTTTTTTTCTTTCTTTTCTTTCTCTTCCTTTCTTTTCTTTCGTTATGTGCTACGCCATGTTTCTTATTTCAAGACCACGGCGTGTTTTTTGTTTGTTTGTGTTTGTTTTTAGTTTGTTTTGGTTTGTTTTTTATCTGTTTTTTTGTGGTGCTTATCGTTATAGCTGGAGTCCTCACTGGATATTTGACACTTCTTTTGGTACTGGTGGAGTGTTTCAACTTCTTTTTCTCCTTCATTTCCCAAATCGATGATGAGAACCTCTAGAAGGATTCTGCCCATTTTCGGGGTATTAAACTCTTACCCCGGTTTATTTATTTTCTCTTTTTCAGGCAAAACCACGCAACTTGAACTAGCTACCCCTGCCCCTACTTAGAGGGGGAAATAAGGGAGGCATCAAGACCAAACTGATGCAAGACTACTAAGTAGTTGGTTAGAGACAGAGGGGACCACATATTCTAGCCGCCCTGGGGGTGAGGGAAGAGGAAATGGGAGGTAAGACAGAAACGGGGGTGTAGGGAGGACAATTTGGGGATGGGAATCCCCCCTGATTTTATGTATATATGTACCTAAAATATTATTGTCAACAATATGTAAGCCACTATGATCAAAATAAAAATTATATAAAAAAAAAATAACGGGTCCAATCTTCGTTGGCTGGGATGTGGTAAGAAAGAAAGTCTCATCCACTGCTGGTAGGAATGCTGTTTAGTCCAACCTTATGGAAAACAGTATGGAGGGTGCTAAGTAAACTCATAATTGAGCTGCCATTTGACCCAGCAATAGCACTCATGGGTATCTATAATCAAATTGGATGGATATTCTTCCCAAGGTATGTATACACTCCACCATTTATCTCGGCAATCAGCACAATAGCCAAGATTTAAAACCAACCTCAATGCCCAACAACAGATGAGTTGATCATCAAGATGTGGTACTTATACACAATGGAATACTACATACAAGTTAGAAATGATACAATCATGGATTTTTCAGCAACATGGATAGACCTAGAATATATTATGTTAAACAAAGTAAGCCAGAAGAAGGATAGATATAGATCGATAGCACTTTTCCAAGGTACTTAAAATATATACCATATATACATATAGTACTCCATGTACAGATACAAGGATATAAAATGTAGAAACCCTGAACACCGTAGATGCCAGCATACAATGAGGAGAAGTGTTCAAATGAAGTGGAAGAGGGGTGGCAACACAAAATAGCGAATATCCATTATAGCAAAGCGATCAGCAGCGATGGAAACAGTGGCCTAGAGTGAACAGGTATGTAATCAACCTCTAACTACAAAGGTCTATAATAATATACCAATGTATTTATTCACAGAACCAGGTGCAGAATATGATTGGAACCCTGGGACACCCACTGTAGTGAATACTAACAATAGGTTTTAATGCCTTAATTTTAACAGGTATAAAAATAACCCTTCAGCTTCTTTGTCCATAGTGGCCCTTGGAAACAAAGAACGGACACCCAAATCTTAAATCTCGGTATTTAATCAGACTGGATACCGTACACAGTGATCATTATGACAATGTCTCGATAAAATACTCTAATTTAACCACTTTCTTTTGTTTATGTCCTCTACTAGGACATAAAGCATATGATCATTCAGACCACTGGAACAGTCAATGGAGCACCACAGACCTATATTACAGGTCCCAATCATCAAACATGTTTTCACAAATTACAACTTCCTTTTTTATTTTCTTTTTTCTCTTTACTTCTCTTTTCTCCCCTATACTTCTTTCCCTCTCTAATTTACTCTTCTTTATCAATTCAATCTATGTTTCATAATAATGTCTTTGTCATTTGCTCCTTAGAAAAAGTACCTCTATACTTAAGATGCACAGAACGATACTATTAAGGTAAGTCACATCTTATAGTCCTCACGACCACACTGCTTAGTACTCTAGATGCAAAAACTGGGTCTATCTTAAAAAGCTCCAGCCACTATGTAACCCTGAAACCCTTATTTAGGAAAGTCCACCCCTGTCAGCAAGGAAGAGTCTTGAAAGTGGAAAACCCCCCAACACTGACACACCAGCCCAATCTTTTTAAAATTATTTTTATAGTATTTACTTATTCTTTTTTCTCTTCTCTCTCATCTTTTCTTTTCCACTCCTTTCTCTCCTAATATATATGCCAGCCAATTACTTATCTTTTCTTAACTCAATTATTTCTTAAGATCTGAGACCCAGCCTATGAGGGATAGGCCTCCAAGAACAACCTAGGAATGGATCACTAATGTTTGTCTTTAAGTGGGCATAAGTTGCAGACAGTGGACTCCTCTCTGATTTTCAAACCTAAAATGTAAACAATGTCCAAGTTGTATATAGCCTCATTTATTTCTCCATTTCTCCTCCTCCATTCAGAAATACTTCTATCCTCTCATTCCCAAATCCTGATCCATTATCCTTCCTCATTTAACAATCTTTACCCTCAGTTCTTAACCCATTAGGTACTGAGACCAATCTCCTGCCCCAATAAAACATCACCCAGCTCCCAAAGTGAAAGAACTCCCTCTCAGCCCCATATCTCGTGCCTCTGCAAGAAACTACAACAAACACTCCTGCTGACTCAAGTTTGGTGGTCCTTCTTCTCACCTCTCACTTCTCACCCTCCCAAATGCTACCTATTCAGTTCCAGAAGGACCCCCAGCCCAAGGACACTACCTGATACTTTATGACTGCAAATTACTTCTCAAACTCAACAAGAACACGATCTGTGATGAAAAGGTGCCACAGATTTCACCCTCCACAAGAATATCACAAAAGACTTAATGGGGAAGCCTATGTTTTCTTTATATATTTATTACCTCTATAACAATTTCTCCTAGTCTGTATATTCCCAAATGTAAGGTAGCCCCTTAAATACCTTCTTTCCTTTAAGTTCATTTTTTATTTATTTCTTTTAGTGTATGTTCATAGATTTTTTTTCTCTTTAACTTCACCTGTTTTGGCTCTGCTTGGTATGAAAACATACAAGAAAAGTTCTTGCCTGAGATGAATGCTCAGGTTAAAACCAGGGCACAAAGATTCTGTAGCCTGACATTCTTAACAGAAATATACCAGCAATATAATATGGCACTATTGCTTTTTGCAAAGGCATACTAAAAAGGGGGGGTTTATGTATAGAAACAAACTCTTATGTACTAGAGATAAGAATCCATACATTTTATAATGCAAGGCACCTTCCAACCTAAATATGTGTCATATGGACCCAACTTAACCATATGTGACCTGGCAGTGACCATCCAATCCTGAGACCTAGACCTCAGACATAGAAATGACACCATTTCCCGCAATAGCACCAGAAAAAAAACTCCCCCTGGGAAATTCCTAATACTTCTCTAGCACCAACTTACGCCAATAACTTAAGGCAATAACTTGATCTAAGAGCAGAATGCCCTAAAGCAGGGGTCTCAAACTCAATTTACCTGGGGGCCACAGGAGGCAAATCTGGGTAAGGCAGGGCCGCATAAGGGATTTCACAAAAAAAGTTCTCAAAAGTCATTAACAGTTTTTTTTAATTTTTTTTATTTAAACCAATGTTATTTACAAACTTATTCATAGTTTAGTTTTAGACATACAGTGCATCAAGACCAGTTCCACAACCAGTACCAGCCTTCCTCCACCAATATTTTCAGAGTTTATCCCATGTCACCACCCCTAACCCATTCTGTTATTATATTAATGAGCACCTTTGTAAAGTTGGTTTTTAAGTCTGGGTCCCCTAATTTTATTTTTTATTTACTTTGGCGTGGATAATTAGTTCTGTCCTTTTTTAACACCACTGATGAGCTTAAGATCACTTAGCCCCTGTTTCTCAACATTTTATATGTATATTTCAACTCCACCTCTCAATTTCTTTCCTTCTCTTCACTGTATTCTGGGCCTAGGGTATACTCGACAACTCCATTTATGAAGAAATGTCATCACACTTATTAATGCAGTTATTCTAAATACCACATATAAATTATATCATCTTGCATTTATCCTTCATCTTCTGGATTACTTCATTTAACATGATATCTTCCATTTTCATCCATGTTGCAGTAAATTGGATGATCACTTTATTACTTATGATGTCATTGTGCATATGTACTACATCTTCATGATTCACTTGTCTGTTTGTTTTGGGGGGGATATCTAGGTTGATTCTAACTCTTAGCTATTTTACTGAGTATAATTTTTTATAATTATTTTTATTTAAACACCGTGATTACAAATATGATTATAGTTGTATGATTACAGTCATGTAAAGAACACCCCCCTTCACCAATGCAACATTCCCACCACCAATTTCCCAGATCTCCCACATCCCCACCCCCACACCTGTACTCGAGATAGGCTTTCTACTTCTCTCATTCATTCACATTTTTATGATAGTTTTCAGTGTAGTCATCTCTCCAACTGCACTCATCACTCTATGTGATGAGCTTCATGTCATGAGCTGCACCTACCAGCCTTCATGTCTCTTGTCTCTGAGATACTGTTAAAAATGTCTTTCATTTCTCTTAAAACCCATAGATGAGTGAAACCATTCTGTGTCTTTCTCTCTCCCTCTGACTTACTTCACTCAGCATAATAGATTCCATGTACATCCATAAGGTACTGACAGAACTATACAAGAAAAAAACAACTAACCCTATCAAAAATGGGGAGAAGAAATGAACAGACACTTTGAAAAAGAAGAAAGGCAAATGGCCAAAAGGCAAATGAAAAGATGCTCAACATCACTAATCGTCAGGGAGATGCAAATCAAAACTACTATGAAGTACAACCTCACACCACTGAGATTGGCACACATCACAAAAACGGAAAAGAAGCAGTACTGGTGGGGATGTGGAGAGAAAGAAACTCTTTCACTGCTGTTGGGAATGCTGTCTAGTACAACCTTTATGGAAAGCGATATGGAGATTCCTTCACAAACTGGAAATTGAGCTTCCATATGATCCAGCTATACCACTCCTAGGAATATACCCTTAGGAACACAGAAATACAATACAAAAATCCCTTCCTTGCACCTATATTCATTGCAGCACTATTTACAATAGCCAGACTCTGGAAACAACCAAGTTGCCCTTCAACAGATGAGTGGCTAAAGAAACTGTGGTACATATACACAATGGAACATTTTTAATTATTTCTTCTGAACATGAATAGAACATTGATGAAGATCATGAACAGTTCTTCTGAACATGGCATCTTTTGCCTATTCCTTGCTGCCAGAGACTTGACAGCGCTTTTTCTCACAAATCTGAACCATATTTAGCTTTAGAGAGAAAGCAATTGAGACCCTCAGTATGGCTTGAAGATGATCATCATTAAGTCTAGACCTGTACTTTGACTTATTGAAGTTCAATGTGGAGAATAACTATTCACACAAATATGTGCTCCCAAAAAGGCACATGGTGTGCTTGAACATTCGGGAAAGCTCAGGGAAGCTACGGGGCAATTTTCTTAAAAATTGCCCATGCATGTCTGCTTTTCCACTAATCTTCCTGAACTTGGCATTGAGATCAGAGTTGCATTGCAGATCAATGAGCTCTATTTGAAGCACAGGAGGGGCTTCAAATGGAAAAGCGGTCCACAAAAATTTGGAAAGTGGCACTATGCTTTTTGAAGTCTGCAAATCTGTGATCAAATTCCTTCTCTAACTTAAAAATAGCATCAACATATTTCTCACCACTGAATGGTATGCCTGCATCCACAAGTTCCTTGCATGCTGGGAAATGGCAAAGGTTTGTCTGAGAGAGCTGGAATTTCCATAACACAAGTTTTGTGGAGAATGCTCTCACGTTGTCATAGGCAGCACTGATCAGCTGCCCCGGGCCTTGTAACATATTGTTTAGTACATTCAGCTTATGTGTGATGTCAACAAGAAAAGCTAAGTCCATCAGCCATTTGTGATCACTCAACTCAGAAACAGCATTCCCATCCTTCTCCATGAAGGCTTTCACTTCTTCTCTCAACTCAAATAATATTTTCAGGACATTTCCCCTGCTGAGCCAATGTACCTCAGTGAAATAGAGCACATCTCCATATTCTGACTCCATTTTCTCTAAAACAGCATGGAACCTCCTGTGCTTTAAGCCCCTGGATCTGATTTGGTTGATGCATTTCACAACAACATCACATTGTCACATGGCAGGCATTTACTGAAAAGGGCCTGCTGATGGATAATGCAGTGAAGAGCAATGGCCTTCTCCACAACCTTCTCTTCAAGTTTTTTTGAACAAGTGCCACCAGTCCATTTTTTCTCCCTGTCATCGATGGCGTTTTATTGATTATTATTCCAACAAACCTCTTCATGGTGAACGTGCATTCTAATTGGCATCACACAGATGCTGAAATATCTCATTAGCAGTGGTCTGGCCATGCATTGGAATTATTGTGAGCAGTTCCTCTGTCAATTCAAAATTGCAATCAACACCAAGAACAAATTGTGAGCTGCGTAGTGTCTGTTATATCTGTGCCCTCATCAAGAGCAACTGAGTATGCATCAAAACATTTGGCTTTCTCACACAGTTGATGATAAATGTCACTTGACATGTCAGAAATGCGCTCTGCCATGGTGTTGGCAGAAAGGCTGATTTTGCTAAACTGACCTTTCTTTTCCGGACAGATAATACTTGCTACCTGTAACATGAATTTTTTTTTTACAAACTCTCCTTCTGTGAATGGTTTCCCTGCCTTAGCAATCACCTCACTAACCATGTAACTAGCTTCTGACTGATGCAACATTCTCTTTGGTTGCTTTCTTGAAGAAATCTTGTTGCCTCATTAGACATGCTTTAAGACTGGCAACCCACTTTGCTCTCTCATTTTCTTCATATTTTCCACATTCCTCAGCATGTTTAGTTGAATAATGCCGTTTCAAGTTGTATTCCTTGTGCAGTGCAACTTTCTCTGAGCAAATAAGACATGTGAGTATGCCCCTGTGCTCAACAAAGAAATACTGCGTCTCCCACTTTTCCTAAAATTGTCTGTGTTCATCATCAATCTTTCTCTTCACTGTAGGCTTTGATGCAGTCATGATGAAGGTATGACAAAATCTAATTTTGTAATAAACTTCTCTCCCTTAGGCCTCCGATAATGCAAGGGACAGTGGGCAGGAGCAGTGGAAATGATGTCTACACTAGGCGCAGAGTATTCATAATTATTCGCTTACCGAATATTCTCAATAAAAAATCGCATTAAACATTTGCATACCTTGAACGGAACTGCTCGGGGTATGCGAATGCTTAATGAGATTTTTTTCTTACTAATGCGATTTTTATTGTGATTATCAGTAAGCGAATAATCGCAAATACGGCGAAATTTGAAGGCCAACCACAGGCAAAAGAATGTTGTATGGAGGGCCTCAAATGGCCTGCAAGCCGCAAGTTTGAGACCCATGCCCTAAAGGTAAGATGAAATTGAAGACATGTAGCCCTTGGACCTATGCAAAAATCAAGATTGCCAACTATTGAAGACTGACATTGACAGCCAAGACTAGGCAGTACTTACCTGGGAATAATAAAAAAAAACCCTAGCCTAGGTTTCGGCCTGGGATCTGTACAAAAACTAAGATCTCCAATCCCAGAAGTCTGACTGTAACAACTGCAATGGGATAGACCTTCTGGAATTATAACATAAAAACTCTATTCCAGGTTATGTCCTAGGATCTGTGCAAAAACCGAGACCACCAATTTTAAAAGACTAATTACAAAAACAGCAATGGAACAGAACTTTTAGAACTATTAAAAAGTCTATTCCTAGGCTTTGTTCTATAACTTTTGTAGATCCCAAGATCTGTAGTTAGAGATGCCTGATTATACCATCCACAATTGAGCAGAAAGTTGACTGGTACCATAAAAACACCTTGGGGTGTGTAAAAGAGTGTGTAGAGCCTGTAATAGTTCTCATGACAGTATTCTTCAAGGGCAAAGAAACCAGAAATTTC
Source organism: Suncus etruscus (assembly GCF_024139225.1). Lineage (NCBI taxonomy): Eukaryota > Metazoa > Chordata > Mammalia > Eulipotyphla > Soricidae > Suncus > Suncus etruscus. The sequence goes on along the minus strand of NC_064868.1, from coordinate 72,593,234 downwards.
TAAGGTCAAGGAAATTCCCTTTCTAACATTCTTAATACTATTATGCCTTTGCAAAAGAGAGGAAAAAAAGAAGAAGAAGAAGTAGAAGAAGAAGAAGAAGAAGAAGAAGAAGAAGAAGAAGAAGAAGAAGAAGAAGAAGAAGAAGAAGAAGAAGAAGAAGCACAAACCTTTTTATGTAGTCTCTGGTTGGGTTTTTTTGAAATTTTTTTGTCTTTTTGTAGGTGCTGCCTTTAGTTTTTTGTTTGTCTTTTTTGTTTTTTGTTTGTGTTTCTTGTTCTTGTTTTCTGCATTTTTCTTATAGCTTTGCTGTTTTTGTTATTTTTATATTAATATCTTTATTTCAACACCTTGAGTACAAATATGACTATAGTTGGGTTTCAGTCATGTAAAGAACACCCCCCTTCACCACTGCAACATTCTCATCACCAATGTCCCAAATATCTCTCCTCCCTATCCCACCCCCACCTGTATCTAGCCAGGCTTTCCACATCCCTTATTCATTCACATTGTTATGATAGTCATATGTGTAGTTATTTCTCTAACTACACTCACCACTCATTGTGGTGAGCTTCATGTTATGAGCTGGACCTTCCAGCCCTCCTCTTTTTGTCTCTGAGGATTATTGCAAAAATGCCATTTATTTTTTCTTATAACCCATAGGTGAGTGAGACGATTCTATGTCCATCACTCACCCTCTGACATATTTCACTCAACATAATAGATTACATGGACATCTATGTATAGGAGAATTTCATCTCTCCTGATGGCTGCATAATATCCCATTGTGTATATGTACCACAGGTTCTTTTTTTTTATTCCTGGCTCACAGTGTAACCCTAAAATCTAAAGGCGTTTGGCATTCCATTTTTCTTTTTTTAGTAATATCTTTATTTAAACACCTAGATTATAAATATGATTGTAGTTGGGTTTCAGTCATGTAAAGTAGACCCCGCCTTCACCCAGTGCAACATTCCCAACAACAATGTCCCAAATCTCCCTCCATCCCACCCCACCTCCACCTGTACTCTAGACAGGCTTTCCAGTTCCCTCATTCATTCACATGATTCTGGTAGATCTCAGTGTAGTTATTTCTATAACTGCACTCACTACTATTTGTGGTGAGCTTCATGAAGTGAGCTGGAAATTCCAGCCCTCCTCTCTTTGTCTTTGAGAATTGTTGCAAAAATGACTTTTGTTTTTCTTAAAATCCATAGATGAGTGAGACTATTCTGCGTCTATCACTCTCCCTCTGACTTATTTCACTCAGCATAATAGATTCCATTTAGATCCATGTATAAGAAAATTTCATGACTTCATCTCTCCTGACGGCTGCATAATATTCCACTCTGTATATGTACCACAGTTTCTTTAGCCATTCATATGTTGAAGGGCATCTTGTTTGTTTCCAGAGCCTGGCTATTGTGAATAGTGCTGCAATAAATATATGTGTGAGGAAGGGATTTTTTTCATTGTATTCTTGTGTTCCTAGGGTATATCCGTAGGAGTGGCATAGCTGAGTTGAATGGGAGCTCAATTTCCAGTTTTTGGAGGAATTTCCATATTGTTTCCATAAAGGTTGGACTAGATGGCATTCCCACCAGCAGTTGATAAGTGTTCCTTTCTCTCCACATCTCCGCCAGCACTGATCTCATTCTTTGTGATGTGTGCCAATCTCTGAGGTGTGAGATTGTATCTCATCATTATTTTGATTTGCATCTCCCTGATGATTAGAGATGAGGAGTATTTTTTCATGTGCCTTTTGGCCATTTGTATTTCTTTTTTGTCAAATTGCATGTCCATTTTTATCACCATTTTTGGATGGTATTATATGTTTTTTTCTTGTAAAGTTCTGTCAGTGCCCTGTATATTTTGGACACTAGCTCCTTATCTGATGGGTATTGGGTGAATACTTACTCCCACACTGTGAGTGGTTCTTGAATCCTGGCCACTATTTCTTTTGAGCTGTAGAAGCTTCTCAGTTTAATGTATTTCCATCGGTTTATCTCTGCTTCCACTTGTTTGGAAAGTGCAGTTTCCTCCTTAAAGTTGCCTTTAGTCTCAATGTCATGGAGTGTTTTACCTACGTGTTGTTCTATATACCTTATGGTATCAGGTCTGATATAAAGTCTTTAATCCATTTGAATTTTACCTTCATATATGATGTTAACTGGGGGTCTTTTTTACAAGTGGCTAAGCAGTTGTGCCAACACAACTTGTTGAAGAGGTTTTTCCTGTTCTACTTAAATTTCTTGCTCCTTTATCAGAAATTAGGTGCTTGTATGTCTGGGGAACATTCTCTGAGTACTCAAGCCTATTCCACTGATCTGAGGGTCTGTCCTTATTCCAATACCATGCTGCTTTGATAACTATTGCTTTGTATTACAGTTTAAAGTTGGGGAAAGTAATACCTCCCATACTCCTTTTCCCTAGGAGTGCTTTAGCTACTTGAGGGTGTGTATTGTTCCAAATGAACTTCATAAGTGTTTGATCTTTAGAGGGTTCACATTTTTTCATTGTAACTAGGATTTGGTTGCATGCAGTTTTTAACTCTGGGAGTACCTCTTTGATGATGTCTTTTACAGTTGATTTTTCCTGGGGATCTCCTACCTGAGCCTCTGGGACTCTAGTGATTCTTATGTTGATTTTGTTGAGTTTATCAAAGACTTGTATTTTCATCTGTTCACATTCCTTTAGTACTTTTTCCATTGTCTGATTGTTTGTCTTAAGGGTTCTTTCCAGTTTCTTCTGCTGTATTGCGTTGTTCTGCATCTGATATTCCAGCACGCTGATTTTGTCCTCAGCTACTGTTACCCTGCTGGAGAGGCCATCCACTGAGTTTTTCAGTTGAGCTTCCATGTTTTTCAGATCTGTTATTTCAGTTTGGAGTTTTCTGATTTCTGTCTTTGTGGTCTGTTCAGATTGATCTATGTTTTCTTTGAGTTATACGAACATCCTCCACATTTTTCTTCTAAACTCCTTATCTGAGAGGTTAATCAGATGGTTGGAATTTTTTGGCTCATCAGAGCTATCATCTTCATCAGGGGTCTTCAAACTATGACCTGCGGGCCACATGCAGCCCGCATAGGAGTCTGATCCAGCCCGCCAGCAGTGAGCGCTGTTTGGTTGCCAAGATACTTGCCAGCATATACACTCAGTGTATATTCAAATATCAGGAACCATGCACTCAAAATGGTAACCATCTTTGGTAGCACTTATGCCTGTGAACAGACTTTTTCAAGAATGAAACATCTGAAATCTCCACCCAGATCAAGATTAACTGATGCCCACTTGCATCACTTGTTACGGCTGGCAGTGACAAATATGGAACCAGACATTGACCATCTCTTTAGCCAAAAGCAGGCCCACAGTTCCCATTGAAATACTGGTGCGTGATCTGTTTATTTATACATGGTTTTCATTTTATTTATATAAGATATGTGCATTGTGAGTAGGAATTAGTAGCTCATATAGTCCGGCCCGCCAGCTCTCTAAGGGACCGTAATCCGGCCCCCACTTTAAAAAGTTTGAAGACCCCTGATCTTCATTCTCTGTGCATGGTGAATGCCTGAGAGGTTTCCCCATTATCCTGCTTGTAGTGTAATTTTTTCTGCGTGTTGTGGTGGGGATCATTGGTTAGAAATAATGTGTGGTCTTTAGGGACAGTTTTTTTTTGGGGGGTGCCCTTCTGAGCCCTCTGAGGAGAGCTTGAGGGATTCAGAAAAGATACACAAGAAAAGCCAACAGGTCCTTTCAAGTTATCACAGTCATCAAGGGCACAGCAGGGGAGAACCTTCACAGACAGAGGAATCAGCTCTCTACCTGGCGACCCCCACAGCAGTCCTTACTCACTGGGTGTTTCTTGGTTTCTAGGCCTGAGCAGTTCCAGGACACAGTTTTTTTTGGGGGTGCCCTTCCAAACCGTCTGAGGAGAGCTTGAGGTATTCAGAAAAGACAGCTGTAGATTTCTTAATTTCACAGGCTAGTGACTTTCTGATTTCCATTACTAAACCATTAAGTGTTGATTTTAGGTCCTCATCTGAGAGGTTTAAGCACTTGGTTGGACTTGGGGTTTTGCCACCTTTCTGTCTATAGTTCCCACAGTAGGTGTCTTTCTTAGCTTCCTCATTGTTCTTTGCATTTAATGGTTTGGAATGCTGGAGTAGCAGTGTGTTTAAGGAAGTAATCTATTGAACTGTTTATATAAAATGTGGCTTGAAATATATATTCTTTAGAGGTTATTTTTCTAAACTAGCAAGGTTGACTGAGTATGATAAAAATATTGCATTCTAGTTTATTGATTTGGTCAGCTCATTTTTGAGCTGTATGTTTTCTAGGAGAAAGATTTCTAGATCCAATCTGCCAGGAACCCTATGACATAAATTGAAATGACTTTGATTTGGGAAAAGGAGGGCTGATGAGAAGGAGGGATTTTCAGTAATGGCACTGGAACCCAAGAATTAGGCTGAGTGAAGGCTGGAAAAAAGGCCCTGTTCAGGTTTGGTGGAGAGAATTAGAATGGGAATTTCCATGTTTCTGCCCAGAAACAGGTCTGACTCTCCCCAGGGGACAAAGGATCAGCAATGGCACTGGGACCCAGAAGAAGGCTGAAAAAAAGATCCAAAAGGACAGTCCCCAAAATGACAGCCCCAAAAGGTCATCCCAGGTGGAAGGGATTAAGATGTGAGGTTCTATATTCCCTTCCAAACAAAAACCTGGCTGGCTCCAAAGGGCAGAGTATCAGTGATGGCACTGAAACCCAGAAGGTTGCTGAGGGAAGGCTGGAAAGGAGGCTCCATTTGCACTTAGTTTGTTGTCAGTATTTTATTATTATTTTCATATCCCTCATTTCAGTAGTGATATCCCTGTTTTCATTTCTAATGTTAATGATTTTTTCTCTCTTATGTCCCTGTAGCTAAATTCTTAGAAAATGTACTGCTTTTTAAAATACTGAGCTTTAAATTTCATTGCTCTCCTCTATTTTCTTCTTATTTTCAAGTTTGTTGATATATGTTCTATGCTTGATTTTCTGTCTTGATTTTCTGTCTTATGACTATTTATTGTAATAATTACTTGTTTCTACTTTCCTAAATGAAATGTTTTATTTTGTTAGTAGGAAGAAATATATGAATTTGATATCATCCAGGATTAGAAAATTTGCATTTTAATACATTTCATTTATGAATAAGTTTAAAACCTTTAACACACTTAAATATGATTCCTTTCTGGTATTTGATCTGTTAATATGTTATGTACATTAGTAGTCAGAAGTGATAAGTAAATGGTTTTAGATAACCAAAATGAACAATACAAACAGTGAAATAAGAAATGACAGAATATCAAAAAGAAATTATGAAATTTCATATTATTCCTGGAAAATGGTGGTGCTTAATCTTAAGGAATCAAAGTTGCTACACATTTCTGTAAGTATGAACAATTACTATTTTAATATAGGGTATATGCAGTTCCTTCAGCATGAAATTAGGTGGCATGATGCTATCTTTGATACATGAAGAACTGAAGCTTCAGCACAAGATGTTTGTTTGAGGAAAGGTATACATGCCTCTCATCCAAACTTCTTCAATGTATAACATTTATCCTTCTAAGACCCTGACATTTCAGTCACATCATTTTTCATAGTACAGCCCAGACTAAGCTTTCCATATAATGTGAAGGACCAAGTATACTATTCAAACTGCCAATTGATATGGTTTTCCTGCATGATTTTAGGTTCACGCTAAAAGTGACAGTTAATTTATACTGCTTTAATGGTGATATCTTCTTGTATCAAGATTGCTCATTAATTTTCTCTACACTATTCCCTACCTAATGAAGCAGAGTGATTTGAGTGAGGTTTATCACTGCAGTAATAGTCATTGCCATGGGATAGTCAAAAATATGTGTAATCTACTAACATATCTGTTCAAATAGAACACAAAGTAAGTGTTCTATGACAGGCTGGACTGCTCTTGAGCTTGCCAGATCTTATCATATAGTGAATCTGATAATGAATAGCTTATGTGGGCAGCTCCAGCCATATACTGTCATGATTTAGAACTATATATCTAATCATAAATATCATAGTTTTATCCTATTTACAAGTCTATAGGCACAGGAGATATGTCCAGTATCTTGTAATAAAACCCTAACATCACAAATTAGAAATATTTAAATATGCACCTTAATTCACCAGATAAATTATGAGCTATTATATATGATGATTATGTAGTTCGAGAAATAGTGAAATTGAAACTATGTTCATAAAGTTCAAGGGAGATTATAAATTTTCATTTCGATGTCTTCAAGTTGACAGCTCTAATGTTTTACTTTTTGAGTAAAAGAATTAATACCCTAGAAATTTATGATATATCTATTCCTGGGCTACTAATATAAGACATAAGGACAGCATACAGATCAAAACAGCCTTACTAATTCCTTATACTTATTGCTTTTGCCTGTGGTGATTTCCAACTTTTCCTTAAGGTTTTGTGCTTCTTCTTGAGCCCTGCAATTCTGGTTCCTTGAATAGAGTTTACTTTCAAGAACTAATATTATTCTAAAATATGTCAGTTCCAGGCCAGAGTGATAGCACAGTGATAAGGCGTTTGCCTTGTACACTGCTGACCTGGGACAGGCCACAGTTCAATTTCTGGCATTCCATGTGGTCCCACAAGCCTGCCAGGAGTGATTTCTGAGTGCTGAGCCAGGAGTAATCCCTGAGCACCACTGGGTGTGGTCCAAAAATGTCAGTTCCTCCACACCAGCATTCCTTAATACAGTGTGTTCTATGCCCTCCCAAGAAACACAATTCAGAGATAGTTGTTTTGGGGGGCAATTTTCGTGGGTGTTTTTGTTTCTGGAAGTAATTTTTTATTTTGGTGCCACAGGTGGTGCTCAGGGATTACCCCTGGCTCTGTGCTCAAGCATCACTCCTGGTGTGCCATGAGCAAGATAGGCTTCCTACCCCTGAACTATCTCTTATACCTTCATCATGATAATTTCTAATACCCTGGGCCTCAACAATATATTGGTAACCTGACAAGATAGTTCGTTGCTCAATGTACAACTTTAAAACACTGCTAAATATCTCATAAAGGACGTTTTAAATTATTTAACATTGAGTACTAAATGTGTACTTATGATATTATTAAAATATTATTAATATATACAAAATTCAGGCCAACATATATTGGTGAAAATGATTACATATAAATATATTAGCTAAAAATAGCAGGTCCTTTTTGCCAAATTTTACAGTTCCTGTTAGATTTTCAACCTAACCAGATGTCTTTAGTTTCCTGTGCTGAGAGACCAGCACAGCATTGTCATGATTTATATTAATGAAAAATATTGGTACATGATAGTAATACAATATTTTTGTTTATAGAAGTCATACCTGACTTGCTTAGAAATCATTCTTGTTGTTGTATATGCAGTGGTAAGGATTAACTTAACAGGGTCAGCTTATTCAAAGCAAGTGACTTTACCCCTATATTCTGGTAAAAGCAGTGACCTTCTTAGGTAGCTTCCTTGATGAAGTTATTGACAAAGAACAAAGGATGGTGTGTGGGGTGATCTTTGATTGTAAGAATTAGGATGCAACTCTTGAGAGACTGAGGTTCAGAGGATTGTATGCATGCTTGATTCTATTGATCTAACAGATTTCTGAGTTCTCTTTACTAATTAGGAATCCTTTATTATTATAAAGGTCTGTGAATCTTATGAACATTTTTTGTATAATTATAAAAACTGTACAATAATACAGGTCTAATATTCCATGTCCTTCCCCAAATCTAGTGAAGAGCTGCGTTTCCTTCAGGGAAGTAGTATAGGGTGGATGACAAGCTGAATATTCTAATCAGATGTACATCCTTGCTTGAAGATCCAGATTTGGACCATTTCAGAGCTAGCCTCAACAGTCATTCATGCTTCTACTGAGCTCACATTGCACTGAAGCTAATTCCTCTACCATAGCGTCACTTTTAACAAAATAAAATGGGAGCCAGAAGACTCCACATGCCAGGACTCCTGTGTCTCTTCAGCTGGTATGTTGGGGTTCTGGGCAGGACAGCTTGCCATAGGCCCCCTGGGTTGATCACTTAGTCCAGGGGACTGAGATCCCCCCACGCCAGACTGGTCTTCAGGGCCAGGACTGGTAATTCGGGCCCTGGGGGAGGGTGGGGGAGAGAAACTCCTCCTCTATGCATACACAAACTACATAGGCAGGAGCTGCACACAGAAGATTTCATTGCCAGGACTTCTTGTCTCTTCAGCTGGTATGTTGGGGGCTCTGGGCAGGACATCTAACCATAGGTCCCCTGGGCTGACCACTTAGTCCAGAGGACTGAGATCCCCCCCACGCCAGACTGGTCTTCAGGTCCAGACCTGGCAAATCGGGCCCTGGGGGGGGGAGAGTGGGGGAGAGAAACTCCTCTCGTATGCATACTGGACCCCATTCAGGAGTTCTTTTCTTACTAGTATTCATTTTCAAAAGCGCGCCGGCTTTTTAACATATATACTTTTTAACAACACCCAAAAATGTTCTTAATTCTTGACTGTTTCTAGGGAAAAAATGGAATGCCCTAGATTTGAAGGATAACATTCAAGTAGGTCTCTAAAATCAGTGTATATGTAGACGTGATTTTCTATAAAGTGGTCCTCTATGACTGCCAAGCCTAATGCATAAACAATTCATCTATACAATGTATATAGACCCTCTGATATATTTCCCCTCTTCCACACCACAGCCCCTTCTACTCCCTCATCACCCAATCTGGATTCATTATCTTCCCCTTAATTAACCCTCTTTATCCTCAGTTCTTAACTTGCTAGGCACCAAGACCCACCTCCTGCCCGAACAGATTCTGCCCTTTCTCACACCCCTACAAAACTCATTATTACTCCTTAACTCTCTCAACTTCAACCATCAGTACCCCACATTTACCCTTTTAACTTCAGTACTGCACAGTCCTAATCACAGACCAAAGCTGTGCATTGGATTTAAGAACCCCCAACTATTTCAAAACACATAAAATGGACACATATGTCTTTTAAATATTTTATGTGTATTTTCTCTGACAGCTATAACTCTTTCTAAATATTCTTTTAAAGTGACGATTCTACCCACTTTTTATCTTGTCTTCTCTTTGTGAGCTGTTCAATAAGAAATTTTGGTGAAAAAGTCCCTCAGTTTAATGCTTATGATTGAACCATGTCATGGGGATTGTTGGACTTGTTTTATGACCCCCACATGCGCAGATAACACCACGTGGCATTGTTCCTTGTTTGATTAGGCACATTAAAACGGGAAAATACTATACATACAAATAAGTTCTTATCTAATAGAGATTGGAACATACAAATCTTGTAGTGCAATGGGACCTTACACCCTGAACATTGATATAATGACCTGGCACAGGCCTCAGAAGAATGGGCATCCTCCATTCACCCCTGAACCAGGCAAGCTATCCAAGGTTTTTTATAACAACTCCTGGAAGCAATCCTCTACCAGGGAAGACCCTACCACTTCTCTGACATTGACCTCAAAAGAGACTTCCCTTAACACTAAGAACACTTGACAACAACGACAACCTGCTTACAGGACAGGGCTCTCTGTGTTGCACTTTAATTGTGAGGTCAAACGAGAGGACACTCTGCACCATCCTGACTGCAATGTAGGATATGCAGATTCCAGGATCTTTAATACAGAAACATGATACCAGCAACAGAGACTGTGTGAAAAATAAAAGTGTACTGGCACTACAGACAATGACTTGGATTGGACAAACTAGTTTGCCTGGAGCCTAGAGTTGGTCCTATGCCAGGAAATTTCAGGGTAGGGTCTCTTTGTATTTAGGCCAAGGCTTTTCCTTTTCATGTCCCTCATATTTTGGTGGGCCTATGCAAACAATAATTGCCACTCTAATACCGTTTTTACTGAGCTCCTTTGACTCTAAACATTAAGAAAAACAACCCACTTAAACTTTTGAGGTTAACTTAAACTAATATGCATGTTCATGGATGTGTAAAAAAGTACTTTGCCTTCAATGTTTAAGGAGTTACATAAGTTTTATGGCTTTAGATTGCTTTGTGTGCTGCTAAGAAATATTATGTACTACAATCTGGGTACTTGAGGGACAAACTAATTGTACATGAGTTCTGTTTTATTTTTCTTAATGTTCTTTGATCGAAAGTTCAAAGTTAAGATATCAGCAGTGGGACTACTGAGAATTTTGTTTATGGTTGATTGTCCTTCCACTTTAACTTTACCTTGTCCTCTTTCTTTGCATCTTTGTTCTCATAATTAAAAATAAAAAATTAAAAAATAAAATGGGAGCATATATCCTTTACACATCCCTCATTTCAATATATACAATTTGCAATATATATGTATAATATATAATATACCTCACAAGGTACCATATACATCTATATCAAGTTAGATATCCAGAAAATCACAAATATAGAGAAGGTATTTTCAGGCATATGGGCTAATAAATAGATTAATTAGTAAGTGTAAATGAGACTAACATATTTTATTAGGATTACTAATGTGTCCTAGAAATTCTCGTTATGAGAATATCAATTGGCTCATCTTAGACTTGACTAACTTCAGATCAAATCTACAAACCAGATTTTACTTGCTCTTCTTTTTTAATTTTTATTGTTACCAAAGTGCATTACAAATCCTTCACTGCATCATTTATAGTACATAGTGAAAATGAATGAGGGGCATTTTCACCACCAGTGCTGTCCTCCCTCCACCTCTGTTCCCAGTATGCATCCCATATCTCCCTCCTTTACCCCCCAGAATGCTAGTGTAACTGGTCTCCACTTTACAGCTTGTTGTAGATTGAGCATCCATTCCATCATCATTGGAGATAAAAAGGATAAGAAAAAAGAAAAAAATTGGTGACAACTACCAAAAAAAAAAAAGAAAGAAGAGAGAGAATAAAAGAAAAAAGAAAAGAAAATGGAAGAAAAAATAAAATAAAATAAAATAATGGACCCGGCAAATAAAAATAAAAATAAATCTCTAAATAATAACCACAATAGTGAAAAACAAAGAGAAAAGTGGAAGAAAAAAGAGAAGAAAAATAAAGTCAAAAACTAACAAATCAAAACAAAACAAGAAAAAGTGTGGGTGCTGGAGTGGTAGGGTTTGGCTTTCCCACCACTTTTTTCTTTTTTCTATGTTTTGCATAGGCACAGTAAGCATTGGGGAATAAAGGAATTCCCATGGCCTAAGAGATTCAGGGTTTCTCCATCCTTGAAGCATACCATCATGGGATCAACCCCTGGCTCCATATATATTTATTACCCTATCCCAAAGGCTTTTTTTGTGATGCCAGGAAAGTTTCCTCTTGGTTGTGTGTGAGAAAATCAAGCCACTGTAGCTAGTGACCTTGGTATTTGCGTGGGTTATAGGTCAGGGTCTAGGATTGAGTCTCTAGGTTCTAGAGGTTCCTATCCATCGTTGTTGTTGTGTTCAGTCTTCTGTAACACTTGCTCCCTGTTTTCGTTCAGTTCCTAAGCTGAAGCCTAGGATATTATGGATCCAAAGGTTCTGCTCAGTCTCTTTTGTCTAAGTTGGACCTCTGCAGTAAGACATATTTTTGTTGTTGTTGTTGCTGTTTTATGTGTCCTGGGCTACAACCTAGGTTAGGGTTTTCCTTATTAGTCCCAAAGTAGGTTCTGTTCAGTCACGGTTGTCAAAGTCAGTTTTCTGTTGTTGGTGCTCTTATTTTTCACAGTTCAAAGGATGATATCTCTTCTGATTTCCATTTAGTTTTAGGTGATGTGATAGGACAGCTTGGTCTTAGGTCAAGTTTTCCTTTCATCATTGTCATATCAAAACTGACACAAGTTGGTGCTAGAGCAGAGTTATAAATCTCCCAATGGAGCATAGCTCCTGGTGGTGTTGCCTGGAGCTGTATAATTTCTACATCGGGGATCTGGGGTTTGGGATTGGACTAACACTGTCCAATCTCCTGGGGACTGCGTTGTATCCACATGACACATGTTCAGGATGGGAGGCACCCTTCTGCTATAAAAAGTGAGTTCTTATCCCTAGAAGATAAGATGTTGTTTCTGTGTTTATGGTTTCCCCTTTTTTACTGTGCCCATACAAAAATGTATACTGTCGTATTGTGTTGCTGGTGTTATTCTGGGTAAGGATGACAGGCTGCACACACAGTCTTTGTCGTCTGGTTTTGTTCTGAGCTTTTATCCCCGTCAGGGCTTTTTGTACCAAGCAGCACCAAAAATGGTAAGGATAGAGAAAAAATGTATATATTAAAATAGAACAAATAAATAAAATTGAGTTAAAAAAAGGTATTTGAATAAAACAAGTAGTGGAGGAGGCTACCTGTATATTTAGGAATACACTCTTCTACTGGCATGGCTGGGAATCTGGACAGACAGCTGGCCAAAGGCCTCCAGGACTGACCCGTTAGTCCAGTAGACTTAGAGCCCCTCATGCCAGGCTGGCTTTCAAGGCCAGGCCTGGCATCTGAGCTCTGGGGAAATGGGGAGGAGGCAAATTCCTCCCCCATGCTTTTTCTTACTGGAGAGTGAGACTGCAGCTGGACCCAGAAGATCCCACATGCCAGGATTCCTGCTCCTCTACTATGGCTATGGCTGGAAATCTGGGCAGACAGCTGGCCAATGGCCTCCTGGATTGACCACTTAGTTCAGGAGACCGAGATCCCCCCTATGCCAGATGGGTCTTCAGGACCAGGTCTGGTAACTGGGCTCTGGGGGGAGGGGAGAGGAGGGAAACTCCAATCCCATGCTTTTTCATACTGGAGAGGGAGGCTGCAGCTGGACCCAGAAGAACCCACATGCCAGAATTCCTGCTCGTCTCCTACAGGTATGGCTGGGAATATGGGCAGACAGCTGGCCAATGGCCTCCTGGGCTGACCACTTAGTCCAGGAGACTGAGATCCCCCCCATGCCAAACTGGTCTTCAGGGCCAGGTCTGGCAACTGGGCTCTGGGGGGAGGGGGGAAGAAGGGAAACTCCTCCCGTTTTCATACTGGAGCCCCTGCAGCGGTGTCTTTTCTTACTAATACTCATTTTCATAACCACGCACGCCCACACGACAAATATACTTTTTAAGCATTATCTAAAAATGTTCTTTATTCTAGATGGTTCCTAGGAAAGGAAACGGAATGCCAAAGATTTGGATGATAACATTCAAATAGATCTTTAAAGTCAGTCTTTATCTGGACTTGACTTTCCGTACTGACTCCAAGCCGGAATCACAAACAATTCATACACACAAACACACACACACATACACACACACACACATATATATATATATATATATATATATATATACACACACACACACACACATATAGCCCCTGTCATGTATTGCCTCTCCCCTACCCCTGTGTCTCTTCTATCCCCTCATCTCCCAATCCTTATTTTTATCTTCCCCTAATTTAACTCTCTTTACCCTCAGTTCCTATCTCCAGTAGGCACCAAGATTGACCTACTGCCACAATAGATCACCTTCCAGCTCCTCAGTGAAAGACACCCTCTGGGTCCCCGTTCTCATGGGCAAAGAACTACAACCAGCACGCCTGCTGACTCATGCTTGATGGCTCCTCTTACCCCCACCAAATTATGGACTGTTGCATGATACAGGAATCAGCCTCAGCAAAACCCCCAGCTCAAAGATACTATATGGTCTTGTAATGCAGCAAAGCATCTCTCAAACTCAATTCCAAGGCCTGTGAATTGAAAAGTACGTTGGCTTTTACTCCCCACAAGAATATATCAAAAGACCCAATTGGGAGTCTTATATTGCCTATGAAAAATATTATAAACAAGAACTAGATATGGCTCCTCTGAGAAAATTGAAGTGGGTTACAGTTGGATTTTTATTTAAAGGGACATAAGGTTACAGGGAAAATAAAGTGTGTTTTCCTGAGATATAGTCAACATGTAGTATCATGATCTGTTGTTAAATATTTGTTATGAAGAAGATACATGTATATGTACAGGTTATACACCCAAGGAATGTTTCCTGGCTCATTGCAAGGAAGAGCCAGCTAAGAAGAGTCAAGAGAAAGTTCTGTAAAGTATGAGGCTTATACTCTTGGAAAGCTTTATTTTAAAGTACTACAAATTCAATAATGAAAGGTAAGTTATTTAGAAAGATAATGAGTAACAAGCATTACAATTGTGACAAATACTACAAGCAAATAACATAGTTATACTATTTGCTTGTATATACACATGTTTGCAAACCACCAAAATATCATTTATATACCTATAATGTAAGTACCAAAAAATGAACTTACAAGATAAAACACAGAAAACCAGAACACCCAATTTTTGAAAATTTTATTTAAACTCACTGATCAAATGAGTACGTAACAAACGTCAAGACCAACAAGTTGTTTTACTCTAACAGTAAAAATTCAGGCAGAATAGAGATTACATAAAATATGACATTTATACTATTTGAAAAGCTTTATTAAAGTAATAAAATCAATTATTAAATTTAATATTTATTTAGGATAACTATAACAAGTATTAAAATGACAACTACAATAAGCAACAATGTCCAACTGTATATGTATGTATAAGTACTTATGTAGACATCAATTTTCAAAACACCACTTATGTAGTTGTAATCCAAAATGTGAAGGAATACCCAAGGTGAATTATAGAATGGTTTGGTTGAAAATAAAAAGGCAAATCTTTGAAAATTTTATGTAAACATGTGATCATGTGAGCATTCAAATAAAAGCTAAGTGTGATAGCTGTTTTACTCTAAAAGTTGTAGACGCATGTTAATCCTTTCACATTTATTTTTATGTCAAAGTTTTAAAACAAAGTATATCTTAAACATTTATTTTCACTAAAATCTTGTTTTGAGTTAGTACAAACAAATCACAGACTTCACACTTCAAATTCTAATTGTGCATTTTTAAACACACAGATAATTGCCAATATTAACTAAATGGAGATGCTTTTACAGCTGATTTCAAATCACCAGAATCATCTATTTTCTAAGGTAGCTTGGAATGAATTGCCAATTGGCATTTATTTTATTACAATCAACTGAAACTATTCTACCAATAAACCAGATGACAAAGACTGTTTGTTTTCAGGCAAATGACTGTATTTTAGGAAATAAGACTCAGAACGAAGTGCTTGCATTTTCTACAGTTTATTTCAAACTAGATGGGCTCTTAAGCAAGCAGTCTGGACTCACGCATCTGGAGTAGCCAGACAATCAATACAGCAATTTTAGCTACCTTCCCCCTATGGTAAGATAGCTACAACTACTGTTACGAATAAAGCTTAAAAAACCTGTCAACCATTTAAACAGGCACTCACATAAATATTTCAGGAAAGTGTAGAATGAGCAATCCTGGTCAAGGCCATCAGAAATATTTTTAGCACATTAAAATGTTATTAACATATACATGTATGTAAATAGACTGCATGCAATTAAATCATTTACTTTAATTTTGAATTTTAAATTTTTCAAAAGCAATTGCAGTTATTTATAATATATAGCAAAGCATCTCTATCTTTGGTTATATAATTCTGAGAGATTTTTCCAAAAAAAATAGGCATGGCAAAAAATAATTTCCTTATCTTAAGAGAAAACCATTTTATAAAACTAAGCAAAAAATATAATAGATGCTTTTTTAAAAAGTTATTTTTAATCATCTTGCTTCATATCTAATACTAGTGCAAGTTTAATATTAAAATGATTGTGTACACTGTATTTAATATAGAGCAAAGCCACAAAAATGTCAAAAAGCAAAATAGTATTTTTCCTTAAAAATCATTTAGTGATTGTGTTCTAAAAAGGTATGGTAATGTTGAAATGTTAATTGAATGACTGAAGAAGCATAAAAAGGAAATGAATATGTATCTAACAAATTCTAGATATGTAAAAAAAGTGAAAACTTTATCCAAAGACTTTTATTTCTGGAAAACTTGTTAGGGAGAAATCTTCAGATATTTTGTTTTAAAAAATATCTGTGCAAGCTGAAGCTCTGTTATGATTGGAGCCTTAAAAGACTTAGTGATCTTCATTTGTTGCTGGTCTCCGTCTCTGTCTCTTTTCTGTTAATATTTTTGCATCGAATAATTCTCTTTCCCTGTATCCTAGAGCTGGTCCTTTTAGATACTTCGCTTGGGCTGTCTTGTAATCTAATCCATCAACAGCAGAAATTGAACAAATGATTGCTTCTGGCAGAAGAACTTCCAAGATAAATCTGATCTTGTCGTCTTTTATCAGACTCAGCATTTTCTGATCTATTTGTTTGTAGATTTCTTGCAAGTAATTCACTACCTCATCCAACTGATCTTCATCTTCAAAGTATGTTTCAATACAGGGTGCGTAACTGTTGGCCTGAAAAAATGTTGTTAGCCACCTGGACCCTTTTGTGCCATTAAGAATGCCTAGAAGATGGCTATCAGTTCCTTTCTCATTCACAATAAATTCTAGCAGGTTCTTATTTGCTCTATCCCGTGCAGACTTCATTCTGTCAGGTAGAATTTTCTGAAGAGATTTTCTCTTGGCTTGGGGAGTCACAACCAGTGTTTCCATGGAATGTTCTTTATGAAGCTGTGGAAATTTGTTTCTGAAAGTATCCAGCTTGGTTGCTTTCCGAAGTGGATAACTAATGTCAGCTGCATAATACTCAAAGAAAGAGCCTCTGAAAGAATGACAACCTAGTTTAACTCGATAGTCACAGATCAGTGACAGGCACCAATCAATACTTTCACAGTATTCCTCCCTGGCTTTTTCCACAAATTCATGTTTTTCTTTACAATCATATTTCTTTAATCTTCTAAAAGATACCCTCATACCTTTGTTTTTAGGATTCATGTTTATCTCGATAAATAGTAAACTTGCTTTTCTCTCCTTTCGCCTGATACTTTTTATTACTGCCGGCCAATATGGATATTTTTGGAATTTAAACCAGACAATCATTCCTACTTCAAATGCTCGCGACTCATAATTAAGAATTAAGCGTGGAAGTTCTTCTTCTTCTTCAGTTTCATTGAATATGGAAGGATCAAGACGACTTCGATGCCCTGGTTTGTCAGATGCTTGAAGTTGTCCCCCAACTTCCTCCAAATTCATCCCCTGCAAATTTCTTTGATTATTCAGCAGGGGTGAATTTCCTGGGTCATTGTTTAAGGCACTTGATGTAAACTGACCCTCCCTTGAACTTTGGGATCCTACAGTGTCTGGCTCTGAATTCACCAGACGTTGATAATGGCGGACCATCGAGCATGGATTTGAAGGACCCTCTCCAGGATCTTCAATATTATCAGGAAAGTTAGAGCCGTCAGTTGAAAGAGCCAGGGTCTTTAAGGAGATGTCCTGTGCCTCTTTTTTCCAATTTTTGGGCACAATGACTATATCTGATGGCATTGGAGAGAATTTTTCCTCTTTAACAAAATTCTCCTCCTCTTTCATTGTGGAAGAATAATATATGTTTGATGGCATGTCAGTCTTTATCTTACTCTCCTTTTTATCATCATCATCATCTTCTTCAGAAGGTAAAGAGGAAGTATTCCAATTGGAGTTTGATGATGTTTTTATTTCCATTTCAGTTGCATTAGTATCAAAGACTGAGGACACCTGTGATTTGTCATCACAAAGGGAGTTACCGTTTTCTAACAGGCATGGTGAATTTTCATTTTCTCGCTTCTGATATTTTGTAGGAGGGGGTAAATTAGAAAACCTTTGTGGCATATTTCCAGACAGTGTAGTGGTCTCTTCTTCATCTGAACTGCTTAGTTGAATCAAATCTTGTTTCTCATTCAGAATATTCAGTGCCACTTTTAGTGACCTTTCATAAACTGTTTCCTCTCTAGGTAGTGAGGATAAAATGGATTCAATCAGAGATGTATTTAGTACCTTTGTTTCAGTGCTTTCCACTTTAATTTTTTTACCTAGTAGTAGTATTTGAACCTCGAGGGAAAATGACCTTTTTCTTTTACTATCTGATGTAATCTCAGTTACGGACAAAACTTTTGCAGGCCATAACTGGTCATTCCACTGGCATAAGACATACTCAGCATTCATGATTGTGATTTGTGTACAAAAGGATATCAGAAATTGAAAATGCCTGGCAATTCTTGCCAATGCTAACAGAGGAGTACTTATCAAACACAGTATCTTTACCCAAATCTCTTCTGTCTTTGAACTATGAAAAGATTTACAGAGTTTCTAGTTGTTCTCCTTCAGCTGAATTTCCGAGGAATGCTTGATGGTGCTGTTTGGGACAATACAGAAGATACTGAAATGAGAAAAAGAAAAAGCATTAGCAATTTTTGTCAAAATAGATGGTTATCAATAGTAAAAAGAGATTAGTGCAACATAATACAGAGAAAAAGCAGAATTCAGGGGTATGGCAAATCTGAATCAGATAAATGATTTTATAATATCTGAAGCACAAGAACTTGGCTTTCTTGAACATGCTTATTAAGGACTGAATATATGTGTAAATTAAAGCAAAATGGCATAAATTTTATGACTCTAAATTACTAATATTGCAGTTTATTTGTAACCCTAATTGTATCTATATATACTGTATCTATATAATTCAGACTCTTAACTTCACATATGGGGCCAGAGAGAGAGAGCACAGTGATAGAGCATTTGCCTGGCATGCAGCCAATCCAGAATGGACAATGGTTCAAATCCCGGCATCCCACATGGTTCCCCATACCTGCCAGGAGTGATTTATGAGCACAGAGCCAGGAGTAGCCCCTGAGCATTGCCGGGTGAAACCCAAAAACAATAACAACAAAAAACTATGTCTGAAAGCATTTGAAGAACTTGTTGAAACTAGTTCTCTAGGCTCTATTGTGGCAGCTTTATCCATAGTGTCTGAATTAAACTAAATGTTATTTTTTTAATTCTCAATTGATTTTGCCATTACTTGTCTGACAACTCTCTGATAATCAATGATCTAGCCAACCACAGAGTTTTATATATTTAAAGCTTTTTGTAGGCCCAAAGCAGGCAGAAAAAATTAAAAGGGTTCATTTATATGGAACAGACAACACTACAAAGACCCTTTAAAACATAAGCTTAGAATAAAGAGATTCATCATAGGCTCTATTTCATTTATTAGATAGAACAGTTATCTAGGATTTTTGAGAGTCAAGTTGCTAGATCAAACCTCAGGTAAAAATACTAATATCCTCATATAATTATGAATCAACATAATATATCATTTCCCCAAACTATAATTAATTATATAACTATAACTTCTACCATTATATATAATGATAACACTATTATAACTATATTATAGTTTCAAGAGAAAATGGGTTATTTAATATATAGCATATATTTTTTTGTTTTTTTTTTTGACACATCCAGCAGTGTTCAGGGCTTATTCTTGGCTCTGCACTCAGAAATAGCTCCTGGTAGGCTCAGGGGACCATATGGGATGCCAGGAATTGAACCCAGGTCCCTCTTGGGTCAGCCACATGCAAGGCAAATGCTCTACCACTATCTTTCCAGTCCCAACATAATATTATTTAAATATGCAATGTGGTTTTAATTTTAAGATGCTATGGTTGCGAAGTAGAAAATAAAAAAAATTATCACAAGTTCTCAATATTTTGACAGGGCTTGTTTGGTACTATCATCCAATTCAAGTTCTCTTACATATAAAGCATGCACTTTATCACTAATCTACATCCTAAAACTCAACTGCTAAGAAGATGAAGTATTATATGAAATGCAAAGAACCTTACCCAATATTATGTGGACTGAGGATATTTTAGCTCTTCGATGAGACTGTTTTGATTCTCTACTCAAAATGGAGACAGGCTGTTCAAAAGGAGACATGAAACAAAACAAACATAAAGAGACTTAACGACCGTAATTTTAGCAGTCATATTCTGAAACACAAAAATGAGATGAGGTCTCAATTC
Organism: Suncus etruscus; assembly: GCF_024139225.1. Taxonomy (NCBI): domain Eukaryota; kingdom Metazoa; phylum Chordata; class Mammalia; order Eulipotyphla; family Soricidae; genus Suncus; species Suncus etruscus. The sequence continues at coordinate 72,573,293 of NC_064868.1, read as the reverse complement.
TGATGAGGATATAGTTTAGTTTGATTCTTGTTCCTAATATTTTAAAATTGTTTTCTGTGATATAATTATGTTATTTGATTTAAGCTGACCTTTCAGAAAAGTAGGGACAAAAGGGAAGGGAAGTAACAGCTGCTTTGTGCATACTATGATTATACTATGAGCCAAAATATATTAACTTTTGATTTTTTATTAAACACCAAATGATTTTTTCTCACTTGACATTTTCCAAAAAATCTTCATTAATACTCAGACTATATTTTAGTTTGGGAGTCAAGACTGGCGGTGCTCAGGGTTTACTTTCGGCTCTGTGCCCAGGGTGACTCCTGGAAAGACTTAGGGTTCATAAGTCATGTCATAAGTCAAGCCAACCAGAGTTGGCTGTGTGCAAGGTCAATATCTTAACTACTGTACTTTCTCTCTGATTCCAATACACTCTAATCTCCATCATGTTTACTAACACAGAATACCTTCCCTTACTTTGTCTGTCCACTTTCTTAAAATTACTGACTGAAGGGACCAAAACAATAGCACAGTGTGTAGGGCATATGCCTTGCAAGTGGTTGAACCAGGACAAACCTGGGTTTGATCCCCGGTATCCCATATGTTCCCGCAATCTGATGGGAACAATTTCTGAGCTCAGAGCCCAGAGTAATCCAAGTACAAATGGGTGTGACCCAAAACAAAAACAAAAAAAATTACTGATTGAAGGAAATTTACATCACGTACCACTTTGTGGAAAGAGTCAACACTGAAGCCTCCCCAGGAGGTAAATTCAGGGCTTCAATCACTATCAAATCCTTTAATGAGAAAAGAATGGGAAAAACTTTTATTTAGCATAAAGAAGACTTCCTATTTTATCATTTTTACTCTAGGCTTAAGAATTTAATTATAGATGACTATAAAAGTATCAAAATGTTCACAACTCCAACATATTGGCTATAAAGGTTATAAAGACATCTATAAATTTGCCAAAACTTCAAATGGGGCACAATAATAAATACATATATGTGAATAACAAAGTATTATTATATCAAAATAATTAGAATGAATTGTCTTTCCTGATTTTTTCATGGATATATAAATGCACATAATTTCAATCCAACACCAGATTCAATAGTCTGAGAAACAAAGGAGATGGGATAGTACTTAGGGCACACAAATGTAGCCAGTCATAGTTCATCCCAGATACCTTATCAGACATGAGTTGCTCAGGTAATCCCCAGCAAAAGGTCTCTATTCCTGGGGATAGCTCAATCCTTGAAACACCAACCCAGTTGGGAACTGCTGCAGGTGACCTCCAGTTCAATGTTCAGGAAGTCCCTCTCTAAAAGTGAATAGTTTAAACATAATTTTCCAGAATTTTCCTCACGAGTTTTTGGAAACACCTGGCAATGCTCATGGCTATCCCTTGGCTGTGTGGTCAGGGATCACTCTGATAGTATTCAGGGGACCATATGCTATGCCAGGATCAAATAAGAGTAGACTTCATTCAAGGAAACAACTTAGCTTCTGTTCTAACTTATGGCTCAATATTTGTAGTATATCTTAGCAAAAATTTAAATATTAGCTGGAAAGCAAGGCCATTTCTTCTGTTACATGAATAATTCTGTTACTAGTGTGACAGATATATTTTTTCTGATTTGGTTGTATGCAACATAGTGGTATGTATGTATGCATATGAACATACATATCTCTCTGAGATGATGTTATGCTATACTTGTTTTTTCACTTTGTACATATGTGTGTATGTACTCATATACAAGTATCTTCACTCAACTATATATTTGTTACATTTTCTATGTTCATATACATGTGACATACACTATTGATTGACATATAGGAAGTCAATCAGTTCAGAGTATTTTCCCAGTATTATGAAGAGCTTGTTTTGTTTCTGGGGCCCTTCTACGTTGGGACAATTTCTCACAATTCTCAGCTAAGCTCATTGTAAATTGTATTGGTCCTGAGGAGGTAGTACAGATCAAGCCCTGGAGTCAGTAAGTTCCCTTCAACAGTGCTTGGAGAGCATCCAGGAGCATACCAGGTGACAATGCTGTATGGTCATATGGTTTCAGTGATAGAAACTATATCAGTGCATTCAAAGCATGTACTCTAACCCCTGTCATATCTAACTTTTCCCTGCAAGTCTTGTATCAGTAATTTTCGGTGTCAATCAGAAACTGTATAAAATTTAGTCACTGGATATACAACATATATAAGGCATCCTAAGTCAAGATTGCTATGAATATTAATGCTGCATTGAATTCTTAATAGGAAAGCTATAATCTATCCACTATTTCCCCCACAGTAGACTGAAGCACCATGAAACACAAAAAGTGCAAGGAATTAATCTATTCAAATTGACAGCACATTTCTCAAACAAGTTGGGACAATTCCTTCCAAGTTGGGTCAATTCCTCACAATTCTCACATACCCTTCAACCATTCCAAATTCATCAACCCTTTTTCCTCAGCTGGACTCTAGGGCACTGAGAAATACCTAGATGATAACATAGTTTGAAATTCCCATTACCTTATTATCTGCAATCTGGTAAAATGTAGTTCCTCCAGTAAGGCTGATCACAAATACAGCTCACTTCCAACTTTGTCAGAGGATGCTCTCCACCCAGTACTTTTGGTGAAGACAGAAGGAGCTGCCTAGAATTAGAGGAAGGAGAACAGCCAAGTCAAATTATTGAAATGTTCTTGCTTAGAGTAGCGTGAGAAACCATTATTAATAGTACTGTCAACCACATTATCTCAATCAATAACATTTATAAAATATTATTATAGATTTGGATGGCAGAAATATTTCTTTAAATAAGTACTTCAAAGTTAAATGGCAAGACGTTTCTTTAATTTCCATTCAAAGACTTTATGATATGTGATAATACTTAAGAAAATGAAGTAGCAAATACCAATTAAAATCATAGTAGATATACAAAAGCAGATAAGGAACCAAATGCTGATCCCCAAGCCCCAACAGGAAGTGACTGTTGAGCATTGAACCATATGTAAGCCCTAAGCACCATAAAGTATGCTCCCTAAAAACAGAAACAAAATAATAAAATGAAATCAAGGAATAGGGATGTAGCTGGCAAACATCTTCACTGTAGTCCTGTCACTGTACTTCCTGGCACTACAAAATAAAGTATTAAAATATTAAGTTATTTTGTAAAATACATTACCTATTTCTTTCCTTAATCTAACTTATAACTTGCCTTAAGTTGGCAAAATGCCATTAAAATTAAAATAGCTCATTTATTATCTTGAATGTTATTCTGATAAATCTGTGCATTTTTTAAAGAGAATGATTTTTATATCAAGTATAGTATCTTAATATTTTTCCTGTTTACAAAACATGGTATGTTTCTACTTTTATTAAGTTTTCCTCGTGCAACAGCTGCAGGAATATTTCAGAGACCTTTATCACAAACATAAACACTTTTGTGAGAGTGCAAAAGTCATAAGTCTGGTAAGAAAGTACACAGTTCAAATACTCTCATCTATAATTTATAATTCTATCCTCTTGAAATATATATTCCACTGGGACTACTAATATGAGGAAATTAACTTTCAAGGTTCGTATGTCTTTGTGTATTTATGAGTTTTTTTTCAAAGTTTTGTCAACATTTTCCTGCACAGTAGACAAAGCAATTGCCTTGCTCACAGCAAGGCATAATTTAGGATCTATCCTAAATTATGATCTATAATACCTATGAAAACATTTTATGTGCATGGCACTTCCTATCACTTGGTATATTTGGTGTATTTAATAATATAGTAATTTTTTAAAGGAAAGTTCATAAACACATTATTTTAGCAACAATATTATTAATAGTAATGATGAAGATGAAAGTAGTTTCATGCCAAGTACTGCCAGACACTTCATATACACCATCCCCTTTGATTTTCAATAATCTGTGTTAGGTGAATATTAGGAGAATTTCAACTTTGTAGGTGAGGCATTAGAAAATGTTAATGAACATTTAGAAAATATTTCTGAAGGGACTGGAGAGATCATACAGCAGATATGGTGCTTTTCTTGCACATGTTTGATCTGGCTTTGATCACTGAAGTCCCATATGATTCCTCGAGGGTGCAAAGAGTAATCCCTGAGCAGAGAGACAGGTGTAATCTCTGAGTACTGCCAGATGTGCATGAACATGAAGGTTAAAAAAGTACCAGGAACTGAGATGTCAATTATATATTTTGCATTTTCTTGGTAATTTCACGACTTACACAGTGACAATAGATAAAGCTCCTGGGAATGAAAAAACATAAAAATAATAAAACTTGGGGTCAGAGCTATAGCATAGCGAGTAGGACATTTGTCTTCAACGCGGCTAACACGAGTTTGATCCTCAGCATCCCATATGGTCCCCTGAACTTGCCTGGAGTTATTTCTGAGCACAGATCCATGAGTAACCCCTGAGTACTTCCAGGTGTGCCCAAAACAAAAATAAATAGATAATAAAGAAAACTAGATAAGGACCACACAACCATTTCAGTGCTACACAAGCAAACAAAACTTTACTGATCTCTTAATTTTGAAGTAGAGAGAGAAAAAATAACTGAAGTGTTCTGGGATTTAAAAGCAAAATACCCTATCTGCTCTGCAAAAGTTAAAAAAGAATATTGTTCCTGTGTCCATCTTATTCTGTGACCCAGATCCAAAATAATTCTTACCACCAGTTTTTATAAAAGGTACTTATCAGATTTTAGTAAGATCATATGACAGACAAATACACACTGTCTAAATTTATGGCTATTGTTTTTTGGGCCATACCTGAATCTGCATTCAGGATTCTCTGTAGGTAGAGCTCTGGAGATCTCATGGAGTGCCAGGGATGCTACCAGCTGTACTATCTCTCTGGCTGCAGAATTCTTAAATGTGATGGCAAGTTTATCAAGTGCTCATAATACACATAGTGATTGATCAAGATACATGGGCTTGGGATCCAACTCTATCTTTACTAGCTGACCAGAGGAGCAATTCTGTTACCACCAGAAATCAAAATATGTTAGAAGTCTAAAATGTTTTAAAGTTCACTTGCATCCTAAGTGCCTAGCAAGAAATGGATATGAATATTAAGGGGGGGTGGAAAGAAGAAAATTTCAGATAAACTGCTAAATATACACCAAGAACCAATAAGTAACTCTAATCTATCTAGAAAGAATCTTTATATTTGACTGCCCAGCTAACCATAGAACAGTGATTTTAGGAGGCTCCATTGCCTGAGGGTTACCAAACAGTTCCTGGTGTGCTTGTACATATCCTTATCAGTAAGGCAATCTACATAAATTTTAATTGTTGATATTAGAAAAAAAACTAGAGACAAAGAAAAAATGCAAAGGAAATTCTTATTCTATGAAGAAGGGAGGCAATGACAATATAGAATGCGTACAAATTCACTAACTACCAGGCAATAAAGAAATGTAACGTGTTTTAGAGATGACAGATAAGTAATTCCTTAATTCCCTAATACATAAACCTTAATATTAAATGATGTGCATACAGTGATATTAAAATGCACATGGGAGTTGGTATATGGGAGAGATTTTTGGACTGTATCAGGTACACAATTTGGTTACTGGATATTTTTGATACTTTGTAGACTCAAGATTTAGTGCAGGGTGATCTTTAAACTTTGAAAACCTCCCAGCACTGCCTTGTCTTTGCAAGGCAATCACATACAGATACTGGGGGCTATGCTTCTTGAACTCAAACAGTGATGCAATTACCCTATTTAGATGATGACCTTACAGGGCTAGAGAGAAAATATGGCAGGTAGGGTGGTTTCCTTGCACATGGTTGACTGAGGTTGAATCCCCTGAACCCCACATGGCTCCCTCCAAGATGTGCAAGAAGTCATCCCTGAAAGCCAGGAATAAGTCAAGAACACCACCAGGTATGTTGCCCTCACAAAGAAAGTGATGAGTTTAGGAGACAGATCTATAAAGGAGTCCAAGGACACCTAATTATTGGATAATGTAGGGTTCAATGTCTTGAGAGTCAGACAGTTGGGAAACTGTCAAGTTTCCTACAAGTTTCCCATAAGACATCAGAGCCATTTCCATAATTACTTTATAGGACATAACATACTTTATTATTTCCTGACATTCAAATTTAGGTGTTTCTAGTTGAAAATGTGGTATTAGTCACACACACACACACACACACACACACACACACACACACCCCTTTAGGCTGTTAGTTCAGTGCTGGTGCTTGAGGATATGATCCTGCTAGAGTTTTAGGTATAGCAGAGTATTGAAGAACACAAAGAGTGTTTGGGGCCTCAGAAGCTACACTCACTGATGCTCAAGTGCCATGTGGTGGGCCAGAGCGATGGCGCAGCGGTAGGGCATTTGCTTTGCATGGGGCTAACCTAGGACAGACGGTGGTTTGAACGTCCCCTGCCCCCTGAGCGCATAGCCAGGAGTAACCCCTGAGCATCACCTGGTGTAGCCCAAAAAGGGGAGGGACAGGGAGAGGGAGAGGGATGGGTGAGGGAGAAGGAGGGTGAGAGAGGGATAGAAAGAGGGAAAAGAAGGGAGGGAGAGGGAGAGAGAGGGAGGGAGGGGGAGGGAGGGAGGGAAGGAGAGAGAAAGTGAAACAGAGGTCCTTTACTATCTCCCTGGCTCCGGTAGGTATTATTTTTTAATTTGAATTCTCACAATTGTCCTTGTTTAAGGATTTTCCTTCTATACACACATAACAGAACTGCAGTCGTATTTACTTGCTGTCATATAGTATTATAATACAAAATACATTTCAAGGCTTTACACACTTCATAAAAATCATTGCCAACAGAAAATTTGGGGGGAAAAAATCTGACAAGTGCCACCTTGTGGTCAACAGTTAGAAATGCATCTTGTTACCACCAGATCCTAATCTTAGAGGAGGGCTGGGAACAACATCTTGCCTTATACTTCTAGAATATATCATGTACAAATTTAGGGTTTTGTTATGAGTTACACAAAAAACAGAACTCTCATTACTTTCCTTTTAATGCAGTGACAAAATAACATGCTTACTGCAAAAATTGAGATTTATAAAACAAAAATGCCATTCTAAAAAATAAGCAATAATTTCCAATACATTCCCAAATTTTCTCTTTCCATCGATGCGTCAATAAATATTATTTTAAGATAGCCTTGCCATATTCAAGCACACTGACTTAATTCGTTTTACTGTATCAATATCATTGTTTATGATCACTTCAAATAAAATCTGACATTTAATTTGAAATATTAGATATAGAGTTTTCTTCTGATATTTATTCTTAATGCATATAGGTGATTGAATGTGCATTAATCATTATATTGAATTTAAGAAAGGATAGTCTGTCTTATATTAGCAACCACATAAACATTCTATAATAGAAGGTTTTTGTTTTTTCCCCGATTTTGTTGCATACTTTCTTTTAAAACATTCCTTTATCATTAAAGGACATAACACAGTGCCTTGCTCTAATTTTCTTTTGTATATAATCACCTACGTTTGTATCAGCCATTTAACATTTATTTGTAATAACACAACATGCTTCATAATCTATTTTAAACCGCTATTAAAATAAATAAAAACATCGGCCTCACACTTAAACCTACAATACCTAAGAAAATATGGTTCGGTTGCCACAGCAATACCTGTGTTATGAAGGAATGAGTTAAAACGAGGGCCTAAGCAAGACTATTGCCAACACAGCAACCAGCTACGTGCTTGAGGAGGTTCAGGAAATTTTCCAGTATCAGAAAAAGACAAGGAAGATATGTTTGCATATCTGTGTGCTTATAAATGTTTATGTGTCAGAAATCAAGTGGGGGGGTGCTCTTTATCTACATTTTCATCTTTTAATTAATAAATAATCATTAAATAAAGCAACAGTAAAAATCCTCAAGATGGTTAACATAGTTTTGAAATGCCCCCTAATCAGACTATCCGGGAGATGCTGAATGTTAACATTCACATTAATGTTTTCTAGCTTTCTTTTTTTTCTTTTTTCTTTTTTTGGGGGGGGGTCACACCCGGCAGCGCTCAGGGATTACTCCTGGCTCTAGGCTCAGAAATCGCTCCTGGCAGGCTCAGGGGACCAAATGGGATGCTGGGATTCGAACCACCGTCCTTCTGCATGCAAGGAAAACGCCTTACCTCCATGCTATCACTCTGGCCCCTTTTCTAGCTTTCTTCCTTAAAACAAAAACCCATTTTATTTTTTACAACTGTTACCACTATCATCTCTGACTCCTGTTCATTCCCATTTTGTTGTTAATCACCTTATATGTTTAAATTTACCATCAGCTATTTTGATGACGGCTAGTGAGTAAATCAAATCAATCTGCACAAACACAAAAACATGGAATGTCATGTACACATTCTACATGAACGGCATTCCTTCTTTTAGTCTTAATTTAGAGGCTGTAATGCGATCACCCATTCCCACATTGTGGACTTCCAAAAAAAAAAAAAAAATCCGGAGAAACTAAATTCTCAGGGGATCGGTTCTATCACAAGAATAGCGATCTCTCACAAGGAAATTCCAATCCCATCTCTCCGACACAATCACCTCTATTTTTCTCCCTGTCACACCAAATCCCGAAAATAATTCCCAGAAAATAACCAGCTTTAAGACAGCCATTACCTTGAAGCTTCTTGTCAGCTGCAGCCTGCAGAATGCAGTCCCTCCCCCAAGGCTTGGCCACACAGATCACTTCCAAGCTTTAAGAGGATGTTCCGCCCCCTCCCAGGGATGGGTAAAGCAGGGGGCCTTTCCCTCTATTCGAGGGCGGAGAGTAGCCAAGTTAAGCTGAAATCGCTTAAAGGGGAAAAACATTCGTGTTTAAAAGGCCTTGCCAGCGAAATGACCACACGTCAAATCAGAGGGATAGGCAATTTCCTAAAAAGTAACATATCTCTTTAGCATACCATAAATATGCCGTTGAAACCTACTGCTACCTATTTGTTCTGGTTCTGAGTTAGTGCAAATATTTTAAGACACAGCTGGTCTCTTCAAAAAAGAAAAACAAGATTAGATCTTTATGTTTTCAGCGAATGAAGACATTCTTTTTTTATATATAGAAATAAATTTCTACAAATTTCATTCTTCTGTCGCTGGAACATGAACGAATCCCATTTTTATTCCCCTGTGCTCATTTTTTCCCTATCGAAAGTTGAAGCACTTTTTGATTTCTAAACAGAAAACTTGAACAAAGATTCTTACAGATCAGAATATGCAAAAAAAAAACCACACTATTTCTAGGAAAGGCAATAACACAAGTGAAATTGTAGCTTCACTAATCCTATTTTTAATAAAATATAACTATTGTAAAGTAGCTTTTTACAAATTATTGTGATAAATTCTAAAGTTTAAAAAATGAGGATAGGTAAAAAATAGGCAATTCATAATATTTTAGGGAATGTTTATTTTCAACTCTATAAATTTAAATTTTCATAAACAAGATAGTGTAAGGTAAAGGATTGTTTTTACTTAATTAAATGGGATGCTATATTATATGGCCCATTTGATTCTAAGAATAACCAACAACTTACTTCCCCTACACAAAATTACCAATTAGTTCTTATGTACATATTAATTACATATCAATTGTTCAAGCTTTTTTGCTGGAGAATGGAAGCTGCTATTTACTGGGGCTAATTAAAATGATAACTAATGTTGTTACGAGTTAGGAACTCTTGTCAGTAACTTTATAAATAATGGTGCCTAATTTAAAAATTAAAATATTTTTAAAAATTGAACAATGCATGGTAACTATTCACCTTCCCCAATAGATACAGATATAAATATCAGTGAAATTTCATTCTTTTAACTAATTTAACTTCTTATTAAACAAAGAAATGCTACATTGACCAGGAAGCAAGATAATGAGGAAATAAAAGAACAGTGTTTTATGTTCTAGGTCAGAAATCTGGAAAAAGGACAAGAAGAAATCAAAACAAGTCGTTAAGTTCCAAAAAGGAGAATGTGTTCTCTCTGCATCAGTACTTGCTGCCTTGTTGGCTTAAAATTTTATCTTTGGTTGAAGGATGATGTTATCTACCTTCAGACTGTGAGAAAACTGGTAAATAAAATCCTCTATCTCCAGTGAATGCATTAAACTACAAGCATTAATAGTCTTCAGTAAATAGCATGAGCATTTATATAAACCTTTCCTCTCTTACATACATCTACATCCCTATACATCCCTATGTTTTGCATCATGCTTTTCACAAACCAGAGATATTACATATCTTTTACAAGCATTCACTTGTAAAAATTAGTTATGAAATATCTCATTTATGATGCAGGGTTTTGGCAGTAGCTTTTCTTTGGTTGGTTGGTTTGGGGGCCACACATGGCAGCACTCAAGGGTTATTCCTGGATCTGCTCTCAGAAATTGCTCCTGGTAAGCTCAGGGGACTATACGGGATTCCAGGGATCGAACCCGGGTCAGCAGAGTGAAAGGCAAATGTCTTACCTGCTGTGCTATCACTCTGACCCAGTACCTTCTATTTTAGATATGGGAATTTCTAGATAGCTGCTAAAAATTCTTTATGCTTAGAAGTGCCATATTAATCCACCCTTATTTATAATGGGTTAACTCCATGTTCTTGTTCTTTACTGTTTATAGTTACTAATGCACTATAGGAAATTGGATTTCTATACTCAATCATTGATCTTTGAGTTTACAGAAGAGTGAAGAAATTGAGATTTAAATTCATATTTTATAACCTTTAATGAAGAGGTCTTATTTTTCAGAGAGTACTAAACAAACCAATTTTCAGAGCATTGTGGATAGGTAAATATTCTAAGGGTTGGGGCCGGTGAGATGGCGCTAGAGGTAAGGTGTCTGCCTTGCAAGCGCTAGCCAAGGAAGGACCGTGACTGCAGTTTGATCCCCTGGCATCCTACATGGTCCCCCCAAGCCAGGGGCAATTTATGAGCACTTAGCCAGGAGTAATCCCTGAGTATCAAACAAGTGTGGCCTGAAAAACCCCCAAAATTATTTTAAGGGTTATCTTTCCTAGCTAATATAATGCTGATATTAAAACAAAAATACTATAAAGTATAAAATGGTGAGGTTCTAACAACCCCATCCTTTATCAAAATGAGCAGGTAAAATATATAATTCCTATGTTTTTAAATATGACCCCTCTTATTCTTCTGGTTAAAGAAATATATTGCAAAATGAAATCATTCTTGCTATAAGAAATAAAAAGAAGACCATCTGTATTGGGTATTGTAAAGAAAGAAGCAACTATCATTCATATTTCAAAAGACACTCAATGGAATTGCTATGTTATAATCATTCATTATGTATATGAATGCAGGGCTCCAATAGTTTTTTGGACTTCTGCTGACAAAATTCATTTTTTGGTGGGGGGGGGACTTGGGGCCATACAAAGTGGAGCTTAGAGCTTCTTTCTGGCTCTGAACTCAGGGATCACTGCTAGCTGGTTCAGGGGACAATATGTGAAGCCAGGGATCTAACCCTGGTTACCTTCTTGACGGGCAAGCACCTTACCAGCTGTACTATCACTCTGGTCCAATGTTTATGTTTTAAGATTTGTCAGATGCATTTTAACAGATTTGTGGTTTTAAGGTTTCCAAATAGGTTGGTTAGAAAACAGTGGTGGGTTTGTGGTCTTTTATAACAATGAGGAGATAACGTCAAAACTTAACAACTATGCTTTTGATTTTACCTTCCTATACTAGAGAACATATTTAAAAAGATAAATGCAAATCAGAATAAACATAATCAGTCAAGGAAGCTTAGATGTATAAATATTTGAAGGTAAGAGAACAAAAATACAGAAGATCTATTATGCTGAGTGAAGTAAGTCAGAGGGAGAGAGAAAGACGCAGAATGGTTTCACTCATCTATGGGTTTTATGAAAAATGAAAGACATTTTTAACAGTATCTCAGAGATAAGAGAGATGAGGGCTGGTAGGTGCAGCTCATGACATGAAGCTCATCACATAGAGTGATGAGTACAGTTGGAGAGATGACTACACTGAAAACTATCAATAACAATGTGAATGAATGAGGGAGGTAGAAAGCCTGTCTCGAGTACAGGTGGGGGGTGGGGAGGAGGGAGATCTGGGAAATCGGTGGTGGGAATGTTGCACTGGTGAAGGGGGGTGTTCTTTACATGACTATAATCATACAACTATAATCATATTTGTAATCACGGTGTTTAAATAAAGATAATTATAAAAAATACAGAATATCATAACAGTATCCCATCTTCACTATTTCTATTGTACTAAATGAAAGGTAATGTGTGCAAGAGGGTCATTGGCCTTGTCAGGGACATTGATTGTGTTCCTGGATATCTGGGGTCTTACGATTTCTCAAGAAGCAATATGAATATTTTAATGTTTCTTAAGCTGACATTATTGCTGTCTGTTCAAGGCAATCAAAGATCTCACAGACATACACAGTAGGATTCACAAAAACAAACAAAATCAGCCTAATAAAGAGCATCAGTTTAGGAGTCACAGATGTGTAATGCAAGTTAGGAAAGTATTAATTGTGCTAAATCAATACAAAAATATAAATATAATGATCATATGTTTAAATATATTCTTATATGTTAATGCTTTATGTATACTTATATATTTATGTTAATGATATTAACAATAAACTTAATAAGAATGTCACAATGATGGTTTGGGGCCATATTCATAGGCTACTATAGTTCAGTGCCCAGGATTTATTTCTGGCTTTGTGCAGGGACCATATGGTCCTAGGCATTACACACAGACTTCTCACATATAAAGTATGTCTTCCAGTCCATTAAGCTGTATATTTTACTCACAAAATATTATTCAAGAATATAAGCATATTTTATATAAGTTATATAATATTAGGTGAATGGGTATTAAGAAAACTTTCTTATTAGTGGTGGTAATTACACACAATGGTCAATAAATGGAGAGTCAACCAAGGTTGGTTTGGATCTCAGATGAGTAGCCATATAACCAGTTTCTTTTCTATTTTGTGTTGAACATATGAGCTTTGTTTCTGTTTTTTAATTCTTTGTTTTTGGTTTTTGGGCCAAACCTCATAATACTCAGTGTTTACTCTTGGAGCTCTGCTCAATGATCACTCCTGGATGTACCCAGCAATCAAATTAAGAGTGGGGTATGCACAAGGCAATAACCTTAACTCCTATACTATCTCTCCATCTCAGAACATGAGATTTTTCCCCCAAATTACAATCTATGACGTATAGTTACAAAACTGAATATTGAACAAAAAGCAAAAAAAATGAACTTGATCTCAAATATTCAACCTAAGATGATTTTAAGATGCAATATAAGTTTCAATTTAAAATGATGTAGTTGCAGAGCAGGAGACAAAATAAAACATTTTCTTAAGATAAAATGTTTGATGATACATAAAGAACCTTACTCAAAGCCACAGGTCTGGTTAGTAGAGCCTAGGTTTCTGTGATCTGGTTGTCTTTAATCACTCGCTCCAGCTTCTTGTCAGCTGTCTTCTCACTGCTACGCACTTTCCCCTGCAGATTGCCTTTCCAGGGCCCAACTGGAATCACAAGCATATTTCCTTGGTCACGCCAATCTATAGTATTAACCTCAATTATTCAAAAGAATACAGGTAAGCAAGTATATTTAAAGGAAATGGCCTACAAAATCTTCCTTGTCAAAATTTTAGCATTTATATCTGAAACAGAGGAATAAGACAAAATCTCACCTGTGATTTAGATGTCACAGTTATATCCCATTTTTGTTTTTATTATTTATAAAGCTCTTTGTAGTACAGTTATATGACTTACATTAATGCTTAAATCATCCCTCTCATGAAAAGTATTAGGTGTGGACTAGAGAGAAGGGAATTAAATACACTGTGCCTTCTATAGGCCCAAACTTGTATCCACATTTTAAAATTCTCATATAATTCCTTCCTTCATTTTCCCTGTTAGACATGTAAAATTTCTAAAGATAAACTTAATCACACTCTCCATGTTTTCATAATACACAAATATATAATACTTTATGGCTTTGTCCACTTCTTAAAAAATGCTCTGGAAAAAATTAAGAAGTCTGAAAAGTACCTTGTGACCAGGACCAGAACTGCACTCAAGTGGATAAGGTTTAGAAATACAGAGACGCATTCTGAGGAATTCTGAATTTACTCTTTCTTAAATGGATTAGTGTGTGTCATAAAAACTAAGTAGGATCAGTGCCAGAGAAATAGTGCAGTGGATATAATGCTTGCCTTCCACAAAGCCAACACAGATTTAACCCCCAGCAGTGCATAAAGTAACAGGCATATATCCAGATTTTTCTTTCATATATTATACCAACCTGGTAAATCCTATTCTGTATGTCATATATTTAGACTACAGCATGTGAATCTTTTCTTATTACATTTAGCTCATTACATCAGTTTATTCTGTTTATAGCTCTATAATATTCAAAATTATGATGTTCAATTCTACATGTCTATTCCATGTTTCAAAAATTTAGTATTATTTCCCAAGATTACTGTAATACATAGGTAAAATATTTACTCTCACTGAATTATGGATACTAATATAAATATTTGAATTGTATGAAAATCATAAATAACCAAGTAAATAGCCTTCTTAAATCCACAGAAAAATCAGACAAAGAAGTCTTGTGGCAATATACCTAAAGAACTATACAAAATTATGTTATTTTTCTAGTTCTATTATGCTGTTTTCACAAAAAATCCAAAGTTGCATGAAATATAAAGAAAGAAATATATACCATCATTATACAGGTTGTTCACTGCTTGTATTCGAAACTTATCCATTCAATTCCCCCCATATAAATGCATATATATATGTGTATACAAATGTATAAATTCACTTCCAGATTTAAACATATTTTCATGCCTATATGATAGCACTTGTGAAGGCAGTTCCTCCCATGTTTTTGAATTCTCATCTTAATTGTTTTTATATTGACAGATATTACATGCTATGCAAAATATCAGGAAAGAAATGGAAACATACTTTTATTCTTCAACATTCTTTATAACTAGAGGTATTGTTTATATTTCAGTCATAGTAATATGCCTTATTTATTTAGCTTATAATTTTTTAGGTATTTTCATATTACAGAACCAATAGACATATGTAAATCTATAGAGAGATTTGTGGACAAAAATTCCAATTTGCACATGAAAGATGATTTTTCTAAGATACTAAGTTTGAAAAATAATAAACTTGTAATTTTCAGAAAGATTTAAATTTTCAGTTACACATTTAGATTATTATTAAATAATAATCAAAACAGTAAAACGTCAGAAATACAATCAAACAAAAACTGTAAGGCTTGTTGGAAATACAATCAACACAGTCAAAGTAATTTAAAAAGCCTATGTCCAAAATTAATTTGCATTTGAGTTGTCATCATTCTTTTTTACAAAATAAGAAAATTAATTTATCTGGCTGTGTTATCTGTTGCCATACTTTCCTCAACTTTTTGTCTGAAATATAAAATGTCCTGTTTAAACATTAGTTTTTGAAATCTCAAGAAGTATAACCCCCATACCCACAGGTGTAATCTGATCACCACCTCCCCCACTTTTAAAATGCAGGCTTAAAATATATATGAAAAATTTCTAAAAATCAAAATATGAATTTCTTAAAGAAACAGCGACTCTAAAGACGACAAGCCTCTCTCAGTTCTCCAAAACAGAAGTTCCTTTTTTCTCACCTTTACAGCAAAGTCTTCAGAAATCACGGAAAATAACTAGCTTTCTCGACAGCCATTACCTCCAAGCTGCTTCTCTTCAGCTGAAGCCTTTAAGGTCTGTATGTCATAGAGCTCCTCCCACAAGACTGGCCAGTTCTGCTTTCTTCGAATCTCCTAGAAAATGCTCCACCCCCTTTCTGTGATGGGGAAAGCAGAAGGTCGTTCTCTCACTAAGAGAAGAGAATCACCAAGTTAAACTAAAATTCAGTAAAGAAGAGAAATGTCTCTAAATGCATTCAAGCATAATGGCAACATATGTTTAATGAATTTTCATTCAAGTCACTAAGGTAGAGATTTCCTGAAAAATAAACAAAAAGAGCAACAAATCATTTTTTCCTGCAGTAAAGATACATTACAAATGTTTTTCCATGCTATCTCTTGTACTTAACCTTAATAAGTTTAAGACCTAGTCAAGCACCAATAAAAAAAAACTTAGCATTTTGATTGAGATTGTGGCAAATTAGCAATGTATATTAGATAGAATCATTTACAAACTTTTGAATCACAAATTGGAACATATTATATTTCTCTCATGTTATATAAAGCCTCCTTCCTGGGCCTGGAGAAACAGAACAGTGGGCAGTGCGCTTGCCTTGCATGAGGACCACCTGAGTTCAATCTCTAACATTGCATATGATCCCACAGGAGTGATTGTTGAGTAAGGAGCCAGGCGTAACCCCTGAACACCACAGAGTGGGGCCAAAGACCAAACAAACAAAACACTAAAAACCTCTCCATCCAAATATATTTCTTTTTTATTAGAATTTTTATTTTGATCATATTGGCTTACATATCTTTCACAGTAGTATTTTAGGTACATATTAAATTGAATCGGGGGAATTCCCATCACCAAATTTGCCCTCCCTCCATCCCAGTTCCCATCCTGCACCCCCAATCCCCGACCCTCGTCACCCGGCTGCTAGAATAAGCCCTCTGTGTCTAGCTTACTGCTTAGTGATCATATATCTGGTTGGTCCTGGTACCCTCCCTTATTTCCCCCTCTGAGAGGTGGAACTAGATAGTTCAAGTTATGTGGTTTTGTTTGAAGAAAGAAAAAGCAATAAAATGGGGTAAAAATCAAATAAGCCGAAAATGGGTGTAGTCCTTCTAGAGGCTCTCATCCTCAGTTTTAGAGAGGACAGGAAAAAAGAAATTGAAATACAACAACAGTACAAAAAAGAAATATTGAATAAAATACCCAGTGAGCACTACATCACTAAAGGCAAGCAACGCTTAATAGTCTCGGTCCTGAAATAAAACCATGCCAGAGCGCAAAAAGAAAGAGAAAGATAAAATAACATAAAATAAGATTGGGGACATCAACTTCAATATCAACACCAAAACAAAGAAGTCAAGAGAGCTCCAGGAACCAAATCACTTCCGGGGCACCCTAAATACTGCTCTGACACCAACATGTGCCAATTCTAAAATGATATCCTGAGATCGAGGAAATGGGAACAACTTGATCTAAGAGCAGGTTGTCCTACCTCACCAGCCAACGATAAGACAAAATCAGCAGACTTGTCACCCCTTGATCGGTACAAAAGCCAAGATCGCTATCTACAGATGTCTGGTAGCTACAACCATGACTGGACAATACGCATCCTGTGACCAACAACAAAGCCGTAGCCCACATTTTGGTCTACGATCTGTACAACAAACAAGATCTCTAATGCCAGAGATCTGACTGAGACAATCGCAGCTGAACGGGTCTTCTGGAAACATAATGAAAGACTATATCCCTGGCTCCATCCTAGGAGCAGTGCAATGACCATGACCACCAACTACAGAAGATGGATTAAAACTACACGGAAGGAACAGAACTGCTAGAACCACAAAGAAAGGCCTCATCCAAAGCTCCACTCCTTGACCTGTGCAGCTACCAAGATCTTCAGTTACAGAGGTCTGATTTTATCGCCCATGACGACGCAGAAGTCTTCCATACACCACAAAAGCACCGAGGCGAGAGTAAATGAACAGACAAGGAGTCTACAGTCAACCCCATGACATTATACTTCAAGGGTGGAGAGACCCTGTATATCCTAAGCCAAGGGAATTCCCTCTCTAATGCCCCCAATTTTTACTATGCCTATGCAGGAAAAAAAACAGGGGGCACAAAATAGTTTTTTATTTTATTTTATCTATACCCATCCAAATATCTTAAGGAAAAATACTGAAAAAATGTATTGAGTGCAAATATTTTCCTGTAAGTGGGTAACTTTTTTATTTTTAGCTGATGTTTCAATGTTTGCATTCAACCTATCCAATAAAGGGATGATATCTAGGATATTCAATGTATTCACAAAGATTAACCCTCCAAAACCCCAAAAGCCCACTCAATATGAGGAAATGAACAGACACCTCTCCAAGGAAGACCAACAGATGGTTAACCAACACATGAAAAAAATATTCATCATTTCTTATCATTAGAGATATGCAAATCAAGATGACAATGAGATAAAATCTTACACCAGTGAAGATGGCATATATAAAAACTACTAGAAAGGGATGTGGTGAAAAAGAGACTCTCATCCGCTGCTGATGGGAATGCTTTCTGGTTCAATCCCTATGGAAAACAGTAAAATTCTCAGTAAACTCAGAATCAAGCTAACATATAACCTAGCATTTCCACTTTGGATATCTATCCCAAGGACAGTTAAAAAGCATTCATTCTAAAGTGCATATGTACATCGCTATTCATCGCAAACTCAACACGATAACTAAGATTTGGAATCAACCTCTATGTCCGAAAACAGTTTAGTGGATCATGAAGATGTGATGTGTGTGTGTGTATAATGAAATAATACTTATCTGTAAGAAATGAGGCAATCGTGCAATTCTCTTCAACATGGATGGAACTGAAAGATATCATGTGAAAAAAAATAAGCCAGAGAAGGATAAATACAAGATGATATTGTTTTTATGAGGTATTTAGAATAACTTTATGAAGGAAACAGAATGGTTTAAATGGTGATTGTCAAGAACACTCTAGGCCCCAGAGTATAGTGAGGATAAGGAAAGAAACTGAGTGAAAGAGAAGAAATACAGATGTGAAATAACGGGCCAAGGGAATCCAGGTGCATTGGTGGTGTTAAGAAAACAGAAATACCCAAGCCATTGAGTCAACAACAATGATATCATAAGATCCAAACTTTAATGACCAAACTTAAAAAGGTGCCTAATATGCTGGCAGGCTGAGGCTGGGTAGAGGGAGGCCTGGGAATAGACCCAGTGAAGAGAGGTTGACACTGTAGTGTGGTTGGTGCTGAAACATTGCATGTCTAAAACATAACTATGAACAACTTTGTAAATCATAATGCTTTAACTAAAACTTTTCATTAAAATAAACTAAATTTGCAAAGAAAATAATTGTATGAGATTTCTATTTAAATGACATTTTCTATTAAAAAACATTAAAGTGACATATAAAGTATAAACATATATAAACATATAAAGTGACAATCAAAAATCATAAACATAGAAATTCTTTTAATGACTATAATTGGTAAAAAAAAGTTCTAAACTCATTTTAATATTTCAAAAAGTAAGGAATGAACAACAGAGTAAAGGGTAAAACAATGATCAAGGCTGTCTCTGTTTCTTCTTGACTACATCCAGACCTCTAGGCCAGTGAGTATTTGTATTTGTATCTGTTTTGTTTCTTCATTGCAAAATAAGATATATGCAGTGCATAAGAATTCGTTCATAAGTTTTGTTTTTACTGTAGTCAGACCCTCCAATGGTCTGAGGGACAGTGAACTGGCCCCCTGTTTAAAAAGTTTGAGGACCCCTGCTTTAGAACGTAGTGATTTTTCTTCCAACTAAGGACAATACTTGCCTGATGATTACTAATAGCACATGTTCTCTAATATTCTATTTCACTTTAATAAGTGAGGCGTCTCAATACCACAAGTCTACAAAAAATGTTTCATTTCATAAGACTCAGCAAAAATTTTGAAACATTTTTGCTGTTTATCAGGGAAATAATAATAAGAAAAAATTGTTCATTATAACGTCAAGAACAGATAACAAATACACTTTAGTTACTGCCCTACATCCTTGAAAAACTGCTTCTCAAAACAAAATGTCTCTACTGTGGGAGTGGGAGGGCAGCAGGTTTTTTTTATTGCTAGCATTGTTTCATTTTTCTTTGTCATCAAAATACTTTTAAAGAAACTCAGATTACCAAGCAGTGGGAAGAGTGGTGGGAAAGAAGGGAGAAGTGAACAGAAGTGATCTATGGAACAGGGTTTGAAGGCATTGGGCACTTTGATGCTGGAGATTGCAATAATTTAGTATATAGTATATTGTAACCATGTTTCATAAATTATAAAATGGAAACTATCAGAATATGGAAAATAAACATAAAATATAAAATAGGCAATATGCAAGGTACAAGCAACACTAAATGATCTTATGTACTGCTAGAGTATAGAATTGGAATGAATATTTGTGAAAGACTTGGCATTACCCTCCAAAGCTGAAGACTAGAGAAGTTAATAGAGAAAATCGGACATTTTTCAGTTGTAGGATGGCATAAATTTTAACAGATATATGATCCCAACAGGGAGTTATGTATACTCCATAGCATATTTAAAACTATCAAATCACATGCAACAATTAAACATTAAAATATATCTACTCAGCAGTTTTTATTTACAAATATTTTAAAACTTATGATAAATTATTTGAGCTATAGCACATTATATGCCTTATCATATTATGAGATCCATATAAATGACTTTTATAGGATTGATAATTTAAAAATGTGCAACTATATTAATTATAACACTCATAGTACATATAAGCCTTCCATTTGTCTTGTCCCTGATCTGCATGACTTGGTATTAGACCAGGAGTCTCAAACTCAATTTACCTGGGGGCTGCAGGAGCAAAGTCAGGGTGAGGCAGGGCTGCATAAGGGATTTCGCTTACCGAATATTCGCAATAAAAAATCGCATTAGTAAGAAAAAAATCGCAATAAATCGCATTAAACATTTGCATACCCCGAAAGGAACTGCTCGGGGTATGCGAATGTTTAATGGAATTTTTTCTTACTAATGCAATTTTTATTGCTATTATTCGGTAAGTGAATAATCGCGAATACTGCAATATTTGAAGGCCTGCCGCGGGCCACAAAATGTTGTACAGAGGACAGCAAATGGCCCACAGGCAGCGAGTTTGAGACCCCTGTATTAGACACTCATTAAAAAGACTAATAATTATGAATTTTATACATTGTCAATAACGGAAATCCATGTTATTCCACATAAAATATTTCTTTTTTTTTTGTGGTTTTTGGGTCACACCCGGCAGTGCTCAGGGGTTATTCCTGGCTCCAGGCTCAGAAATTGCTCCTGGCAGGCACGGGGGACCATATGGGATGCCGGGATTCGAACTGATGACCTCCTGCATGAAAGGCAAACGCTTTACCCCCATGCTATCTCTCCGGCCCCTGCTATCTCTCCGGCCCCTAAAATATTTCTTAAGATAAAATAGCCTAAAGGGAAAAAGTGATTGTCACTAATTTTTATCAAAAATTGTTTGTTATCAGATCCAGTGAATAATCTATAAGTCATACATACCAAATAATACATAAAACCTAAATCACATTTGCATTCAGTAAAGCCTGGAATTATACATAAATATTCATCCTTTATGAAATAATTTCTGGGAGTCACTTGGTGGCGACCCTCGATGTTCAGAAAGCAGCTGCTTTAGGTCTTCTGGAAACAATGTTAAATGCTATTTTTGTGGGGTTTTTTTTTGGCATTTTATTTCAAAATAAAAGTTCTATTTGTACTTATTTGAGTCACAAAAACAAGTATTTTTGAAGCAAAGGTATGTAAAGCAAACTTACACCCAGTAGCACTCAGGGGTTACTCCTGGCTCTGCACTCAGAAATTGCTCCTGGCAGGCACAAGGACCATATGGGGTTCTGGGATCCGAACCACCATTTGTCCTGAATTGGTTGCTTGCAAGGCAAATGCCCTATCGTTGAGCTATCTCTCCAGTTCCCAGTAATTTGTCACATTTTAAAGAAAAGGAGTGGCTCTTAGTAGCTTCAGACAACATTACAAAATGTGGGCCATCAATAATCCATTTTGATAATATTCACTATAATATTATAAAAGTAAATGTCAATGTTAACAATGACTGTTTTTTAGTAAGAACCTAAATTTAAATTATAAGTTCTCTAATGGATTTCAAACCTAGAAAATTATGTGTGAATATTTTTAGACACCTTGACATTTTCTAAGAATGTCTTATCTATAAATGTGAGAACTTCAAACATCAATTTACAAGTTTCAGAGTCTTATATATAAAAACATTTACTTCTTAGACAAAATAAAAATGATAAAATTGATGTGGTATATGTATCACCTTACTATATGTTTAGTGTTTAATAATACTCTATGCTGTTTAAGTGTTACATGTTAACTCATAATTTATAAAATATAGTATGGTAATAATATCCAGAGGCAATAGAGATGAGGATCAGGAGGACTAGTCTATGCTAAGAAGCTTGCCACAAAGAATGGTAAATACAGTTAAAGTAGTGAATGGTCCACCGTGAAAACAGTAGTTGGAACTGATCACTTTGGACAAGAACAAGGTGCTGAAACGGGATAAAGTGATGTGCATGGCACCACTTCATTAGCGATAGTGCAAACCACAGTGTCAAAAAAGAAAAGAGAGAGAGAGAAAAAGAGAGAGAGAGAGAGAGACAGAGAAGTAAAATGACTTCTCCAGAGGAGACATAGGAGGGAGGGTGGTAGGGAAACTGGGGACATGGTTGGCAGAAAATGTGCACTGATGAAGGATAGTGTACATATAATAGAAAACTGATTTAAATAAGAACAGTCATTGCTAGGGCAAAAGTGGACTCAGAAATCTCTGCTCAAGTGAATGGAGCATGGTAAAGGAGAAAAATTTTCCAGTGAAAAGAAACCAATTCCCATGGAAAGCCTTCTCGTACATTGTCCAGAGAGACACACACTTAACTTTGTCTGTTCCTATTTATACCATAAGCCAGACTATTTAGAGTGCAGTTATAAGTTTTTTTAAATATAAGGTTTTGGAAGATATAACAACTGCATTGTAACAGTACATATGTTATTTTAACAACAACAACAATAATAGCAGCAAAACTAATACAGCTTTTGCCATATTGAGATCATAAATTGGAGATACATTATAACATAACTTTGATGGGGGATTGAGAAACTACAATCTTTTATATCATTTATTTGTGATGCAAAAGTAAAAGGTCCATTTTACATTACAGATAATATACAAAAGAATGAAAAGGCTGGAGGCTGGACCCATTTTGTTTGTTTGTTTGTTTGTTTTTTTGAGTCACATCCGGCAGCGCTCAGGGGTTACTCCTGGCTCTACGCTCAAAAGTCGCTCCTGGCAGGCTCAGGGGACCATATTGGATGACGGAATTCAAACCACCGTCCTTCTGCATTCAAGGCAAACGCTCTACCTCCATGCTATCTCTCCGGCCCCTGGACTCATTTACTTTTGTATGTACTTTGAATAGATAGCATCATTAGTTTCTATTGAGTGCATTTCTACTTATCTATAATTTTTATACATATATATACATATATATGAGCAGGTGAAAGGAAATGACACATTTTATCGATCCTTTAATATATGATACAAATCTCCAGAAAAAAGTAATCAGACTACGTATTTTTTGTAAATTTGAATAAAATTTACTTAAAGAATATCTGAGTATTCTGAAATGTATGTTTATTCATTGTTAAGATTTATTGGGGGACCGGGAAGGTGGCGCTACAGGTTAGGTGTCTGCCTTGCGAGCGGATGGACCGCGGTTCGATCCCCCGGTGTCCCATATGGTCCCCCAAGCCAGGGGTGATTGCTGAGCGTGTAGCCAGGAGTAACCCCTGAGCGTCAAATGGGTGTGGCCCAAAAACTAAAAAAAAAAAAAAAAAAAAAAAAAAAAAAAAAGATTTATTGGTATTTTAAAGAGTTGGTTCATTTACTTTAAGTAGCAATTTTGTTTAAAGTGGTAAAAAAAATCTGCCATAGTATTCAATAATTATCCATTGAATGCCTTAAGAAACCCTATTGACATCCATGTCTAATTTTGGACGTTGGTGATGTTTTTCTTTTATTCTGACACTTTATTGACATGCTAGAAAATAATTTGCTTTTAGTTATGGGGATGTGGTTTTGTGTTTTATTGTAGAGCACCTGCTTGCATTCTTGAGACCTTTAACTTTGACTTCTGGGACTGGAGCACAAGTACAGAAGGGAGGACGTTTTCCTGCACTCCACAGAACCAGTTCAATCTCTCGCACCCCAGTTGGTCTCCCAAGTCCGTGCCAGGAGTAAGTCTTGAACAGCAACTGGTGTGGCCCCCAAACAAAAACATAAATCAATAAATTTGATTCCTAAAGTTGTCCAAATTTTTCCCTTTATTATCACTTTTATCGAGACCAATGTGAATTACAAGTCTTTTACAGTTATATTTTAGGTACATAGTGACATTGAATCAGGGAAATTCCCACCACCAGTGTTGACCTTCCTCCGCCACTGTTCCCAGCATGGATCCCGTACCTACACCTTTAGCCTCCTGGACTGCTGCTCGTACTTTTTGTGTATAACTTGTTGTGGTTTGGGTATCTTGAATCTATTTCTGTTGACCAGGGCCAAAGCAGTCTCATGAGTACTAACTGAAATTTTTGCCTTTTTAAAATTGTTCTTTGTAGTCCTATTTTCAATTAAATTTACACTTGCAAGTTAATTTTGCTGTTTGTCTTTTTTTCAGGTCATAAACCTGGCAATGTTCAAGGTTTATTCCTGCCTCAGTGTTCAGGAATATGCCTGATTGTGCTCAGGGACAAGTTTTGTGCTGCTAGGGTTTGAAGTTGGATTGCCTCTGTGGAAGACAAGCACACTAACTGCTGTACTATCTTTACAGTTCTTAATTTTAATATAGACTTATAATTTTATTTCCTTTGAAATAATTTATTTAATCCATAGATTACACAGATATATTTTAACTTAATTTATAAAGGTTTCCATTGTCTGTTGATAATTTCTAGATCAACACACAAATGTAATACTGCATATAATTAAAATATTGTTGATATTTTATATATGACCCAAGATATAATCTCATACTGAATGATATTTGAAATTTTGGGAGAAAATGTTATTCACTGTTGTTAGATGGAGTGTTTTATATATGCATTGGATTCTATTTCTGCATTCTTCTGTTGTCTATACTTACTGATTTTCTATTTAATATTTCTATCAATTGCTAGGGTAGAATGTTGAAATCTTATTATATCTATTTGTCCTTAAAGCTGCATCAGTTTTGGTTCCATATAATGTAAAAAGTTTGTAATTTAGTATACTCATTTGAAAATTTTATGTTTTGTGTGATTTCATTATTTTCTCTTTATATACTTTTCCCCCTTTGTATCTACTTATTTACATTTTTCTGGAGTATTGTCATACACCTTTAGAATCACTTTTGTTTCCCCTTTCACATTTTCTCAGTTAATTAGCACAATACCCTTAATTACATCACCTCAGGTAATTTATGTTGAACTCTGCCTAATAAAAATGGAAAGAAAAACAGCAGAGAGAGAAAATTGGCTGTCTCAGTACAATCCAAGCAGCTGCCTGACAATCACTGGCTGAAAATAATTTTTCATGAGACTGATTCCTTGTGCAAAACTGCAAGCTGATACCTCACGAAACAAACAAACAAAAAAGCCTAGAGTTGGGCATCTCCATTACATCTCTAACTACTTATAGCAAAAATGATATAAAATCATTTACCAGGGGCCAGAGTGATAGTAGCACAATGGGTAGGGCATTTGACTTGCACGCAGCTGACCCAGATCTGATCCCTAGAATCCCTTCTGGTCCCCCGAGCCTGCCAGGAGTGATTTCTGAGCACAGAGTCAGGAATAACACCCTGTGCACCACCAGGTGTAAACTAAAAACCAAAAAATTTTACTTTTTCTCGTTCTAAGATTAAAATCAAAATCTAACAGATGTGAAAAAAGGTTCACTGTTAGTGATATTTATGCTGCAACGGTTATTTGCATAACAGATATCTTTCAAAATTTAAAATTACTTTTCATCAATATTATAATGTTTTAATCATTGCAACAGATATAATATTATATATCTTTGGTTTTATTCAGAGTGATTTCGGAAGGTTTGTTTTTTAATGGGGAGTACATCCTACAGTTTTCAGGACTTACTTCTGACACTGAAGTCAGGGCCTACTATTGGCAGGATCCAGGGGACTATATAGGGTGCTGAGGGGATCTAACCTGAATTAGCAGTGGAAAGGGCAAGAGCCCTACCCAGTGTACTCTATGAAACCAATTGAGCATCATTTTCCTTAAAGATAAAATTAATATATTTACATTTAATGGTTGACTCATATTCCTGCATTTGACTTAAAAGCAAGTTATATTCCTACTTTTTTGCTATTTCACTTTATTTAGTGGAGACACTAACTTTATAAATTAAATATTAACTGCACAGCTCAATGCCATTTTATATATATATATCCTATTATATATATGTATATATGTGTGTATATATACTACATTTTCTTTTTTTAATGTTTATAAGATACATATTTTATTAGAAAATTATATTAGAATTTGTTTATGTTGACATTTTTCTTAACATATAAATTTCACAAAATTAATATTAACAGATATTTATTAACAGATATTTCAGGGAATACTTGTGTTTTAATGCAAGCATATTTAAATTTTTTACTGTGAGGGATGAAAGTCACAGTTTATAACTCTGACTATAACCAGGCAATAGATTTTAATTTACTATCCTTAGCAATAGAAACACAGAAGTATTACTCTACTTACATTATGCTTGTCAGAAAAATATTTTTTAGATTTACATTTGGGTTTGCTCCTCAAATCACAAAGTTAATGTTTTCATTCCCAATACATAATAATTATTTTAAATGAGTGAGTCTGGGGCTAGAGATATAGCATGGAGGTAGGGCATTAGCCTTGCATGCAGAAGGACAGTAGTTCAAATCCTGGCATCCCATATGGTCCTCCGGAGCCTGCCAGGAGTTATTTCTGAGTACAGAGCCAGGAGTAACCCCTGAGCACTGCAGGGTGAGACCCCAAAACAAAAAAAACAAACAAAAAAATGAGTGAGTCTACCAGTAAGGACAGGAAAGGTTGAGGGAATGATGAAAGTAATCCAGAAGTATCAGAAAAATAGGGATGAGTATTGGGAATTTTGGTGTAGGTGAGGTGAGTTAACTGTATATATAATGTCATAAACATTAGCACTATTGCATATATATGACACAATTACAATGATACAATTTTAATTTAGATATTTTAAAAATTCCATTATTTTATTGAATAATTCGTGAAGGCTATATATTCTACTTTTGAAAAACTGGGCAAACAATTATGATATGAAATGCTTTCATGAGTTGCAAAATTTTCCTTTCTTTTGAAAAATAAAAAATACAGCTTAACTCTGTCCAACAGTACAGATTTCCCTTAACCTTATTCAAATTCTTCTTGACAGCTTGAGTCCCAGACTGCATTGGGAAAGATGAGGATGTGAGATTTAATGAGCTCCCTTTCATGTAGTATGATATACACCATATTTCCTGCTGAACCGAAATATATGCTGGAACATATGCATTTTCATTTTTTTTTCTTAGGAGATGCCTTTTGGAAGAACCTAACTAATAATAGTAGCTAATATTAGCATAATACTTTGCAGTTTACAGAATACTTACACAGTAATTATAAGAAGACTGAAAAATTCAAACTCAATCATTTGGAAAATCTATAAATATTCCAGCAATTTCTCCACGTAGTTGAACAGAGTATAATTTGGGGGGTGTGTAACTCAAGAGAGAAATTCCAAAATTTATATTAGATCTAATTTTGGGTGACAAACTTAAAAAATAGGTAAGACATATATAAGTTGAACATACTCAAAGATGGTATGTAAAGAAGAAAATAAAGAGACAATGTCCAAATAAAACAACCATTACACCTTGGGCATAAAATTGAGGCTACTTGGACTCGGAGTGATAGAATAATTGGTATGTCATTTGCCATTCACAGAGCTGTCCTGGTTCAATCACTGGCATACCATATGGTCCCTGGAGCCTGCCATGAGTGGTTTCCAAGAGCAGAATCATAAATAACACTGAGGCACCAACTGATGTGGTCCAAAAACCAAAACAAAAATATTTTAAAAATAATAATAATTAAGGCTTCTAACTCAAGATGTGTGGGGAATACATTGAAAGGCTCCAAAATCATGAGAAAGATATTAGCACCAAGTGTGAAGGTATGGTTACAGTCTTAAAGCCTAAACATCTATATACTTGCAAAACCATGCTACTGCAATAACATAGACGTTTTTGGTGATGGTTCCAAGAATCGCTCCAACAATGCTCAGTGTTCATTACCATGACACTGGGCTATGTAGGACAGACTTTCATTGTGGTTGTAGTCATTGGGGGGCCTTTGTGCCAAGTGGTGTTCAGGAGTCAACAGGATTAACCTTAAAAGTGCAAGGAGACAGGAGGATATAATTGGTACCTAAAATCAAAATTGAAGTCTTGAGCATGATCCCTTGAGCCCAGACTTTTTAAATTATCTCTGTGGCCCCCATATATTGATAAACTTAAATACAAGTAAATTTAAAAATAGAAAATTTAAAAATGAAATGACTAGATTACCTAACCAGCTGATTCTTACCATTCATTGCATCTCATAGACTGAGGGGAGTGTGTTTTATTTGACACAGAAATTCAAATTCAAATGTGCAAATGAAGATGATTTTATATTTATACAAGGCAATTTCTGGATTTATTGGAACAGTTGTTTCTGGCCAGATGCCTATCATTTTGTTTTATGTCTGATAATTTCCTGGCCATTTTTCATTATCTTATAGAAAACTTTTTGGTCTTTTCTAATCGGTCATGCTTTTTGAGACAACAGTTTCTCTGACCTTACTATAATAGTATTTTATAATTTTGAATTTCATCTAAGTGGATCTAAATGGAACCATACAAGTATGTATTTGTCAATAATCTAATATTACATTCATCAATGCTGAAATTAGTAAAAAATTCTATATTAGATGTATAGCATTCTAATGTATGATTGTAATATATACTTTAAAAGATTTGGGAGTAACATTCTCAAGATGTCATAGGTCATTCCTGAATTTGGTCACTTTAATTAAAAGCTAAACTAACAGCTCTCTATATACAAGTTATCACTGTGGAAACCCCAGAATTGGGGGTCATACTGAAGCACATTCTTTGATCACATGAACCAAGAAGTACTATGTTAAAAGTATTAGATAAACAACTTGAATTTGATTAACACTGTTCCTCCTCTGAGGAGAGCATAATGCCATGTTTAATGGACCCCTATTGGACTTAAGGTTTCTAAATCAGAAAAACAACAGCTCAAAATATACATCCAGATTTTCCAGAATTATGAGATCTATTTGCAGAGTCTGATTAATTTCCCTTCTAGTCAGGAGCTTTAGCAGTTATGAGTTATTTTTATTCCAGGCTAATAGGTTAATTAAAGGGCCCAGTGAGATGGTGCAGGTGTTATGTTGCAGGCCTTAAATGCTACAAAATGGGGTTGGATCCCTAGAACCACATGTTTCCCAAGCACTGCTGAGTATTGTCCTGGAGGAAACAAGCATGATGAATGTGACTCTGAAAACCTCTGAACACCACCAAGGTGACCCTCATGTTCCTACATGCAGGGCCAGAACAGTGTGGCATCATTGAGCCCTAGTACTGAACCACTTGCCTGATTGGCTGAGTATTGTTGGAACTGCTGTTTGGTCTCGAAATGAGTTCCCCCAAAACAGTCTTATAGACTATGGAGTTCATTGTAAAATTCTGGCTTTGCATGGGATGGAAAAACTTTCAGTCTTAATCATCTGTTAATCAAGATATCAGTCCTAGTCATTTGGAAGGCATGACCATAGATGTCCAGCAACTGTTAAAAATATCTTACAATTTTCCTCTGATGAGAGCAAAATTTTAGTCACCCAAGGCTGAGCATAGACACGTCCCACTTTCTTGGGAAATGCAGCGAAAGACTCATAAAAAGCAGATAACATGTTTTACTGCCCACATGGGAAGGAAACCAAACCTGCAGATTTGCCCAAGTGTTCAAATGTGGAACACATGCTTCACTTCCATTCAACTTGAGGTTACTGCTTGATGTTCAAAGCCAGAAAGGAGCATGTCACACAGTGCTAATTCACTAACAGTGGCGCACAGACAAAAGACTATTTAATAGCAGAATTCAAATCAGCTGTCTTTCCTAACTTCAGAATACTGCATGTGGTTTTCTACATGATCTAAGGTTAAGTCTAGATCCCATCTACCTATGAAGCCTTGCATGTCGTTCTATTTTAAGGGATTTAAACCAAGCCAGACTAGGAAAATCCATTCACTTCTATACAGTCTCTAACAAATGAGATTGTTCATGCCCAACAAGGGCCCAGACTCCAGAGAGTGCTCTGTCAGTCAGGTTCTTCAACAAAGGCCAACTAAACAATTTACACTTTATTAGCCCTACATTGCTTCCTATTGAAATGCAGTATTGAAAAGTTCAATACTGGAAATAGATGGCCAGAGGAGTCTCAGGGCAGGATATGGTGGATTCTGTGAGAAAATGCTGATAAGAGAAACAAATGGTTTGGGGAGTTCAGGAAGGGGATCTGGTGATGAGGGCCTGGCTGGAGGCTTTCAGCATTATAGCCTGTCAGGGAATGACAGACATGAATGACATCACCACTTAAAACTGAAGTCCAGACAGTGGCACTAATAGCTGGAGTAACTTTATCAGACAAGATGTGATGGCAAACTTAGCTAAGGACTCTGATTGTTTAATAAACCTGTTCAGCCTGTAATCTCAACCTGAACACTACTGCAAATAAAGATCACATCAGTGAAGCCAAGAAAGTAGCACTCTCTCACATTCAGAGTACAAACAGACCCTAATAACAACCAGCTACTATGAGAACATATTCTGCTCTTCCTCGATTGCTAGCAGTTAGAAATTATATCAATATAATTGATCAATACAAAGTACATCAATATGAGTTAACTGGTGAACCAGTTAGCAATTATAATACATCAGTATGAGCTAGCTTTCTTCATTGACGCAAACTTGTAAAAGCTATAAGAAGATAAAATTTACCATAATGAACAGATACCAGTGCAACAATACAAAAAGCATCAGTTAAAAATCAAGTAAAAATAATCAAGTATGAGGGAACTAGAAAGCCTGTCTAGAGTACAGGCGGGGTTGGGTGGGGAGGAGAGAGATTTGGGACATTGGTGATGGGAATGTTGCACTGGTGATGGGTGGTGTTCTTTACATGACTGAAACCCAAACACAATCATGCATGTAATCAATGTGTTTAAATAAAATATATATAAAAATGCAAAAAATATAATCAGGTAAAAATATTGCAGCACAGTTCAAAATAGCCAGAATAACTCAAATACCTGAAAACAGATGAGTGGATAAAGAATCTATAGTACACCTACAAATGGGATACTATGCAGCTGTTAGGAAAAATAATCATGAAATTTACTTATACATGGATGGTTATGGAGAGTACTATGCTCAGTGAAATGGGTCGGTGGAAGAAGGTTAGACAGATTGATTGCACTCATTGTGGGGTATAAAATTATAGTATGATAATAATACCCAAAGACAATAGTGACAAAGGTCAGGATGACAGAATTATGGTAGGAAGCTTTTCATAAAGAGTTGGGGATTGCAATTAGGGCAGAGAAAGGACCATGAAGACAATGATAATTGAAAATGTTCACTCTTGACAAGAACAGGGTGCTGAAAGGAAGTAACAATACTGCAAACTCTTAGAGTCTAGGCATGACCAAGGCCCAGAGTTCTGGGATAGCTGTCTTTGAGGAAACTCTAAAGCTGAGCCCTGGAAACAGAGTTTCTTAGGCGTGGCTGACTGACCCGAGATCTGACTGACCCAGATAACAGCCAGGCTGTGAAGCATCTGTACCAGACTACCCCCTATGCAAGAATTTCTATCTGCTTTTCGTCTTCTTGCAGCAAATATCTGTGTCTTTGTTCCTATTCCTTTACAATCTTCAGGATTAGATTCTATTTTGACTCATTATTAAATCTCTTTTTTAGTCACCATGTTAGAATTAGTCACGTAGCCTGTAGAACAGAAAAGGCTGATGCAGTCCTAATAAAATTGCTATTCTCTATCAGCCAGTAGTCTTTCTAGCAGTACCCTGTATCACTGCATGGTCCAGAAACCACAGTGTCTAAAAGGAATAAAGAAAGAGAGACAGAGAGGGAGAGAGAAGAAAAATGTCCAACATAGACGCAGATTTGGGGATGGAAGAGAAATTGAGGACATTGGTGGTTAGAAATGTATGCTGGTGATGGAATGGATGTTGGACATTGTATACCTATAACACAGTCAGTCATAAACAACTTTGAAATTGTTTATATCATCTTGATTCAATATAAAATTATTAAAAAATAACAATCATCTACAAATCACTTCACCAAAAGAAACTATTAAAGGCCCAATAGCTGACACTAAAGAGAACTATAAATTTCTGACAAAAATTTCTAAACAATTCTCTTTAAGAAGTTCATTCAATATTGATTAATTTATAATTTGAAAAAGGCACCCTTAAATTTATTAAATTTTTACAAAATTTACTAAATTAATTTAAGCAAAAACATTTTCTATATTTTTTTATTTTAAGGAATATCTGGCAGTGCTCAGGAACCATATGGGTGGCAAGGATCAAATCCATGTCAACATTTGCAAGACATTATTGCCTCTATTCTATCCCTCTGGCCCCTTATTTTATGATTAAATCATAAATTATAATTTATCCATAAGAAATTTCATTTGAAAGTATACACAGAAGGAAAAATTTGGATTATTTTATATTTCAAAATAATGAAACCTATATCAACCTCATGCTAAAATCCAACCATTGTTCTTTTTAATATTTTTTAAATTTTAGCTCACACCTGGCAATGCCCAGGGGCCACTCCTGGCCCTGTGCTCAGAAATCGCTCCTAGCAGGCTCTGAGGACCCTCTGGGATGCCAGGAATGGAACCACTGTCTGTCCTGGGTTGACCTTGAGAAAGACATATGTCCCACCACTGTGCTATCTCTCCAGCTCCCATTGTTCTTATGGACCATTTCCATATTTCTCCAATTCAATGTCCAAAATTTCCTTCTATTACTATGATACTTACTCCTCTGAACTCTTAATTTTGGAAAAAAAGAAATCTTCCACAGTAGAATCACCAAAATATAAATTTATTTATTATCCTATTATATGATAAGTTATTAATGTGACCCTTATATAATTATTTATTCTTAATGAAAATTAGGATATAGAGATAGACTAAGTATATATTTTTAATTAAATAATTTTTATTTTGACCAAAATAGATTACAAATATTTCACAGTAATATTTTAGGCACATAGTGACATTAAATCAGGGGCATACCCACCACCAGTGTTGTCCTCCCTCCACCCTTGTTCCCAGAATGCATCCCATATCCCCCTCCTTTGATTCCCAGGCTGCTAGTATAAGTGGTCCCCTCTGTATCTAGCTTGTTGTAGATTGGGTTTCGATTCTGTTGTTGTTGGCTTTGGATTTAATGTTTAAGTATGATCATTTTTTAATTTCTACTTAATGTTCATACACCTGTTTGGTCTTGGTACCCTCAATTATTTCCCCCTCAATTTGTGAGACAGAACAAGATGGTTCAAGTTATGTAGTTCTGTTAGGAGGGGGAAAAAAAGAGAAAAAAGGAGGGGGAGGTAAAAATCAAACAAGAAAGAAACAGGAGGAGTCCTTCTAGAGGCTATAAGTATCAATTTAAGAAAAAAGGGAAAAGGGAAGAAAAACAAAAAACTATACAAAAAATCTACCAAAAGAACTCAAAAAGCACCACAGCAATAAAGACAACCAAATAGTATCCATGGTCTTGAAATAAAAAAAGCACACAAACATGAAAAACCAACAATAGCAAAAAAAATTAATTTGTGCTTTTTTTGCATAGGCACAGTAAATATTGGGGAGACTAGAAAGGGAATTCCCTTGGCCTAAGATATAAAGGGTTTCTCTGCCCTTGAAGAATACTGCCATGTGAATAACTATAGACTCCTTGCATGCTCTTTTTCTCTTTGCTATATCCTTTTGTGCTGTCTGGAAACTTTCTGCTCAGTCGTGGATGATAATATCAGGCCTCAGTAGCTAGAGATCTCAGTATTTGCACAGGTCATTGGATGGTGACTAGAGTGAAGTTTGTTCTTTACCTTTCTAGAAGTTCTGATGTAACACTGTAATTTTAATCAGTCTTGGTTTTTGCACCAATCCTGGTATGAAGCCTAGGATAGAGTCCTTCATTATATTTTCAGAAGTTCTGCTGAGTTAGTTATCTCAGCCAGACCTCCGGGATTAGAGATCTTGGTTGTTGTACAGGTCATAGGCCAAAGCCTAGACTAGGGTCTTTTTTTTTATTGGTCCCAGGATTTCTGCTCAGTCATGGTTGTCATGGTCAGTCTTCTGTAGTTAGCAATCTTGGCTTTTGCATAGATCAAAGGATGATGTGCCTTCTGATTTCATCATATTGTTAAGTAGTGAGGTAAGACAACCTGCTCTTAGACCTAGTTGTTGACATTTCCTCATTGTCAGGATATCATATCGAAACTGGAGTATATTGGTGTCTGAGCAGTATCAAGAATTTTCCAGAGAAAGTTTGGTTCCTGGAGCTGTTACAGAGAACCGTGGCAGATCTATATCTGAGATCTAGAGTTCAAGGTTGGACGGTCGCTGTCTAATCACATGGAGTCTAAGTTTGGACCACATGACTTATGTTCAAGTTGGGAGGCACCCCATGTATTGTAAAATGTATGAGTTCTTATCCCTAGTAGATAAGAGCTTGCTTCTATATGTAAAATTTTCCCCCTTTTAGTATGCCTTTGCAAAAAGAAATGGTGCTGTATTATATTGCTGGTGCATTTTGGGGATGAGAATGTCATGATCCATCATCTCTGTACCTTGGTTTTAACCTGAGTATAGATTTTATACTAGTTTATCCAAGGTTGAAATATATTACAAGAAGACAAAACTATAATTTTAACAAACTTAAAATTTAAATTATATAAAAAGTGAGAAATTATTTGACATAGTTACACAAAATTACAGCATACTTTTATTATAAAATTAAAATAAAACAAAGTTATGTAATACACAGTTCAGTAGAAAACACAAGTATCAGATGTGACCTAGTAAAATCATATAGGTAGTTAAGATGGGTTCCATGTATGACAGGGAGATAGTGCAAAGAGGACATAGTATGGGGAATATACTATAAAAATCAAATTAGATATCATGTTAATATGTACCTAAAATATTATTGTCAACAATATGTAAGCCACTGTGATCAAAATAAAAATTATATCGGGCCTGGAGAGATAGTACAGTGGCGTTTGCCTTGCAAGTAGCTGATCCAGGACCACAGGTGGTTGGTTCAAATCCTGGTGTCCCATATGGTCCCCCGTGCCTGCCAAAAGCTATTTCTGAGCAGCAGCCAGGAGTAACCTCTGAGCACTGCCGGGTGTGGCCCAAAAACAAATATATATATGTATATATATATGTATATATATAAAATGAAAATCTGGGTCTTCAGCTTTGAAAAGCACAATATTAAACATATTTCCTGTGCAAAAAATTCAAATTAGATTATTTAAGTGCATAATGAAAAGCAGACAGACCTGGATATTTAAAAGGGGGCCCCCAAAGCTCTTACCCAGATATCCTCTGGTTAACTGACAAGAACTTTGGAAAACTATATCCAGCCAATTGGAGGAAAATGCTGAGGAAATAGAATCCTTATCTTATTTTAATTTTCCTTCTCATTAAATTCCTCCTCCACATTGCGTGACCCTAACTGTATAATTTGATGCTTATCAGAATTGCAATGTATGAGCAATCTTACAGTCCTCATATATATGTGGAACTTTGGTATCACCACAATACATTCTGCATATTCCTTTATTATCTAACTTCCTTAGAAGCAATCATCCTAAAACACATATGCCTTTCTCCCTTGAGCACGTCCACAACCACTGCTCAGTTGTATACTATCTCTTTAATAGATCACTCTACTATTATTTACACTGATTTCCCTTAAATTATTTTCCCAACACAAACATAAATCTTGGGTAGAAGGTTCTTCACAGGTCCCTGTATTCTTTCACCCTGCTGACAGAAGTGGATGCATTTTTTTCTAATTTTCCCAATGTTCACTGTGCCTATGCAAAAAAAAATTAAAAAAAAAGGAAAAGAAAAGAAAAGAAAAAAGAAACACAACCTTCTTTTTGAGAAGTTGCTGGTCTATTTTTTTTCTTGTTTTGTTTTTTGTTTTTGTTTTGGATTTTTTTTTGGTTTGTTTCTTTGTAGCTGATGGTTTTGGTTTGGTTTACTCATTTTTTCCTTAATTCTTTTTGTACTCTGTTTTTACTCCCTTATTCATTTTTTGTTTTGTTTTGTTTTGTTTTTGTCTTGTCTCATTTTGTTTTGTTATTTTTTTCTTCCTTTTTCTTCTTTCCCTTTTCTTCTACCAAAGGGATACTTACAGCACCTAGACAACTCCTCCCATATCCCTTCCTATATCTCCAATATAGCCACATTACTGGAATCACCTGGATCAGCATCATAATTGGAGGGAGAAAAATTGATGGTACCAAGACCAGACAGTCGTATATCCATTCGGTGGAAATAAAAAATTATCAGACTTAAATATGAAATCCAAAGTTAATGACAACAGAAACGATACCCAATCTACATCAAGCTGTACCTGGGGGGAACAGTTGCACTAGCATCACAGTGGGGTAGAGGAGGGGGAAGTGGGATGCATGCTGGGAACAGGAGTGGAGGGAGGACAATGGTCGTGGGAATGCCCCTCATTCATTATTACTATGTGCCTTAAATATCACTGTGAAAGATTTCTAATTCACTTTGCCCACAAAACAAAAGAAATATAATGGATATTCGAACCTTAAGAATTGGAGACGGTGTCTTAGAACAAAATCAGTTGTTTATTTTTCATCCAAAAATTTTAATACAAAAGCAATATATATGTAACATGCTCATATATATTCATCATATTATATATGGACCTATAGGACTAGTGCGCTTATGTATTATGTGTGTCAAATAAAAAGGAGTTTTATGAACAACAAAAACAAAAAGAAGTGGATACATTTTATCTGGAAGAAAAATAATTCACATTTTTGTACACTTATATCAGAATAATGTAAAATGTGACATGATATTCACAAAATAAAGTCGATTATCAAAGGCTGTATACCATTTATTCTACAGTTGTTGAGTACAACTTGTAAATCAGAGAGCAATCAATGTATTTATTCAAAACTGTATTTCCAAAAATGTACAAAATATTATGTTAAATGATAAATTAGTTATATACACATATAAATAGAAAATAATGTCTATTGGGGGCTGGCGAGGTGGCACTAGAGATAAGGTGTCTGCCTTGCAAGCACTAGCATAGGATGGACTGCGGTTCGATCCCCCGGCATCCCATATGGTCCCCCCAAGCCAAGGTCAATTTCTGAGCGCTTATTCAGGAGTAACCCCTGACCATCAAATGGTTGTGGCCCGAAACCCCCCCCCAAAAAAAAAGAAAAAAGAAAAGCATGTCTATTGGCCGAGTGCTAATTTATTGGAACAATTTCAGACAAAATCAAACATAACTTAAAAAAATTAAATAAGAAAATAAAAATTTCAAAGAGCAGCTCATTATTAATAATAATTGAAAAATATGCATGATAACATTAATAGTAATTGAAAATATACATGATAAAGCCACAATGAAGTATGACAACATTAATAGTCATTGAAAATATGCATGATAAAGCCACAATTAAGTACAATGTACACCAAATAAAGTTGCAGAGTGTTAATGGATATCCCAAATTGGGCTCAACAGAAGCCAATTCACACTTTGCAAAAGTTGGACAATGAAGCTGGAGATTCAATTTAGTACTAACTCACAGATATGTTGCTGCTAGGAATCTGAGCTACCAAGTTCAACTATAGCCAAGGAAACTGAGCTCAAGGGACTCCAAAGATACACTCTGTAGTACTTATAAGACCATTTGTTGCCAAGGAACTAATCCCATGTCAAGTGCACGTGGTTCTCTAATTCCTGTACTAAACCTTTGTCACAAACTTGAGCATTCTCTTAGAGATTCACCATATTTAATCTTGATGAAAATGCTGAGAAACATTCGATGCATAATCTGTATAGTATAAGTTTGAAATTTATTGACAAAACTTTAGAAGAAATGCCAGCAGTATCTACAGAATTTAACATTAACACACCTGAAATCTTATTTTTGGAAATTACAAAGTAGTTTCTTTCATATACTCACTTCAGTTTCTCTACACTACTTTGAAAGTATAGCAAATCCAGTGAGGCACCAAAGACTACAGCAGACAAGAATTCTCAAAAAATGTAGCTGGAGAGATAATATAGCAGGTAAAGTGCTTAACATGTATGTGTCTGACCTGACCAGGGTTAAATCCTTGTCATCCCATATGGTCTTTCAAACATTTTCAAGAGTAATTCCTGAGGATAGAACCAGGAGTAAGTACTGAGCACCAATGAGGTGTAGCCCCCCCAAAAAAACAAACAAAACAAAACAAAACAAAAAAATAATCCCCACAAAAAGAGTGAAATGTGAGGAAAAGTTTGTCTGGGTGGTGGCCCAAATTACATTTACTGATTTAAAATAATAGCAGACAAGTACATTTGTTATTTATCCAGTAGAACTTCCAGCAGCATTACTGGACTTGATGAATACAAAATGAATGTTTCTTTCTGATTCCTAGAAGAAAGGTCTTCAGAATCATGAGGTTTTCAGTAGGACATTATGAAAGTCTAAATAATATGAAAATTGATCAGCCCTCCTAAATACTGGATATCAGCTTTAAATCCCCTACCTAAATTAATACCATTTTTTTTATTTTTGGGCCACACCCGTTTGACGCTCAGGGGTTACACCTGGCTATGCACTCAGAAATCGCCCCTGGCTTGGGGTGACCATATGGGACGCCGGGGGATCGAACCACGGTCCGTCCTATGCTAGCGCTTGCAAGGCAGACACCTTACCTCTAGCACCACCATCCCGGCCCCAATACCATTTTTTTTCTTAATAGACATAATAACCTTAATACAAAGGTGAAGGAATGTGTAAAGTTAGTCTCAAAAAGATTAGGACTGTGTAATGAATTAAATAAATATTGGAAGTGGAAATAGCTGCATACTTCTAAAATGTGTGGGAAAAGGAGGTTGAACCACACCCTAGCTATGATCAGGACTTATGGCTCTGTGACATTTTATTATAATATATTTAATTTTTTATTTAAGTACTGTGGTTACAAGGTTGTTAATAACTTTAATTATGAAGTTGTTCATAGGTGAGTTTCAGTCATATAATGTACAACACCCTTCACCAGTGCACATTTTCTGCTACCAATGTCATCAGTTTTCCTACTATCCTATGCATATTCTGGGAAGATATTTTTTTCTTTTTATTTATCTAAGATTCTCTCTTTATATCACTATTTTTTTTCTTTTAGACACTGCAGTTTGCAGTATTCTTACTAAAGATTTATCATGTATATCACTGCATGTCCTTTCAGCACAGTTCTTGTTCAGAGTGATCATTTCCAACTATCATTGTCATAGTGGTCAGTCCTCTGCCCTCCCTTCACTCCTCCACTATTTGTGCCAAGCCTCCTAATATGGAATGGTACTTCTGGCCCTCTACTACCTTTGGATATTATTACCATACTATAACTTTATATTGTAAAAATAGGTGAGTTTTTCCTTCTCCATTTGATTCACTTGCTCATTATAATTCTGTCCATATCCATACATACATAAGCAAATTTCATGAATTTATTTGTCTTAAGAGCTGTGTAGTATTCCACTGTAAAGATCTACCTTTCTTTACAGTATTTATCCTTTATCCACTCATCTCTTCTTGAGTACTTGAGTTGTATCCAGATTCTGGTTATTGTGAATATTGCTACAATAAACATAGGAATGCAGAGGGCTTGTCTGCATTGTGTTTTGGGGCTCCAAGATTATATTTCCGGGAGTGAGTATTGCTAAACATTATGGAAGCTCCATTTCTAGTTTTTTTAGTAATGTCCATATTTTTTTCTAAAAAGGCTTGGCCAATCACATTCCCAATAACAGTGAATGAGAGTTTCTTTCTTTCTTTCCATCTGCACCAGCACTGGTTGTTCACTTTTCTGTTGTTATGTGTGCCAGTCTCTGTGATGTCATATATCTCACTGTTTTTATTTATATCACTTTGATGATTAATGATATGGAACATTTTTTCACCTACCTTTTGGCAATCTGTATTTATGCTTTTAAAAAATTACTGGTTTTTCTCCACTTTTTTGTATGAGGATATATTTTTCCTTGATAAACTAACCCAGTGCCATAATATAGTAGTTATTAATTACTTATTAAATGGATACTGGGTGGGTAGTGTCTCTCATTCCGTAGCTAGTCTTTGTATCCTAGTAACCATTTATTTTGAAGGGCAGAAGTGTCTTAGTTTAATGTAGTTCCAATTGTTTATCTTTGCTTTCACTTGTTTAGTCAGTGGTGTTTCACCCTTGAAGATGCATTTTGCTTCGATGTCATTAATTGTTCTGCCTACATTTTCTTCTGGGTAGCTTATGCTTTCATATAGAATATCAGGTATTTAATCAATTTTGATTTGACTTTTGTGCATGCTATTAAAGAGAGATCTGAGTTCACTTTATTGCATGTAAATACCCAGTTTTCACAATACCACTTTTGGTAATGTGTTCCTTTCTTTGCTTCTTTTTTTCCAAAGATTGTTTTATCTATTCTAGGAGATTTATTATTATAAAATAATTTTCAGAATTGTTTTATCTATATCTTTGAAAAATGTCCTGGATATTAAAGAGATTGCATTGTTTGCATAATGCTTTGGGAAGTTTTTGGCATTTTAATGATGTTAATTCTCCTAATTTATGAGCAGAGGTTGTACTCCCATTACCTTTTGTTCTCTTTTATTTCTTGAAACAGTGTTTTGAAGATTTTTTATAGTAGGTCTTTAACCTCTTTAGTTAAGCCAATTCAAGTTACTTGATTTCATGAAATACTGTTGGGTTGTTTTTTAATATCTATTTCTTCCTTTAATCATTTTATATAAAATAATAGAGTTTTGCATATTAATTCTGAAGCCTAACACTGTACTAAACAAATCTATTATTTATAGAGGCATTTTTGTAATCATTAGGATTTTCTAAATATAATATCACGTGATCAGCAAATACTGAGAACTTGACCTCTTCCTTTCTCATCTAGATGCATTAATATCCTTTCCTTGCCTAAGCCCAATGCCAAGTAATTCCAGAATTGTATTGAATAGAAGAGGAGAGATTGAAGAAACTTTTCCTGTGTCAAATCTTAGAGGTTTTTCTTACTGAGAATAATCTTTGCCATGGGCTTGTGGTAAATGGCATTGACTATAGTGAGAAAAATTTCTTCAATTCCTATATTGTTGAAAGTATTTATCATAAATGGGTCTGTATCTTACCACATTCTTTTTCTGAATCTATTGCTATGATAATAAGATTTTTACTTTTTATTGTTATGTTGTATTATATTGCTGGATTTGTGCATGTTAAACCATAATTGCATCACTGCAGTGAATCATGTTTGGTCATGACTTATGCTTTCTTGATAAATTGTTGGATTCTGTTTGCTATTATTTTGTTAAGTATCTTTATATGTGTGTTAATTAAGATATTGTCCCATAAGTGTCTTTTATTTTTGTGTCTCTATTTACATTTTTATCAGGATGATGTTAGCCTTATAGAAACTATTTTGGAGTATATTTTTCTTCAGTTTCCAAGAAGTATTGGCAGTAGGTATTCTTTAAAAGTTAAAGAATTCACTAGTGAATCCAGATATTCTTGGCTTTTGGTTTTTGGGGAGAGGGGCACATCCAGCGGCATTCAGGGTTATTCATGGCTCTGCACTCAGAAATCACTCCTGGCCAAAAAAAAAAAAAAGAAAAAGAAAAAAAAGAAAAAAAAAAAGAAAACACTCCTGGCAGGCCTGGTACCATATGGTATGCTGAAAATGAAACCTGAGTTGGTTGCATGCAATTCAAAGGCTGTATTTACTGTGCTATCGCTCCAGCCCACTGGTAAGCCTTTTGATTGACATTTCAATTACTTCAAAAGTGATATGTTAGTTCAGGTATTCTACATCATCTTGGTTCAACCATGAAAGATTGTAGACATCCAAGAATTTATTCATTTGTTCCAGGTTCTATTATTTTGTGCCAAAACTATTTTCAAAGTAATCTCTAATTAACCTCTGAATTTCTGTAATATCTGTTGTGACATTCATTTTCATTTCTCATTTAATTTATTAAAATTCTCTCACTCTTTGTGAGTCATGCTA
The DNA here is from genome assembly GCF_024139225.1 of Suncus etruscus. Classification (NCBI taxonomy): domain Eukaryota; kingdom Metazoa; phylum Chordata; class Mammalia; order Eulipotyphla; family Soricidae; genus Suncus; species Suncus etruscus. The sequence continues at coordinate 72,530,898 of NC_064868.1, read as the reverse complement.
ATAGTTTATTAATCTTGTTTATTTTTTGAAGAACATACTCTTGCTTTCTTTGAACTTTTGAATTTTTTGGTGCCCAATTTATTAATTTCTGCTCAATGTTTCATTATTTGCTTCAGTCTTTCTGCTTTTGACTAATTTTGTTGGTTATTTTCCAATTTTATAAGCTGTGCCCATTAAGTTATTCATGCAAGTCCTTTATTCCTTTCTGATGAATTCTTATAAAGCTATACATTTTTCTAAATGTTGCTTTTGCTGTACCTACAAATTCTGATAATTCATCTTGTCATTCTTATTTGTTTCCAGAAATCTTTTGATTTCTTCTTTGATTTTTTTTCTCCTACACACTAATTGTTTAGTAATGTGCTGTTTAATTTCCAAAGTATTAAAGTGATTTATTATATTCTGTTTGTAATTCACTTCATTTTACAGGGTATCATGTTCTAAGAAGATAGTTGACATAATTTCTATCCTCTTGATTTTATGGAGGTATGTCTTGTGGCTCAGTACAAGGTCTATATTAAATAATGTCTCATTCTGCAAAAATTACCCAGCTTTTGGGAATGAAAAACCTTACTTTTATATTTAATAAGTCATTTCTCCCATTGCTTCCTTCAAAGCCATAAATCCTTGTTTAGTTTTAGCCTGAATTATCTACCAAGTTTTGACAGAGCAGTTTGGAAACCTTCAACAAATACTGTGTTGTTATTAATGTCTTTCTTCAAATGTAGAAATGTTGTTTTAATTGTTTATCTGGATATCATGGGTGCATATATGTATAAGAGTGTGATTTTTCCTGATATGCATAGACATTGATTATCAAGAAATAACCCTCTATGTCTCTTATTACATGTTTAAGCCTGAATTCTATGCTACCTGATACTACTATGGTCATCCCAGACCTTTAAATTGAAATATTTGCTTCAAGGATTTTCTTCCAAATTTTGACTTTTAGTCATTGTTTGCTCTGAGTATTCTAATGTGTTTCTTGAAGGCAACACAATTTTTGATTCAATATTCTGATCCTTTTGACACTCTTTTCTCCCTAGGTAGTCTATTTGTTCTGTTGACAATGAAAGAGATTATTGTTATGGAATTTTGCACCTTTTTTTTAGATGTTTTGTGTGTTTCTATGGTTTGCCTTGCCTTACAATAGAGCTTTAAGTTCATCCGTTTAAATTGGTTTTGAGCTTTTAAAGTTCCTGAGATGTTGTTTTCTATGAATCTATGTATCTCTCCTTTGAATTTGGATGAAACTCTGGGTAAATACTTCTTGGAGAGGTGTGTTCGTTTGGTAGTGTTGTTTTCACTATATCTCACCAATGTCTTAAGTCCTGGAGGGTTGCTTGTGATAAATCTGTTACAAATATTTAGGATGCTTTCTTGAGTGATTTCCTTCTGTGTTCTTACTGGTTTCAGTATTCTCTCTCTACCTGTGGTTTTCATCAATGTGAGTATGATGTGCCTTGGGTTCCTGTTAGCTGTTACTCTTTGGTAATCCAAAAATGTGGATGCATATACTCATCTGCCTGGGATCTCCTCAGTGTTGATGCCTTTGAATGTTGGTTCTTCATACAGGTTTTATTCCTATTTTCTCAGACACCAGTGATACTTATGTTATTTCTGTTTAATTTATCCAAAGTTCTATTTTTTATTTTTAGAATTTTTCCATCTTATGTTTATTTATTTTGGGTTCTGTTCTAACTTCTTCTGTTATATGGTGGTATTATACAGCTCATATTCCAGCTCACTGATTCTGTCTTCTGTAGCTGTTAATCTGTTAGTAAGACCTTCTAGTTAGTTTTTCATTTAACCCACAACATTTTTCAGTTCTGTCATTTCTGTTTGAAGTTTTCTCATTTTAATTCCATTTCCTCTTGATTCTTATTGACTGTTCATTCCATGATTTCCTTGAGTTCTTTGAACAGTTTGAACATTTCCTTTATAAAGTTCTTATCAGAGGGGCTCTGTAGATGCTGATAATAGGGTTTTCAGAACTACCATCTTCATTCACGAAGTGTGATGAGGTTCTTCATTACTTTCCCATTTTGACTTTTGCAGTGCAATTGTGGTTGGGATCCTTGACTAGAATAAATGTTCACCACAGAGCAAAGCAGATAATTGTATCCTTCTCAAGGTGCACTAACCTGGGGTGAAAATGGCTCTTCTGGATCAAAAAAGCCCACAGCTAGTCCTTCTGTCTGCCTCAGGGCTAAACTTTTTTAAGGCACAGGGAACTAGAGTAAAATCTGCTCTTCTGTGTCAGCTGCTTTTCCTCATGGCCCAGATAATCTTAATGCATACTTACTTGCTGTGAAAATGGCTCTACTGAGTCAAAAAGGATCCCATTGTACCCAATTTTTCATCATGACTGTTCTCTTCTAAGGCTGCACTATTCTGGTTTGAAAATGAATCCTTTTAGTAAAATAGGATTCTAGAGGATTACAGCCAGTTTTCCTTGCAGCTGTGATTCTCTGTCCATATCAAAATATTTTTTAAATTATGTTATTTTATTTGAAGGATAGATTTTGAGATTTACTTAGAAAAATGTACATGGAAAGAAAAGGAGAAATGTGTTGAAAACGGAGCACAGGTTTATATAGAGTGGAAGTAGGGAAGCAAAGGAACAGAGTCATACAAGCAAGATATGTATCTTGGGGAAAACATTACCTTGAAGAGAAGCCTAATAAATTTTAAGGTATTCAAGAAATTCTATAAAATCTAACAAATGGAAAGAACATCTAAACTAAATGAAGAATAACCTTAAATATTATTGGGAAGTTATTTAATATAGAATACAGAAGAAACATTACATATTTAAATATATAACAATAATTAATTGTTTAAATAGAATCCAAAATCAATTTAATACAAGCATAAATATTGAGAAAAGACAAAGACAGTAACATCAGGAATTAATTACCATCTTAATGACGGGGAGAGTACTGGTATTATTCCAATATGTTGTCAAATTCAAATATGCTATCCTCTCTTTGACCTAATAAACAATATTCCCTGTGTTCCATCAGAGGTTCCATGCCATTCAAATCACAAAACCAGAAAATATAAAGCACAATTAAAACATTACTCTCCTTTCTTCAGGGACACTGATTCTGTGACTCTAGAGATTATATTACCCCTAGTATAAGTTATATTACCTTCCTCAGAGACAAGATATTTAAAGTGGTAACTGATACATAGGCCTGATATTGATATATGTACTACCATTTCACTGATTTTAATTACTCTGTCAAATATTTCTGTTTCTACTAAAAGTTCTAATTGTTATTACCTTTTCAGAAAACCCATCATCTAACTGAAATCCAACAATGAACAATTTTGTAACTATGGTGTTTAAATAAAACAATTAATAAGAATCATTAAAGGAATAAAAGAATAAAATATTTAATATATATTTAATATATATGTAATTTGGGAACTAGAGAGATAGTACAGCAGGTAAGGCACTTGCATTGAACTTAGTTAATGATCCTCAACTCCACTTAAAGCACCTGGGCCATCCAGGTTTGACTTTTGAGCTCAGAACCAGGAGTAAGTCTTGAGCATCCATCAAAGGTAAGAGTGCCCCTGCAAAGGGTAAACAAAAACAAAGTAATATTTATACCTTTGTTAATTTAAACCTTTTTTTCTCTTTTTTTTTGGGGGGGGCCACACCCTCTGACACTCAGGGGTTACTCCTGTCTATGTGCTCAGAAATCGCACCTGGCTAGGAAGACCATATGGGACTTTGGGTATTGAACCCAGGTTCATCCTGGGTCAGCTGCGTGCAAGGAAAACAACCTACCGCTGTGCTATTGTTCCAACCCCTACATTAGCCCTTGTAATTAGCTGACTAAATATATAAAATGTCAGTTGACAAATCTTCGTTTTGGTGCCAAAATCAGTGATGCTCAGGGATATTTCCTTTATCTGTTCTCAGAAGTAACCCTGAGGGAAATAATCAGGGGAACATATGTGTTCATTAACAATTCAAAGTGGAGTTGTCTTCATGCTAGGCAAAATATTTATGATTTTGATCTATGATTTCACTCTAGCATTAACAATTTATTTTTATTTTTTATATCTTTATTTAAGCACCATGATTACAAACAGGTTTGTAGTTGGGCATCATTCAAAAAAGAACACCCACCCTTCACCAGTGCAAATTTTCACCACCGATGCACCCCTACTCTCTCTTCCCCCACCCCCTTCCTATTTTCGAGACAGGCATTCTACTTCTCGCACTCATCAACATTGTCGTGGTAGTTCTTAGTGTAGTTATTTATCTAACTGCATTCACCACTCTTTGTGGTGAGCTTCATATTGTGAGCCAGTCCTTACGAACTTCATTTCTATTGTCTCTGGGCATTATTACAATAATGTCTTTTTTCTCTTTTCTTTTTTTTCCATTTCTTCCAGGATCTCATGTTTTGTGGCATAGAGTTTCTCAAAGTAGTATCTGACTTCCCTTTGCATCTTTGTATTATCTGTAGTGGTCTTCCCATTTTTGTTTTAATCTGCTTTATTTAGTTTCTCTCTCCCCCTTTTTTGCTGAGTTTTGATAGTGGTTTATTAATCCTGTTTATTTTTTTCAAAGAACCAACTTTTGCTTTAGTTGATCTTTCGGTTGTTTTTGAGTTTCTACTTCGTTAATTTGTTATACTTTGTTATTTGCTTCTGACGACTTATTTTGAGTTCATTTTGTTGATAGTTTTCTAATTTTATAAGCTGTGTCATTAAGCTTTTTATGTAGGCTACTTCTTACTTTTTTAATATATTTTATTTAAAAACCTTGATTACATACATAATTGTGTTTGGGTTTCAGTCATGTAAAGAACACCACCCATCACCAGTGCAACATTCCCATCACCAATGTCCCAATCTCCCTCCTCTACACACGGCACCCGCCTTTGCTCTAGACAGATTTTCCAATTACCTCATACATTCTCATTATTAGTATAGTTCAAAATGTAGTTATTTCTATTACTAACTGTTTGTGGTGAGCCTCATGAGGTGAGCTGTAACTTCCAGCCCTTCTCTCCTTTGTGTCTAAAAGTTATTATTGCAAGAATGCCTTTCAATTTTCTTAAAATCCATAGATGAGTGAGACCATTCTGCATTTTTCTCTCTCTCTCTGACTTATTTCACTCAGCATAATAGACTGCATGTACATACATGTATAGGAAAAGTTCATGACTTCATCTCTCCTAACAGCTGCATAATTTTCCATTTTGTATATGTACCACAGTTTCTTTAGCCATTCGTCTGTTGAAGAGCGTCTTGGTTGTTTCCAGAGTCTTGCTATGGTAAATAGTGCTGCAATGAATATAGGCGTAAGGAAGGGATTTTTGTATTGTATTTTTGTGTTCCTAGGGTATATTCCTAGGAGTGGTATAGCTGGATCGTATGGGAGCTCGATTTCCAGTTTTTGGAGGAATCTCCATATCGCTTTCCATAAAGGTTGAACTAGACGGCATTCCCACCAGCAGTGGATAAGTGTTCCTTTCTCTCCACATCCCCGCCAACACTGTTCTCATTCTTTGTGGTGTGAGCCAATTTCTGTGGTGTGAAATGGTATCTCATTGTTGTTTTGATTTGCATCTCCCTGATGACTAGTGATGTGGAGCATTTTTTTCATGTGTCTTTTGGCCATTTGTATTTCTTTTTTGTCAAAGTGTATCATTTTTTCTCCCCGTTTTTGATGGGATTATATTTTTTTCTTGCAAAGTTCTGTCAGTGCCTTGTATATTTTGAATATTAGCCCCTTATCTCATGGGTATTGGGTGAATAGTTTCTCCCACTCAGTGGGGGGCTCTTGTATCCTGGGTGCTATTTTCTTTGTGGCACAGAAGCTTCTCAGCTTAATATATTCCCATCTGTTAATCTCTGCTTTCACTTGCTTGGAGAGTGCAGTTTCCACCTTGAGGATGCCTGTAGTCTCAATGTCCTGGAGTGTTTTGCCTACGTGGTGTTCTATATATATTATGGTTTCAGGTCTGATATTGAGGTCTTTATTCCATTTGGATTTTACCTTCGTACATGATGTTAACTGGAGATCTAAGTTCAATTTTTTGCAAGTGGCTAGCCAGTAGTACCAACACTACTTGTTGAAGAGGCTTTCTTTGCTCCATTTAGGACTTCTTGCTCCTTTATCAAAAATCAGGTAATTGTATGTCTGGGGAACATTCTCTGACTATTCAAGTTTATTCCACTGATCTGAGGGCCTGTCCTTATTCCAAAACCATGCTGTTTTGATAACTATTGCTTTGTAGTAAAGTTTAAAGTTGGGGAAAGTAATTCCTCCCATGTTCGTTTTCCCAATGATTTCTTTAGCTATTCTAGGGTGTTTATTGTTCCAATGAATTTCAAAAATGACTGATCCACTTCTTTGAAGAATGTCACTGGTATCTTTAGGGGGATTGCGTTAAATCTGTACAATGCTTTGGGGATTATTGCCATTTGATTATGTTAATCCTGCCAATCCATGAGCATGGTATGTGTTTCCATTTCCGCATGTCCTCTCTTATTTCTTGGAGCAGAATTTTATAGTTTTCTTTGTATAGGTCCTTCACATTTTTAGTCAAGTTGATTCCAAGATATTTGAGTTTGTGTGGCACTATTGTGAATGGGGTTGTTTTCTTAATGTCCATTTCTTCCTTATTACTATTGGTGTAATTAAAGGCCATTGATTTTTGTGTGTTAATTTTGTAGCCTGCCACCTTGCTATATGAGTCTATTGTTTCTAGAAGCTTTTTGGTAGAGTCTTTAGGGTTTTCTAAGTTGAGTATCATGTCATCTGCAAACAGTGAGAGCTTGACCACTTCCTTTCCTATATGTATTCCCTTGATATCTTTTTTCTTGGCTAATCGCTATAGGGAGTACTTCCAGTGCTATGTTGAATAGGAGTGGTGAGAAAGGACAGCCTTGTCTTGTGCCAGAATTTCGAGGGAAGGCTCTTTGTTTTTCTCCATTGAGGATAATATTTGCCACTGGCTTGTGGTAGATGGCCTTAACTATATTGAGAAAGGTTCCTTCCATTCCAGTCTTGCTGATAGTTTTGATCAAGAATGGGTGTTGGACCATATCAAATTCTTTCTCTGCATCTATTGATATGATCATGTGGTTTTTATTTTTCTTGTTTTTGGTGTTGTGTATTATGTTGATAGATTTACGGATGTTAAACCATCCTTGCATTCTGAGATGAAACCTACTTGGTCGTTGTAGATGATCTTTTTTTTTATAATATAATTTTTATTTTGATCATAGTGGTTTACATGTTGACAATAATATTTTTGTTAAATATTTACATAACATCAGGGGGGATTCCCATCACCAAATTGTCTTCCCTTCACCTTCGTTTTTGTCGTATCTCCCATATCCACTTCCCTCACCCCCAGGGCTGCTAGAATATGTGGTCCCCTATGTACCTATCCTACCACATAGTAGTCTTGCATCTGATTGGTCTAGGTGTCTCCCTAATTTCCCCCTCTAACTGGGAGGTAGGCCTAGCTAGTTAAGTTTGCGTGGTTTGGTCTGAAGAAGAGAAAAGTAGTAAACTGGGGTAAAAGTCTAATACTCCAAAAGTGGGCAGAGTCCTTCTAGAGGTTCTCATCATCGATTTGGGGGGCTATGGAGAAAAAAGAAAATGAAACATTCCCTCAGTACAAAAAAAAAAAAGTGTCCATTATCCAACGACCTACTTGGTCGTTGTAGATGATCTTTTTTTTTTTTTTTTTTTGGTTTTGGGGCCACACCCGGCGATGCTCAGGGTTTACTCCTGGCTGTCTGCTCAGAAATAGCTCCTGGCAGGCATGGGGGACCATATGGGACACCGGGATTCGAACCAACCACCTTTGGTCCTGGATCGGCTGCTTGCAAGGCAAACGCCGCTGTGCTATCTCTCCGGGCCCAGATGACCTTCTTAATGAGGCATTGAATCCTATTTGCCAGAATTTTGTTGAGGATCTTTGCATCTGCATTCATCATTGATATTGGTCTGCAATTTTCTTTTTCTGTAGCATCTTTGTCTGGTTTAGGTATCAAGGTGATGTTGGCTTTATAAAAGCTATTTGGAAGTGTTTCCATTATTTTGATTTCATGAAAGAGCCTTGCCAGGATTGGTAGTAGTTCCTCTTGGAATTTTGAATGAATTCATTAGTGAATCCATCTGGGCCTGTGCTTTTGTTTTTGGGCAGATATTTGATTACCGTTTTTATTTCATCAGTAGTGATGGAGGTGTTTAGATATGCTACACCCTCTTCATTCAACTGTGGAAGACTATAAGAGTCCAAGAATTTATCCATTTCTTGCAGGTTCTCATTTTTAGTGGCATAGAGTTTCTCAAGTAGTTTCTGATTACCCTTTGAATCTTTGCCTTATCAGTAGTGATCTCTCCTTTTTCAATCCCAATACCAGTTATCAAGTTTCTTTCTCTCTTTCTTTGTTAGTTTTGCCAGTGTTCTATCGATCTTGTTTATTTTTTTGATGAACCAACTTCTGCTTTTGTTGATCTTTCGGATTTTTTTTTTGGTTTCTACTTTGTTAATTTCTACTATCAGCTTTGTTATTTCTTTCTGTCTCCCTATTTTTGGGTCCTCTTGTTTAGCACTTTCTAATTCTATGAGCTGCATCATTAAGGTATTCAAGTAGGCCCCTTCTTCCTTCCTGATGTGTGCTTGCAAAGTATAAATTTTCCTCTCAGTACTGCATTTGCTGTGTCCCATAAGTTCTGATAGTTAAGAGACACAGAGTGGAAAAATGGATTAGAAAATTTAATACAACATTCTGCTGACTATGAGGAAAAAAATCTTCAAGTAAAAGGTTGGAAGACAATACTTCAAGCAAACACTACTTCTAAAATGATGGGTGGCTATACTAACAGACAACATAGATTTCATGCTCAGATGGGTTTTAAGAATCAGAGAGGGTTATTTCTTTATACTCAAGGGATATGTATTAATGAATAAATCACACACTTTAACCTATATGCACACCATGAGGGAGCCATTGAAAACAATATAACTATGAATATTCGTAAAGAAATATGTCAATAGCAACAAAATAGAAATAGGAGACTTCAACACTGTATCATCTCTTGATAGAACAATAAGTCAGAAATAAAGTTTGTATGTTATCATAAAAGACCTCGAATATTGAAAACACTATTGAGAAGTAAGAAATTGTAGAGTATTTCATTACCTTATTTGAAAATATACTATACATCTATAGTAATCAAACTGCATTGTACCAGAATTTAGATAGGCTTTCTGATCAATGTATCAGAATGGAATCCCCAAAGGGTAAATCATATATAAGGACAGCTAATATTAGGTAAAGAAGTTAAGAACATTAAAAGGAATAAAGATGACCTCTTTAATAAATGATGCTGGGAAAACTTGATAATCACATATAAGACATTTAAACTATATCCATCTCTCATCTTACACAAAAGTTAATTCAATATAAAGAAAAACATCTTGGGCTGTAACATAAAATTAAAATGTATACTTAATATAGGTATAATGCACCAAATGTATCTTCAAAGATCTGGTACCATTGACATAGGCAACAACACTAGCAACAACAAAAGAAATACAAAAGGACTACATCAAATTAACAAGTTTCTGCATGTTGAAAGAAATAGGGACTAATGCCACGTGGCATTATTCCTTGTTCACATAGGCACATTAAAATGGAAAATATTATACATACAAATAAGTTATTATCTAACAGAGATAGGAACACACAAATCCTGTAGTACAATGGGACCTTACACCCTGAACATTGACATGATGAACTGGCATAGGCTTCAGAAGTATGGGCATTCTTCATTCACCCCTGAACCAGGGAAGCCATCTATGAAACATCCAAAGTTGTCTATGACATCACCTGGAAGCAATCCTCTACCAGGGAAGACCCTACTGCTACTCTGACATCAATCTACTCAAAAGAGTCTTCCCTTAACACTGAGATTTAAACAACAACTCTTGGTGGAATTTGAACTCCTTATTGATTGTTTCTGAGTCCACAAATAGCTCCCAGAAAGATAAATTAAATCCCATTCTTCAGTCCCCCCCTTTTAGGGGAGACCTTGGTAATAATATCCGGAGTAAATAATCAACACAGACAAAAGATCAGGGGACCAAAGGTTCAGCAAAGAGAGTCTTTTGTCAGTCTGTACGAGCTCCAAAGAGCAAACTGAACCAGCCATCAGCTCTGGCAAAAAAGCCTCTTACACCTCTCCAACAAGCTATTTTATTCTCTTCTTAATCACCCCCACCTGGAAGACCCAGGTGGGACGACAGGCAAAAACAATATTAAAAAAATACACAACAATTCCCCCTTTTTGTAAGCAAACAATAATAATGTACAATACAATAACAACATCAACAATAATAATATAACAATATCTAACCCCAAACACATAGTTACAAAAGCAAAACTTTAATGAAATATAACATCAATTTTATAAGATTAAAAAACATTAATTATAATTACTTAAAAGCATTAATTACAGTAATCAAAAATGTAGAATCAAATATACTTCAAAGGATTCCAATCATAAAAAATACACATACAAAAGCTAAAAATTTTTACCAAGTCCAAAATTACTCTAAAAAGATAGGGAGTATAGAACTCCCAAAAGTCCGACCAAAGACATTTGGTGAATCAGGAGAGACGAGTTGTAACTTGATACAGGACACAGCACTGGAACAGTTAACGATGTATTCCTCAGTCCAAGATCAGGAGGTTTGCAATTGAGAGTGAAGGAGGCGATCTACAAATGTGAAGGGATTCCTACAAATAAAATGTTAAGAACTAGGAAGAAAGAGGGAATGATGAAGAATAATAAATTAGGGGATAAAAAGTCAGGAAAAGAAAGCCATAGACAAAACATACAAGACAGACATGTAAAGACATGTAAATAAGATATATAAAAACATACTATACAAAATTATGGGAATAATACTCACTCATAATTAGCAAAAATATCTATTGGGAAGGAATTAAAATAAAGCCAAAGAAAAAAATCAGCTGAATCAACAAAAAACACTTTAAAAATAAAATAGCGGAAAAACTGTTTAGATAGATATCTTCAAATTCACAATAACAAAAAACTATTTTTAAAGCAGAATTGAGTAGATTTGAAAAAGAATATCATGTGCAATACGACCATGAAGTTCTATAATGCAATAGTAAATCTATCGCAATCAGTCATCGATAATGAGCACTGTGAAAAGAATCTACCCAAAAAGTATGGTTATATCAAAACTATGATTATACCTCCATCCTAAAATCTATGTTGAGGGCAATAAAACAATGATGTTCCAATGAAAAGTCAGAAGTTGCCAACTGAATATATCTCAATACACAATCATTAACATGATTAAGAATCTTTCTCTCATGTAGGTCTTAAGTAACATCAATATATTGCAAAATTTTCTAATTAATAATGACCTAAAACAATACTAAAATTAAGGCATAAATATATCATGCAAGCAACCACAATGGGGATTCATAGTATTCACTCCTATTAAGCAATCATACCTAAAAAAATGACCCATAAAACATTGACAATTGACAAATAAAGGAAATGATCATTAGGTATCCATAGTAGATCTCTGAGAAGTATAAAACAGAATACATGCTGCTGTGGATTTTAACTATGTAATAGGGATTTTCTTGATCTTCTTGTCATCAAAATTGATCCAATATTGTTCTGTGGTGATTTTACACTATGAAGTACAATATCATGATCATATCAATACAAAGAAAACTATAAAACTCTGCTCCAGGAAATAAGAGAGGACATGCATAAATGGAAACAGATACCCTGCTCATGGATTGGCAGGATTAACATCATCAAAATGGCAATACTCCCCAAGGCATTATACAGATTCAATGCGATCCCTCTAAAGACACCCATGACATTCTTCAAAGAAGTGGATCAGGCACTTTTGAAATTCGTTTGAAACAATAAACACCCTAGAATAGCTAAAGCAATCATTGGGAAAAAGAATATGGGAGGAATTAGTTTCCCCAACTTTAAACTTTACTACAAAGCAATAGTTATCAAAACAGCATGGTATTGGAATAAGGCCAGGCCCTCAGATCAGTAGAATAGGCTTGAATACACCACGTAGGCAAAACACTCCAGGAAATTGAGACTACAGGCATCTTCAAGGTGGAAACTGAACTCTCCAAGCAAGTGAAAGCAGAGATTAACAGACGGGAATATATTAAGCTGAGAAGCTTCTGTACCACAAAGAAAATAGTGCCCAGGATACAAGAGCCTCCAACGGAGTGGGAGAAACTATTCACCCAATACCCATCAGATAAGGGGCTAATCTCCAAAATATACAAGGCACTGACAGAACTTTACAAGAAAAAAACATCTAATCCCATCAAAAAATGGGTTGAAGAAATGAACAGACACTTTGACAAAGAAGAAACACAAATGGCCAAAAGACACATGAAAAAATGCTCCACATCACTAGTCATCAGGGAGATGCAAATCAAAACAACAATGAGATACCACTTCACACCACAGAAATTGGCTCACACCACAATCTCTATTTTTTACCATACTATCTATTATCTTTCTTAGAGCCTATAAATGAGAGAGATTATTTTATATCTATACTTTTCCCTCTGACTCGTTTCACTTTGTTCATGGTTTTTACAGAAATGTTTTAAATTTTCACGTATATTCTATCATACATTTGTATATTTTATAAGCTATTATTTTTACCTTTTCCATTTTTGCCCTGCAGCTAGCTGGCCTCTGTTGCCGTCTTTAGATTTTTCTCTGCTTTCATCCATGAGAATTCTAGCATTTTCTCCAGTCCAGTCATTACTATCATGTTCAATTTATGTCTAACAGACTCAAGCAATCTTTGTCACAATTTATTTAAAGCCATAGATTCTTTTTGGGGGGGGGTAATGGGAATTTGGAATACATCCGGATGTGCTCAGAGCTGACTTTTTTTTGAAAGGGCTACACCTGGCAGCTCTCAGGGTTACTCCTAGATTTGTGCTTAGAAATTGCTTCTAGCAGGCTCTGGGGATCATATGGGATGTCTGGGATCAAGCCCAGATTAGCTGTAAGAAAGACAAACATCCAACCCACTGTGCTGTTGCTTAGCCTCTTAGGGCTGACTCTTGGAGGTACTGGGGGACCAGAATCAGTGTACTGCAAAGCAACCACCTAATCCAAGGCACTATCTCTCTTTTCCAAACAAGAGTTGCTTCATTAGCACTTGAAGGATTTGCAAAAATATTCATTGTTGGAGTGAGATTAAATTTCCAATTCTGTAGGTCTGAAATGACATCTAAGTATTTACATTTCTTTTGTTTGTTTGTTTGTTTTGGAGCCACATATAGTGATGCTCAGAGCAAATTTGAATCTTTGTTCAGAAATGACCCTGTCAGTGTTTCAGAAGACCAAATGCTTATGGTGTGTTTCAGGTAACTCAAACACTGGTCAGTGGGATGCAAGGCTAGCACATTAAATCCTCAACTATCCAGATCCCCAAATTTGCATTTCTAATAAGTTCCCAGGGTTTTATTTTCCACATTTTCCTAGTACTCCATCTGATCTATAGGAATTTTAAGTAATTTAATACTTTTAAAAAATACACTACAAATGAGAACTCTTTTCTTCTCTTTAGAGAAATTATTTATAACTTGATATTTTAATTGTATATGCAAAAAATAGACGGCAAAATAGGACCTATGGATCTAAACCAAATAGTTAAATTGCTCCCTTTGAATGGTAAAGTAGGCTAAAAGGAAAAAGAACAGTTACAAAGATTTATCAATGTTACCAAATAAAGTAAACAAACTGACGCAAACAGTTTAGATATTTACTTTAACCACAACAAATGCTTTCAGATTTATCTGAAAGATATCATAGTCAGATGTAAGTAAATGTTACTTTTTGGAGGCTGAATCCTGGAACAAATTCAATGATGACATATATTTTTTAAGGACTGCTGAAAATCCAAAAATCTCACACTTTTGAAGAATAATTTGTTGTTTTTCTTTTCTTCACCTATTTATTTTATGCCTTCAAATTAAAGAAAATTTTAACTAGAGAATGCCCTCAAAATACCTAACCCCACATTTTACCTTCCTGAAGCCCAAAAGAGAAAGTAGTTGCTTTAATTAGAGGAGGGTGATGGGGGATATTGGTGGCATTGGTGGCGAGGATGTTGCACTGTGAAGGAGAGGGATGTTCTTTTTTTATGGTTTTTGGTTTTTGGATCACACCCGGCAGCGCTTAGGAGTTACTCCTGACTCTATGCTAAGAAATCGCCCCTGGCAGGCACGGGGGACCATATGGGATGCCGGGATTCGAACCACCATCCTTCTGCATGAAAGGCAAACGCCTTAACTCCATGCTATCTCTCCAGCCCCAAGAGTGTTCTTTTTTTTTTAATAAATAAAACCCAACTACAAACTTATTTGTAATCATAGTGCTTAAATAAAGATTTTTTTTTAAAAAAAGGAAAATAAAGGAAAAACCTAGAACGTAAAGAATCCAATGTAGAAACATCCACTGAAACCCTACAAAGGGGAACTGATAGACCCCAACATTTTTTAGCTCTCCTCCTGTTGTCTTGCCATTCTTCATAATTGCCTCCATTTAGTTTTTATCTGGTTCTTCTTCCTCTATGGCATATTCCTATTGTTTCTCTTCAACATTGTCCTCTTTGGCTGTTCAATGCAGCCTTCTTTGATCTGAGGCTGAATGGCTTCCTCCCCACCCATCTCCTCCTGAAGGTCTCTTGAGATTGTTTGGGCAGTTAGATAAGCCATTGCCACTGCCACTGCCACTCCACTGCCTCCGTCATTCGATATTACCTGAAGCTTGATCTTGTTCCACTGTGGTAGACATTACCAGAAAGATTTCTTAAATCCACTTTGGTGGTAATGAGTTAGCTCTACTTGTCTATATTGTTACTAGAGGGCACTGAGGGAGGGTGTTATAAAGCAAAGTTGGATGGAAAACAGCAGTTGTGGTGGCAGCTGCAGATAAGATAGCAACAAAAGGCGCAAGTTTTTTAAACATGACTGTGGAGGCCTTGTAATAGAAACACATAAAAAAGGGAGATAAGAAAACATGGGAGAATAGAGGAAGATGAGGAGGCCAACGTAGACGACACCAGGCACGGTGGTGGAAAAATAATGAAATTAACTGGTAGTCAGAGCTGAAGAACTGAGAGGTCAACAAAGGGCTGCTTTTATCATGGCATACTGTTTTGCTGAGACCTATAAACTTATTTTTTCATCATTACAAATTAGTTTGCGAAGGATAAAGGATGTACATGCCCAATGAATGATCAAGGCCCTGAACTTCTAGACCACTCATCATAATCTAGATGTTTGGGATCTCAGAGTTTGAGGCCAGAGAGATAGCATTGAGGTGAGGCATTTGCCTTGCATGCAGAAGAATGGTAGTTCGAATCCAGGCATCTCATATGGTCCCCTGAACCTGCCAGGAGCGATTTCTGAACGTAGAGCCAGGAGTAACCCCTGAGCACTGCTGGGTGTGACCCCCCCCAAAAAAGAAAAAAACGGAATTCTGAGCTTTTTTTTTTGCCCCCGGGAAAGTTGTGCAATTAGTTAATCTACTGTCAGCAAAACCATAATGTTCTTGTGTAAAAAGCTGTGTGTCACAGAAATTATAATCTTCCACCTCATCTCATATTCATTTTTCTAGATATATTTCATAATAGGAGTAACAGATTTTTATAGCTCAGATATCAGCAGTGGTGAAATTCAAAGGAGACAGAAAATGCTCGATATATTAAAATTACTGAATATATTTAAAAAAAACATATAAAATTGTTTTCATTCAGAGCAGATTTTTTTTAAGAAGTAACAGTTCAGAAACTTGTATTTAATAAGTGTAGCTAAAGGGAAAACTTACCTAAAAACCAAAATAAGTAGTTAAAAGTGAATATTCTTTTTTAAAATTTTGTGATATTCTAGGGAAACTAAGACTTATCATTCATACAAAATCAGCAATAGATTAAGTGTAAAAATTATTTGATGGATAAAAATAAAAGTTTTTCATCTTTTTGAAATGCAAAAATTTTTGTAACTGAAAAATGTAATACTGCTGAAACTCTTATCAACTAGGTCCATTATAATGTATTTAATTTTGTCTTCAAACTCAATTTCAAAGGAAGCATGTCATGATCTGACAGCACTGACTAAAATTATAAGGAAATTATAAAAGTTTATCAGAGAAAATCATGCATACAGGAAAAAATTTGCTTGAGAAAGTTCACACAAATAAATGTTAGTCTCCAGTCAAAATATTGACAAGTTTAACTGCATTTAATACAGGATTTCTTCAATTCTGTACAGCTTATGAGACAACAAGAAAACAGAATTTAAACCATTGTGAGATAATGCCAGTGGCCTTAAATTCACTAAATCTCAAAGTAGAAGATCAAACTGTTTCCTCTACTGCTTCATACCCTTTGTTCAAATATAAGAACTGAGATGGAGGTTTCAATGCCTAGAAATAAGATAGATTTAAGTTTTAGAAAGAATGTATGTGGGCCGGGTAGGTGGCGCTGGAGGTAAGGTGTCTGCCTTGCAAGCGCTAGCCAAGGAAGGACCACGGTTCGATCCCCCGGCGTCCCATATGGTCCCCCCAAGCCAGGGGCAATTTCTGAGCACATAGCCAGGAGTAACCCCTGAGCATCAAACGGGTGTGGCCCAAAAACCAAAAAAAAAAAAAAAAAAAAAAAAAAAAAAAAAAAAAAAAAAAAAAAAAAAGAAAGAATGTATGTGAAGTTGACCCATAAATAAAGCAATTAAACATTAAAGCAAAAATCATTAAAAATTAAACTTAAAGAATCAGGAGGGTCACATTTAGTGGTCTATTCCATTTAAAGGAAGATAAGGAACATAAAGTGGACTTTAAAAGACAGAGTTGGATTTTAAAAGATGGGCATAAGCTTTCTGAATAGAAGAGTTTTAAGTTCTCCCCTCCAAATCTATTAGCCTCTTTAGAATCTGTCTTCCTGTCTATCTTTCTATCATCTACTATCTATCTATCTACCTATCTATCTATCATCTATCTATCTATCTATCTATCTATCTATCTATCTATCTATCTATCTATCATCTATCATCTATCGCATGAGTGATATGTGACATGTGCTATGGGAACTGGTAAAAAGAATCATAGTTCAGCTGTTTCTATGGCATCTGGCATCAATAACCAGGAACAGTGCGCATAGTGAGGTTGGAAGAGTGAATAAGAACTAGAAAAATTTAAGAAAAACAAAAACATGAGAACAATGTAGAACTTATAACTTCCTTTTGTTCCTCACAGAGACCCATGCCAGGCATTTCATATCTTCAAGCATAAAAACTTGATGACAGCATAAAATTCAAGAAAAGTAGAGCTCATGCTACAAAGTCCCTCATGAATTTGTACAAGAAATTATAAATGCAGGAGAAATATGATCCTGGTTGCTTTCACTGTCCATAATGAAAACGAGCAAATACAACAAATATGATCCACAAAAGGGCTCATGATTTGCACCATCCTTTCAAGAATGAAATGTGTGTTGCAATCTGTCCAATATTTTCTCTACATCATTTGAAATGATCATGTGATTTTATAATTAGGGACCTTCCTCAAGATAGTAACTATCTATACAAAGGCCACAGCCAACATTATTCTTAATAGCACAAAACTGAAAGCATTTTGACTAAGGTCAGGCACTAGACAATTATGTCCACTCTCTCCACTCTTATTCAACACAGTATTAGTAGCCCTAGCAATAGCAATCAGACAAGGGAAGGAAAACAAAGGAGTCCACATTGAAAAAGAAGTCATACTATCTCTATTTGCAAATGATATGATGATGTACATCAAAAACCCTAAATAGACTACAGAAAAGCTCCTAGAAAAAAATAAAGAAGTACAGCAAAGTGTCCGACTACAAAGTCAATGCACAAAGGACAGTTGCGCTCCTTTGTATAAATAACGAATCAGAGGAGAAAGAGATCAAAGTGTGTATCCCATTTAAAATAGTATTTAAAACTATCAAGTACCTAGGAATCAACCAAACAAGAGAGGTAGGAGACCTATACCATGAAAACTTCAAAAACCTTCAGAAAGAAATTGAAGAAGATCTAAGGAAACGAAAGAACATGCCATGCTCATGGATTTGAAGAATCAATATTATTAAAATGACCATCATACCTAAACTACTATATATTCAATGTAATTTCTATTCAAACCCAGACAACATTCTTCAAGGACTGAGAACAATAAATTATAAAATGTGTGTGGAACCATAAAAAATTTAGGATAGTCAAATCCATGTTGAAAAATGAGAACCTGGGTGATATCATATTACTTATTTTGAAGCTCTACTAGAAAGCCATATTGATCAAAACAGCGTGATATTTGAAAAAGACATACTTTTAGACCAATGAGTAAGATTATAATATCCAGTGACAACCCCCCAAAAACTAATTTTTGACAAAGGAACCACGAACTTGAAATATAATAAAGTTTCTTTAGCAAATGGTGTTGGAACAATTGGATAACCAAGTGTAAGAAACTAAAGATCTATCCATATCTCACACCATACACAAAAGTCAATTCAAAGTGGATTAAAAACCTTGAGATTATACTTGAATTCATAAAATTCTTAGGCAGAACACTTCAAAACTTAAGACCTCAAAGAAGTCTTCAATATGGCACCATATGATAGTAAAAGGGATTACATCAAACTAAAAATAATCTGATGAGGGCTGGAGTAGTGGCACAAGCGGTAAGGCATCTGCCTTGCATGTGCTAGCCTAGGACAGATTACGGTTCCATCCTCCGGTGTCCCATATGGTCCCCCAAGCCAGGAGTGATTTATGAGCACATAGCCAGGAGTAACCTCTGAGAGTCACTCTGTGTGGCCAAAAAAAAAAAACCAAAATAAATAAATAAATAAATAAAATCTGATGGCAAAAATGGGCTAAATTAAAAAACAGCTAATTGAATGGGAAAAACTTTTGCACTTAACACATCAGATAAAGGTTTTATATTTAGGATACACAAAGTACTCACAAAGGTTAACTCCACAAAAACTAAAAACCCCATAAAATAGGGAGAAGAAATGAAGAGACACTTCTCTGAGGAAGAACAACAGATGGCCAACAGACACATGAAAAAATAAACATCATCACTTATCATTAGGGTAATCCAAATCGAGACAACAATGAGATATCATCATACACCAATGAGGATGGCAAAAATAATGATCAAAAATGAGAAAAATGTCTGTTGGTGGGGATTCGGTAAGAGAGGAACATTCATCTATTGCTGGTGGGAATGCTGCCTATGAAAAATAATATGGAGGGTTCTCCATAAACTTAATATTGAGCTGCCATATGATCCATTAATCCCTCTTTTAGGTATTTATTCCCAGGACAGAAAAAAAATGTTCATCAAAAAGGATATATACGGGGCAGGAGAGATAGCATGGAGGTAGTGATTTTGTCTTGCATGCAGAAGGTCAGTGGTTCGAGTGCCGGCATCCCATAGGTCCCCGAGCCTGCCAGGAGCGAAATCTGAGCGTAGTGTCAGGAGTAACCCCTGAGCGCTGCCGGGTGGGACCCAAAAATCAGAAAAAAAGGGATATATGCACAATGGTATTCATTGTAGCATTCAGTACAATAGCCAAGACTTGGAATTAACCTAGATGTCCGACAACAGATGAGAGGATCATGAAGATAAAATACATATATTCAATGGAACACTACATGTAACATGTAATTTTCTACCTATCTTACCTGAAGTGTAATACCCCTGGGAGGGGGTCTGTGATTAGTAACAAAGGGGTTGCCTGAGGTGTAAGAGAGAGAAGCAGCAGGAAGGACAGAGGCAGAGGTAGAGAGAGATCAGAGACAGCATGGATGCAGAGGAGTAAGAAAGAGGCTGCTTAGCTTAGATGCCATGTGAGATATACACATGGTGGTTAGGGCCTTATTAATAAAACTTTATGTCTCCTGAAACTTCATCTGACTGCTGTGGATCATTTACTCGCCATTACCCTGATACCTACAGACACACCAGGCCATAGGAGCCATAGGGGCTGCAGACACTGGCTTGGTTAGAGAAAGGCCTCACCTTCCATCGATGCACCACTAGGACTCTATAATTGATATTTAATACAGTAACTACATAGCTGTAAAGAATAATGCAATCATGCAATTTGCAGCAACATGGATGGAACAGGAAGATATTATGTTCAATGAACTAAGCCAGAAGAAGGCTAAATACAGAATGATATCGCTTATATGTGGTATTTAGAATAATAACTGCATGAAGAAATGTAATAGTCTAAATGGGAGTAGTCTTTAACACCCTTGGTCCTAAGTTTAGCAAGGAGAAGGAAGAAACTGAATGGAATAGGAGAAACAGTAATATGAAAGGCTGGGGTCCAGGGGCCAAGATATCTCATGTGCATTGGTAGTCAGAACTACCAAATAGCATTTAGTCAGAACTAAATATTCAAGTCAAAGCCAACAACTATGTAATCAAGAGACCTAATCTTTTAACATTCTATACTTAAAATGGGTTTATTATACTGGCAGGCTGGGTTGCAGGGAGACTGATATATGGTGAACTTGGGGAACATTGAGGGAGGGAGGTAGACACTTATGGGGATTGGCTTTGATTCATTATATGTCTGAATCCCAAATATGAAGGACTTTGTAAATCACAATGTTTTCAATAACATAAAATTTTAAAAAGGAGTAAATTATTGCTACAACTTCATCTATGCTTTCCAAGTCTTAGCAAAATTTAGGGTGCTAGCACTAACAGAAATGAGATAAAGAGACCATTTTGGATAATGTGGGTTATCTTAGCTAAGTTAACACATTATATTGCTTTCACAGACAAATCTCTTCAGACTAACACACTTCATCAAAACAGAAATAATTACATTATCCCACCCCCTATCATAAGACAAGGATCCCAGTTGTGATGCCTGCTGAAAACCTGTCAATCTCTACTATTAAAGTGTTTGCTTATCCATCTGAAAATGTTACCATACTTCATATGCCAAATATAATAACAACAACTTGGGGAAAGAGAACAAAATGATTACTTAAAACACAGACAAATAGCAAAACATTTAACTACTCCCCCGCCACCCCATGACATTATAGTACTGGAGTTTGCAACTGGTCTTGTAGTGAGAAGTTTTGTTTTCAACTCTGGTCTTCCACAGTCATTCTGTAGTCCCTTTTTTCTCACCATTACTCATCTGTTACAAGGGCTGCCATTGTGCAGACCCCAGTAGGGCTTGGGCTTGGATTTGGCTACAGATTTTCTGAAAATGGAGATTGAAAAAAGACCACTAGTTAAGCACCTGACTGGAATGAACAGCTGTTTCCTGTCTGAAACTCTTGGGGAGGCAGAGTGGGCCTGTTCAAGTAGAGCCTGTGCTTCCCTAGAGGGAAGGCAGGAGCGAGAAAGCTGCAGCTGTTGCTGCTGATGCTGTTTGCATTTTGTTTTCTTGGCAACAACTTCTGTAAAGGCACTATGAAATAATGGGTTTGTCAAAGCTCACTCTACACTGTGGTAATCTCACTTTAGTATCATTAGCAGTATCACCCCTAGAGAGATCCTATAAAGTTTATAGGGTATTTGGACTGCCAGGAAAAACAATAATGTTAGGTACTAAATATATTTTTTTCTTTCGAAGTTTCCACATATTGTTGAATACAGGATATTTATGGACATCAGGGGCATATTTAGAGTTGCTCAGCTTGAAGAAGAGTCTCCAACCACTGTTGAAGAAACCCTAAAAGTGATTCTACTTCTTTTCCTTAGCTTTCTTTAAATTGGATAGCTTATTTGACCAGCCATCCAAGATCAGCTAAGGAATAAGCAACTAAAGGGTACTTAAGGTTAGTGAAACCATTTTTAATAAATTTTCAAAATTGATTCACCATTAGATAACACTTTAAAACAAAATATGCTAATGTCTTCTAAGTATAACCCCGGTCTTTGTTTAGCACAGCTCACATTCCCTTGTTGGCAAAGATACATACAGGACTTTAAAACTATTCCAAGTAATCAACTCGTGCTCCTTTCATTTGATCTGCAGATTCCGTAATACTTGTAAAAGTTCCTATGTAGTTCTATGATTAATTGACAACAGCAATTTGTTCAAAGATCAGAAATAGTACAGAAAATGTTGATCTTCCACCTGTCAGATATGATTAAGAATGCAAATACAAATACAACTAATAGTCTACTTAATCATTTACTGCAATAAGATAGGTAAAAAGCTTAATTAAAGAAAGTACTGACTTCATTGTGTTTCATTCTCCCCCATTGAGTAGCACCACTGGGGAGTCAAAAGGATGAACTTGGAATTAAGTTTTCTTTCTGTGTGGAGTTCCTGAAACAGAATCTTACTTCTGTTTTATGGATCCAGGATCTAGGGACCAGGAAAGCACAGACATAAGTCTACAATGAGTATTAATTCAGAATTCAGAAATAAAAGTTCCTTCAAATTCCTTTCCCATTTTGTTCCATGCAAGGGAGATTTAATCCAAAGTACCTGAGGAAAGGCAGGTCAGGAGCACTTGATGATAAAGAGACTTCCAAAAGGATGGACTTGGCTTATAAATGTAAGAATATGTCAATGAGGATTGATTATTGGACACCAGCTCTTCAGGAATTAGCTTGGTTCAATACAAATTTGAGAAGAATTATGTTCTCTTGAGAGATCTTTCAGGGTACATATATTTTTGGTTTGGGGGAGATATGAGGGCCACACTAAGTGGTACTTAGGGATTACTTCTGGCTCTCTGCTAAGGGATCACTGCTCTCAGTGATCAGAGGAATCATAATGCAATACAAGGGGATTGAACAAGTTAGACTATGTGAAAGACAAGAGCCTTCAGGTAAGCTTTTGTTATTCTTCTGCTCAAACCTAAACAATCACACTCCAGTTGTTTTTACACTTTATTTAAAACAATTAAATTTAGGTGCCAAAATAATGCAGATATATTACAAATATATGATGCTTGTGTTCTAAAAGTGAGTTACATATACATTTTCTATCAGAAAATTAGACTTGTAATTTCAAATATATCGTTTATTTTCTTTGTTAGTGATTTCTGTAGATATTAACATATACATAATAGATTCTTAGAAACAAAGTCAAGTTTTTACTAGTTTTATTATATGTTATTTCTATGTATTGTCTGGCATTATTATACATCTTAAAATATCACAAACTCCAGTGAATTATTATAATAACTATATCAATTTATATCTCTAAAATTCAGAGAAATTAAAGAGAAAATGGTGTTTTTGTTCTTTTTGTCTTTTTAATCAATTAATATATTGAAGAAAATATGAATAAAACATGTCTACTAAAATGATATGAAGCAACAGAAAAAGTAGAAATGCATATTCATGAAAGAAATCACAGGCTTCTCCAAAGATTAAAAAGCAAAACAAGCTAGTGAGATTCTAGTTTAAGGAAGAAAATGGGTATGAAGAGTAAGCCAATGCTAGCATTCAAATTTTGATAGCTTTTTAACTTAATTTTATTTTATTTATTCAATTTACTCACCTCAGTAATATATATATTTTTTTGGGGGGGGCCACACCCGGCGGTACTCAGGGATTACTCCTGACTGTCTGCTCAGAAATAGCTTCTGGCAGGCTCAGGGACCATATGGGACACCGGGATTCGAACCAACCACCTTAGGTCCTGGATTGGCTGCTTGCAAGGCAAATACCACTGTGCTGTCTCTCTGGGCCCATCTCGGTAATATTTTTAACCCAGCACAATTTCACTTCTACCCATTTCTTTTGTGTATATTAATGAAATGCATTAAATTTCTATGGTACTGGCCTAACAATGCACCATGCACCTATTATTTTATAGCTGTATTTAATTAAAAAAAAAGAAAAAATAAGAACATCACCAAGCATATAGTAATCAAAATGGCAAAACCAAAGCGAGATATGTGCTTCTTAGAATACTGAGATAAAAATATCTTAAAAAATAAAGAAAAGAACGAAAGAGTGTATGATATGATCTATCATATGAAATGGTGCAGACACAAAAAGCATGGGATTACATCATCAAACTACTACTGAATACAAGAATATTTCAACCTAGTTTCAACTATCCTGAAAATTTCTTATTTAAATTTGAAAATGAGATTGGCTTTCGCTCCCCACAAGAATTTCTCAGAAGACCTAATCGGGAGGCCTATATTGCCTACGTTAGCTTAATACCTTTATAAAAATGTATCTTAAGATATATATTTCTAAACATACAGATAGCCTCCCCAATCACTTTCTTTTTTCAAATACCTCTTTTTCCTTTTTTCTCAATTTCCTTTTTTGATATATCTCAATTTTATCTATATATTCTATTTTTTATATATACATATTTCCTCTACCCTCACCAGTTTTGGTGCTGCTTGGTCAAAAACCAAGAAAACGTCTTGCCTGGGATAAAAGCTCAGACCACACCACAGATGCTGTACGTGTGGCCTGTCATCCTTACCTGGAATAGCACCAGCAATAAAAAAGGACACCATACGTTTTTGTATAGGCACAGTAAATAAGGGGAAATCATGGACTCAGACACAAGATCTTATCTTCTAGGATAAGAATGCACACTTTTTATACAAGGGTGCCTCCCATCCTGGACATATGTCATGTGGATACAACTCAATCTCCACGAGATTGGACAGTGTTAGTTCATTCTCAAATCCCAGATCCCAGACACAGAACTGAAACAAACACATGCAACAACACCAGGAACTAAGCTGGGTTGGGAGATATACTTGTGCCAGTGTTAATATGACAACGAGGACAGCGAGGAAATGAAAACTTGACCTAAGACCAGGAGGTCCTATCACATCACCTAACACTAAGTGGAAATCAGAAGATGTATCGTCCTTTGAACTATGAAAAATAAGAGCACTAACTACAGAAATCTGACTTTGACAACTGTGACTGAACAGAACGTACCTTGGGACCATTAAGGAAAACCCTACCCTAGGCTATAGCCCAGGTCTTTTACAAAAATCAAGACTTCTTAGTACAAAGGCACAATTCTGACAACAGAGACTGAGCAGAACCATTGGAACCATAAGTTCCTAGACTTCAGCTTAGGGAATGAGCAAAAACATGGAGCACATGATACAGAAAACTGAACACACCAACAATGGTGGAACAGTACCTCTAGAATCTTAAAGACTCTATCCTAGGCCCTGTCCTAGGACCTGCGCAGTTACCAAGATTGCTTGCTATAGTGGCCTCATTTTCTCATCCACAACAGAGAAGAAAGGTTCCTGACACCAAAAAAACAAACAAACAAAAACAAAACAAAACAAAAAAAATACCCTGGGATATGGCAATGAGAATGTATGGAGCTAGTGGTTGTTCCTATGACAATATGCTTCAAGAGTGGAGAAACCCTGAATCTCTTAGGCCACGGGAATTTCCTTCCTTCCCCAATACTTGCTGTGCCTATACAAAAAAAAAGGTGGGGTAACACAAACCCTGCCACTGCAGCACTTTTTCTGGTGTTGTTTTGTTTTATTTTTTGTTTGTTTTTTGATATTATTTTCCTTCTCCTTTTTCTTCCATTTTTTTCTTTCTTTTTCACTTTTGTGGATATTATTCAATAATTTTTTTTAGTAGTTGATACCAAATTTTTTCTCCTCTTTTCCTTAACCTTTTTTTTACCTCCAACAGAATAGCATAATTTGAATCATTCAGCCTCATAAATTGAGGGGGGAAAAGAATGATACCAGGACCAGTCATATGAACATGTAGTGTAAATAAAAAAATGACCAGACTGGAACACCAAACAGAATAGATACCCAACCTATAACAAGCTGTAAGGCGGAGACCATTTGCAGTAGGATTCTGGGGGGTAAAGGAGGGAGATGTGGGAGACTTGCTGGGAACAAGAGTGGAGGGAGGATAACATTGGTGGTGGGAATGCCCTTCATTCATTGTCACTATGTATCGTAAATAATTCTGTGTAAATGAACTTCAGTCACAATAAAAAATATCAGTCAAAATAATTGGCACAATTCAAAATAGCCAAAATAACTCTAAATATATTAAAGTCCACTTATATAAACAAAATAACCAATTATAGAAGCAAAAATCCTACACAATATCATGGCATTGCATTTTTTCAGGATTAAAAATGTATTCAAAAGGATGCATACACACAACTATTTGTTGCCGCACTCAGTAAAATAACTAAGACTTGGAATCCACCTAGATATCCAACAACAGATGAGTGGATTATGAAGATATGGTACATATATACAATGGAATACAGCATAACCCTAAGAAATGATGCAATCATGCAATTCATGTCAACATGGATGGAACTGGAAGATATTAAGTTAAATGAAATAATCCAGAATAATAATATATAAATACAGAATTATATCACTTTCATGTCGTATTTAGACTAATTGCATGAAAAAATATAACTGTTTAAATGAAGAATATCTAGAACAATCTTTGCCATAATGAAATTGAGAATGAAATAAACTGAGTGAAGCAGAGGAAAGTCAGAATTTAAATAAAGGGATACAGAGTCCTACAGGACTCAGGTGCATTGGTAGTGTTATGAAGAAACAGAAGTAAATGTCTAAACCAGGGAGTCAACAAAAATGATATCGTGAGATCCAAGCTTTAAAAACCAACTTAAAAACATTCCTGTTATGGTGGCAGTGTGGGTTTGTGGTGATGGCATGGAATGGGTCCTAGGAATATTTGTGGAGGGTGGTTCACTGGTGATGGACTAGTCATGAAACATTTTATGTATTTTAGATAATAATTACTTCCCAATTGTATGATGTGAACAACTGCAAATTTGTTGGCAGTATCTTTTGTTTTGTAAAAAGCTTTTTCATTTGATGTATTTTTATTAATTAAATTTTAATTAACTGATTTATTTTAATTAATACATTTGAATTTAGTTATTGTGAGATACACAGTAACATGGTTATGACTGAAATTTAGTTATACTATGTTCCAACACTCATTTGTTCTCATGTGCACTTTTTCAGCCACCAATACCCAACTTTTTCTTCAGCCTCTATCGCAGATATTTTTTGTCTCTCTTTTCCTCTTTTCTTTCTAGACACTATTGTTTTCATTATTTTTACTGAAGGTGTATCATACATATCACTTTAGCAACTTTCAGAACCTAGTTTATATCCAGAGTGACATTTCTATCATAGTCATAGTGGTCCATTTTCTGCCCTAACTGGGCTCCTCTGACTTTCTTTGTAACTTTCTAACACAGACTAGTCCTCCTGATCATCCTTTCTCTTAACTTTTGGTATTATTACCATTCTATATTTTTATTATCCCACAAATGAGTGTAATAATTATATGTCAATTACTGTCCCTTTGACTCATTTTACACTGCAAGTCTATTCATACAAAGAAAATTCCATGACTTCAATTTTACTTACAGCTGTGTAGTATTATACTATGTAGATGTGACATAGTTTCTGCACTCATTTAGTCCAGGACACTTGAGTTGTTTCCATAGATCTGGCTATTATAAAAAGTGTTGCATTGAACGTAGAAGTACAGATGCCTTTTATATATTGTGCTTTAGGGCCCCTAAAATATTTACCCAGGAACTGTATTTCTGGAAAATATGGGAGCTTAATTTATAACGTTGTAGTAAATAACCATGTTATTTTCCAAAAAGATTTGTTCAGACTGCATTTCTGGCAGCAGTAAATGAGAGTCCCTTTTCCCCCTGTATCCTTGCCAGCAATGTTCTTTCTTGTTCTTTTTGATTTGTGAATGCTCTGTGATTTGTAATGATAAAGCATAGTTGTTTTGATATGTATCTCCCTGTTGATTAATGTTGTGGAGCATTATTTCAACTGCACTTTGGCCATCTGTATATTTTTCCATGAAGAAATTTTTGTTTTGACTGTAGCTGACCTGTTTTCCTAACATCTCTTGTTGAAAAGGCATTTCCTGTTCCACGTTGTATTTCTTGTTCCTTTATCAAAGATTACTTGACCATATATCTGAGGGTCAGTCTCAGGATATTAAAGTCTATTCTATTGATCTCTTTTATTCCAGCACCATGCTGTTTTAATTACTACTACTTTATAATACACTACTACTACTACTACTACTACTACTACTACTACTACTACTACTACTACTTCTACACCACACTACTACTTTATAATACATTTTATAGTTAGAGAAATTGATGCATCCCATATTCTTTTCCCCAAGAATTGCTTTAGATATTCACTGAGGTTAGTTTTCCATATGAATTTCAGGAGTGTTTGATTTATTGTTTTTGAAATTTGTCTTAGCTAACATTATAGGAATCGCGTTAAATTTGTACAATGCTTTGAGGTGCATTGGCATTTTAATGATGTTGTTCCTTGTAATTGATACAGGACTTGCTTCCATTTCCTTGTGTCCTTTTTTTATATCTTTAGCAGTATTTTGTAATTTTTGTTATATATGTATTTTCCTGCTTATTTCAATTGACTCCAATGTACTTGATTTTATGAGGGTCTATTTTTCTTTGCTGGTCGTCAGCTGGTCTTACAAAGGCAAAAAAGTGACAATAGCAAAAGTTCAAGTAAAGTATATGTGAACTTCTAAACACACCACTTTCAAATTAAGACAAAAATGAAGGGAAACAAGATCTTTATATCAAAGTCAAAAGCTTAGGTATTATCACCAAATGTGAATTCACTTTATCAATGAAACTATTATATATATATTTGCACTTTGCACTTCTAAAAGCAGATAAAATATTTAATGCGGAATTTACAATATATTTTATCAGCTCATCATACAGAATGTATCAAAGTAGTAGACAGGGGCCTGTGCAAACCCTGAAAAAATAATACTTCAGGTATCTGCTAATTAAAAAACAGAAGCAAAAAAACAAGAAACAGGTTGCTGTTTAGAAGTGATGCAATTCAAATTACCACAAAATACAAAGGACTGCAAAATGTATGTCATTCTAACAACATATATAAGTTATTAAATAAAGATTTGATTTAAACAAACATAAATGAATCCTTTAAGTAGGTCTCTTCTACATGCATATTATTCTTATGTAAAAATATGTAAAAGGGCCGTTGATAATTGCTTTGTTAACTTTTGTAAAACAGCCCAATTCTTTGGTCACAAACGCCAGTAAGTTTAGCACTTAAGGTCTTCACAGTGTTATAAATGTAATTTAAAATACTGTTAATTCTATAATTCCATTGGTAAAATAATGTGACTTGCAATATATTACTCTATGTTGAGGGCAATGATCCACAGTTCATTTTAATTTCTTGGGTATGAACATTTATACAGAACAGCATCCTCCACCAGCACTCTGGGTTTGAGATTCATCATCTACACCCCTTGCCTGGTAGACTAGAACTATTGTCTTTTGCCCTCACCTCCACTTGTGCTGTTTCTTTCATCCTTTTGCAGAGGTCAAGAAAGAGTTCCTCCATTCTTTTGGTCTCTTTAGTATGATAATGTTTTCATCCCACAAATTCTACATATGATTCTGCTTTTTGAGTGGAAACTTGTCTCTTTTCCAATTATATATAAACAGATTTCATTTCCTAACATTCCCCGCCCCTAATTCTTTGACCCAGTTTTTAACCTTCTGAAAGGAGTCCTCATCTGTTATATCATAAGCTAAAATAGCTCCATTTGAGTCTCTGTAGTAAAGTGGACCCAATGCATGGAATCTCTCCTGACCTGCAGTACCCCATATAGCAAGGTTTACTCTTTTTTTCACCAATATTTAACTTCTTTGTTAAGAATGATGCCTGCAGCGTGGTGATGTGCTTGTCGTTGAACTTGTTCTCACAGTCACGCAATACTAGTGGCATCTTCCCTATGCAGCACTCCCTGAGCTGCACCACCTTGAAGGAGTAAGCTGGCTCGGCCACTACCGCCCCTCCGCCGGCCAGTCAGCCGGCTGCAGGCTGCTGCCACTCCAGCGACGCCCGCCCCGCTCCCCCACTGGAGCCTCACGGCGTGTCCAGCTCTCCGCACTCCCCTCCGCGCCCTTATGGCCAGAGCAGGCCCAGCCGCTCCCACCCCGCCGCTGCCTCTCCAGCTCCAAGCGAGGCCAAGAAAGGCCCAGGG
This sequence comes from Suncus etruscus, assembly GCF_024139225.1. Lineage (NCBI taxonomy): Eukaryota > Metazoa > Chordata > Mammalia > Eulipotyphla > Soricidae > Suncus > Suncus etruscus. Next base: position 72,500,696 of record NC_064868.1, on the reverse strand, counting down.
CCAGTGGGAGGGAGAGTGAAGGGCTACAGACACCACGTCAAGCACTCGGGAACAGGCCAAGAACTCTCCCTTCTCCTCCCTCTAATGGTATCTGTTCCTCCGACCAAGGCTCTATTATTGTGATTGTTTTCTGCCTTTTTCCGTCTCTTTCATTATTTGTTGATAGAAAAGCCATGGATTGTTTGCGTATTCATTTCTGACCTTGATACTTTTTTTAAATAAATAAGCTGTTTCTAAATCATTTTTGCAAAATCTTTAGGATTGTCTAAATAAAGAAAATTTATTTTCTAAAAAAATCTTTTGATCTCAAATAGTGAAAATTTGACTTATTTTCCTATGGGATACTCTAAATATAAATTTGCCTAATTGCTATGTCAAATACATCTGCTTCTATATTGATTGAAGTCACAAAATATGTCTACCCTTTTTGTGTCATATCTTAAGGAAAAGCCTTTTGGTTTTCCCTATTAAGTATAATGCTTGTTAAGGGCTGATGGTAAATAGCTTTTATTATTTTGAGGAATGTTGCTTGAATTCCCATTTTGTTGAATTTTTTTTATCATGAATGGGTGCTGTATCATGTCTTATGATTTCGCTGTTCCTTTTGATATATTTATGAATATATTTTTTCTATTATTGAATTGGTTCATTTTGTCAATTGATTTCTGTTTTTAAACAATTTTAACTCCCAGGAAGAATTCTACTGGGTTATGGTGTATGATCTTCTTGTCAGATTGTTGGATTCTATTTTCAGTGTTTTATCAATGATTTTTGCATTTGTTTTCATCATGGCTATGGGGCTGTAATTCTCATTTTTGTGTCATCTCTCTGCTTTTGGTATCAGAGTGATGTGATATTCATAGACTCTGTTTAGGGTTGTTCCTATTTCTTCAATATCCTGGAAGAGCTTGAAAAGGACTGTGTGACATTAAAAAGGACTGTTTGAATTCAAAGATTAATCTAACTGGGTTTGGGCTTTTGTCTGGGGAAGATTTTCATTAATATTTCAATTTCTTTCTTTATTTTTATTTTGACCATATTGGCTTACATATCGTTCACAGTAGTATTTTAGGTACATATTAACATTGAATCAGAGGGAATTCCCATCACCAAATTTATCGTCCCTCCACCACAACCCCCCCCCCGTTCCCATCCTGCAACCCATATCCCCCAACCTCACCCCCGGGCTGCTAGAATAAGTGGTCCCCTCTGTGTCTAGCTTACTACTTTGTAATCATATATCTATTTGGTCTTGGTACCCTCCCTTGTTTTCCCCTCTAGTTCAAGTTATGTGTTTTTTTTCCTGACGCCTCAAGTTATGTGGTTTTACTTGAAGGAAAGAAAAGCAATAAAATGGGGTAAAAAATCAAATAAGCTGGAAATGGGAAGAGTCCTTTTAGAGGCATTCAACCTCAGTTTGAGAGAGGACAGGAAAAAGGTAATTGAAACACCACAACAATACAAAAAGAAATACCAAATAAAATATCCAGTGAGCACTACAGCAATAAAGACAAGCACCACACAATAATCTAGGTCCTGAAATAAAACCATGTGGGAGCACAAAAAGAAAGATAAAGATAAAATAAAATAAAATAAAATTGGAGACATCAACTTCAATATCTACACTAAAACAAAGAAGTCAAAAAATAAATAAATAGATAAGAAAATAAAAGGATTATTTTGTGCTCCCCCCCTACATAGGCACAGTAACTATTGGGGGCATTAGAAAGGGAATTACCTTGGCCTAGGAGATACAAAGTTTCTCCACCCTTGAAGTATACTGTCATGGGATTAACTATAGACTCCTTGCATGTTCACTTACTTTCCCCTCAGCGCTTTTGTGGTGTATGGAGGACTTCTGCTTAGTCGTGGATGTTAAAATCAGACCTCTGTATCTAGAGATCTTGGTGTCTGTACAGGTCAAGGAATGGAGCTTATGATGAAGTCTTTCTTTGTGGTTCTAGCAGTTCTGTTTCTTCAGTGTCGTTTAAATCTATCTTCTGTAGTTGGTGGTCTTGGTCATTATGCTGCTCCTAGGATGGAGCCTGGGATAGTCTTTCGTTATGTTTCCAGAAGACCTGTTCAGTTGCAGTTGTTTCGGTCAGACCTCTGGAATTAGAGACCTTATTTGTTGTACAGATCGTAGACCAAAACCTAGGCTAGAGCTTTTTTTGTTGTCGTTGGTCCTGGGAATTGTATTGTCCAGTCATGGTTGTAACAACCAGTCATTTGTAGATAGCGATCTTGGCTTTTGCACAGATCAAAGGGTGACAAGTCTACTGATTTTGTCTTATCGTTGGCTGGTGAGGTAGGACAACCTGCTCTTAGATCAAGTTGTTCCCATTTCCTCTTTGCCAGAATATCATTTTAGAACTGGCACATGTTGGTGTCAGAGCAGCATTATGGATGCCCCGGAGGGGATTTGGTTCCTGGAGCTGTTGTGGAGAACTCTGTCTTTTCTATGTCTGGGGTCCAGGACTCAAGGCTGGACAGTCGGTGTCTAATTTCCTGGGATCTAAGTTAATTCCACATGACATATGTTCAAGTGGGAGATGCCCCTGTGTTGTAAAAAAGTATGAGTTCTTATCCCTAGTAGATAAGAGCTTGTTTTTATACGTAAGATTTCCCCTTATTTAATATGCCTTTGCAGGAAGAAGTATATTATATATTATATATTATATTTTATATTGCTGGTGGATTTGGGGATGGAAAGAGAAAAAAACAGAAACATGACAAAAACTAAAAATATATATGCTCACATATATATAAAGAAAAAAGATTTTTTTAAATTAAGTAAAAAAATTAAAGGAACAAATTGGGGCCGGAGAGATAGCATGGAGGTAAGGCGTTTGCCTTTCATGCAGGAGGATGGTGGTTTGAATCCCAGCATCCCATATGGTCCCTTGTGTCTGCCAGGGGCGACCTCTGAGCATAGGGCCAGGAGCAACCCCTGAGTGCCGCCAGATGTGACCCCCCCCCAAAAAAAAAAGAGAAAAGAAAAAAAAGAACAAAGTGATGCAGGAGATTACATTTGGGGAAAAATCAGGTTAAGAGGTAGTGTTATATAGGTATAATACTTATGATGAAATTATAGGCTTCCGCATTGTCTTTTGGGATTTCCTTGTGGGGTGTGGGCTCCAGGGCGCCTTTTCATCACATACCCTGGCCTTCTTGATATTGGCAAAAGATTTGCGGCAGGGAGGTATTGGATAGAGTCTGTGCAGTGGGGATCCTTTTGGAACTAAGTCCGGTATCAAGCCAACATTTCAATTTCCTCTTTTTAGGTATTCTAGATCATCTTTTTTCAGCAGTTGGATATCATAGAAGTCCAAAAATATATCCAGGTTTTTTGCATTCTCTATTTTTGTGACACAAACATTTTTTTCTTTTTTTCCTTTTTTTCTTTATTTGAATAGCTTGATTACAAATATGATTGTGATTAGGTTTCAGTCATGTAAAGAACACCCCCTTCACCATTGCAACATTTCCATCACCAATGTCCCAAATCTCCCTCCATCCCACCCCACCCCCACCTGTACTCTAGACAGGCTTTCCAGTTCCCTCATTCATTCACTCAAATGATTATGGTAGTTCTCAGTGCAGTTATTTATGTAACTGCACTCACCATTCTTCGTGGTGAGCTTCATGAAGTGTGCTGTAAGTTCCAGCCCTCATCTAATAGTCTCTAAGGATTGCTGCAAAAATGACTTTTATTTTTCTTAAAACCCATAGGTGACTGAGACTATTTTGCATCTCTTTATCTCCTTCTGACTTATTTCACTCAGCATGACAGACTCCATGTACATCCATGTATAGGAAAATTTCATGACTTCATCTCTCCTGACGGCTGCATAATATTCCATTGTGTATATGTACCACAGTTTCTTTAGCCATTCGTCTGTTGAAGGGCATCTTGGTTGTTTCCAGAGCCTGGCTATTATGAATAGTGCTGCAATAAATATAGGTGTGAGGAAGGGGTTTTTGTTTGTATTCTTGTGTTCCTAGGGTATATCCCTAGGAGTGCAATAGCTGGGTCGAATGGGAGCTCAATTTTCAGTTTTTGGAGGAATCTCCATATCGCTTTCCATAGAGGTTGGACTAGATAGCATTCCCACCAGCAGTGGATAAGAGTTCCTTTCTCTCCACATCCCTGCCAGCACTGATTGTTCTCATTCTTTGTGATGTGTGCCAATCTCTGTGGTGTGAGATGGTATCTCATAGTTTTGATTTGCATGTCCCTGATGATCAGTGATGAGGAGCATTTTTTCATGTGCCTTTTGGCCATTTGTATCTCTTTATCAAAGTGTCTGTTCATTTCTTCTCCCCATTTTTTGATGGGATTAGATGTTTTTTTCTTGTAAAGTTCTGTCAGTGCCCTGTATATTTTGGAGATTAGCCCCTTATCTGATGGGTATTGGATGAATAGTTTCTCCCACTTGGTGGGTGGCTCTTGTATCCTGAGCACTATTTCTTTTGAGATGCAGAAGCTTCTCAGCTTAATGTATTCCCATTTGTTTATTTTTGCTTCCACTTGTTTGGAGAGTGCAGTTTCCTCCTTGAAGATGCCTTTAGTCTCAATGTCATGGAGTGTTTTACCTACGTGTTGTTCTATATACCTTATGGTATCATGTCTGATATCTAGGTCTTTAATTCATTTGGATTTTACCTTTGTAAATGATGTTAACTGGGGGGGTCTATGTTCGCTTTTTTGCAAGTGGCTAACCAGTTCTGTCAGCACCACTTGTTGAAGAGGTTTTCCCTGCTCCACTTAGGATTTCTTGCTCCTTTGTCAAAGATTAGGTGATTGTATGTCTGGGGAACATTGTCTGAGAACTCAAGCTTATTCCACTGATCTGAGGTTTTGTCTTTATTCCAATACTATGCTGTATTGATAACTATTGCTTTGTAGTACAGATTAAAGTTGGGGAAAGTAATGTCTCCCATTTTCCTTTTCCCTAGGAGTGCTTTAGGTATTCGAGGGTGTTTACTGTTCCAGATGAACTTCATAAGTGTTTGATCCACTTCTTTGAAGAATGTCATGGGTATTTTAAGGAGATCTCATTAAATCTGTATAATGCTTTGGGGAGTATTGCCGTTTTAATGATGTTAATCCTGCCAATCCATGAGCAGGATATGTGTTTCCATTTCCGTGTGTCCTCTCTTATTTCTTGAAGCAGGGCTTTATAGTTTTCTTTTTATAGGTCCTTCATGTCTTTGGTCAAGTTGACTCCAAGAAATTCTAGTTTGAGACAAACATTTTCAAAATAATCTCTGACAATACTTTGAATTTCTGTATTGTGTGATAATCCCCTTTTCATTTCTAATTAGTTTTATTAAATTTCTCACTCAATATCTCTTTGTGAATCTTGTAAATATTTTATCTATTTTTCTTAGTTTCAAAGATACAGCTCTTCCCATTTTTTGGATGTAGTTTAATGTTTTTTATTCTCTTATTGAGATCTACTGGTGCTTTATATATATTATATTTTAACCCATTATAAAATAGGTATTGAATGAATCATTTCTCCTATTCCGTGGGAAGTCTTTGTATCTTGGTAACTTCTAAGGTGGAGGAGCTCTTTAGTTTAATGTAGCCACATTTATTTATTTTTGTTCCTACATGATCACTCACTGGTCTTTCATCTTTGCAGATGCCTTCAATAACAATATTGTATAAAAGCAAAAAAGATTAAGAGTAAAATAAAAATATCTGCCACATGGGCAGAGTGAAGAGAGAGAGCAAGGGAAAGTGTGTGGAAAACTGAGGTATTGATTGTAGGATAAGTGCACTGTGAAGGGAGTTGATCACTGACTGGAATTCCATCACGGACAACTTTGTAATGATATATTTTACTGTGATTCAAATAAAGAATAATGAAAATCATAGGTCAAATAGAATATTGGAAGAAGCATGATAAAATAAGAAAATCACATAGAAAGGAGTGTCCTTAAGATTTACAAAAGATTTTCCAATGGCAACCCTACGCCCAAAAAATTTCAATTAAGTGGATGTTACTTTAATATTATTAAAGTGTCAGTTATCCCCATAGCATTGTATGTGCTTAATACAATCAATCTATGGATGCCCATGACATTCTTCAAAGAAGTGGGTCAAATAGTCCTGAAATTTATTTGGAATAACAATCTCCCACTAATTGCTAAAGCAACACTTAGGGAAAAGAACATGGCAGGCATCACTTTTCACAAATTTAACTTGTATTACAAAGCAATAGTCATTAAGCAAACATGGTATTGGAATGAAGACAGACCCTCAGATCAGTGGGATAGACTTAAGTATTCAAAAAATGAACCCTAGATATACAATCAATTAGTCTTTGATAAAGGGACAAAAATGCAAAATGGAACAAGGAAGGTCTCTTTAAACAGTGGTTATCTGGTCAACCACATGCAAAAATGTGAACCCAAACATCTATCCAACACCATGCAAAAAGTTCAAATAAATATGGATTAAAGACCTTGACATCAGACCTGAAACTATTCCATGACATTGAGACTAAAGGTATCTTCAAGAAGTAAATACCACAATGCAAACAAGAGGAAGCAGAGATAAACATATGGCTCTACATTACATTTAGAATCTTCTGCTCCTCAAAGGCACCCCCAGATATATTCATCCCAAAACCCATTTGATAAGGGGCTAATATCCAAGATATAAATGTACAAAAATAACAGGAAAAAGTATAATACCATAAAAATTGGGGAGTAGAAATTAACAGACATCTCCTCAAAGAAAATATGCAATTGGCTAAAAATCTCATGAAAAAATTCTCCACATTACAAATCATCAGGGAAATGCAAACCAAAACAACAATAAGGTATCATCTTAAGCCATACAGACTGGTATACATTACAAAGAACAAGAACAATCAGTGCTTGCTGGGATGAGAAGAGAAGGACACTTTCATTCACTTTTGGTGGGAATGCCATCTAGTCCAACTTTTCTGAAAAACAATATGCATATTCCTCAAAAAACTGGAAATAGAGCTCCCATATAACCAGAAATATCAATCCTACGGATATACTCTAGTAATAAAAAATACAAAAATGCTCTCTTCATCCCCATGTTTATTGTAGCTCTATTTATAATAGTCAGAATATGGAAACAATACAGGTGCCTACCAACAGAAGATTGTCCAAGGAAACTGTGGTACATATTGTGTATTCCATACACAATGGAATACTATGCAGCTATTTGGAAAAATGAAGTCATAAAATTTGCCTATACATGGATGGACATGGAGACTATTGTACTGACTGAAAATAGCTAGAGGCAGAGGAATTGACATAGCATAGTCTAATTCATCTGTGGGATATAATAAAACTAAAAGATAGTATGGCAATAATATCCAGAGACAATATAGCTGAATATCAGAAAGACCAGCTCATGATATTTATCTGCGAAAAAGAGTTGCAAGTGCAGCTAGAGCACTAACCACAATGACAACTACCATGATAATGACAGTGAGGTAAAAAGAAATGGGTAAATACAGGTATTAGAAGGGTGGTGTAAATTCTAAGACTGAAACTCCAGTATGAAAATTTTTGTAAATATGGTGATTGAATTTAAAAAATATAGTCTGTGGTGACCTTCCTGAGGTGGGATTGTTTTCCAATTGACACTTCATCTTATACTACATTTTTCACTTCTTTTGTTCCAGATTTTAACATATGAGAAAGTATATGGGCCTGTATTGTAAGATTTAAAAGTTCATGACTAATGTCTTTGAGTCTCATGACTTTAAAAGCCCAGTCACAAGATCCTATGCTCTTTAGTGATATAATGCAGTGCATAAGGCACTTGGCGTGGTAGTGCCCATTTATTATTCCATCTACAGACTGTATATCAACACTCCAGAGCATTCTAGGTGTGATACATGACTACGAATTTAGGACTATGTCCAAAGCACAGTCAGGTGTGTCCACAATATAAAACTGAAGGAAAAAATTTGGCAAGTTCAAATTTTCTTGTTCAATGTGCCTCTCAGGAAGTAAGAAAGCCTATCTATTTATACTGTTTTAAGATGAACCAGACTTGCTACACTGAATCCAAACCAATAAGTTTCATTTCCTTGTCTAGCTACACTATTACTCAAACTAATAATGTGTGTGGTTCTTTTTCGTATTTGAGCCACAGAGCTCAGGTGTTACTCCTGGCTCTGCACTCAGAAATCACTCCTAGTAGCCTTGGGGCACCTAGTGCCAAGGATTGATGCCAAGATGCCAAGAATTGAACCTGGGTCAGCTGAGTGCAAGGTAAACACCCTACCACTGTACTATTGCTCCAGTCCTTAATTATGTCCTCTTATGAGAACTGTAGATCATAACAACTTCTTAATGCTACACAATTTGCTTATGCTGCACATAAGTAATCCCTGTATATTCTCACTCTGTTCTGAGGTACAGCCATGATGTTGCAATGTATAGACTATGTATGTTTCTTTGACATACATAGGCTGGTACAAAGTCAATACACAAAAAACAATAGCATTCCTCTATACAAATAATGAAACAGGAGAAAGATAGTAAGAAGTCAATCCTATTTCAAACAGTATTCAAAAATATCAAGTACCTAGAAATCAACCTGACAGGAGAAGTGAAGAACCTATACCATGAAAACGTCAAAACACTCCAGAAAGAAATTGAAGAGAACCCAAGGGATTGGAAGAACATCCCATGCTCATGGGTAGGTAGAATTACCATAATCAAAATGACTAACCTACCTAAATTTTATATAGATTAAATGCAATCCCTATCCAAATTCAGACATCATTATTAAGGACTTAGAACAATCAATTATAAAGTTCATATGGAACCACAAAAGATCCAGGATAGCCAAATCCATACTGAAAAACAAGAATCTGGATGGTATCACTTTACCTAAACTGAAGATTTACTATAAAGCCATTGTGATCAAAACAGCATGGTCGGGGCCGGGCGGTGGCGCTAAAGGTAAGGTGCCTGCCTTGCCTGCGCTAGCTTGGATGGACCGCGGTTCGATCCCCCGGTGTCCCATATGGTCCCCCAAGCCAGGAGCAACTTCTGAGCGCATAGCCAGGAGTAACCCCTGAGCGTTACCGGGTGTGGCCCAAAAACCAAAAAAAAAAAAAAACAAAAAAAAAAAAACAGCATGGTACTGGAACAAAGACAGAATCTCAAACCAATGGGTCAGAATAGAATATCCAGTAACATGCCCCCAAAATATATGGTCAATTAATATTTGACAAAGGAATCAAGAAATTGAAATGGAACAATGATAGTCTCTTCCACAAATGGTGTTGGATAAACTTTGTTACCATCTGTAAGAAACTAAAGATTGATCCATACCTCACACCTTAAACAAAAATCAAATAAAAATGGATTATAAGCCTTGAAATCAGACCCAAGTCTATAAAGTTCACTGAGGAAAAAATAGGCAGAAACTTCAATACATACATCAAAAAAGTCTTTGATAATAGAATGTCAATGGCAAGTGCTATAGAATCAAACTTAAACAATGGAACTGCATCAAACTAAAAAGTTTCTGCATGAGAAAGAAACCTTGGCTAAAACTAGATGACAGATAACAGAATAAGAAAAAAATTTCATTCAACACATCAGCTAAACGGTTGATATCTAGGTTCTACAAAGCACTCACTCAGAAAGATTAGCTCCACAAAAATCTAATAAAGCCATGGAAAAATGGGGAGAAGAAATGAATAGACACCTCTCTGAGGAATACCAACAGATAACCATACACACATGAAAAAATGTTTACCATCACTCATCATTAGGGAAATAAAAATCAAGACAACAATGAGGTACAACTTACACCAGTGAGGATGGCACACATCAAAAATAACTGGAACAATTTATGTTTTCAGTTATGTGGTAAGAAAGGAACACTCTCATACACTGTAATGGAAATGCTGTCTGGTCTAACCCATATAAAAACAGTATGGAGGATGCTCAGTAAATTCAGAATTAAGCTGCAATATGATCCAGCAATAACACTCTTGGATATCTATCCCCAAGACAGAGGACATTCATCCCACAGAATGTATGCACTGAACTATTTATCTCAGCACACAGCACAATATCCAAGATTTAAAATCAACCTCCATATCTAATAATAGATAAGTGTATCATGAAGATGAGGTACTTATACACAATGGAATACTACATAGAGTTAGAAACGATAAATCGTGGATTTTGCAGCAACAGGTATGGAACTAGAAAATATTATGTTAAATGAAGTAAGCCAGAAGAAAGATAAATACAGATTGATAGCTCTTATCTGAGGTGCTTAGAATATATACCATATATACATATACATATACATGAAGAAACACAACAGTCTAAATGGTAGAATCTCCGAACACCATAGACAACAAAGTATCGCGAGGAGAAGTGATCAAATCAAGCAGAAGAGGGGAAACACAAAGCCTTGACTATCTTTTATACCATAACAAAGCAGCAACAATGGAAACAGTGGTTTAGAGTGAACAGGTGTTCATTCAACCTCTCACTACAAAGGCCTATAATAATGTTCTAATGTATTGATCCAAAGAACCATATACAGAATATGATAGGAAGCCAGGGACTCCCGCTGCTGTGATTACTAACAATATGTTTTAATGCCTTAAATTTATTAGGTATAAAATATCCCTTCAGCTTCTTTGTTCACTGTGGTTCCTGAAAAAACAGGGTGGACACCCTAATTTTGCTACTCACTTCTTCTTCTTCTTCTTCTTCTTCTTCTTCTTCTTCTTCTTCTTCTTCTTCTTCTTCTTCTTCTTCTTCTTCTTCTTCTTCTTCTTCTTCTTCTTCTTCTTCTTCTTCTTCTTCGTTGTCGTCTTCTCTTCAATTCAACCTATGTTACACAAAGTCCATGCTGTCAGTTTTTTAGGAATGGAACCTCTATACATAAGAGGCAGTAGATGATACTACACAGGCTGAACACCTCTTATAGTTCTCACCATCATATTACATAGCACTATAGATGTGAAAACTATACTTATCCTAAAATGCTTCAGCCACTATCTAACCCTGAAAGGTTAGAATTAGCAGTTAGCAAAGTTTACCCTGTCATTGATGAAGTGCCTAGGAATGGGAAAACTTCCCAACCCCGAAGTGCTGGCCCAATTTTTTTCTCTTTTTCTTTCACTTATTTTTCACCTCTTATTTTTTCTTTAGTTATTTTGGACTTAAAAATATGACTGTTTGAATCGAACTGAGGTACATGAAGCAAGCCGCTGCTGCTTGTTGGCTCTGGGAAGAGTTTAGGCAAGAAAGACTCAGTTTGAAACAAGCTGACATGTCTAGACCAGCAAGAGAGTCTCTGGATAGTGGGCAGAATTGGGACTTAAATAGCATCAGTTTGAATCAAGTTGAGGTACATGAACCAAGCCACAACTACCTGTTGTCAGCAGACAAAATTTGGGCCAATAAAGCCCCAGTTAAAATTGAGCTGGAAGGTTTGAGTCCAGCAAATATTACTGTTTGTGGTGGCCATAATTTGGTCTTTAACAGTGCCAGCTTTAATTGAGCTGAAGTATCTGAACAAAGCCACAGCTGCCTGTTGGCTGTGGGCAGAGTTTTGGCAAAAAGTTGCCCCAGTATGAATTGTGCTGAGAGCTGTGTTTGGTGGCTAGAGTTCAGACTTAGAAAGCATTAGTTTCAATTAAGCTGAAGTATGTGAACTAATGCACAGCTGCCAGTTGGCTGTAAGAGAGTTTGATACATAAAGTGCCAGTTTTTTATTCAAGCTGAAGTGTGTAAAACAAGCATGAAAAGCTTGGGTGGTGGACAAGTTTGGAATTAAAAAATGCCAGTTTGAATTAAGTTGAGGTACATAACCCTAGCCACAGCTGTTCATTAGCTGTCTGGAGAGTTTGGGCCAAAAATTGCCAGTTTGTATTGAACTGAGCTGAAATGAGACTAGCAAAAGCAGCCATTAGAGGTAGCTAGATTTGGACTTAACATTGGCAACTTCAATAGAACTGAGGCAAGTGAATCAAGCTGCAGCTGCCATTTGGCCCTGGTTGGTATTTGGACCCCAAAAGGCCAGTTTAACTTGCTCTGAGTTGAGTGAAACCAGCAAGAGTTGCTGTGGGCAATGGCCATATTTTGGACTTAAACAGCATCAGTTTTAATCAAAGAAAGGTATGTGAAACAGGGACTGGAGCGGTGGCACAAGCGGTAAGATGTCTGCCTTGCCTGTGCTAAGCTAGGACGGACAGCAGTTCGAGTCCCCAAGCCAGAAATTATTTTTGAGTGCATAGCCAGGAATAACCTCTGAGCATCACAGGTTGTGCCCAAAAACAAAAACAAAAAAAAAAAAAAAAAGAAAAAAGAAAAAATAAGAAGAAAGAAAGGTATGCGAAACAAACTGTAACTTCCTGATTCTGTGGACTGATTTGCAGTCAAAAATGCCCCACTTTGAATCAAGCTTTTAGATGTGTGAATCTAGCAAATGTGGCTTTTGGCCATAGCCAGGGTTTGTTCTTAAGTGGCACCAATTTGAATTGAGCTCATGTACTTGAACCAACCAGCAGCTACCTGTTGGTTTTGGCTAGAGTTTGAACAAAAATGCCCCCATTTGAACCAAGCTAATTTGATTGAGACCAGAAAGAGTGGCCCTGGGTAGTGGCCAGAATTTGAACTTTAAAAGTCCCAGTTTGAGGAGCCGAAGTGATAGCACAGCAGTAGGGTGTTTGCCTTGCAAATGGCTGACCCAGGACCGAACTGGCTCAATCTCCGGCATCCCATATGGTCCTCTTAGCCAGGAGCGACTTCTGAGCACATAGCCAGGAGTAATTTTCTGAGCATCACTGGATGAGGCCCACCCTCCAAAAAAAAAGTCCTAGTTTGAATTGAGCTGAGGTATGTGTACCACGCCTCTGCTGCCTTCTGGCTGGGCTGAGTGTAGGCCAAAAAGCACCAGTTTGATAGAGTTGCAGTATATGAGATTGGCTTGGGCATTGTTCAGAGATTGGATTGAAAAAGTGCCAGTTTGGGGCCAGAGAGATAGCATAGCGGGAAGGCGTTTGCCTTGTGTGCAAAAGGACGGCAGTTCGAATCCTGGCATCCCATAAGGTCCCCCAAGCCTTCAGGGGGCGATTTATGAGCATAGAGCCAGGAGTGATTTCTGAGCATAGAGCCAGGAGTAACCCCTGAGTGCTGCCGGGTGTGACCCAGAAACGAGAAAAAAAGAAGAAAAAGTGGCAGTTTGAATTGAGTTGAGGTACCTGAAGCAAGCAGGAACTGATTGTTGTATTTGACTGGAGTTTGGGTCAAAACAACCCAGTTTGAATTGAGTGAGTTGTGTGAGACCAGCAAAGTTGCTTAGGTGGTAACAGCAAAAATAGATGTGGTCCATAGCCAGGGTTTTGATTTAAAAAGCTCCAGTTTTAATCAAGATGAGGAGCCTAAACCAAGCCACAACAGCTCTATGCTATGGGTGGAATTTTTTTGAAAACGTTTTCAGTTTGAATGATCTAAGGCAGTGGTCGGCAACCTGTGGCTCGTGAGCCACATGTGGTTCCTTACACTTTTAATTTGGCTCTTCTGTGTGCCAGGCGACTGCTCCTGGAGTCAGGACTCTTGCTCTTATCTTCTGTCAGTGCCTCTGCAGCTGGCTCCAAGAGTGTAAGATGATACCCAGTATCAACCGTAAACACAAAGGTGTTCCCCCAACATCATCCTTTCTTCCCCCAACATCATCCTTTCTTAAACCTCTTCCTTTGATATGTAAAAGTCCACTGAATATGTACTTTTGTTTCTCTCTCTCTCTCTTGACCTGAAGCCTCCTGTTATTGGGAATTGGTTTTAATAAATAAAGAGGTGTTCTAGCTTTTTGGGCTCGAGGCAGAGTATAAGGTAAAAGGCCATAGACTCCATGATCATCCTTTCCTGGCTAGCATGGTTTATTATTTCTTTCCTGCTACCCTGCTTCTTCAGACCAGGTTGGGTGGGGTTTAGAAATACAGTGCCTGGAGTGATCTTAAAACACATATTTTATTTTGCACAAGAGTGGGCATCTTCCATGAAGGGATTCTCAACCCAGAGTTTTCTTTTCCATGGATTCTCATGTTCAGAGTACTCATAATTAAAGTTGTGAGCTAATGCCCTTAAATGCTGTTTTTTTCATATTGATTATGACTTTCTGCATAATATAAGTGCCAGTCAGAAATTTTTTGCAAGAGTGAAAACATTTCAATATATCCTCAGACACAGCTATTCCAGAATCAGATTCTTTTTTGAACACATCATCTTATGTCTCACTGTAAAAACTACTTGTGAAACTCCCCTGCAGAGAAATACTAAGTTCATAGAGAAAATGAACAATGTCTGCCAAATGCACAAGCTTAGCTACCCATTCCTTGTCCAACTGGGGCTGTACAAAGTCAGAGTTCTGCTCACACAGGAACTGCACTACTTCTTCCCTCTTGCCAACGAGGGGAGAGATCACCCTTCCCCTGAACAGCCACTTCACTTCTTCATGGAGAAGATGCTAGTTGTGGGCATCCATACTCTCACCCAGGGTGGTGAATAGCCTGGATTTGATCACAATTGTGAATTTCAAAAATTATCTTTACTGTGTCATCTGTTACAGAGTTTAGTTCAGCAGGGAGGTTTTTTGAATCCAGTCTATCATACAATGAGTGGATAAAATGTACGGGTGTACAACTTGTTTCTTGTGTCTACACAAAAACACTGAGTCTTGCACAGTGCATGATCTGTACATACATCAACACATCAGATTATTATTTTGAGTGAAATGAGTCAGAAGGAGAGGTGTAAACACAGAATAACCATTTGTGGCATATAAGAATAATAAATGGCAATATGGTAATAATATCTAGAGAAAATAGGGATGAGGGACAGGAGTACTAATCCATGATAGGAAGTTTTCCATAGAAAGTGGTGAGTTCAGTTAGATTAGATAAAGGTACATTATGACATTTATATTGGAACATATCACTCTGGAAAAGAACTGGATGCTGAAAATGGATGTGACATTCATGGTACCCTTTAATTAACAATATTGCAAACCACGGTGTTATAAAGGAAATTTTGCAAACCTCAGTGTCATAAAAGAAAAGAGAGATAGAGAGAAAAAAGCAAAATTCTTGCCCCTGACATAGGCAGAGAAGGGTGAAGGGGAAGGAAACAAGGGACATTGGTGGTGGAAAAGTGCACTGGTGAAGGGTGGTGTATGTTCTATGATTGAAACTCAAGTATGAATAATTTTGTAACAAATATGCTTAAATAAAAAATTATTTTTAAAATATTTCAGGCACTCTATCATAATTCCTTTATGATATATCACATGCCTTTAACAAGTATGGTTTTTGTTTTTGTGTGTATTTTAGTTTGGTTTCTTGCAGCACACACTAACATGTCAATAGATTTTTTCCTTTCAGTGAAATCACTATTTTCCTCTGGAACACTGTCCTTGCTTATACAGATTGTTAAAAGGTTTTTCTCTTTTACCTGTTTCATCTCCATATTGTAGAGTTTCAAATTTTCAGCACATTTTGGTTATCAAGAGAAATGTTTTGCTTACTTATTATCAGAAATCAAAGCACTTTTCCTCGAGAAGGGTGTTCATTATCCAGAAATAACAAACGATCAGTGGATTCAAAAACTGTATTTCATGGTGGATGTTACTTTACATCTAAATCAGCTTAATCATAAACTACAGGGGAAAGGAAACACAATTTTTTCGATGTTAGAAGATATTTCATTTGAAAACAAATTATCTGTTTTTTGCTCAAGATTTTGACAGAGAAAAAAGTTTGCCTTTCATGCGGAAGGTCATTGGTTCAAATGCTGGTATCTGCCAGGAGCGATTTCTGAACGTGGAGTCAGGAGTAACTCCTGAGCACTGCCAGGTGTGACCCAAAAACCAACAACAACAACAACAACAAATAAAGAAAAGGTGCTTCTTCTTGCCTGCTACACAACCTTTCTGGTGTCTCTTCGAAAGATCTATGTACGTCTTAGATTTATCTTCTCAGGAGCTTGTAGTTGATTCCTTGATACATGTTTCTGGTTTTAGACACCCTGTGCTTAGGTTAGAAGTTTTTCTTTACATTTTCCTGTGATGCGCTTATGCAGACAGCCGCTCTTTTATTATTGACTAATTTTTCTTTTAATAATTGTAGACAATATTGTTTGTTTACTAAAAACAAACGGGGGAATTGTTGTGTATGTAAATATTTTGGGGGATTACTATGTTACTCACCCTAAACTGATTGGTGATTGTGCCCTACCCTAGGGTGTGACCTGGCATTCTGCCCCCACCCTAGGGTAGTACCTGATTCTGCTTCCACCATTGGTTGGTATCTGATCCCACCATTGGGTGGTACCTAATTCTGGGGGATAAAAACAAGGGTCTGTGGAAGGCCGGGGCTTTTTTGCTGGAACTGAACTGAGTCTTTGGACTTCAGTTTTGTCCTCCGAATAAAGCGAATATTTCCACGAGCCTGACTGTCTGCGAGCTGTTTACCCGTCATTTCACCTCAGAACCGTGGGCTAGACAGGGTGGCAGACGTGTGCTCCGAGCTGGAAGAAAAAGGCCTCATCCTCCATCCCACCATCAGTCAACCTCTTCAGGGGCTGACTTGCTACATAATGAAACATCACCAAGAAAATAATTCTGCTATTGACATTACCTATTTTAAAACAGCACTTTTAAATATGAGGGAAGCTTTTCTCAAGAGGTTTCAGGATGCCAGAAACAGCAAAGCGACGTTGGCCTTTGTTAAAACACCTCTGGATGCCACTGTAATTAAAATTTTCTCCCTTTAATATTGACATTGGCAACTTTGAAATGCAATTTCTGGATTTAAAAAACAAAGAACTGTGGAGCTCAAAATTTGAACGCCTTTGTCCTAATTTAGAAAGATTGGAGAAACACAAATGTGAACTTATTTCACAGCACAAGTGGTCTGCTTCGAAAGACCTGGAGAAGGAAGATATGTTGATTTTTAACACCTGGAATAGTATTCCTGACGCATATAATCAACTAAAAAAGCTAGCGTTTGCTGTTCTTTCCTTGTTCGCGTCTACATATTTATGCGAACAATCATTTTCAAGCATGAATTTTATCAAGAGTAAATTGAGAAATCGTCTCATCGATGAGAATCTGGAATCGTGCCTAAAATGAAAAACAACAACATACAAACCTGATTTACTCAAACTATCCAAGGAAATGCAAGGCCAATGTTCACATTAGTGTTTGTGACTTTGTCAGTCATTGTCAGGATGTAATTTTCTCTACATTGTAAGGCAAATTTTATGGAATTTAACTTTATTAATAAATAATATCGTTCTAAAGTTTTTGTTTTTATTAGTTGTGTTATTTGCATCCTCCCGACCTATGTGGATACTTCCATGCAGAATATTCTCAATAAAAACTTATTGAAACTATAAAGAGTGTGCCATTCTATGTATTTTTGGTTTTAAAAATGTGGCTCTCAGGGCCAGAGAGATAGCATGGAAGTAAGGCGTTTGCCTCTCATGCAGAAGGTCGGTGGTTTGAACCCCAGCATCCCATAAGGTCCCATTAACCTGCCAGGAGTGATTTCTGAGCATAGAGCCAGGAGTAACACCTGAGCGTGGCCAAAACAAACAAACAAAAACAAACAAACAAACAAACAAACAAAAAACAAAAAAAGAAAAAATGTGGCTCTCAAAATAAATTTCAATCGTGTTTTGGGCCAGATTTGGCTCAGTTGAACAAAAGAGGTTGCCGACCACTGATCTAAGGTATGTGAAAATATCAAGAGCTGCTGTGGTTGGGAACAGAGTTTGGACTTAAAAGTGCCAGTTTGAAAAGGCAGTGCATAAAAAGAAGGGAGAATCTCGAAAGATATTTAGGGGGTATTGTTCAAAAGATAATATTGACAAAGAGATTTGAAATAGAATTCATACACTTTGAGCTCTCTTTTATTCAGAAATAACAATATGGCTTCTATAAATACAAAAATATATTAAACTCAATCTGTGACTTTAGACTTAGCTCCAAAAACCCAGTACTCTTGTATTCCAGCTAGAGATATCTATCCTGTGAAAATTATACTCTTCTTGCCATTCGTAGACATATAATACTAGCACTAAATGATTTCTTTAACTAGATTTTATGTTAAGAAAATTTCCATATTAAAAATCTACATTCAAAATTATAATCCACAAAAACAACATAAGCAGAAAGAGGGATAGTTTAACTTCTCTCCCTTCAAATGCTGCCTCTTGTTCAATAAAATTAATTAAATTTTATCAATTAAACTTATATACCATTTTCATATACTATATTAATATAAATAGTACATTTTAATGAGAGTAAATGCCATAAATTTTATGGCAATGGACAAACATTTCTTACTCACTGTTACTATTAGATATCTCTTGAGGGCACAGAGTTGGGTCACACCAGGGATTACTAATGGCTTATTTATGGCAGTACTTAGGTATCAGATAGACTGTCATGGACCAAACCAGTCAGCTGCACAGAAAACAAGTACTTTGCTTTCTGTATTGTTTCTCTAATTCAACCATTTTTTGGTTGGAAGAAACACATGGTGATAGTTAGGGGCTACTTCTGGCTCTGAATTCAGAAATCCCTCCTGGAGGGCTCAGGAGATCATATGGGATGCTGGAGATTGAACCAGTAAGGCTTCCCTGGAGGCAAGTTCCTCTATACCTGCCGTACTATTATTGCTCAGGCCTGCAACATTTTTGAGAGAAACACTCCACTAATTTATGCTGACTATATCATTAGGTATTTTCTACTGTATTTAATAACTATGATGATTATCATGGATTTCTAATTCAGTTTTTATGCAACTAACTTTTTTTTTGTTTTTGTTTTTGGACCACACTCGGTGGTGCTCAGGGGTTCCTCCTGGCTGTCTGCTCAGAAATAGCTCCTGGCAGGCACGGGGGACCATATGGGACACCGGGATTCAAACCAACCACCTTCGGTCCTGGATTGGCTGCTTGAAAGGCAAACACCACTGTGCTATCTCTCCGGGCCTGCAACTAACTTTCTTAATGGTGTACTTACCTTTTCTTTTGTAGATCACCTTTTCTGGGAAATACTAAAATTCCTGATTCTCTTGGTGCTTGGTCTATATTGCATAACAATTAAATCCTGAAGCTAAAGTAATCACCTGTTATTCCCTATTGAAAAATGCTACTCTGTATAAGATGTCATGCATCAGTGCTGACTTTGTGTTCATTTTTACCAAAGTTTCACTGTGGAGATGCTACATAAAATTTATACTTTTCCCCTGTGATCATTTCTGCAGTTCTGACCATGCTCTCCAAGAACCTCACAGATGCACCAACATCAGAGCGCCAGCATGGCTTTCAGTACCTCATATGTTCACTTAGTAGTCCCAAAAATGAATTGGAGTTACATATGGGAAATTCTCTCTTGAAAAACAACTAAAACTACTGGAAAAGTTTTTGGAAGATGACAAGAGCCTTTTTGAGATTGAAGGTTTTATGCTAACTTCTCTAATGTTTCTGAAGCCCAGCAGGAAATGAATAATCGAGAATCAAACCAAAGGGAAAGTTGTGGATCTGATCCAAGATCGCCAAACAAATATTATCATGATCCTGGTGAACTATATTCACTTTAAAGATAAGAAACTAATATCTATTTAAATTTTTTAGATAAGGAACGAAGAGAGAGCACAGCAGTAGGGCGTTTGTCTTGCATGTGACTGACCCAGGAGGGACCCGGCTTGATTCCCAGAATGCCACATGGTCCGCCAGCCTGCCAAGGGAGATTTCTGAGTGCAGAATCCAGGAGTAGCCCCTAAGTGCAGCTGGGTGTGGCCCCCAAACCAAATAATAAAGTTTAAAAATAAATATTTTAGATAATTTGTAAGAGTACTTAAAGAAGCTCAGGGTCTTTTTCCCACTGGCATCAGTAGAGTAACTTCATAGCACAATGATCTACTCCGCTGGAAATAGCTTTATGTAATTTTTTGAGTTTACTGGGGGGAATAGCGATGTGGATGAGTCCCCAAGGAGTTTCTAGAGATGGTACTACTAGAAAGTTGAATGATGATGGTATGATGATCATGGTACTATCTAGTTGATAATCATGGTTTCTCAAAATTTGATGAGATAAGACAAGCTTTTATTTTGGAGATATCTATTTTTGGAATTAAGGCTACTATAAACCTCACTTTAACAAATTGAATAGATGTCTATTATATGCTGTGTGTACCTCCAAATATAGCAAGTACTATGCATGTATATGTTACTTATTTACAATGTATCACTCAGTTATCACAATTTTCCCACTCACATTGTTAATAAATACACAAATGTTACTCCCATCAATGTCTGTACTAAAGCTCGTGCTTGTTCAAATAATTCCACCATTTTTCTCAAGGTGCTATACCTAAATGATCCCTACTAGTTCCAGTGACATTTTAGGGAAAAGTGAAAATTATTTTACCATAAATCACAGACTTGTAGATAAAATGGTTCAACATGTCTTTTGTATTTTTATCAGGTGTGTTGAACATGTTGATATATTTTCATAGAAGAGCAAATTGTAGATCTTAATGGTTTTGTAAATGTATAGTAGTTTTAAGCTCAGAACATATTGTTCAACAGCCCTGAGTATGATGTTTGCTCATCAGAAACTAGATATTATCGTGTAGGGTACTTATCTGAGACCCACCCATTTCTGGGAGGGGTCTTGGGAACCGGATAATAGGTGTGACTTTACCTGCAAGACCCGGCCCATTCCTGGGAGGGGTCTTGGAATAGGTAGATAAACCCGGAAGCCAGGGGATTAAGGGTCTTTGCTTTTTGGCCCTGCTGGGCGCTCGGGGGAAGATGACTGAATTATAAGATGCAGGGCTAAGAATGGCCGAATGCTTAAAAGGTTATGAGATAGGCCACACACACGTGGTGGCTAGGGCCTAAATAAAGATGATTCTTCCTGAAGCCTGCCTGTGAGTGAGTGATTTCACCTGGGTGACTCGCCGGCTGCATGGGGGTTGCTGAGCCACGTGGCCTGGGATGGCAGACAGAGAAATCCACCTCCATCCATCGCCATCCAGCCCCATCCTTAATTATTTAACACTACATTATCGGAGATATGTAAAACAATCTTCTCTCTAACAGGGGTCTTAAACTCGAGGCCCGTGGGCTGTTTGAGGCCCTCCGTACAACATTTTGTGGCCCTGCCCTAGAGGAATGTTTTTTTGTTTTGCTTTGTTTTAGTTGTTTGGATCACACCCCCCCCAATGTTCAACGCTTACTACTGACTTTGCACTTAAGGATCACCCCGACTTTGCCTCCTGCGGCCCCCAGGTAAATTGAGTTTGAGACCCCTGCTCTATAAATTAATCACTTGGAACAACTGTTTTATAATTAAGTAGCTTCTTATATGGTAATCTTCATTACTTAATAAAATATGTAATCAAATGCTCACATTGGCGTTAATACTGCTTTAAAAATAATGGTCTCTACAGAGGGGACCACATATTCTAGCCGCCCTGGAGGTGAGGGAAGAGGAAATGGGAGGTAGGACAAAAACGGAGGTGTAGGGAGGACAATTTGGGGATGGGAATCCCCCCTGATTTTATGTAAATATGTACCTAAAATATTATTGTCAACAATATGTAAGCCACTATGATCAAAATAAAAATTATATTAAAAAAATAATGGTCTCTATATTTTAAGAGCATTGGTCAAATTCCTTTTTTTAAATATATTTATTTAAGCATCATTGTTACAAATATGTTTGTAGTTGGGTTTCAATAATAAAAATGTATTCCCCCTTCACCAGTGCAACCTTCCCACTACCAATGCCCCTCATCTCCCTCCTTCCCCTCCCTACCTGTATTTGAAACAGGCATTTTATTTCTCTCACTACAATTATGATGATAGTTATTAGTGTAGTTATTTCTCTAACTGCACTAACCGATCTTTGTGGTAAGCTTCATATCATGGGCTAGTCCTTTCAAATCTCTACTCTCCCTGGGTATTATTACAGTACTGTCTTATTTATCTTAAATACCACAGATGATTGAGACTATTCTGTGTCTATATCTCTCCCTCTGATTCATTTCAACCACATAATAGTTTCCATGTCCATCATGTATAGGAAAAATTAAGAATTCATTTATTCTGGTAGCTGCAAAGTATTCCATTGTGTATATGTACCAGTTTCTTTAGCCACTCATCTGTTGAGCACCTGAGTTGTTTCCAGATTCTGGCTATTGTAATAGAGCTGCAATGAACATAGGCGTGCAGAGGGCATTTTTGTATTATGTTTTTGTGTATCTAGGTTATATCTCTAGGAGTGGTGTTGCTGGATCATATAGCAGCTTAATTTCCAGTTTTTGAGAAATATTTATATATTTTTTTTCCAGAAAGGCTGGACTAGTCAGCATTTTCACCAGCAGTGATGTGATGTGATGTGATGTGGAGCACTTTTTTCATGTGCCTTTTGGCCATTTGTATTTCTCTTTGAGCAAGTGTCCATTTTTTCTGCCCATTTTTTTTTTTGCTGGGGTTAGTTTTTTGTTACGATCTGTCAGTATATCTTGTATATCTTAGATGTTAGCCCCTTATCTGATGGGTATGGGGTGAACAATTTCTCCCATTCCGTGAGTGGCCTTTGTATCCTAGTCACTGTTTCCTTTGATGTGCAGAAGCTTCTGAGTTTAATGTAGTTACATTTGTTTATCTCTGCTTCCACTTGTTTGGACAATGGTGTTTCCTCCTTGAAGATGCCTTTAGTCGCATGTCATGGAGTGTTTTACCTGCGTGTTCTTCTATGTACTTTTTGATATCAAGGTCTTTAATCCATTTGGATTTGACCTTTGTGCATGGTGTTAAATGGAGATTCGAGTTTCTTTGTTGCATATAGCTGACCAATTGTCCCAGCACCACTTGTTGAGGAGGCTACCTTGCTCCATTTTGCTTTTCTTTTCCCTTTATCAAAGATTAATTGACTGTATGTCTGCTAAACTTTCTCTTAATTCTCATGTCTAATTCCATTTGGTTGAAGATCGTTCTTTATTCTAATACCACGCTATTTTATGGCTATTGCTTTGTAATACAATTTAAAGTTGAAGAAAGTAATGCCTCAGATTTTCTTTCTCCTAAGGGTTGGTTTAGCAATTCGTGAATGTTTATTGGTCACATTTTTTGATCCATCCAAGACAGAAAGAAATATGCTTCATAGTATACAAAACCATTACAGTGCAAGTGCATATGATGCACCTAATGTAACAATACTGTCACCTGGTAGATATGGGGCTTAATTGCCTGGTACTGCAAATGGACTATATATAGTAAGAATACTCTGGCAATTTTTGTCCTTCCAAATGAGGGTCAGACGGAGTGAGTAGAAAGAACCATGCCACTGAAAAAACTGAAGATGGCATAAATATTTTAGATAATGTCAGAAACAAATAGTGGAAATTATTGTAATGTGAGACTTAATTCAGAAAAAATTTGAGGTTATAGAATTATCTTAAAATACTTAATACAGTTGTGTGATTATAACTAGTATATGCCAAGAACATATATTTTTATGGAGACATATATTTTGTTTCATTTTAGCACAGTAGCAAATATACAAAGGATTTTGTATGAAATACATTTTAATATAAGAAATTTAGGGCTAAATATAAGAAGAATTCTTCTAAGTCATCCAGCTATTATGTGACATCTTTCCAGAGATTATTTAAAGCTTGGAAGATGGGAAAATATGGACTTTAGAAGTTTGAGTAAACAGCTATCTAGATAATAAAAATCAATTAAATTTCCCATTGAAACTCAATCCCATGGGTACCCTAATGTTGATTAACACCCCAGAGATATTTACTTTTATATACAGTTTATGACATTTCCCTACATCCTATTTGTAGTTGCTATTAGTTGAGGAAAAACCATTCTAATGCGTGTCATCTGTTGAACTACATGTTTGTGGCATAAATATCAGGAGGGGTAACAAAGTTAAATATAAAACCATAGTGACAAAGAAATAGAGGGATTTTTTTTTTGGTAGTTTTTGGGTCACACTCGGCAGTGCTCAGGGGTTACTCCTGGCTTCATGCTCAGAAATTGCTCCTGGCAGGCACGGGGGACCATATGGGACGCTGGGATTCGAACCGATGACCTCCTGCATGAAAGGCAAACGCCTTAACTCCATGCTATCTCTCCAGCCCCAATTTTTTTTTTGTTTTTTTGTTTTTTTTTTGAGGGATTTTTGAGCATAGTATGCTTATAGTCACACTGTGATTTTCTTCTTACCTACAGATCGATTGATTTGTTCTAAAATTTTCCATTTCTGCCACATAATATCTTAAATTCACTCTTCTAAAAGTGGGCATGATGCCTTTGATGATAATGCTGATTTTCCTGAACTCCCAGAGGGCAATGGTTTTAAACTTTCCAATCTTTCCAATGTAAGTTTGTATTTAAGATATTGTGAATATATAATATTGAGAGTCATATTTAAACCATTTGAGAGTTTCATAATTTAGTTTTTTTATTTTAATAATGATAAATCTGAAGCTTAGCGGGGCGTTATTTTTTCTAATCTGATTCATGTTAAAA
Organism: Suncus etruscus; assembly: GCF_024139225.1. NCBI lineage: Eukaryota > Metazoa > Chordata > Mammalia > Eulipotyphla > Soricidae > Suncus > Suncus etruscus. The sequence continues at coordinate 72,476,087 of NC_064868.1, read as the reverse complement.
TCATTCTAATTATCCCTAAAAATGTCTGACTCAGTTGTTTCCATTCTTGAGTTCCAAATTATAAAAGATTTTGGTGAAATAACATAATTATCAGAAATGATTCTGATGTGGTTCAGTTCTGGAAAGTGTAGTGGGTGTAGAATGTGAAGAGATTGCTAATGGGGTTAAAGCAATAGTAAAGCAGTTAGGGTGCTTATCACTCATGAAATCCCCCCACATTTGATCTTTCGTCATCACAGATGGTTCCCTGAATCTTGCTGAAAGTAAGCCCTGAGCTCTGAGCTAAGAGAAATCCTGAGAACTGATATCCTCCCCAAACAACAAAAATACATTTTAAGTGATGTAAAGCCCTGGGCAAAGTGTTTATTAACTGACACTATACCTAGTCAAGTAGCATTCCATGTTCATACACCATCTACACAGTGATCGATGAGGTAAACCTTATTTCTTTTATTTTCCTAGTCCAGATTATTTCGAAGGTTTTTTCTAGTTACTGTGAAGAACTAGCAGGCTTTCCTCAAGACTGTCCTGCATATTGGTGAAATTGTAACTGAAGTTGGTGCTGTCCCTGAAGTGAGATTTCTAGAAATTTCAAGATAACTTGAAATTACTCTCCTCCACCCTATACTCTAATTTGAAAGCTCCTTCCTCTTGTCGATTTTGGAGAAAAGCACCAAAAGTATTCTTTCTAGGGAAAGTGAACCCACCAGAATTGTAGTAGAAAAATATGTTGTCTACTTTTTATGTACTTACTGCAATAGAAAATAAATAAATAAATAAATAGTGCAGACTGGTACAATCAACATGGGTTTGGATGTGCTCTTTTGTAAAAATGTGGATTGGTCTCTGGTCCAAGTGCACTGAGTGAGAAACTACTCCTGGAACTAAATATTCATACAGCCACGAATGATCGAAAGGATAGGAAGAGTTTTTGTCAGTGCTTTCTTTTTATATAGTTCCTTCCCTAGTTATTTAACTCAAAGGAATTTGACTGATCTGATACATGGCCTATAATTTTCAAAGAATAGTGGAAATGTAAGTCAGGTTATCATATATTAGTGTACTAATAAAATTAATGAACATCAAAGAGTGCAAATTCAATGGTTTATATGAGACTTGAACAAAATTCTCAACCTCTTTACTCTTTTGCAAGTACAAAGATCTCTCAGATTCTTACTAGAATGGCCATCAGCAGGTTACAAAAATATTTTTACTACAAGTCTCAGTCATAGAGTCACAGATTGAAGATGTGACTTCTGTGAATTTAAAACCGTGGAACAAGAACTATGATAAATAGGAACTTCCTTTTATAAATTCATCTTATCACTACCTCCACCAATTTTCTTGCTGGCTATTTATAAGCTTATAATGGAGAAGTAAATAAGTTAATTTAAACCATATCTCAGTCCCTCAGTTTCTACATATGAATCAGTCTATTTTGTAAATGTTACCTTGGTCTGACTTACTCAAAAAGATCTCTGATCAATCTGTTTATTTCTCTTTGCATTTACTGCTTGGTTAATACTTATATACTTTGTTGACATCACCTTTACTGTGTGTGCTATTCTACTCCTTCCAAGAGCTAATTTTTATCTAGTGCAATAAATAACCAAAGCCCCCTTATTATAATTAATTGCAAAAAATTAGCACACTTATTGCTAATATGGTGATATGTGAAATTGTAGACCTAAGAAGTAACTTTAGAAACAGGAAACAGCAAAATCTTACATATTTTTGAAACTATTCACCCAATACCCATCAGATAAGGGGCTAATATCTAAAATATACAGGACACTGACAGAACTTTATAAGAAAAACATCTAATCCCATCAAAAATGAGGAGAAAGAATGAACAGACACTTCGATAAAAAAGAAATCCAAATGGCCAAAAGGCACATGAAAAAATGCTCCTCATCACTAATCATCAGGGAGATGCAAATCAAAACAACTATGAGATACCATATCACACCCCAGAGATTGGCACATATCACAAAGAATGAGAACAATCAGTGCTGGCAGGGATGTGGAGAGAAAGGAACTCATCCACTGCTGGTGAGAAAGCCGTCTAGTCCAACCTCTATGGAAAATGATATGGAGATTTCTCCAAAAACTGGAAATTGAGCTCCCATTTGACCCAGCTATTGCACTCCTAGGAACACAAGAATACAATACAATACAAAAATCCCTTCCTCACATCTATATTTATTGCAGCACTATTCACAATAGCCAGGCTCTGGAAACAACCAAGATGCCCTTCAACAGACAAATGGCTAAAGAAACTGTGGTACACAATGGAATATTATGCAGCCATCAGGAGAGATGAAGTCATGAAATTTTCCTATACAAGGATGTACATGGATTCTATCATGCTGAGTGAAATAAGTCAGAGGGAGAGATAGAGACGCAGAATAGTCTCACTCACCTATAGGTTTTAAGAAAAATAAAAGTCATTTTTGTAACAATCGTCAGAGACAATAAGAGGAGGGCTGGAACTTCCAGCTCACTTCATGAAGCTCACCACAAAGAGTGGTGAGTGCAGTTGTAAAAATAACTACACTGAGAACTACCATAATCATGTGAATGAATGAGGGAACTGGAAAACCTGTCTAGAGTACAGGTGGGGGTGGGGTGAGATGGAGGGAGATTTGGGACATTGGTGGTGGGAATGTTGCACTGGTGGAGGGGGTGTTCTTTAAATGACTGAAACCTAATCACAGTCATATTTGTAATCAAAATGTTTAAATAAAGATATGATATAAAAATAAAAAAATAAAATTGAAAAATTAAAGTTGTAAAAACCAAATACATTCTAACATTATGCTAATGAAAATGTTTTATTCATTGCTGTGATATTATAGTAAAGGTGTTTTTGGCAGAATGTAAGTTTTATTCCCATAAAGACTCAGAGAAAATAATCATTTTCTACATAAGAGATCTTCTAAAAAGTTAATAGTATATATTGATTCCATATACTTCATGATATATAATTAATGATTAGTACTGACTTAATAATTATGTTGAATATTACAGGACTATTTGGGTGATTTGATGAAACTATATTATTTTAAATAATATTTTAAAGGGAAGAAGTTGCTCTAATAAAAGCATATAATAATATAGTTTAAAAATAATTATTTGACTGTACTCAGATCTTGTCTCTGGTTTTTTACTCAGTTCTGTACTACTGGTGGAAAAATTAAAGTTAGCTGCATGCAAGACAAATAAATGCCCTACCTGCTATACTAATTGTACTGTACTAGTACATAATAATATTTTATAGAGGATATGGGACTTAGCATCTTTAGAATATGATCATTTCACATTTATAACCTCAAAATAAAATGTGGCTCTGCAGACATGTATTATTATATTTTACTGGTTACCCATATCTCATGCATATGATATATATATGCCCCAGCTAGACACTGAGTTTATGGCAGAAACAAAGCTCTTGAGCAAAATATTCAAGTCCTATTATGTAGGCTAATAACAACTGGTTGAGTTCGCATCCTACTCATATCTTCAGAGAGTTCAAACCACAGTAGAAAATTGTTGCATCAATATTGGTACTAATATATATATATATATATATATATATATATATATATATATATATATATATATATATATATATATATATAATGGTCACTACCTTTTGTTGTATATGAAAATATTTCCATAAGATTATTCTTTGCCTGTTGTCCCACCTTGACCTTCCAGGTGGGGACGCTGTTGAGAGCGGAATAAATAGTTTGGGAGCGAGGTGCTCTGGGTCTTTTGGCAGAGTTTACTGACTGGCTCCAGGAGTTTTTTGGAGCTGGTAGTAGGCTGACAAAAGACTCTGCACCGAAACTTTTTATTTTACTCTCCTGTCTGTGGATTATTTGTTGCCGATAAATATTACCAAGATCTCCCCCCACCCACAAGGGGAAAAAGGGGATGGGAATCAATTTCTCATTCTGGGAGCTCTTTGAGGATACAAAAATAACCAATAAAGGAGTAAACGGGACACCACACCTTTACGTGTGAAGATGAGAATTACCAGAAGCTCACCCCTTGTAACTATTGAAGGATGGCAGTTGGCCTATGTGTTACATAAAGCCCAGGGCTCAAGTGCTGAGGGGGTGATGCTAGGAGATTCTATTGTGGCTGGCCTGCAATTGAGCTCCTGCTGGATTGCCAGAGAAACTGTTTAATGGAATTCCAGTTTCTGCTATCTTTTACAGCCTCTCCTACTGCTTCTTATCTAACAAACTCTCCCCACACCCAGATTTCCACTTTAACAGGCACATTTTGAAATTTTACTATTGCAGTTTTCAAGTCTCATTCTTGCATAATTATTGCCTGTGATTTATATATATACACTACACTTCTATACCACTTTTGCCCAAATCCCCTGATACCTACATGTTATTTACCATCTGTCTTTTTTTTTTAATTTTTATTTTGATCATATTGGCTTACATATCTTTCACAGTAGTATTTTAGGTACATATTAACATTGAATCAGGGGAATTTCCATCACCAAATTTGTCCTCCCCCATTCCCGTTCCCTTCCTGCAACCATCACCCCCCCCCCCCGGGCTGCTAGAGTAAGTGGTCCCCTCTGTGTCTAGCTTACTATTAGTGATCATATATCTGTTTGGTCCTGGTACTCACCCTTGTTTCCCCCTCTATTTGAGAGGCAGAGCTAGTTTGAGTTATGTGGTTTTGTTTGAAGGAAAGAAAAGCAATAGAATGGGGTAAAAAAAATCAGCTGAAAATGGGCGGAGTCCTTCTAGAGGCTTTCAACCTCAGTTTGAAAGAGGTCAGGAAAAGGTAATTGAGACACCACAACAATACAGAAAGAAATATCAAATAAAATATCCAGTGAGCACTGCAGCAATAAAGACAAGCACCACACAATAGTCTCGGTCCTGAAATCAAACCATGCCGGAGTGCAAAATGAAAGAGAAAGATAAAATAAAATAAAATAAAATAAAATAAAATAAAATAAAATAAAATAAAATAAAATAAAATTGGAGACATCAACTTTAATATCTACACCAAAATAAAGACCATCTGTCTTTTTAATGCAACTTTTATTTCATTTCCTTTACTATTGTTTTATTTAATTTACAATGTTATTTATAGTTAAGTATTTAGATTTAATATTCTCACACCAATTCCACCATCAGTGTCAACTTCCACTAGTGTTTCCAAGTTTACTCTTTCATCTGTCACTTATCACCACTTTGACAGTCACATTTTAAATCTGGTAGTTGCATTTGGGGTCATGTCTTTTCAGTGATGTTAAAATCTGTGGATTGAATATATGGTCATCCTCCACAGTATAGCTGCCCCTGACCCATGGCTCTCACTCACCTTGTTGTTTTTCATCTTGTTCTCTCATTCTTGTTGTTTTATTACTTTAATAATTCTCCTTTTGTACTACTTGCAAAACTTGTTTCAAGGCTAAAATGTCCCAACCTGTTGCTTACCCATTAAGCTTTATATCATTCATTTATATTTGAATGATATCCTAGCTCATTAAAGTATTCTTTTTTGCAGTACCATAATTTATTGCTGTTGTTAAACCCCAAAAGATAGTTAAAAAGTTGTTGATAGTTGAGTATCCTTAGGATGTTCCAACACCCATTCTTTAACCAGCGTTCATTTCCTATCTCCAAAACACAATTACCATTCTTTTGTTCCACCACATGTCTGCCCCTTCTTTCTCTTTTTCACTTTTTATCCTTTTATGCACAGTGGTTTGCAATAATAATGTTACTGAAGGATTATCATCTATATAACTTTGCTTCCATTGAATTCACAATTATTCTCTAGAGTTAGTGAGGTGATTATTTTATTGATATTTTGTTGTGGTATACTACCATTCTCTTTTGATCTATAGATTCTCTCTTTTTTTCTCATATCATAGCTTGGTATATAGATTCTCATTTGATACACCTATTATTAATTTTATGGCAGTTCCTATGTAAGTAACTTCTCTTTTAATCTAGCTACTTTCAGTATTGTCTTTGGCTTTTGTCATTCTGATCACAATGTGAATTTTTTATTTGGGTTAATTTGTTGGGACTCTGAATATCTTGAATCTATGTTCATGTACCCATCAATTCAGGGAAGTTTTATTTATTATTTCTTTGACTAGAATTTTATCATTCAATTTACCTTCCTTAACATCAGTTACCCCTATTATTATACTATTCTGAATAAATATTAAATAATAATGATTTCAATTTCAATCTTGCAGCATTCACATATGTTGTTTCATGACCCAACTGTAAAATATGAAAATACAAAATCAATTGACATTAAAAATTTTAGTTAGTGAAGAACAGTAGCCTAAGAAAGAAATGTACAGTGCATTGAAATAAAAGTGTTCTGTAATAAAAATAATGATACAAATATAAAGAAAATAATATTCAAAAGGTATAAAATATTTATAATCTAGCTATAAGATGTTTGAATCCTAGAATAAAAATGATGCAAATATAATGAAAAGAATATTCAAAAGGCATAAAATATTTGTAAATAACTTGGCTATAAAATGTTTGAATCCTAGAATGCATAAAAATAAGAATAATTATAAAATTAAACTATAGTTGCTAAAGCAGCAGGGACATATGCTCCAGGAGGTAATGTGATCACAGTGGATATGACTCTAGATTTCAGGCAAACTACTTTAATAGGGTTCTATGGCTCACATAACATTAAAGTCTTAAGAGAATTTTGTCAAGGTAAGGATCACTGCTGATTTACGTAAAGATGGATGCAATAATCCTGATTACTCTGACTCTCTAGATATTTGTATGGCACTAACATTAATTTCACTAACCGAATGAAATAAAGAACTAAATAAAAAGACATCTGTTAAAATTGATATAACATAGATTTGTTATATATTTAATAAATTAATATCCCCTATATGCAATATATTAGACTGAATGTCACATGTTCTTGAAAAAATAAAAAGAACAACTGAAATTCATATGGTATCTGTGGTAATACAACCAGTTTTTGAACATATATGCAATTATCTTTATATCATGCAATTATCTTTATATCATGCAATTATCTTTAATAATATTGAAGTTTTTTTATCTTTCTGTCCCCCAAAATAAATTTATTACAAATGCTTCATTCATTCTAAACTATGAATTCCATGGCATTGTAAAATATGCCAGTATAAATATATTTAGCTAATATAAGTTATTAATAAATCTTGAATTATGAACAAGAAAGTTTAAGTAACTTATGTGTGAGCTTATTAGTTTTGTTTTCAATGCATTTGATCACATTTATATTTGTCAACTAAATTCTTAAGTAATTTTTACCTTTCATTGAACCAAAAGTTACAGTTTTTCGTGATTGTGTTTACATATACAAGTTCCAACAACTTCCCCTTCACCAGTGTTTCCTTCCCCCCATCAGTGTCAATGGTCTCCCTCTGCATGCTCCACCCCCAGGTCTGTCTCCATGGCAGGAAATTTTCCCTTTTTCTTTAAAGACATTGTTTTTTTTCTCAACTTACTCTTATTTTTCTTTTTTTTAAATAAATTTTTGACCAAAGTAAATTACAAATCTTTCACAGTATTATTTTAGGTATATAGTGATATTGAATCAGGGACATTCCCACCACCAGTGTTGTCCTCCCTCCATCTCTGTTCCCAGCATGCATCCCACATCTCCCTCCTTTGCCTTCCCAGGCTGCTACAATAAGTGGGCCCCTCTTTGTCAAGTTTGTTGTAGATTGGTTATCGATTCTTTTGTCCTTGGCTTTGGATTTGGTGTTTAAGTCTGGACTTTTTTTAATTTTTTACTCAATGTTCATATGTCTATTTGGTCTTGGTATCATCCATTATTTCCCCCTTAATTTATGAGCCAGAATAAGATGATTCAAGTTATGTGGTTCTTTTTGAAGGAAAGAAAGAAAGGGGGGGGCAAAAATCCAACAAATAAAAAACTGGGAGGAGTCTATCTAGAGAATATAAATGTTAATTTAAGAGAAGAGAGGGGGAAAAAGGAAGAAAGACATAGCAAAAATACAGAAAAAAACCCCAGCAACAACAAAAAACATAAAAATAAATCAAACAAAAAAAAACACAAAAAAGCACCACAGCAATAAAGACAACCAAAAATAGCCACAATCCCGAAATAAAAACAAAAACAAAACAAAAAACAAAACAAAAACAAAACAAAAATTGTGCTTTTTTTGCATAGGCACAGTAAATTTGGGGGAGATAAGAAAGGGAATTCCGGGGCCGGAGAGATAGCATGGAGGTAAGGCGTTTGCCTCTCATGCAGGAGGTCATCGGTTCGAATCCCGGCGTCCCATATATGGTCCTCCCGTGCCTGCCAGGAGCAATTTCTGAGCCTGGAGCCAGGAATAACCCCTGAGCACTGCCGGGTGTGACCCAAAAACCACAAAAAAAAAAAAAAAAAAAAAAAAAAGAAAGGGAATTCCCTTGGCCTAAGAGATACAGGTTTTCTCCGCCCTTGAAGCAAACTGTCATGGGAATAACTACAGACTCCGTACATGCTCTTTTACTCTCCCCTAGGTCTAGGTTTTTGTAGTGTTTGGAAACTTTCTGCTCAGTTGTGGATATTAAAATCAGTCCTCTGTAACTAGAGATCTTTGTATTTGCACAGGTCATAGGGTATAGCTAGGATGGAGTCTTTCTTTACAGTTCTACAAGTTCTGTCCAGTTGGTTCAGTTTGTCTGAGGATCTGTCTTTAATCCCATAACAGTTTTTATTAGCATGTAAATAGAACATAAGTTAAAGTAAGGTTTTAACATAAGTTAAAGACTGGTTTTAACCAGTCCTCTGTAGTTGGTAGTCTTGGTTTTTGCATTGATCCTAGGACAAGGCCTAGGATAGAGTCTTTTATTATGCTTCCAGTTGCATTTGTCAGTTGCAGTTGTCTCAGTCATATCTCTAGAATTAGAGATCTTGATTGTTGTGTAGATTGTGGGCCAAAGTCTAGGCTAAGATCTTTCTTATTGCTCTCAAGATAAGTTCTGCCCAGTCTTGGTTGCCACAGTTAGTCATCTGTAGTTAGCGATATTGGCTTTTGCACAGATCAAAGGATGACATTTAAAGGCACTGTTTTGTAATACTGTTGCTGAAAGGATATCACATATATCACAGTATCTCCTTACAGCATCCAGTTCTCATCCAAATTGACCAATCCTATTAACATTGTTGTAGTGTTCCCTCCCCTATCCTAGAACTGCCAGCCCTCCCTAACTTTGGCAAATTTCCTACAATGTACCAGTTCTCCTGTCATTTTGTCATTTGTTTCTATTGTCTTTGGACATTATTTCCCTACAAGAATATGTAATATAAATGAGTGTAATCATTCTGTATCTGTGCCTGTCAACCTCATTTCAATTATCACAATGTGTCCAGAAACATGTATAACTGACAAATTTAATAAGTTGATCTAAAGAAATGACTCTTTAGTATTCCATTAAGTATTGTACCAAAGTTTCTTTATCCAGTCTTTTGTTCTTGGGCACTTTGATTGTTTTAAATTTTGGCTTTTGTGAACAAAAATGCAAAGAACATAGGTATATTGATGCATTTTCTGAATTGTGTTTTTGGACCCTTAAAAAACTATTTTTGGAATTATAAACTTCTGGAATAACCATAGTTATTCTGAAAAGTAAGTGTTGGGAGGTACTGAATTTCCTTACTTTAACTTATGTTCTATTTACAAGCTAGTGAAAACTGTTATGGGATTAAAGACAGATCCTCAGATCAACTGAATTGCCTAGAGACAATTCCTGCCCGGTATTTAAGGTTCCTTAATATATTAAAAAGGAGCTGAGTATATGAATTGTAACAGGAAAATGTCTTCAATAATGGATTTGGAAAAACTCTATAATGAAATGCAAAAAAAACTCACACCAGAAATTAAACCATATCTTATAGCATACACAAAAGATTAAAAAAGAATTCATTATTCACATTAAGGAAAATAAAATCAGAACTTTCTAACTTTCTGAAATAGGTGTATCAGAGGTATAATGAATACACTGGCAAAAAAAGCAAAAACAACAATGAACAAATAGACTATATTAAATTAAAAGTCCTTACATACTAAAATTAATTTTTCAAAAATTATAACATCCTACCAAATAGGAGAAAATATTTGTGCACAATACAGAAAGGGCAACTTTGCAGATATATTAAGCATTTATGTGTATTAATAGCAATCATACAAAACCAACAACCCCATCAAAAGTTTGTGAAGAGATATGGTTGGAGAGATAGTCTGGTGAGTAAGGCATGAGCAAGCATGGGTTTTATCGCTGTACTTCATATGGTCACTTAAGCCTGATAAGGAGTAATTCCTGCATACTGAACTAAGAGTTAGCCCTGAGCTCAGTAAAAAAAAAAAGTGTGGAGAAGAGATAAACATTTCTAAAAAGAGAACATATGGCTATCAGTAAGCATATAAAAAAGCTTTCACCATCACTTATTATTGGGAATGTAAATCAAAACGCCTATGAGGTATAACTAGTGAGAAAGGCATATATCAAAAATACTGGAATCAGGGGCCGGTGAGGTGGCGCTAGAGGTAAGGTGTCTGCCTTGCAAGTGCTAGCCAAGGAAGGACCGCGGTTCAATCCCCCGGCATCCCATATGGTCCCCCCCCAGCCAGGGGTGATTTCTGAGCGCTTAGCCAGGAGTAACCCCTGAGCATCAAATGGGTGTGCCCCCCCCCCAAATACTGGAATCCAAGAGTGCCGGCACAAACGTGGTGAAAAGGAAACCCTCACATTTGTCCTGGGAATGTCATCTGATTCAGCCTTTATGGAAGAGATTATTAAAACTTTTCAGAAAGACTGGAATTCCTGTGAGACCTAGATAATTTAATTATTTTGGTATTTATCCCCAAAGCACATCAAACTTAAATAAAAATGTATGTATTCTTTTCTTCATTGATGTGCTGATTACAACAGCTAAGGTGTGGAACACTTTAACTGTCAAACAATTGATGGATAAATAATAATGTGTTTATGTATACAGTGGAATACTAAGCAGACATAAGAAAAGAAGAAATCATGCCATCAGAGCAACTGTGTGTTATCCTGTTAAACGAACTTTAATCAACAGGGAGGGAACCCAACTACAAACATGTTTGTAATCATCATGGTGCTTAAATAAAGATATTTTTTTCAGGGGAGAGCACGAATACAGTCCCCCACTACCATAATTTATGCAGTCTAGTTTCCCATATTTGGGGAAATCGCAGGGGTCATCACATCCAGAGTGAAATGAATAAACCTCACCCTGAGAAAATCACCTTTGTGATCATGGTATTTCCCTGCCAGATAAGTATAAACATTTTTTTAAAAAAGGGGGGAGACTGTAACTCAGAGTTGCAGCACCCATCTTTATGTGTGAGGCCTTGGGTTTGATCACCAGCGCACAAAACTAAAAAAAAAAAAAAAACAAACAAAACGAAACAGAGTTTTCAGAAAAAGAAACAGGAGGGAACAAATATTAGGCTATCTTACTCATTACTCATATTATAGTGACAAAATAAGGGAAAATATTGTTCTGAAAAATGAAAAACTCTTGCTGGATCTTGGGTTACAGAGTTTTATAGTGGTAGAACAATGGCATGAGAAGGAACATGGTAAAGGTGACTAAGGAACAGTGATAGAGAGATGTAGGCACATTGGTGGTAGCAGAGCAAAATAATTTTGTACTTTAGTACCAATAATTTTAACACTTTTGTAACAATCTAAAATAGTAAATGTATTAAATACTTATCCAGAATCTGCTAATAGAATATTATAAAACTATAGTTATGTACAAAGCATATTACATAGTATTTTTCAAAAATTATGACTCATGGGGCCTGAGAGATGGCTCAGTGATAGGGCATTTGCCTTGCACGCTGCTGACACATGACAGACCACCATTCGATCGTCCGGCAGCCCATATGGTTCCCCAAGCCAGGGGCGATTTCTAAGCGCATAGCAAGGAGTAACCCCTGAGCGTCACTGGGTGTGGCCCCCACAATATGAATCATGGGTGGAAAGATAGCACAGCTGCAGGGCGTTTGCCTTGCATGTGGCCACCAGGGACTGACCTGGGTTCTTTCCCAACATCCCATAGGGTCCCCAGAGCCTGCCAGGGGTGATTTCTAAGTGTAGAATCAGGAGTAACCCCGATGTGGCCACAAAACCAATATATATATATATATATATATATACACATATGTATATCATATAAATCACTTTTATTCCCTCAGATATTCTTTATAAAACACCTGATAGTTTACTGTGTAAGTTTCATTGGTCTGTTTTCTAAACCAGTTTTGGTCTTTAATTTATTTTAGATGCGTCAAATTTTTGGAACGAAATATTATCCAAATTGGTTTTATTACATTTAATAACAAATATTTTATGTAAAGACCCTATTAATGAAAAATAGCTTATTTGTAATCACTGATAGGAAAATATTTTGTTAATAGATTTTCAGTATTTTTTCTGTAATTCAGAAGATAATTAACAAGAAGGATTAGCCAATTCAATTTTAATAAATAAATTGGATTTAAACTCAAAACCCTTGAATATGGTTAATGTCTGAGTAACTCAACTGATAAATGTTTGACTATGTTTAAAAAAATAATATTACATTAAAATGATTTAAATAAGAAAACATGTTAAACTATTTCTAAAGTATTCTGGTCTCTATTGCTTCTTGGCCTTTTGGCTAAGATCAAGTGTAAAGTATTATGGTCTCTTGTCTCTAATATAGCACAATTAGCTAGAAGATAAGCTATTCCTCATCAGACCTAAACTGAAGGTCCTTGAAACCATTAGTATTTACTCCACATTTCAAATTCTATCAAAATGTACCAAATGCTTTCTTGAATGTTAAGAGACTATCTGTGTTTACCCATTTCTTTGGATACGATTACTCTTCTTCACTGGATTTCACAATAGGATGGGATGGAAAGGATGTCAGCACTAAGTCTGGTTGAATTTTATCCTGCCAAGTGATTCTATGTCTGTAAATTTCTGTTCATTTAAAGATAATTTAATTAGCATATCATTTCATTTCTGAAACCAAATAAAAAAACAATTTAAAATTAATATTTTCTCAAACCCATTTAATATTTATTAATATTAATATACCTCTTATTTGCCAGAACCACTAATGGAAGAACATGCAGAGTTGCTAACAACTCCTAATAATTATATTCTTCCATTAAATAAAATTTATTGAATATACTTGAATTTTGAGCCATTAAACAAGTCCATTTAAAACTATTTCTTTCCTTCTGGATTGTAATGGGGGAACTGGGGCCTAGGGCCTTTGATATATAAGTGATATGGGACAAAGCACACACTCAACAACAATGAAATCATGGGAACTAAACTACAAACACTAAATTTTAAAATGTGCCTGACCATGGTGGCAGGAAGGGGGACTGGAGAGGGCAGATGGGAACTCTGGTGAAGGTAAGTTGACACTGGTCATGGGGTTGTTGTTGGAATATTGTTTGCCTAAAACTAATTTGACAGTAACTTTACAAACCTTGGCTCTTTATTTAAATTAAATAAATAAAAATAAGTTGACATCAACAAATAATTAAAAATTTTTATTCTTAAGAGATTGGACAATGGTTCACTCAGACTTTCTGTTCAATTTGCAGTCTCACAGATTATTTCCATAGTTGGTAAAGACAGATCACAGATTTAATACACATTTATTTAAATAGGCACATTTCTTGAAGGAAATTTAAGCATTTTAAATCTTTGTATATGCATGTAACATTACCCCTAATATTTATGGTCACTTTCAATAAATAAATTCTAAAAGACAAGATGTGTTAGTCATTATTTTATGTAGATATTGATAATATTAAAATCATTAACAATGTAGGCATACTAATATTTTGTGCATTCATCTACAATTATGTGTTACCTAGTCTTGATTATGATCATTTCTGTTTTTTTTTCAGTCTTTGGGCCACACCCAGTGATGCTCTGGGGTTACTCCTGGCTATACGCTCAGAAATTGCTCCTGGCTTGGGGAATCCTATTGGATGCCAGGGATCCGAGGTCTATCCTGGGTCAGCTGTGTGCAAGGCAAACACCTTACCACTGCGTTATTGATCCGGCCCCAATTATGATCATTTCTATCTCTTTCTTCTCAGGGAGCTAATACTTCAACAAACTAAGTCATTTAGTCTTCCTTTTCAGCCATCTCATATGTCATTTGTCAGTTCACAAATATTTCTTATTTATGAAATGAATTTCTTATTATGAAATGAAAATAGTACTTATTTTCATTTTAGACAAGGGTTTATTTTTTAGAAAAGTACTGAACAAAATAAAATACTGTTGAAATTCTCATAATAACCTGCCAAAACTTTCATGCTTTAGATCCCAGGACTAGAAAAACTGACTTGTTAGGAGTTCCCCACTTCCCCTATTCTCTTATTATCTTTCACTTTCATTGTCTCTCACTGTCTCTGCTTCTTTCTCACACACACTTCACACTTCCATGATAAGCAGGAGTTTTCAGATGCTGATGTTAAAAGATGTGTATATATTATTTCTTCTATGACTGACTATGCATTACTGCATGTCAACTATTGAATTTAATGGTTCCTTCTATTTCTTATTTCAGCTGGAAAAATAATATATAAACCAATAGAATTTACATTAAAAGGAGATAATTATTTGGAAATGATTTTAAATATTTTTAGTCATTTTTATTCAGTTACCCAATATCTCAGTCTTCCTTGTTAATAGATGCCAAGGATCCTGTATCATCTATCCCTTAATATCTAAATCTAAGTTATACATTTGTAACTTCCCTTGCTTGGATAATTTTGAGACATCTGTGAGAAGTCAGTTCACCACTGTCTATGTTCACAATAATAATCACCAAACACTATAGGAGTTTGTATCCAAATCAGTTAATTGCCTGACTGATTTAAAATATGATCTTAAGATAAAACTTATTTGTGTATCTAAAAGGTTGAGTAAATATTATAAAGAAACATAGTCTTAGAAAACTTGAATCTACATGCTACATAAATGACAAAATTTTCTGAAATTCAAAATAGCAAGCTCCATTTGCTCAGCAACGAGGTATCTGCACAAATTCCCCATAGCCTTTTAAATGTACAAAATAATAATAATGAAAACTAATTCTAAGGAAATAATTTGATAGAGAAGATTTTTCTCTTTAAACTACTGCATTTAAAAGGTCATTCAAATGGTAAACACTTAAGGATAAGTTATTTTAGGGTCACATTATTGTTTCACAGTAACAGAAATGCGAATCACATTTTAAATTCATGAATTCATATTCTTCTAAATTCTTGATACTATACTCTTTTTTATTTTTTTCAGTATTACACTCTTGATAAAAATTGTTAGGAAAATCCAAATCAAATCTCCCTTCTTGCCACCAGTGTGCCAAAACACAATGTAATATTATGAAATCACACAGTTACTTTTGTTCTTTGGTTAACCAGGTAGTTTAAAATTATTATTCCTGTAGTGCTGTCTTCACGTGTTAGAAACAGAACTAGAGGGATTATACTGAGGTATACTTTGTCGTAGTTCTGATGCTTCTTTATTGCTCCAGAACTAACAAATGTATTAAGGATGAATATGCAGAAACAATGATTTCACTCGATAGCAGTTACTGTAGGTGATAAAATGTCACCTATCTATGGAATCTCATTTAGGTGACACACTAGTATGATTTCTACTGTAGACTTGGGTATTAGTGAAAGTTGCATTTTTCTCTAAAATCTGTCATTTATGTCTGTCATTTATGCCTATAAATCTAATCCTCTAGATATGGATTTATTACTTTCATTTACAGAAATAAAGATATGGCAAAATACAATAGCTGTTCCATTTTAAAATGGAGGAACATTTTAAAATAGTTTAATTTTGGAAAAAATATTTAATAATATTTGATGACCACACTTTTGGCCAGCTAATAACTGATAAAAATCAATCCATTATTGAAGTAGAATTTGACACCTACTTAAAGTATCTTAAAAATAAAATTTATACTACAGTGTATGTATGTAGGCGTTCAGTCCTGTACTAAGGCTAACAAGTATATTATTTGGTGGTTAAAAAACAGCTATTGCTCATTTTGCGGTGGGGCAGGGTGTAAGGAGAAAAAACCCTCTGAGACTTTCTTATTTTCTCCTTAGCAGAACAAATCCATCTTAAAACAAGGTGAAAAAAATTAAGAGAACTACTCTGTATTTGTGTGTTTCAACACTTTTTTTTTCCAGACAGACTAATTTATCCTTAGTCTGGTTCATAGCATAAACCTTATGATTTTATTTCAAAATATAATCTTTCAGGTATATTATATGCCTTCAAATTGTATATGGTTTGTGCTATTTTATGAAAATAAGCAGCATTTAGAGAAAATTCTCTTGACTGCTGCTTCAACTCCAAATCAGTTTCATCCTCTGTTATAAAATTTGAATAGTAATACCATCCAAACTGCCCAAAGAGCAATGTTTGAATTGAATTCACAGTAACAAAAGTTACAAAGTTTGTGCAAAAGACATTGGAGTACGTAGAGCTTGCTATAGTTAATTTTACATATAATGCTGCATTCTTAATAAAACTATTCTGCGCTACATTAAAACTATCTGAGTTAATGTCCCTAACAATAAAATTGAAGTATCCTTTTATCTTAGACATTTTAATATAGAAACTTATTATTTATGATGTTTGTAAATGTTGTCATTTTTTAAAGCCATTACTGTTCTGGAGCTCTTCAAGTTTTCCATCGGTCATAAAGTAAATCTGGCTGTGGTGGTTGCACAAGGTAGCGGTAAAGAGCAACTTTAAAAAAAAGAGAAAGACAAACCATAAGTCAATGTTTAAAGTGCAGTAACCTGATAGTAGATAGCTAAAACTAATAATTTTGCTTTCATCTACATCAAGCAATTAAAACACTATTTGGTTTTTAAAACAGGACTTTCTCAAATTAAAGAATTAGTATTTTAATTAGTTTGAAGTCAAATTTACTTATCAAAACAACCTTTTAGTATAGTCTGCAGTGTGGGTGGAGAGAGATGGGGTGCGTTGGTGGTGGGAATGTTGCACTGGTGAAGGGGGTGTGTTCTTTTGGTGATGAAATCCAACTACAGTTATGTTTGTAATCACGATGTTTAAATAAAGATATTAAAAATAAATAAATAAACTGGTTTTAATTAAAAATTCCTCTTCAGGGCCAGAGCAGTGGTGCAGTTTGCCTTGCACACGCTAATCTAGGACGGACCACGGTTTGATACCCTGGCATCCCATTCGGTTCCCCAAGCCAAGAGCCATTTCTGAGCACATAGCCAGGAGAAACCCCTGAGGGTCACCAGATGTGGCTCAAAAAGCAAAAAAAATTAAAAAAAATTCCTTTTCATTTATTAGAAAAATAATCTCCCTGCAGCTGGAGAGCTAGTACAGCATGTAGGTCATTTGCCTTGCATAAAATGAATGCTTCCAGATAGTATTTGGATTATTTCTTTACACTGTTAACTCTCATAATATGTAGGAACTATAATTACTTTTTATAACTATACATTAAAAATAGTTTTCTATCGAAACCAACTTATTTGGTTGTTAAAATTTATCACATTGAATTTTACAGTTAAGGGGGTACTGCTGCTGTGGGACTAGAGTGATAGCACACAGGGTAAGGTTTTGTCCTGCATGTGGCTAACCCAGGTTCGATCCTCTGCATCAAATAGGTTCCCTCAAGCCTGCCAGGAGTGATTTCTCAGTGCAGAACCAGGATTAACCCTTGAACACCCCTGGGTGAGGCCCAAACCACCTTCCAAATTACATTTAACAACACAATTTTTATGTAATTACACATAAAACAAATAATTGTCAAACATCTACTATATTTTCTTTTTATAAAATGGACACAATAATGTTTATATTAAAGATTAAATATGTTATCATTATGCATTGGTTTTTGAGCCACACTCAGTGGTGTTAAGATATTACTCCTGACTCAGGACTCACTCCTGGCTGTGCTCTGGGAACCACAAGAGGTGCCATAAATCAAATATGGGTCAGTCAAATACATAGAAATGACCCTACCCATCGTACTATTGTTCTGGTTCCTAAATGTAACTTTTTAAAGTTTTTAGCACAGGGCCTGTAGAGATAGCACAGCGGTGTTTGCCTTGCAAGCAGCTGATCCAGGACCAAAGATGGTTGGTTCGAATCCCGGTGTCCCATATGATTCCCCGTGCCTGCAAGGAGCTATTTCTGAGCAGACAGCCAGGAATAACCCGAGCACCGCCGGGTGTGGCCCAAAAACAAAACAAAACAAAACAAAACAAAAAGTTTTTAGCACAAAGTATACCTTATACCACATAAGTATTTTTCCTTCAGTTTTTTGAACTAATTTGAAAACTGTAAGAGTCAAAATTTACTCTAGCATTCTGATTCTTAATGGCTAAGCTTTAGTTATAAAATAATTATGATTTTTACTTTAAAAATGCTTTCTTTTGTGGTTTGAATTTTTGTTCAGGGATACATAGTGGTCAGTGGTTATTTTTGGCTATGTACTCAGGAATTACTCCTTATGGTGCATGAGAAATTGTAGCGAATGCCAGGCAATGAATTATAGAGAATGCCAGATCAAGCATGTGCAAAGCATGTGTACTTTAGCCCTTAAAAATGCCTTCTTTTTGAAATTAGGTTTTATCACCTACCAAACTAATGTTTCTATAGCAAAATGATTAAAAATATCAATAGCATGTCAACTTGAGACATACAGCCTAAATATATTTATGGGTAGAATTAGAAGGACATAGCTTTATTAAGTCAATATTAATTGTGTTTTTATTTTTATTTTTTGTTTTTTTGGGCCACACCCGTTTGATGCTCAGGGGTTACTCCTGGCTAAGTGCTCAGAAATCGCCCCTGGCTTGGGGGGACTATTTGGGATGCCAGGGGATTGAAAAGCGGTCCTTCCTTGGCTAGCGCTTGCAAGGCAGGCACCTTACCTCTAGCACCACCTCACAGGCCCCTTAATTATGTTTTTAAATGTTTACTCTGGGGAATGTAAAACCATACCTTGGCACCTTCATTACGTAGAAATCTCAGTTTCTTAACTGTTTTGCTTTTCAGTTCATTTTCCAGAACCTTTGACTGTGAAGAGCAAACTTCAATGGCCATTTGGCTCCATCCTGCGGTTAGCTGTGCATATTCATATGCTAAAATTTGAAATATAATGCACATTATATTAATGATAGAAAAATGATAAAAAGCCCAAAATGTATTAATTAGAAATTGAAAATAAAACAAAAAAGAAATTGATTATTAATGTTCAGATAAATATCTCCTTTATTTTTTTTCCAGACAAATCTCCGATTTAATGTAAATGGCGTCTGCATTATTATAATGGCAACCTTTATTTAGAAAATTAAATTTTTCATTCTTTATTTTATTGTCTACATAAGTTGCAGCATTACATCCAAGATTTTTTATTTTCATATTTTTTCTAGGATGGTACCATCCAACAATGGTCATGGATCTCCTGACTTCACATTCAGGTATCACTCCTGATGTGCTGGGGATCAAACGTGGGTCAGATACTTCCAAGGCCCTATCTCCTGTATCCTCGGAGATTTCCATTTGTCCTTAAATGACACAACAACAATGAAACTCTTCAAAAATTAAAACTGTTAAAAATGACTTTTTCAAATAACGACTTTAGACATTTAGAAATTTGGGGGTCGGAGAGATAGCATGAGGTAGTAGGGCATTTGCCTTTCATGCAGAAGGTCATTGGTTCGAATCCCAGCATCCCATATGGTCCCCTGACAATGCCAGAAGTGATTTCTGAGCATAGAGCCAAAAGTAACCCCTGAGCACTGCCGGGTGTAACCGCCCCCCAAAAAAAAGAAATTTAGATATTTGAAGGCTTGTTATGCTAGAAATAGAACGAAAGCTAAATTGATACTGTTAGGATTCTCTCTTGTTCAATATATATTTTATTAGTATTACACAATAACTTTGTGTCCTATTAATTACTTCTTGACTATAAAGATAATGACAAATACCATAAAGCAAAAAACTCAATAATGAAAACATTCATACAGTCAGCTGGTTCTTTAAGTTATTTATTATCTGACATTGTGAACTATTTTATCACAAATGTTTAACTTGACATCAAAATGCTTAATGTTGATAGGTTTCATACATATTAAGAGGAAGCAGATTTCTATAAATAAAAAGTAAAAATTTTGAGTCAAGTGAAAGATTAGACAACACCCAAACAATACTTTTTCATTCCAATATTAGTGGTTCTAAAACTAGAATTGGGCATATAAGACTTCACATTCTCCTTTAAAAAGACAACAAAATATATATTGAAAAAATTACAACAGTTTAAATTTTAGCCTTCTCTCTCCAGTGGGTCACAGAATACCATTGCTTAAGAGAGTAGTTTTCTTTTTTTTTTTCCTGACTGGTCCTTTTCCAGCATTGTTTCCTTCAAGTGGCACCCTAGTTCACACTAGTGTCTTAGTATTTCTTGTTTGTTTGGTTGGTTGGTTTTTGGGTCACACCTGATGGAGCTCAAAGGTTACTCCTGGCTCTATGCTTAGAAATCGCTCCTGGCAGGCTCGGGATTCAAACCACCATCCTTCTACATGCAAAGCAAATACCTCACCTTCATGCTATCTCCCCAACCCCTGTCCTACTAGTTTTACACACTAGTCTTACACCATGGCACCGTATTTATGTGATTTCTATCTGGGGTTCCCTTGAAATATCTCGGGGCCATAAGAGAGAAACAACTGCTCAAATAAGAATGTATCTGACATATATGTAAAAGTATTTTTAAAAATTTAATAAACTTGAAAAAAGTGACTTCATATGCATAGTATAAGCATTTTTTTTCTATTTGGTATTGGGAATCACAGCTTATACTACTGAAGAATCACACCTGGTTTTGTGCTCAAAACTCCTAGTTTTGTGCTCAAAACCTCTTGTCAGGCTTTAGGGAATTAAACTGGGTCAGTTGCATTCAAGAAAACCACCAGTGTTTTCAAAATCTAAACTAAGGCGAAGGTGATGGTACATTGGGGAGGGCTCTTGCCTTTTATGGAACCATCCTAGGTATCACAACCCACTTGGACCCCCAAGCCCACTAGGGGTGATTTCTTAGTTGAGAGCCAGGAGTAAGCCTGGGGCATGCCCATTTATAGCCCCCAAATAAACTAAATTTTGTTAAGTAATCACCATTTCATACTTCCATTTACATTAAAATTAAAAATACTAATATTTTATAAATTTAAAATAAAAATATCATAAACTTTGACATAAAAAGAATTCAAGGTGGGATTTAGTCTACATGAATTTGAAATTTTAACTTATATCATTGTTTAATTAAAATGCTGTTTCTGGGGGCCAGAGAGATAGCATGGAGGTGGGGCGTTTGCCTTGAATGCAGAAGGCTGGTGGTTCGAATGCCGGCATCCCATATGGTCCCCCGAGTCTGCCAGGAGCGATTTCCGAGTGTAGAGCCAGGAGTAACCCCTGAGTGCTGCCAGGTGTGACCCAACAACCATATAAACAAACAAACAAACAAACAAATAAAATGCTGTTTCTGGGGCAGGAGAGATACATCAACAGACTCTAGCACCTAGCTCAGGTTAATCTCTGCACCACATTAATTCCTAAAATAGTTCTAGGAATGATCCTCTGAAAACTGAGTCAGGAGCACCTTTTATAAAAAAACTTGCTGAGTCCAAGTATACAGTTTATATGACATTATGTAATTTTCACCTTGATTCCTAACCACATTAATCTATCACTTAATCTTTAGCTAATATACCTTACATGCTGTGGCTAATACACCTTATATGTTGATTGTTATAATGTTGTAATGATTATGTAAAGTAATGATCTAATTAAACACCATATCTCAAGGAATCAGAAATTTTAGATGGTGAAAATCTAGATTAAGCCTAGTTTTAAATTAAAACCAGTTATTTTGCTAACAAAAGAGAGTACTTTTTTGTTTGCTTGGGGGGGTCTGTACCCAAAGATACTCAGGGGTTACTCTTAGCTCTGCATTTGGAAACCACATCTGGGATACTCTGGAGACTTTAACTTAGCTTGATTACGTGAAAGTCAAGCCCCACTCTGGCCCCAAAAGATAGTAATAAGCCCATTAGTACATTCTCAAGGTATTCTAATAACCAACTATCATGTTATTGTTGTATAATTTACTTTGCATATAAAATAGCTTTAAAATAATTTTGTTTTAGGTCATAAAGTTTTATACATAAAGATAAATGATATATTAAATGAATTTTTACGACTTCTTGATTTCTGATTGTCCAGTGACAAAAATGTGTAAATTCTGTAGGTTCCTCATTAAACTTAATTTCTATTTCTTTTATTTTTTGAGGGGGGCACACTCAACAATGCTGAGGAGTAGCACTTGACTCTGCACACGGAAATCACTCATGGTGATGCTTGGGGGCTCCTATGAAAAGCTGGGAATCCAGGCTTGTGCTTAGCAACCTTCTTATCTGCTGTACTATCTTTCTGGCCCCTAGACATCATTTTCTTACTCAGTTTTGTAATTAATATATTGAACACAAAAGAAACACAGTAGAGGCTAAAAAAGATTCATTATTTAAATTCAGATTAGTTCAATATATTTTTGTCAACTATATTGTATATTAATTTTCTATCCTTAAAATGGTTTTAAATCTGCTACTCTATATGCTTACCTTTTTGAAGAAACTGAAGGAGGTTTTTCAAACAATCTTTAAAACTAAGTATTCAAAAAGAAAGGATTCTGCATATACAGTACAAAATGCCATTAACTCGTAACAAAAAATTCCACTAAAAGTAAGTTTTTTTCAAAGCTATATAGGGACTTAGTAATTTTATAGCTTTTTCATAGTCTCTTCTGTACCGATATGGTACCTTTCTTTTTGTCACTGAAGACCCCCATTAAGCCCCATTTCTGTCTTTTCACTCCCTCAGTTAACTGCTTAATTAAACTCCCCCTTCTTAAAATATTAGAGGAACATTTAACCTTCACCAAATATCTTATTTTGTACATGATTTTGTATTCTATCTAAAATCACCCCTGCTTTCACCAAATCTAAGATACATACAGAAATCTTGAGCTATTTGAATTTTTACATCAGGAGACTAACATTAGCTAAAAATATGCATATTTTTATTTTTATTCCTATCTGAGTGGTAGTCATGGATATAACACTCATTCATATCTATCTCTTTTTAAATGATGCACAATATTTAATGATAATAAGTATTTAATATAGTGTATATGTTGTTATTCCACAGAATTATAATTTACTAAATAAAGCATTAATGATTATACAAAATAAAGACATTTTGTTCTTATTTTATGACTATTGTAAAGTGTCCTAAAATAAAGGTATGAACTCCAAATCAATGTATTTGGTGAAGCATTTTAAATCTTAGTGCATAATATATAAACAAAATAATAAAAGTAAAATAATGTTATTACAATAAGGAAATTATTTTGCCTTAATTATATAATTACTATAAATGCATAACTGCTACTGCCAAAATATTCTCTTTGTAGTACCTTGTAAATTTTATATGAATACAATGCATATATATCACCTTAAAAGGTAATGAGTATGCAGGCTCCCAAATTAACCCTATATGTCTTGAGAAAATGTAATATTTTAGAAAACAAAAGCTTCTCTTGGATAATCAGGATAGGAAAAATATTATACATACCTACTGAAGATGGTATGTCTTTCCATGCTTCAAGAATTCTCTTGAATATTTTTTCATTTGCTTCCACAGAAAGGGCTTCAGAATTGAAAGTGAGCATCATGCCAATTCTTAAGGAGTCAGGTAAAATGATGATATTCTGTGATATGATTTCCAAGGAATAAAATTATGCCCATAAAAATTTATAAGTCCAACATTTATCATTACTACATTAACTGGAGATGCTTTGCTGCACTATAATGACTGAAAGGAACTTTCAAATATTGGAACAAGCAGAAACTTCTAACCAGAAAGATGTTACCCAACAGCTGAAAAACCTTCCAAATGTCACAGAATAGTCATCACTGTTTAATATTTCACTTATATTTAAAATAAGATCTTATTTAAAAATGCAGGAATATATTTCCAACAAAAAATAATTGAAATTTCACAGAGTATATATAATAAGAGAAAATACTATTACAGAATTCAGTTGCAGATATGCTTTAGTATGTTAATGATTGCTCAAGTAATGAATGTTTTCTCAAATACCACTCCAAAATGGCTGGGTATTAATAAGTTATTATAAGAAAGACACATTTATTTAAATAGCTTAAAATTAAATTGTTTATCAGGAAAGCACTATATAATTATCTGCTGTTTGAAATAATGCTATCACTCAGTTATAAGAAATAATGTATTTTAAGTTAAATTATATCATCATAAAATATTGTATAATAGATATATTTGAGAAATGTATTAGGTGATATTCTATGAAATGCTAATAACACTGAAATTTTAAATTCAATGCTACATAATTATTACAAAATTTGTTTAAACTATAGATATTACAATAAGAGTATTTCCCAGACAAAAGATCACTTCACTCCTCTATCATTTCTCCAAATTAGAAAGATCTAGAAATAAGGTCAGAAGCTATACTTGCCAAACCCAGTGTACTCAGGCCAAATGCTTGAGTTCTTGTCTCAGCAACAACAATTCTTAAAACTAAAATGGGAATCCAGAGGTGAAAAGCAATTTTAATGCGTTCCCTGGGCACTCTCATTAGCAAATAAATTAGAAAGTAATTAGGTAAGAAAGAAAAAGAAATCACAAGAAATAGTTATTTCAAAATATATATAGAGAGAATAAAATTAGATTTCTGTAAGTCCAGAAAGCCTCTTGTTTCTCAGATGATTCCTGAAGTAACCAGATATTCCTAAGTGCAAATGGTTCTCTTAAAGCATTACATCTTTTGTAATCTAGCACTCCTAGAAAAATATTATTTTTAGCACATTCTGTTTCAGAAGTTACTCTCCCCGCCTTAGAGTCATTTCTTTTTTAATGGGTCAGGTACTAGGACATTTAGCTAAAAATACTGGTTTTGAATATACTTAAGATACCCTAATTAGGCCAGAAAATATCTTTGAGGCTCATTTTATCTCACTCTTGCTTCCTCAATAATTAATTGATTTATTCAAAAGGAAATAATTTAACTTTGTAAATCAATTCTTTAATTAAATAAGAATTAATTTTGAAATGAAATAATTCTTATTGTATACAAGTTAAATGGAATGTATAGTTAAATATTCTTAAATTAATTTTCAAATAAGTATAATCCTGAATAAACTTTGCAATTTTCTGTACTGTACTAACTTCAAATACAATTTTACAAGAATTAAAAATATAGAATGTAATAAGGAATGTAAAATGTTCATTCCAGTAGAAGGGTATGATAAGATTTAAATCAAAATTATGCTAAACTCATGGATGGAATTGGTTTAGTATCTTATTCATTATGAAGGGTGATTTATATATAATCATAGGTGATAACTCAATGATCAGTTAATTAAATTTCTATGACCACTGAAAATGTTTTGCCACACCAGGTGATGCTCAGGGGTCACAGGAATTAATCCTGGTGGTGCTCAGGGGGCCATATGGGATGCCAGGAATTGAACCCGGGTTGATTGCACAGAGGGCAAGTGCCCAACCTGCTGTTCTATTTATCCCTCCCCCAACTGAAATATTTTATATTGCTAAAATTACCTGATAATTAACTTCCTATGTAACTCAAAGCGATATATGAGATAATTATGAAATATCACATTACTTCCATGATTTAAAAATAAAGGTTTCTTTCCAGGGTTTTTGTATAATACTAATCTGTTCACATTACACTTATTGACAAATAGGACATTAAAAACTGGTGAAGAGAAAAATCTTGGTTTAGTCCTTCTTAGTTTAAACTTTAACATTTTCTATAATGACCATATCTAGCAGTATTCAGGGGCTCACTATATGGTGAGAGCCTACCATGGACTGGAAATACCAAAATTATACCTGGCAGTATTCCAATATAATGGTATTTCTGGGTTTTCAAGGTTGTGTGAGCTACACTCAGCAAAGCTCAGAGTCTACAATATAATATCCAGTCATGAAGGTATGCTGTACAGAGGATAGAACCTCAGGGACAGAACTTCTGTATGGTAAGAATAAGGTATATCATTTTATCTCTCCAGCCTTGGCTTTTCATTTTATTTACGAATTTGTTTTGGTAAAACAAGAAAGATTTTATTGAAACTTATTTAGAAATATGTGAGAGGAGAGAGTAGAAGTATTTTTTTGAAAAAGGACATGCTCTTCTCCAGAATGAACAAAAGCAAGCAAAGGAATACAAATAAGATATATGTTCAAGAGAGTAAATCCTAACTCTTCATTTTAAATGTAGTTTTCAAACTGGAAATTGAGCTCCAATATGAACTAGCAATACCACTCCTAGGAATATACCCTCGGAACACAATAACACAATACAAAAATGCTCTCTGCACTCCTATGTTCATTGGAGCGCTATTTACAATAGGCAGAACCTAAAACAACTTGGATGCCCAAAAACAGATGAGTAGATAAAGAAATTATAGTACGTCTACACAATGAGATACTACATTGAGTTAGGAAAAATGAAGTCATGAAACCCTATACATGGATGGACATGGAGACTATCTTGCTGATAGAAATGAGTCAGAAGAAGAGAGATAGGCACAGAATAGTCTCATTCATCTGAGGGATTTTTAGAAAAATAAAAGACAGTATGGTAATAATGCCCAGAGACAATAGAGATGTGGGCTGGAAGGACCAGCTATGATATGAAGCTTACCACAAAGAATAATGAGCACAATTAATGATAGAACTGTACTAACAACTATCATGACAATGATAGTGAGAGAGAAATAGAATGCCTGTCCCAAAGACAAGGAGGGTTAAGGGAGGAGGAAGACAGAGAACATTGGTGGCTGGAAAAAGTTACAATAGTGATGGATGGTGTTCATTTGAAGAGTGAAACCCAATTATGAGCATTTTTATATTTAAAGAAATTATTTATACTTAAATTATTATTAAAATATATAGTATTTAGTAGAAAAAGCAACAAGTCAAGCATAATATTTGAGAATGGCAAATTATATTTATATAGTGTACCTATGTGATAAGAGCTTTATGTTTGATAATCTCTTCATAAAGTGTGAGTGCTAATTATAATTATTTACATTTAAATGTGAACCACATTATTATTATGATTATTTACTGAATCCTAGGGAGATATCCATAATCCAAATTATAATGATAATAAAGCTTTATAATTTACTATGAATCACAGTTAAAGTATTAGAATCAGGATTTTGAAGGGGAAGGGAAGTAAACATAATATTTCAATACTGGTACTTAGAGTATCCATTAGTTATATTAATACAAGTTTTAAAAACCATGCGTATTTCTTTCAGAGATAAAGGTTACTGAATAGTTTATAGAGCATATGTTTTATCTATGGAGGCAGCCACATATTGAGAAAAATTGGTAATGACCAGGTAGTAACATGAACATGGTATTCGTCTTTGGATTTATCAATAGAAGCATATCTTTGTAAAAAATTAAACTCAGAGGCCAGAGAGGTATCGCAAGCAGTAAGGTGTCTGCCTTGCCTGTGCTATCCTACGATGGACTATAGTTCGATCCCCCACTGTCCCATATGGTCCCCAAGCCAGGAGCGATTTCTGTGTGCATAGCCAAGAGTAACCCCTGAGAATCACCAAGTGTGGCCCAAAAGCCAAAAAAAAGTTTAAAATCAATTGATTTATGAACAAGGCAATGTGGCAAGCTACCTGGAGTAAAGAACCATAAGGGATTTTCATTTATTAATGATTGTCTTATTTTTTGAACTTTCCTCTTAAGATTAAATTCTAGTATAGAGATCAATAGTCTTATTTTTAAATATTAAAAAGTTGGTAGAATTAGAAAGTCTCGTATTGTGGCACACAATAATTTGTAGGGATCTTACATTATTTGGCAGGGTCACATCAGACATATCCTCAGATTCTGCATCAATGGTATGATATCCATCTGCTGAGCAGAAGAAAATCTTTAGATTTTTTTCAGAACCAATAGCCAGGTCAATTGTTACTGGCTTATGACCAAGTGTTGGGAAAACCTGTAGATATAAAATCAAATATGGCCAAAATGTCCAAAAATGACACTTTAAGTAAAAATATTAGGTCTCCCTCTTGTACTTAGCAGATTATAAAAATAACATCATGATTTCCAAATTTCATGATTTATTTATACTGTGTATTACCAGACTTCTTAGGCCTACTACTAGACATATATTATATTCAGGTTCTAAAATATTGGGGTTTTAGTCAAAGACCAAATATCGAGTGATAAGGTGAGCATTGTATGTTTTCATACTTCATTGTCTTTAAATTCCTTTTCTTAAGCTTTAGCAAATGAAATAAATCAAAAAGTCTCTTAAATATGTTATTTGAATCAGATGCCTGTATTTTTCCAGTATTTGTACATGTACTTCATAGAACATGTAGTTTCATTCAGAATTTGCTGATTGATCAGTGCATACTTGGTACAGAATGAAAGAGGTCTTACGTGTTAACCTACCATGGAATAATGTATTCTGGGCTACTATGGTTTCTACTTAAAGAAAATAAAAGGCTAAACAGTATTTATTGCCATCTTTAGGTTACAGTGGAGGATAGGCTGGCTTGTACGTAGTTGTTAACTATAAGGGATTCAAGAACTAGAATGAGAAGTCAGACCAGGGACTGTGTCTCAGACTGGACAGACTGTATCTTCTTTGATTTTCAGCTCCATATCAGATATCTATGACTAATCAGCATAGACCCAGAAATAAACCCATATCCAAATTAACCCAAGTTCCATCTGATACAAGTCCAATTTATAAAGCTCAGACACAGTCTATCTACAGTGTTTTATCTACAATATTTCTACATATTTAATCAACAAAATATCTACAATATGTTAACAGTAATATTTCATATTAGAAATTGAGTGGCAGTCATAAGAATTAGCCTATCTTTGTGTGTGCTATTTTTACCTATTAA
This sequence comes from Suncus etruscus, assembly GCF_024139225.1. Classification (NCBI taxonomy): domain Eukaryota; kingdom Metazoa; phylum Chordata; class Mammalia; order Eulipotyphla; family Soricidae; genus Suncus; species Suncus etruscus. Next base: position 72,446,905 of record NC_064868.1, on the reverse strand, counting down.
AATAGGACACATTGACAGATCTTGATATTAAAAATGATTCATGGACATCTTACTGGAAGCTATCATGATGGATCCCAATCAGCAGTTTTTCAATATTTGTAAGTAACTAATTAGTTTCAACATTATATAAAAATATAGATTTTGGGGGCCATAGCAGTGGTGCAAGTGGTAGAGTTTGCTTTAAGCTTGCTAACCTAGGATGGACTTTGATTCGATCTTCCGGTGTCCCATAGTTCCCCAAGCCAGGACCAATTTCTGAGTACATAGCCAGGAGTAACTCCAGAGTGTCACCGGGTGTGGCCCAAAACCAATATATATTTTTTTTTCAGGAATTGTTCCAAACTTATTAATTCAGCCTGAGATTTGAATTAGGGATCTAAATTTTTAAAAAAGAAGTCCTGAAATATACTTTATATTGTACCCGCCTCCGCTTCTGCCCTTTACTGGGAGAGATTTCCGGCCAGCAGCTTTCTCTCAACCAGGACAGAAGGCAGAAGGCAGATACAAATTATTCGCAAGTGTTAAGCTCTTTTGTGAACACCTAGAAAATTAAGCTGCAGAAGTTAATAAAGCGCTCAAGGTGCGTTCCAGTCAAGAGGTTTATTTAGGGAGAGAGAAGGGCTTTTATGCCCTGCTTCAGTGGGAGGAGCAGCAACATAGGATTGAAACTTAAACCAATCAGATTTGTACAGGTACAACGATTTTAACCAATGGGAGCATAAACACATTTTGATGGCGGGAAGGATAAAGAGGAACCTGGCAGGATGGGGGGAGGGGAAATCCTTAATCAAATAGTTAATAGATTTTTCTTTTGTGCAAGCAATAAGGATTACAGTTTAAACCTTACAAAAACCTATCTATAATTACTTTTTTGAGAGCAGTTACAAAAACAGGTTCCATGGAAAGGTTGAGGAATCTGGTTTAAGCCAGATTCTGTGTGCCGGGCTAAATTTATTTGCAGAGTTTCTTTTTGGCTCAGGGCTAAGCAAACTTTTATGGCTGAATCAGGCGGTGGAAAATTTTATTCAGAGTTCCATTAAACATGTGGGTGCTCGGTCGCTCACATCATATTACCAGTTAGCTGACTCTATACCATCTGCCAGATTATTAAGCAGTCGTTATTACTATGGAATAAATAAAACATAATCCTATAAGATAATCTATGATATTATAAGAAGATAATAAAAATAGTCTCACATTATGAGATGTGATTAGACATTATCAGCACTGACATTCAGTTATACCATAATAAAGATGGGCATAGTACTGGTAATCCAAATAAGCCTGACCATAAATCATTGCAATAGTTCTAGAGAAAAATGTGTTTAGAATTCCAACTTTTACGGAAAGAATCATATTCCTTTCGCCAACACGCCCAATTCAAACTCTAGTAATTTGAGCTCTAGTAATCAAAGAAAAGAATTACTGATCCTTCATTCCACTTCAGTGGTTTCACATTTACCATTGCTATGTCTTTCTTCATCTCAACTATGCTCTCTAATCCCCTCTGCATCAAAAGAGAACAATGACTTTTCTAGTTTCAAACCACGCAGTGGTCCTCAAACTATGACCCATGCGCCACATATTGTATTTGTATCTGTTTTGTTTCTTCATTGCAAAATAAGATATATGCAGTGTGCATAAGAATTCGTTCGTAAGTTTTGTTTTTACTATAGTCAGACCCTCCAATGGTCTGAGTGACAGTGAACTGGCCCCCTGTTTAAAAAGTTTGAGGACCCCTAGCCGCATCAACTAAGGCCTGTATTTGCATATTTATAAAAAGAAGTTCCTGTTGACTATAGGAATTGAAAGAAAGGAGCTAATGGGAAGACTTTTTTATATTTTATTTATTTATTTATTTATTTTTGTTTTTTGGGTCACACCTGGAAGTGCTCAGGGGTTACTCCTGGCTCTATGCTCAGAAATTGCTCCTGGCAGGCTCAGAGGACCATATGGGATGCCAGGATTCGAACCACTGTCCTTCTGCATTAAGGCAAACACCCTACCTCCATGCTATCTCTCTGGCCCCTATATTTATTTTTTTAATTTATAGTGCCCAATGTGAATTGCAAGTTTTCCACAGTTATATTTAAGGTAAAAAGTGACACTGAGGTTCATTCCCACCACTAATATTGTCCTTCCTCCACCCGTTCCCAGCATGCCTCTCATAAGGATTTCCCTCACACTCCCTTGCAGTTGTGCCTGTAAATCATCTAAAATAGTGTTGGATAATTAACATTAATTAAATGTTAAGTACTGACATGGTATACTCAAGTTACATTAAATTCAGAAAAGTATGTACTTGTATTAATATGTACTAAACTACTATTCTGCTTATAATTTCACAAGAAACTTCATGATTCAAATAACAGGGGGAGTCACTCACTTTTACAGCAGTGCTTTCATCAAAGGACTTTGGCACCCATGCATAAAGGTGAATTGATGATTTCAAAGCAATAGCAACATATATTGTTTCTTGATGTTGAACTAAAATGATAAAATACAAAGAAGAAATAATTTAATGAAGTTACCAATGATATTCAATTATTATATTTATTAATAAACATGTCATGACCAGAGTGCAAAAGCACAAATCTTATATTTTATATGTTATTAATTAAAATTTAGTAGCCTAAAATAGTAATAGCATTAATTATATATTTTTATTGATTTATTTTTTCAAGGCCATTTAAAATGCAGAATAAAAACTGAAGAACTAGGACTAGAGCAATAGTAGAGTGAACTAGAGTGAACAGAATGTTTGCCTTGCACATGGCTGACCAAGCTTTAATCTATGGCACCATTCAGCACAGCTAGTAGTGTTATCTGAGTTCATAGCTAAGAGTAATTCTTGGGCACCACCAGGTGTGGCACACACACACACATACACACACACACACACACCAACAAACAAACATAAAAAAAACATTTCTGAAAAAAAATTAACACCTAAGTAAGTGAGAGGATTTTTTTTGCTCATGCATGGCTCATTTTAACAGTTATTGGGATGATAACAGTGTTACAAATACATATCACAAAGTCATCCACTATTTAGCAATATCCCTGATAAAAAAAAGGCAAAGGCACCTTCTGCAGAAATAAAAGTGCTAAAGCTACTATTAACATAGAATTCAAAGAGAACTAGGGTAGTCAAAATGATCTCAAAAAGGAAAAACACAGTTGGAGGAATCACAATTTAAAATTTCAAAATATACTATGTACTACTGTAATAAATAATCGGGAAGTACTGCATAAGGAGACACTGTATCAATGAAATATTATGAGAAATCTACTATAAACTTAGACATCTGTGGTTGATGCTAGTGAGAATATTCAATAGGGAAAATGTTTTTTATCAGCAATAGTAGTAGGGCAACAAATATCCTTGAGTTAAAGAAAAAAGATAAAATAAATAGAAAAACGTTTATGAAAGTATTCCTAACAATCTGAAAGTGAAAGCAATAAAATGTAAATAAGGAATACTTTAGAAGGTTGGATAAGAGGTGGTATATATATGATTTAATATGGTTCAGATTAAAAAAGATAGTACTGATAGATGATAGGCTACTACATGAATGAAACTTTATATATTCTGACTGGACTGTATAAAAGATGGCATGGTGCATGGTTCTACTTAATTCAGTTGTCTAGAGAGACAAATTCTATAGCAAGAACAAAACAAAAATGAAAAACAAAAATACTAATAGATTGGTGATTACATATAAGCAAAAAAGGGTGAGTACAAGTGAGGTAAAATAGGGAATGACAGTGAAATGTCGATGGAATTTCTTATCAAAATAAGAAAAATCACATCACTGTGATAATTGTTAACTATAGACAAAATAAAAGCCATAGATTAGTACACTTTAAATGGGTGCACTTTGTAGTAGGTAAATTATCCCAAAAAGTCAATTTTTAAAGAAAAATAATGTATACGAAGGTTTCATCTAGACCAAGGGTCTCAAACTCAATTTACCTGGGGGCCACAGGAGGCAAAGTCGGGGTGATCCTTGAGTGCAAAGTCAATAGTAAGCCTTGAACATTGGGGGTGTGTGTGTGACCCAAACAACTAAAACAAAACAAAAAAAGATTCCTCTAGGGCAGGGCCACAAAATGTTGTACGGAGGGCCATTTGTGGCCCGCGGGCCGCGAGTTTGAGACCCCTGATCTAGACCACCTGACTCAAAGATTATTTTGACCTGATTCTAAATGTATATTCTGTCCTAAATAACTTATTCCTCCACTGAGACATTGCTTCAATCTTTTCTAGATAAATTCTTCTATTTCCCTCTCAGTCTCAAGCAAAATTTTCTTTAGGATTTTCACATTTTATCTTATTTTTTCTGTTAAAGACTAAGTGTTTTTAAATTTATTATAACATTGTTATCTACCAAGTATTTCATAATACAGTTATTTCAGGCATTAAGTGTTCAAACAGTAATCCCAGGAAAACTTCATCATTGTTCTCAATTTCTCACTCACCACCAGAGCCTATCTCCTTGCAGGAACAAATAAATTTGCTTCATAACATTTGTTATGACACAAAGGTAAATGGAATTATCGAAAATTAGGTTAACAAGAGTTAACTTGAAATAAATTTTATATCTCTCCATGATATTTCTAAAGTCACTATCTAAGGATTTACTAGGCTATGGTTGATACAAACTGAGCTTTCTGTATTATTGTTTTGGTTCTTCTTGATGGCATTCTCAGAGTAGTAGGAACAGATTCCCTGTCTGTATAAGGCAAAACTGCCCAGCACCACACCAGAAACACATATTCTTTTAATGTTCTCAAGAACATGTAAGGAGATTAGAAAGGAACTCTTATTCACTGCTGGTGGTAATGCTGTCTATTCCAGCCTTTATGGAAAACAATATGGAGATTCCTCAAAAAACTGGAAATTGAACTCCCATATGATTTAGCCATACCACTCCTAGGCATATACTCTAGGAACACAAAAACACAATACAAAAGTGCCTTCCTCACACCTATATACATTGCAGCACTATTTACAATAGCCATAATCTGAAAACAACCCAGATGCCTGATAACAGATGAGTGGCTAAGAAAATTGTAGTTCCTGTGCACAATGGAATACTATGCAGCAGTCAGGAAAATTAAGTCATGAATCTTCTTATACATGGATGGATATGGAAACTATTATGCTGAGTGAAATAAGTTAGAAGGAGAAAGACACAGAATAGTCTTAGTCATCTATGGAAAATTAAGAAAAAACATTAGGGCCCGAAGAGATGGCATAGCGGCGTTGCCTTGCAAGCAACCCATCCAGGACCTAAGGTGGTTGGTTCCAATCCCGGTGTCCCATATGGTCCCCCGTGCCTGCCAGGAGCTATTTCTGAGCAGACAGCCAGGAGTAACCCCTGAGCACCGCCGGGTGTGGCCCAAAAACAAACAAACAAACAAAAAAAAAAAACAAAAAAAATAGAAAAAAAAAAAACATTAGGGGCTGGAGAGAGAGCTTGAAGATAAGGCGTTTGCCTCTCATGCAGAAGGTCGATGGTTCCAATCCCAGCATCCCATATGGTCCCCGGAGCCTGCCAGGAGCAATTTCTGAGCATAGAGCCAGGAATAACCCCTGAGCACTGCCGGGTGTGACCCCAAAACCAAACCAAACCAAACAAACAAACAAAAACATTATTGCAATAATACACAGAGATAATAAAGATGAGGTCTGGAATGACTGGCCCATGGTATGAAGCTTACCACAAAAAGTGGTTAGTTCAGTTAGAGAAATAACTACACTGACAACTATAACGACAATAGTAGTGAGTGAGAGAAATTGAATGCCTGTCCAGAATACAGGCAGGGAGTGGTGGAGAAGGAAAATGGGGGACATTGGTGGTGGGAATATTGCACTGGTTAAGAGGTTGTCTGTTGCATTAAATAATTAAGGATGGTGCTGGATGGCAATGTGGGTGTGCCTATTTGAGACCCTAAGACCCACCCATTTCTGGGAGGGGTCTTGGGAGCCGGATAGTAGGTGTAACTTTACCTGCGAGCCCCTCCCATTTCTGGGAGGGGTTTGGGAAATGTTAGATAAGGGTTGGACCAAGGGAATTCGGCCCTTTTGGCTCTTTGCCCTTTCTGCGCTGCTGTGCGCTCTGGCTTTTGGGTTTCTGTGTTCTGGTCTTTGACCAGCATGGAGCCCAAAGGGAAAATGGCTAACAGGAAATAAGATGCAGGGCTAGCAAAATATTGGTATGCTTGAAAGGTTATGACATAGGCCACACACATGTGGTGGCTAGGGCTTGAATAAAGTTGCTTCCTGACGCCTGTGAGTCTTGATTACGCCGATTACCTGGGCCTGGAATCCGCCAGCTGAATGGGGATGAAGCCACGTGGCTGGGGCCTAAGCACAAAGGCCTCCATCCACCGCCATCCAGCACCATCCTTAATTATTTAATGCAACAGTTGTACTATTTTATAACTGAAACCCAACTATAAACATGTTAGTAATCATGGAACTTAAATAAATATATTAATTAAAATTAAAAAATAAAAAATTCCCACAAAGCTAAATAATACCCTGCTAAGCAAAGACTTTTCTTGTTTGTTTGTTTGTTTTTGGGCCACACCCGGTGACGCTCAGGGATTATTCCTGGCTATGTGCTCAGAAATAGCTCCTGGGCCCGGAGAGATAGCACAGCGGTGTTTGCCTTGCAAGCAGCCGATCCAGGACCAAAGGTGGTTGGTTCGAATCCCGGTGTCCCATATGGTCCCCTGTGCCTGCCAGGAGCTATTTCTGAGCAGACAGCCAGGAGTAACCCCTGAGCACCGCTGGGTGTGCCCCAAAAACCAAAAAAGAAAAAAAAAAGAAATCGCTCCTGTCTTGGGGGACTATATGGGACTCCAGGGGATCAAACCATGGTTTGTCCTAGGTCGGCCGCGTGCAAAGCAAACACTCTACTGCTGCGCCGCCACTCCAGCCCCAAGCAAAGACTTTTTATTACTTTAATATGTGACATGAATGGTATCAATTTATTATTTTATAGATATTGGAAGTTTATGAACATACCATAGAAGTAAAAATGCACAACTGTTACATGTACCTTATAAAAAGCTACTGCTACTTTACCTGTGAGTTTAACACATGCATTTGTTGTTATGAGAGCAGCTATGGTTGAAATAAAGACAGTCAAGAGAAACAGATTTACCCAGTTCAAGTACTTAATATAAGCACACAAAGCATGGAATAAACCCTAAGCACTGATGAATATGGGCTAAATAATCCCCAAATCACCTAAAACTATGGTTTGAGTAGGAGGGTACTTTCCTTTATAAATCCCATTAAGAAATCTAACTCAATTTATCAAATTTAAGGAAAATAATTTAGAGAAATAATAAAGGGGCTGGAGAGATAGGAGGTAAAGCGTGTTTGCCTATCATGCAGAAGGTCATTGGTTCGAATCCCGGCATCCCATATGGTCCCCTGAGCCTGCCAGGAGCGATATCTGAGAGTGGAGCCAGGAGTAACACCTGAACGCTGCCGGGTGTAAACAAAAACCAAAAAAAAAAAAAGAGAGAGAGAGAGAAGTAATAAAATAAAATATAAAGTAGCATATTTATTTAATGCTTAGGTTATGTAAGTATTCTTTTTTTAATTGTTGGCTTACACCCGGCAGAGCTCAGGGGACCATATGGGATCCTGGGGATCAAACCTGGGCAAGCCAGGGCAAGGAAAATGCCCTACCCACTGTGCTATTTCTATCATCTCTGTAAACACTCATTTTTATATTTTAATAGTATTATTTACATATACACCTATAAACAACTATTCTTAGAAATCCTCTTTAGATACAGAACAGAAATAGTCAGGATTCAAATATCATTCAGCAACTCACAATAGCCACCAGTTCTGAAAAATAAAACTGAGATTATAAGGTATTTACTTCAGAAGCAGAAAAAGATGGATTGACATTAGTAACCAATTGTTGACAGCTAAGAGAGGCTTCTGTGTCCCTGGAATTACTCTATTTCACAATGGATGGTTGTGAAAAATGTAATATAAAAACACTTTAACTGGATATAAAATACTGAGCAATTACACACATAGACAATAAAATTCAGATTCAGTAGACCATAAAATAATTTTCTTTGAGTCATCATAATTTTCTTGTCATTATAAGGGATTTTTATTTTTAAAAGGGAAATTATAATAAAATTATTCTATTTTGTTTCCTATGAAATAAACTTCTAATCTAGGAAAGAATATGATGAATGTCCTTGAAGGATAACTGAAGATATATGAAAATTATTTATCTAATTAAAGTTTTACAGCAACAATAAAATATCAGATCATATGAAAAATTTTTATTCATTATTTATTTTTGGGTTGCACTTAGCTGTGCTCAGTACTTACTCCTAGCTCTGCAGTCAAGGAGTATGCCTGCTTGGCTGAGGGGATGCTGAAAATTAAAGTCAAGTTGGAACCCAGGTAAACTTTGTGCAAAGCAAGTGCCCTGTGCTCAGTGCTATTGTTCCAACCTCAATTGAAACATTAAAAGCAAATGGAAAAGAATAATATGTAAGAAAGTAAACTGAATTTAAACTCATTAGATATTTCAGTAAATAAATCATTTATTTATTGTGGCATGAAACACTCAAAGATATGTCAATAAAATTCACTCATTTTTATTTAACCTTGCAATTTTCCCTTTTTCATTTTCTCTATAACAACAATGTATATCATCAAATTTATTCCGTAAGCCATAAGGGAAGGTAAGAGTATATACACACAATACATGAATATCTCAAAGGTAAACTTGAAAAAGGTCTTACGGACACTGAAGTGCGTACAGCCTGTCAATTTATCTACAGCTTTACAGACTTTCTCAGTATTTAGCATATCCTCTTGTCTTTTATTGCTTTCCGGATTAACATTCAAAATCTTGTTACTGAACCAGGTCAAGTGATACACTCGAAGTCTGTTCTTATGTCCTGGTAGACAGAAAAATTAAAATGTTTGAATTCAGTTTATTAATATTAAACATATATTAAAAGAAAAAAAATTAAATCATGTTGACTTTTTTTAAAAGAATTATTTTTAATTAATTAATTTATTTTTAATATAATTTTTATTTTAATCATAGTGGCCTACATATCATTGACAATAATATTTAGGTACATATTAACATAAAATCAGGGGAATTCCCGTCACCGAATTGTCCTTCCTTCACCTCCGTTCCTGTCCAATTGCCCATATCCTCCTCCCTCACCCCCCCCCCCCGGGGCTGCTAGAATAAGTGGTCCCCTCTGTGCCTAGCTAACTACTTAGTGGTCCTACACCTGTTTGGTCTTGGTACCTCCCTTATTTCCCGCTCTAGTTGGGAGGTGGGACTAGATATTTCAAGTTATGTGGTTTTGTTTGAAGAAGAGAAAAGTAATAAACTGGGGAAAAAAATCAAATACGCCGAAAATGGGCGGAGTCCTTCTGGAAGCTCTCATCCTAGTTTTGAGAGACGAAGGGGGAATAGGAGGTGGAACTCCACAACAGTACAAAAAGAAGTGTCAAATAAAACATCCAGTGAACACTCCAACAATACAGATAAGCACCACGTAAAGGCCATGGTCTTGAGATAAAAAACATGGCAGAGCACATAAAGGAAGAAAAGAAAAGAAGAAAAAAAATAAACATGAACGGAGACAACAACAATAACCACACCAAAACAAATAAATCAGCAAAAACTAGATAAATAAATAAATAAACATTTGTGCTTTAAGTGGGGAGAAACCCTGATTCTCTCAGACCAAGGAAATTCCTTTTCAAATGACCCCAATATTTACTGTACCTGTGCAGGAGGGAAGAGAAAGAAAAAAAAGGCATGTCGACTTTTTTTTTTAAAAAAGTCTTCAATGAGATTAATGGCACTTGTTTAACCCTGAAACCTTCATTTAGCAAGGCCCAACCCCATCACTGATGAAATGCCTAGAAACTGGGAAAACCTTCCAACTCCAACTCACTGACCCTATCTATCTATCTATCTATCTATCTATCTATCTATCTATCTATCTATCTATCTATCTATCTATCTATCTATCTATCTATCTATCATCTATCTATCATCTATCTATCTATCTATTTTTAGAAATATGATTGTACTTGGGTTTCAGTCATGTAAAGAACACCACCCTTCACCTGTTCAACATTCCCAACACCAACGTCCCAAATCTCCCTCCTCCACACACCCCACCTGTACTCTAGACAGGCTTTCCACTTCCCTCATTCATTCACATTGTTATGACAGTACTCAGTGTAGTTATTTCTAACTGCACTCACCACTCTTTGTGGTGAGCTTCATGTCATGAGCTGGACCTTCCAGACCTCCTCTCTTTGTCTCTGAAAATTATTGTAAAAATGTCTTATTTTTCTTAAAATGTATAGATGAGTGAGACTATTCTGTGTCTATCTCTATGACTTATTTCACTCAGCATAATAGATTCCACACACATTCATGTATAGGAAAATTTCATGACTTCATCTCTCCTGATGGCTGCATAATATTCCATTGTGTATATGTACCACAGTTTCTTTAGCCATTCTTATGTTGAAGGGCATCTTGGTTGTTTCCAGATTCTGGCTATTATAAATAGAGCTGCAATGAATATAGGTGTGAGGAAGGGATTTTTGTATTGTATTTTTGTGTTTCTAGGGTATATCCCTAGGGGTGGTATAGCTGGATGTTATGGGAGCTCAATTTCCAGGTTTTGGAGGAATCTCCATATCACTTTCCATAAAGATTGGGCTAGACAGCATTCCCTCCAGCAGTGGATAAAGAGTTCCTTTCTCTCTACATCCCCGCCAACACTGCTTATTCTCATTCTTTGTGATGCGTCAATCTCTATGGCCTGAGATGGTACCTCATAGTGTTTTGTATTTAATTTTTTATTAAATTATTTTTATTATATTTACCTATTTTTCTGTTCTCTCTCTTATATATTGCTCTCCCTTCCTCTTTTTCTTAAGCTATACTGAAGCTAATATTTTTTATCTTAATTCAGCCAGTCCTTAAGAGCTCAGACCCATCCTATTAGGGTCAGACCTCAGACAACACCTTAAGAGTAGATCAATAATGTATGTCTTTATGTGGGCATGAGTACATAGAGAGGACTCCTTTATGAGAGCCAAAACTAAATTATAATCAATCCATGCCTATATTGTATATAGCCCTATCTCTATCTCTCCTCCCCCCATTCAGAAATCCTACTATCCCTTCACCCCCCCCCAATACCAATCAGATATCCCACCTTAGTAACGCTCTTTACCCTCAGTTCTTAACTCCTTAGGTAGCAAGACCGAACTCCTGCCCCAATTAGCCATCACCCATCTCCCAAGTGAAAGGACACCCACTCAGCCCCACATCTTGTCTTCCAGCAAGAAACTACAACCAACAGTCCTGCTGACTCATGCTCTGTGGCCCTCCTTCTCACTCCTCCCAAATGTGGACTGTTGCTTGATACGAAATTCAGTTCCAAAAGGACCCCCAATTCAAGAACTCAATCCGAGCCTTTTCTGCTGCAAAACACTTATCAAATTCAACAAGACCAGGGTGTGTTATGAAAATGTGCCCTGTATTCTACCCCACCAGAATATCTCAAAAGACAATGGGGAAGCCTATATTTCCTTTATAAGTTTAAGACCTCTATAATACTACCTCATAACTTGTTTGTCCTCAAATGTATGGTAGTCTCCTGCTTCACTTTGTTCCCTTAATTACTTTTATAAAACTCATTTTTATTTATTTTTTCCTTTATATACATATATAAATATATATTTATATATATTTATATATATTATATATTTTATATTATATATATTATATATAATTATATATTATATATAATATATTATATTATATATTATATATTTATATATATTTATTTATTTATAAATATATATATTTATATATATATTTATTTATTTATTGTTTATCCTCAAATGTATGGTAGTCTCCTGCTTCACTTTGTTCCCTTAATTACTTTTATAAAACTCATTTTTATTTATTTTTTCCTTTATATATATATAAATATATATATTTATTATAAATATATATATATATATTTATTTTTTCCTTTATATATATATATAAATATATATATATATATATTTTGTTTTCTTCTCTTCCTTAAATTCACTTGTTTTGGTTCTGCTTGGTACAAAAACTTACAAGAAAAAGTTGCCTGGGTTAAAAGCTCAGGTCAAAACCAGGGCACAGAGATGATGGAGCCTTACACTCTCACCCCAGCAATATAATATAGCACCAGCAATATAATATAGCACCATTTCTTTTTGCAAAGGCATACTAAAAAAGGGAAATTTCATGCATAGAAACAAGATCTTATCTACTAGGGATAAGAACTCATACATTTTACAATACAAGGCCACCTCCCACCTTTAATATATGTCATGTGGCCCCCACTTAGACTCCATATAATTAGACAGCAACAGTCCAACCCCAAACCCTAGATCTCAGACATAAAAAGTTCTCCACAACAGCTCCAGGGACCAAACTCTCTCTGGGACATTCTTAATACTGCTCTGACACCAACATGAGCCAGTTTTGATATGACATCCTGACAATGAGGAAATGGCAACAACTTGGTCTAAAAGCAGGTTTTCTTACCTTACCACCTAACAATAAGATGAAATCAGAAGACACATCATCCTTTGTTCTGTGCAAAAGACAAGATCACAGAAGACTGACTGTGACAACCATGACTGGGCAGAATTTATCCTGGGACCAATAAAAAAGACCCTAGTCTAGGCTTTGGCCTACAATCTGTACAACAACCAAGCTCTCTAATTCCAGAGGTCTGACCAAAACAACTGCATCTGAGCAGAGCTTCTGGAAACATAATGAAAGACTCTATCCTAGGCTTCATCCTAGGATTGGTGCAAAAACCAAGACCACCAACTACCGAAGACTGTTTAAAACAACAGTATGGAAGGAACTTTTAGAATCATGAAGACACTGTGTAAATACCAAGATCTCTAGTTACCGAGGTCTGATTTTATCATCCACTACTGAGCAGAAATTTCCACACACCACAAAGGAACCTAGGGGAGAGTAAAAGAGCTGTATGAAGCCTGTAATTATTCCCATGACAGTATACTTCAAGAGTGAAGAAATCCTGTATCTTTTAGGCCAAGGGAATTCCCTTTCTAATCTCCCCAATATTTCCTGTGCTTATGCAAAAAAGGGAGAAGCACAAATTAATTTTTTGTTATTATTGTTATTGTTTTTCCCGTTGGGTTTTTTTTTGCTTTGTTTTGTTTTTATTTAGCGACTGTGGTTATTGTTTGGTTGCTGTCTTTATTGCTGTGGTGCTTTTCATTTTTTTCTGTATTGTTATGTTCTTCTTCCCTTTTCTCTTTCTTCTCTTTAATTGATATTTATAACCTCTAGAAAGACTCCTCCCATTTTTGCCCCACTTTTTTTCCCTTCAAACAGAACCACCTAACTTGAACCATCTTGCTCTGCTTCACAAATTGAGGGTGGAAATAATGGAGGGTACCAAGACCAAACAGTTTATGAACATTGAGTAGAAATAAAAAAATAATCACACTTAAAAACCAAATTTAAAACCAAAGACAACAGAATTGATACCCAATCTACAACAAGCTAGACACAGAGGGGACCACTTATACTAGCAGCCTGGGGGGCAAATGAGGGGGTTATGGGATGCAGGCTGGGAAAGGGGTGGAGAGAGGACAACATTGGTGGTGGCAATGCACCTGGTTCAATGTCACTGTGTACCTAAAATATTACTGTGAAAGATTTGTAATCCACTTTGGTCAAAATAAAAATTATTAAAAAATAATTATATCGCATCTGGGTTTGGATATATGATAGCAAAGTCTCTTATAGTCTCTCAAGTCTAAGAACTAGTCAAAGGGTTAAACTGCTACCTATGGTTTGTGTAAAGTAAATGTAAAATATTAAATTAAGACAACTTATAACTGCCATTGAACAGGCAATAGAATCAATAACCACCAATTTCTATTTTATTTAAGTATTTATTTATTAAGTCTTTTATTTAAATCATGAATCTCCTGGGATTCAGAATCACAGAAAATGTTCTGATTATGCATTCAGGGCTACATATATAAAATTCTTACAATTATTTCAGGATAAAAATTCCAGGGCTAGAGATATTGCACAATGGGTAGGGTGCTTGCATTGCATAAGACCATCCCTAGGTTCTATACCTCAAATTCCATTTGGCTCCTGCGTCCCACCAGGAATGATTTAGGAGCAAGACTTGAACACCATCTGGTATGGACCCAAAACAAACAATCCCCCAAATTTATTAAAATTAAACATTTCTGTTTTAGGGGGCGCACACCCAGCAGCACTCAGGGGTTACTCCTGGCTCTATACTCAGAAATTGCCTCTGGCAGGCACAGGGGACCATATTAGATGCCAGGATTTGAACCACCGTCCTTCTGCATGAAAGGCAAATGCCTTACCTCCATGCTCTCTCCGGCTCCAAACATTTCTATTTTAGGGGTGTATACTCAAGTGATTACTTCTGCAACTGTATTCAGGGATTGCTTTTAGTAGTAAATGGAGGACTATATGTGGTGCTAGGAATTGAACATCCCAGTTAGCTTCATGCAAGGCAAGTACCCCATTTGCTGTACTATCTTTCCAGTCCCTACACATTTCTTTTTACATATTTTGGTTTATGACTATAAGAGTTAAAGGCCAAATAATATGATTCTTTTTTTGGGGGGGGTCACACTCAGCTGTGCTCAGGGGTTACTCCTGGCTCTATGCTCAGAAATCTCTCTTGGCAGGCTCGGGGGACCATATGGGATGCTGGGATTTGAACCACTGATCTTCTGCATGCAAGGCAAATGCCCCACCTCAATGCTTTCTCTCCGGCTATAATATAATTCTTATTTATTTGATTAATCATAATTTTTTCAAAGCAATGTTTTGAGTAACTTGGTTAGAATTCAGGTATTTATGTCTACTGTCCTTCTAATGTAAAATGGAAAAATAGACTGATGCTTCAAACTTTTAGATGTCTTTATATACTAATCTTGTAATATTTTGTAATGCAAAAATAATCCTCATTTGAAAATTTATGTAAGAATTGACACTGGTGATTTTATGGAAGATAGAGAATTATATGTATAAAATTCAACCAGCAATTATTTTGTAAATTACAATTCTTTAAAAAATAGAAATTTTAAAACTGCTATTTATATGACATTCAAGCATTATGGAAACATCTGAAAGAGAAATATAGATCTAAAGAAGTCTGCATCCAGATTACTAACCTCTAAACCCAAATCTGTATTAGAAAATTAAATATTTGTTCATGCACCTCAAATATTATACTAACTGACCATAAAAATGATTCAAATTTAAAAAGAATAAGCAAACCTTTAAAGGAATTTTGGGCAAGAGAGATAGTACATTGGGAAAGTTGCTTGATTTGCATGCAGATGACCTAAGTTCAATTTCTGGAATCTCATATGGTCCAAAGAGACCATTGGAAGTGACCTCTAAGCATAGATACAGGAGTAATCCCTGAGCATAACTGGATGTTTGGTACCACAAAAAATTGAAAACACAATGTTTTCAATTATGTTATGTTCTGAGGGACAGTGTGATAGTAGGAAGTGTAGGGGATTGTCTTGGATGCAGCCTAACCAAGTCCTTTATCTGGCTCCAAATATGGTCCTCTGAGTCCCATCTGGAGTGATCTTTGAGTGATATGCCAGATATACCCTGAGTACTGGTATGTATGAGTGATGCCAAACAAACAAACAAACAAAAACAAAACAAAGCCCAAAGTAAAAAAAAAAGATTTTTTTCTTCTTCAGGTGGCAGAGAGACAGCTCCTAGGTATAAGGTTCTTGCTTTACATTCATCCAGTCCTATTATAATCCCAAGCACCACTAGAAGTGATACCTGAACATATAATGAGGAGAAAGTTCTGAGCACTGCAGGGTGAGTCTAAAAAAAACAAGATATATTTTCCCTCTGATCAAATTCATGCCAAATTAGTAGTATTTAGGTGTGTGCATAATCATTAATTAATGTGTACCTTGATATTAGGTATGACCAAAACATATAAATGATTATGATTAACATTGCTCTTTAAAACATTTTCTCTCCTATAGTCAGTCACATTCTGCTAATTGTAAAATTTTAAATAATCTTCCTTGATTATATGAATTGTTAAATAATAACAACAGTATCTCAACATACATTTATTTGCTTTTTCAATTTCAAAGAACAGTCTGTTCTGACAGACCCAGAACTAAGAAATTTAACTACTAAGTGATGTGGCCATGTGTGAAGACAGGACAGGACCATGCTGCAAGCCACACATCCTGCTATCCCCTAAGGCACATCAGCCAACATGGAACTGTGCATATCTGAAAACCACCACCTGACTGGTGGGCAGTTAATGACCTATCACTTTTCCTTACCTTTCCTATAAATGGGCAAACTCGTCTCTACTATTGTTCACGCATCTGTTTAATTACCCATTCCCTTTGCAATAAATAAACTCTAATACTTTATTTCTCCCTCAGGATACCTCCTGCCTCCATGCCCTGTCCTCTGCTCTTCAAGCCACTCTGCCATTTTCCTCTCCCTGTGTATTAGTCCATTCTGGGCCTGGTCTGGAAAAAGTCAATAGCATGCCACTGGAGGCTATATCTGGTGCACAATGTGAAGGAACCAGACACAGTAATAAACAGACTTCAGAACTTGAGTCCTTACTGTCTTTCCTGGAGGGAAACCAGACGGCCTGAGTCCAGCTTGGGACAGCATTCTTTCGGTTGGCCCTTAATATTTCCTTCTGTGCTTCCTTCTCCCCTTGTCCTACACTTGACTTCCTGTCCTACATGTTTTCTGCTCCCTCCCTTCTCCCAGTGAGAAGAAATATGAATTTTGAATGATGAAAATGGTCCCTCACACAACTAAAAGAGTCCAGCCATGGCTACTTTTTGGCATCTCAGAAGTTCTGTTTGGCTAATTTTATCACCAACAGGCTGTCCAGGTGTTTCTGTTATCTGACCTGCTTTCGCTTCTCATTCTTTCTCTTTTATTTCCTTAACACTCATGGGAGCTTCCCCTAACCGAGCAATGCTCCCTTAGATAAACTCAGGGAGGTTCTCCAGTCCAGTGGAATCAAGCTGACCTCAGCACACGAATTGATTTTTGATTGCAGGCTAGGGAAGTTGCTTCATGGTTAGAGCCAGAGTTTTGGATCACGGCCCCTGGCACTGTATCCATCTTCGGAAAGATCAGATCAGAGGTAAAATAAATATATACCCTCTAACTTTTTTTGCCATTACTTAGGCTCTCCAACACTGCCTGGCAGAACTAGATCATAACTCTGCCACTCACCAGGTATCTAACTTAATGTTGGCCCTAAGATAGCTTTACCTATGAGTATTAGATTCTTAATAATGTGTTCCAAATGTAATAATACTTAATTATGAATTTCCAAAAGCCATTGGAAATCTATAAAGCTTATTTAATGTTTTTATTCAAGAAGGTCTTAAAGGTCTTTAATAGAGTACAGTTTTGTCCAGTTAGGTGCAAGAATTTCTAGCAACTTGTTCTCAAATTTACAGAGGACAGTTTCAAAGTTCCTTTCTAAGAGCAGTGGTTCTGGTTTCTAGGCTACTACCTTGGGAAGCTGCCATGCCCTGAGGAGGTTAGAGAAAGAAGTGTAGGTGTGTGTTCTATGCAAGAAAGTGAAACCAGTTGCTTGTAAACTGGATTGTTATAAGTATATATTTAAATTATATCTGGAGAAATGTTCTAATGTTTTTGCTTAGAGAAGTCTATGGAATTGGAGCTTAGATGCCTTAGAATCATGTTTCTGTGCCTCTATAAAATTAGAAACATTGGGCATCCTCCATTCACCCCTGAACCAGGGAAGCTATCTACGAAACATCCAAGTATTTTATAACAACACCTGGAAGCAATTCTCTATCAGGGAAGACCCTACCACTGCTCTGACATCGACCTGCTCAAAAGAGACTTCCCTTAACACTAAGAAGACTTGACAACAACAACCTGCTTACAGGACAGAGTTCTCTGCATTGCCCTTTAATTGTGAGGTGAAACGAGAGGATGCTCTGCACCATCCTGACTGCAATGTAGGATATGCAGATTCCAGGATCTTTAATACAGAAACATGATACCAACAACAGAGACTGTGTGAAAAATAAAAGTGTATTGGCACTACAGACAATGACCTGGATTGGACAAACTAGTTTGCCTGGAGCCTAGAGTTGGTCTTATGCCAGGAAACTTCAGGGGTAGGATCTTCTTATATTTAGGCCAAGGCTTTTCCTTTCCATGTCCCTCATATTTTGGTGGGCATATGCAAACAATAATTACCACTCTAACACCGTTTTTACTGTGCTCCTTTGACTCTAATCCTTAAGAAAAACAACCCACTTAAACTTTTGAGGTTAACTTAAACTAATATGCATGTGCATGGAAATGTAAAAAAGTGCTTTACCTTCAATGTTTAAGGAGTTACATAAGTTTTATGGCTTTAGATTGCTTTGTGTGCTGCTAAAAATATTATGTACTACAATCTGGGGACTTGAGGGATAAAGTAATTGTACATGGATTCTGTTTTATTTTTCTTAATTTTCTTTGGCTGAAAGTTCAAAGTTAAGATATCAGCAATGGGAATACTAAAAATTCTGTTTACGGGTGATTGTCCTTCCACTGTAACTTTACCTTGTCCTCTTTCTTTGCATCTTTGTTCTCATAATTAAAAATAAAAAAAATTAATGGGGCCCAGAGAGATAGCACAGCGGTGTTTGCCTTGCAAGCAGCTGAGCCAGGACCTAAGGTGGTTGGTTCAAATCCCGGTGTCCCATATGGTCCCCCGTGCCTGCCAGGAGCTATTTCTGAGCAGACAACCAAGAGTAACCCCTGAGCGCCGCTGGGTGTGACCACCTCAAAAAAATTAATAAAAAATTGGAACCATTAAAATTACAGGAAAGCAAGGTTTTAAAAATGAAATTAAAGAACCAAGCAATCATAATATTTTTAAATGTATGTGGCTAAAAACATCATGAAAGGCTAGTGATAAAATCCAAATTAATAAACATTTTATTGGTTTAACAAAGGTGGTAATGGAGGAAATGATGGGTGAAGGTTTGGGGGAGAGATTATGCATGTATTCTTACAGGAAAAGACACCCAAACAGACACTTAAGATACAAAAAATTAATAGAAAAACCTAGCCAGCATCATTGCTCACCAAGAGATGAATAAAGAAGTTTACCCAGGAGTGGGAAAAGTATTGATCCAAATTAATACTAGTAAAACACCAACCACTATGGTTCTAGCTGTGATTGTCATTTTCAATGCAAACAAGCTAAGGCAGGTATTGGAATATACCACCTATGGTGTTCATTAATGCAGCTCTATGAATGTTCAATAAATGGGAACCTAGATGCCCAGAAAAATCATCTAGAAATTGAATGTACCTAAAATTATCGCTCAAATCATTTACACTTTTGGATTTCCCATCAGTAAAGCCAAAGGACAGCATTATTCCAAATTTACAGGTCAAATTTGACCTCATATCTCATTAACACTAGCTGTGCACAACATGAAGCAAAGCCTACAAATTATTGAATGTGAAAAGCTATGATTAAAAATTGGCACCTTACAATTCTATAGCTGCAAAACCTACTCATTTGTAGGGGGAAAGTCTGTAACAACACTAGAGAGTGTCCTTAAACATCCCAGGCGCATCTCTGTCAAAGCCTGCTGAAGAAAATGAAAACCCCTTGAGGCAAGATCCTAACTTTTAAGATCTTTTACCGGAACTACTATTGTAATTGTCCTAAACCCATACACTTCTTATGAAAATCTACTCTTGCCATCTGGGTAGGACATTGGCCCTTGAAATACCAAAATTTGGTGAGTTAAAAGAACTTATAAAATAATTAGTTTAGAGAAGAAACTTTTCCACAATCTTGGGAACTCCTTAGTTTCTGTGATGTGTAAAAAGACAGAGACAAGGAAATATCTGGCTGGTTTGAGAATGATGAATGCAGCAATTTATCTTTTACTGGCTATACTTTTTATGATTCCTAGAAATTAAAAATTACAGTAACTAATTTAAAGTTTCCTTAGTATCCCTTTGGCAGAGGTCATTAGAGCAGTATCTCCCTGTGTTTAAAAGGCTACTAATTACCTCGCAGAGTAGAAACTCTAATGATACTATTTCACTGTCTGAAATTTACATGCCAGGCCATACTTGCCATATTTACACCAATGTAGTGCTTTGACCCATTTACATATAAAACAGACTGGGATCAGAACCTGATTGTGAGTTTGGGAAATGTGGGATAATTTTCCAATCAGCGAGATGACAGGATTAATATTGCCCTGGGATTGTCTTTTCATTTTACAGCCCCATATCGGTTTTATCTCTGCCACCCTAAGTGTGTCAAAATATTAGCTAGATCAAATAGATCTATCAATTGTGTATGTGTGTACATATGTGTGGTGGCCACCTTTATGTTTATAGTCAATGCAGCCAATATCTTGTTATGGTGAATTATTTAAACCAGGTATACAATTCCCAGATCCCTGGTACACAGTCGATATGACAGGTGCCCATCTTATTAAAGAGGTTGATCGTAGACCTAGGCAAAGCCCTTTCTACTCCACTACACGTTTCTTGGCCAAAGTACATGCAGTATGCCCTTCAACTCCTTAAGGCTGCTTATATTTCAGAAGCTCAAGTTTGCTTTCTCTGTGCCTAAGTAACCAAGGCACTTTTAACAACTCTCCCTGTTTCACTCTTCTAGGATCCGCACACCCTATTAACTTGCACCCCCCAGCAATCCATCACCTTAAACAGAATTCCTCTATGGGGAATCTCCACCACAATACCCTACTCCCAGTCTATTTCCAAAGGTCTCTCTCTCTCTGGTGTAATTTTACCTTACAGGTTGTCGCCCCTAAAATAGAACAGACATCTTTTTTCACTGTTGCCATGACTATTCACAATTCTGACTTCAGATTAACTTTCCTGATTGCTCCCACAATGGGGGCACCATGATATTTTTGTCATTCCTTATTGAGACTTTTGTCATTCCTTTTTTTTGAGACTTTTTGTCATCCCTCATTGTGACTTCAGTGGAGCTGGCCAGAGAAGCTCTGGTGTATAACCCCATCATGGCAAGAAACTTCATACTGCATATCCCAAAACATACCAACACCTCTACCTCCACCATGGCATTTGTCCAAAGACAGATCAATTCCCTTGCCAGGGTGGTTCTCCAGAATAGACGTCCTGGACTTAAAAACTGCAGGTAAGAGAGAGATCTGCATGCTTTTGTTGGAGTAGTGTTATGATATCAGGGGTCATAGAACATGGCCTGAAGAAAATGCATAATTGGTGGGCGGAATTCCGTCATCGAAATTTAGATTGCTCAGGCCCCTTTTTGGAAGGACTGTCCCTACCACCCTGAGAAGTCTATGCTCTCTAACCTATAGCATTTATTTTCTTTTCATGCTAGATCCATGCCTGTTATTATGTATTAAGACATGTTTAAAAGAGATGTCCCATGTTATGGTCCACCAATTTACCATCCAAAGATATTAGCTGCTTTTCTAATACCAGTAATATTCAGCCTTATAAGTAAAAATGGGAGCTGTGGCAGGATCTGGGGGAGGTCTCTCCTCATTACCTTGGCTGGATTAAGAGCAAGGCTGCCTAAGCCCTCCTCAAAAAGCCCTACCTTGTATGGCCCCAAAGGTAACCAATCCCAGGAAGACTTCCATCTCCTCAAAACAGAGTTGGAGTCATGGCCCCTTACCTGCATGAAAAGATTGAGCTGTATGAATGAGAAACTGACCCATACCAGACTCCTTGTCATGTTCTTTTCCAAGCAACACAACCTTATACCTATTCACCACATCCTGATCTCTTATGGGAAGTTGCATTATTGGGAATTGGCAAAAATTATTGGGAAAGACACTGCATCATTAAGGAGGCTCTATAGGAATTAAAACTCACTTAAGGAATATGACTCATGTTGGTACAATGATAGATATGAACCCCTTTCTCCCCACTCTCCAAGCTACAGTGTTTTGTTCAAATCTGCCTTAGAAGTAAAAACAGGGAGATGTAGTCATTTGTAAAGGGAGGACAGAGCCTTGCTGCAAGCCACGGCAGGGCCTACATCATGCTTTCCTCAAAGTCAAGTCAGCCAACAGAGAACACCGTACATCTGAAAAACACTATGTGATGAGTGGGCAACAATTAATGACCTTTCACTTTTCCCTACCCTTCCCATACATAGGCCATCTCATTTCTCCTATTGTTCATGCTTATGTATAATTATTCTGTCCCCATCAGCAATAAAAGAGCTCTGGGAGGATATCATGCTTCGGTCCTCTGTCTTCTGGTCTTCAACCCATGCTGCGGTTTACCCACCACCACCACCACCACCATACAGAATGGCTGCAATAAGCCCAGAGCAGGCATATAAGGCTACAAGGTGGGGAGCTGGAGTGTAGCACAGTATTAGGGTGTTTGCCTTGAATACAGCTTACCCAGGATGGATATGGGTTCAATCTCCTGCATCCCATATAGTTCCCAAGCAAGGAGCGATTTCTAAGTGCAGAGCTAGAAGTGAGTGCCTGAATGCCTCCGAGTGTGGCCCAAAATGCCCCCCCCCCAAAAAAACCCAATTTGCACTTAATCATTTTTGCTTTATACATTGATACTCCTAAAATAACTAGATAAAATTAGATATTTCTTTTTTTTTAATTTTTTTTTTTGTGGTTTTTGGGTCACACCCGGCAGTGCTCAGGGGTTACTCCTGGCTCCATGCTCAGAAATTGCTCCTGGCTGGGATTTGAACCGATGACCTCTTGCATGAAAGGCAAACGCCTTACCTCCATGCTATCTCTCCAGCCCCAAATTAGATATTTCTTAAATTATTAGAAATAAATGATACTGTGGGTAATGGTGGGCTAATTTATGAGTTATGAAACTATAAGTGGTATCTAGAAAAAAATTCTGAAATAATGCAAGATTTTTCATATAAACACATAAGTAAGGGGCATTGCAAACATATATCATATATCATTGAAGAGTCATGCATTGTTTAAGTTGTATAAATATATAGAGATAGATACATACAATAAATTATAAATAAGAAAGTCTATTGTTCTAGTTAACTATATTTAAAGAGATTTCCTGAGATCACATTCACATGAAAAGAGTATTAACCCATTTTGCAACCTAATTAATCTACATAATTAGTTAGCTAATTTTAGTTCTTAAATCAGAAATGGTATTTAGAAAATTGAGTGGCTCTACAACTTGAATCTGATAAAATGAAATGATCTTTGTTTTATATGTTTTGTTATGTCTGCCTTTCCACTTCTCGAATAGATTAGGTCCCCAACTGCAAATTCAGTCCTTTTTGTATATAAAAAGAAAAGTACTATATTAGTTCATATCATCTTGTATAATTAAAATTATATTAGAATTTTTGCCATTTCAAAATGGAAATCTTTATGAATTTGAGGCAACTAACCTATTCTGTGTTACCAATGAAACCTACCAAAAAGAGCAAATTTAAATAAAATACATTATAAAAGATATTATTCTCTGACAAGATTCTTCCGAGTAATTTATGATGTATCATTTTACAAATAGAATATGTATAAATATCAGTATCAACATCAATATTGTAATGTCCAAAATCTCATAAAATCAATACTGTCAAGCCAGAGAGATATCACAGCGGTAGGGTGTTTGCCTTGCACTCAGCCAAACCAGGATAGACATGGGTTTGATTCCTACCATCCCATATATCCCCTGTGCCTGCCAGGAGCAATTTCTGAGTGCAGAGTCAGGAGTAAACCCTGAACGAAGTCGGGTGTGACCCAAAAACAAAAACAAAAATAAAATCAATACTTTCAACTTTACCATTAAAGAATGCTTAGAACACATAGACTCCAGTTGTTTACTTATTTTAGCTAATAATTTTAATGCTTTTTAAAATAAATATATAGTTATTTTTATTAAATAATTTTTAACATTTTACATATATGAATGCCTATGAAATTAGTAGTTATTTTTATGTAAGATCCTACTCTGTTATTTGTCTGTTGGCTCAATTATCTGTCTTTTTTAATATAATTTTTATTTTAATCATAGTGGCTTACATATTGTTGACAATAATATTTTAGGTACATATTTACATAAAATCAGGGGGGATTTCCATCACCAATTTGTCCTCCCTACACCTCCATTTTTTGTCCTACCTCCCATATGCTCTTCCCTCACCTCCAGGGCTGCCAGAATATGTGGTCCCCTCTGTACCTAGCCTACTACTTAGTAGTCTTGCACCTGTTTGGTCTTGGTGCCTCCCTTATTCCCCCCTCTAACTGGGGGGCAGGACTAGCTAGTTCAAGTTACGTGGTTTTGTTTGAAGAAGAGAAAAGTAATAAACTGGGGTAAAAGTCTAATACGCAGAAAATAAGCGGAATTCTTCTAGAGGCTCTCATCATCGGTTTGAGAGACGAAGGAGAAAAAGAAGGTGAAACACTCCACCAGTACAAAAAGAAGTGTCAAATATCCAGTGAGGACTCCAACAATAACAATAAGCACCACAACATAGAAAAAAAAAAAACGCCATGGTCTTGAGATAAGAAACATGGCAGAGCACATAAAGAAAAGAAAAGAAAAGGAAAGGTAAAAGGAAAAAGGAAAGGAAAGGAAAGGAAAGGAAAGGAAAGGAAAGGAAAGGAAAGGAAAGGAAAGGAAAGGAAAGGAAAGGAAAGGAAAGGAAAGGAAAGGAAAGGAAGGAAAGGAAAGGAAAGGAAAGGAAAGGAAAGGAAGGAAAGGAAAGGAAAGGAAAGGAAAGGAAAGGAAAGGAAAGGAAAGGAAAGGAAAGGAAAGGAAAGGAAAGGAAAGGAAAGGAAAGGAAAGGAAAGGAAAGGAAAGGAAAGGAAAGGAAAGGAAAGGAAAGGAAAGGAAAGGAAAGGAAAAAATAAGTGTAAATGGGGGCAACAGCTTCAATAACCGCACCAAAACAAAGAAATCGACCAAAAATAGATAGGTAAATAAAAATAATAATAAATGAAGATAAAAGAACTCAATTATCTTTCTTACAAGCAATGTTTAAAGACCAAATGAGATAACTTAAATAGCTGAAGTAGGGCTATAATATAGTTCAAATCACGGTGGTGAATTCCCTCACATAATCTAAGGCATAGGAATAAATAATCAAATTCAGAAAGAAAGAAAGAAATTATTTTCAGTAAGAAAATAATTCAGTGACTTCCTTTTACTATTAATATAGATTTATTTGTTTTTTCTTATTATGGATACTTTGCTGGTTATATATTACTTTCTTATTTCTTATGCAATAAAGAGAAAAATGAAAAATATGTTCCCTCCTATACTTTTGTTGGCTTATTTTTGTGGGTTTTTTTTTTTTTTTGGTTTTTGGGCCACACCCAGCAGTGCCCAGGGGTTACTCCTGGCTATCTGCTCAGAAATAGCTCCTGGCAGGCACGGGGGACCATATAGGACACTGGGATTCAAACCAACCACTTTAGGTCCTGGATTGGCTGCTTGCAAGGCAAGGGCCCATTTTTGTGGTTTTTTTTTGAGGGGGGAGCATACCCAGTAGAGCTCAGGGGTAACTTCTGGCTCTGCCCTGAGTTGGTCACATGCAAGGCAAAAGCCATATCTGCTGAGCTATTGATCTGGCCCCCCTCTTCCTGTATTGTTAATCTCTGTTCATTACTCCTTCTCAAAGCAATGACCTCAAGGTTTAGGTACTGAATCTTTTTCCCTTGGGAGAATTTGAAGGGAGGGGAAACTAAATAAATTTTGACTATAACCTTTTATTTTAAAAATATAAAACCATAACATAAAAATAATATATTTATGTATTACATCTATAGGTATTTTCTACATCTATGGGTTTGAATAAAATGACAATTCAGCAAAATTTCCTTTCTTGTTATTTTAATATTATAGTAGCAAAATCTGGAGGAAATGCTTTCTTTCTATGATGTTCTATGTAAATATGATATTTACTACTGTTGTATTTAATTTAAAAATCCTGGCCACTGATATTAAGAAAAATCTATGAAGTCTCAATTTAGATGCTGTCATTCTGAATTTTAGCCTTCCTTGATTTTATTTATTTAGGTGTGTTATTATTCAAACTAGCTGGAGGTAAATATTGTTTTATTACACTTATGTATTTCTTCTAGAACAAAATTGAAAATATTTATTGAATTAATATATTATATATGAAGCTTTTCTTTTCTTTCTTTGGGGCTTTCACACCCGGCAGCACTCAGGGGTTACTCCTGGCTCCATGCTCAGAACTCACTCCTGGCAGACTCAGGGGATCATATGGGATGCTGGAATTCAAACCACCGACCTTCTGCATGCAAGGCAAACGCTTTACCTCCATGCTATCTCTCCGGCCCCTATATGAAGCTTTTCTAAAACTCCTTGACATTATTAAAAATACAAACTCCCAGTGATGCTTCATATACTGTCTCACTACATACTATTTGCTATATAATACTTTAAACTTGTATGTTAAAATCATAATCCTGTTTTATATACTAACCAAATGATTAGGTTTAAGAAAAGAAATATAAGAGGCTTTACCAATTCAAAATCACACTTCTTGGGATGGAAATAGTATAAAAAATAAGTTACTATAAAACATTTTATTTACTAATGATCAGGCCTAAATACCAAACCCAAAGTCAAAGACAACACAATCAAGATCTACAACAAGTTATATACAAAGGGGACCAGTTACACTAGCAGTCCAGGGGCAAAAGGGGGAAGTATGGGATGCATGATGGGAATAGGAGTGAAGGTGGTCAACACTGGTTGTGGGGAATTGCCCTAATTCACTTTCATTATGTACCTTAAACATAACGGTGAAAGACTTGTAAAAAACATGTTATTTACTAAGTAACTAGTAATAAATAATGGAAGTTTTATGCTTTTAGAAAACTTTGTTACACATATAAATTAACTCTTTTCAAAAATACTACGGGGTTTCAAGAAATATAAAACTCACCCCATAAAAAGCCACAGCAGATTTCAGAAGTAAATTCCTTTTCATATACATGTAGCAGTGGTTTTTTACATGCGGAAGAGATACATAGTGAGTTAACATTGACTTCAGATGATTGCTGAGGTGATTTCTCAGGAAATTCCACATATCCAGCATAGACTATTTGAGAAATGTGGAAAAGTTATTAAGATAAATTACTATTCTATACATCATATATGCTTTAGCATTTCCATATATATGGAACATAGAAAATTTTATTTTCCTTTTGTGTATTATATTTTACTAGATGATACTGCTACTATTACCCATAAATCTTCACAAAACACAAATTATATTAATCAAAATAGGTTTATGAATATTTATGTAATTCATATTACTATAACTGGATTTGAAAAATGTGCGGGACTTTTCCTCAACTGTAGTTCAAGATTAGGTGCCATGAAGATTCAGGGTAGTGTAGACTTTTAAAAAACATATAACCACTTGAATTTGCATCAAATGATTATCAGAGTAATTTGTTTCTTTTTACATCAATTGGCAGTGTCCCAAAATTGAATTTAATATGCAAACAAACTGTCGAATTTATAAACTATATTAAATACACTTACAGATAGCACTGGCAAAATCAGCATTAGTACCCAAAGAACCAGTGGAAGAAGATGAGTAGTTTGCAGAAAAACCTGACTCTGCTGATGCTTCTAAAATGTCCATGCTGTCATTTTCATCATTAAATAAGAATGATGCAATGCCATTTGAGGTCTCACTTTTACCAGTTTCCTGCTAAAAGAAGAGGGACATTTTTGGTCAGATTAATATTCTATATCAGAGGGAAAGGGATAAACAAAGAATGGTCATGATACTGTAGTATATTAAAAAATGATAGTATAGTAGAAAATATCCAAAGAAAATTCTAACACCTGTAATTCTAAACGTTTTTAAATTACACATTAATCATAATTAAGCAATGGTATCTAAAAGATAAACTAATATATATTAAAACAATTGAGGTCAGAGAAGAAAAACACGGAGCTTGAAGTTCCAACCTATAAAATTCAGAAACTAAAATTTGTAGAACATCAGAAAAATCTTCATGGCTTATGTAATATGATTCATTATAACAATCTCAAAAGTGAATATACATACTCTATGTCTCACTTATAATGAAAGTAATGGTTAGATATGTTATATAATTTATGCAGGATCATAGGCATTAGTAGGCATACCAGCTTTTATAGTCAACGTCTGTTTGATTTCAAAGTTTATGTTCAGCCATTTGAAAGATAAAATTATCAAGTGTTAGGATCTCTTTCTCATTTATCAAATGATAAAAGTAATAATTAAAAATTACCCAATAAAAATTGGGTGTGAAGCAGTTCACTGAAAAACTAACCTGCTTTTACTAACAGATAGAGAAGAAAGTCAAGTCATAATATGGCCCAATGTAACAGAACTTATAAAATGCCAGAACCTGTGGAAAAGCATACCAACTATTTGTAAGCCTTTTTTTAACACCCATGTATGCCTAAACAGTGATTTTAAGAATTGGGCAACTTATGTTCCCTGTTAAAGTTGTTTTTATTCACTTTCAACCAGAAAAGTATAGTATAGTATAGTTTAGTATATAGTATAGTATAGTACAGTATAGTATATAGTATAGTATAGAACATTACAGTAGCATTCAATACCACAGTGATAGTACAATGGGCAGGGTTATTTGTCTTGCACCCAATCTAGTTGGGTATAATCCCAACTACACATATGACCTCCAGAACCTCACTAGAAGTAATTCCTAACTGCAATGCCAGGATTAAGCTCTCAGCACAAAACAAAACAAACAAAAAAGATCCAAAGAACAAGAAAAAAAATACAAAACTAAACAAAACAAATCATTCCTCAGTTAAAATGATATCCAGTGTTCCTATACAAAAAACTTTGTTGGAATACTTATTTGAAGCTTTTTAATAAGAAAGGTAGATTGATGATAATTAGATACCTTCCCAATGATGCACTGATTTTCCATTTCCATTGGACACTATCCAGGATGTGTTATTCTTCCTTTTCCTTCCTTCCTTCCTCCCTCCCTCTCTCCCTCCCTCCCTCCCTCCCTCCTTCCCTCCCTCCCTCCCTCCCTCCCTCCCTCCCTCCCTCCCTCCCTCCCTCCCTACGTTTATGGACCACACCTGGTGATGCTCAGGCTCTGTTCTCAGAAATCACTCCTGAATCGGGGGACCATATGGGACCATTCTGGGTCAGTCATGTGCAAGGCAAATGCCCTTCTGCTGCGCCACTGCTCTTCCGCCCCTTTTTCTTTTCTTTTTTTCATTTCTTCATTGATTTCTTCTATAATTATTGTGTGTCTATCACAAAGCAAGCACTAAATTGGACCATGGATTGGATGAGTGGTTAATCAAGGATGATTTACATAGTTCCTACCTTGAAGAGCACACAGTCTAATGTGGTAGGAAACAAAGAAATTAGTGTCATAAGTACTAACATAAATCTGTGGTTCAAGGTGGGGTCTATCATGTGCTAAACCTGCTTTCGATTACTGGCACCATATAGTTTATCAAAAGTTGAAAGTTCCACTCCTGGAAACCTTTAAACACAACCAGATCAGACCCTGGAGGCCCTCAGCACTGAGGAGGTGCCGGTGTAATTCCTGGCACCATGAGGTCTAAGCAGAAGTGCCTCTTGGGCACATTAAATTGAACATCTGGACTGGTTGGCTGAGAATCACCAGTATGATAGCTTGAATTCCAGAAACTTGCTTGAGAGGATCCCCTTTCCAAGAAAAGTGTTTGCAGGGAAAGAGGAAACAATGTTTATTTCTGTCAAAAATTATATGTAAACTGGGTCATGAAAGATTCCTAGTGTACCAAGTAAGATAAACTTGGTAAAAAACATTCCTTATGTAAAATAAATATACAGGGGGGCTGGAGAGATAGCATGAAGGTAAGGTGTTTGCCTTGCATGCAGAAGGTCGGTGATTCGAATCCCAGCATCCCATATGGTCCCCTGAGCCTGCCGGGAGAGATTTCTGAGCGTAGAGCCTGAACACTGCCGGGTGTGACCCAAAAACAAAACAAAACAAAATAAAATAAATATACAAGTTTATCAAGCTAACACAAATTTATTCTTTCTTAGAGAAGAAAAAATTCCAATGTATGTATAATAAGTTTTTGATCTATTCATCTTTACTTAGGCATCTGATTTGTTTCCATATATTAGCTATTGTTCTAAATGCAGCAATTGAGTAGGGGCCATCAAAAGGGTCGGAATTTGAGGTCTTTGGGAAATAGGAGGTGGGCATACATGTTACAGATATGGTGTCTGAATTATGTGCATGAAAAATGTATCATCATTAACAGTATTATAAATCATAAAGATCACAGAATATAATATTTCTTAAAAGAACTGAGAGGGCCAAAGAGATAGCACAGTGGTAGGGCATTTGCCTTGCACGCGACTGACCCAGGACAGACCTGGGTTCACTTACCAGCATCCCATATGTTATCCAGAGCCTACCAGGAGTGATTTCTGAACACAGTGCTAGGAGTAACCCCTGAGCACTGTGGAGTATGCCCCCCCCCAAAAAAAAGTGAAAGAATCTTTACAGAGGCTATAGTTTGTAAGATGGCTTTTATTTAGAAAAACTTATAGAATGCTAAACAAGTTTATATAAGATAGTATAAGAAAGAAAACTGGAATATTTCCTTGTCCTGATATTTCATTTATGTTGTATAGTATCCAAATATTCCACAGTTGTCAAAAACTAGTTAAAATGCCACATGTTCCAGGATTATCTTCTCTGTATGAATTTCTACTGTCTAGTACCTGAGGAACTATGTGTATTTCTTAACCTCATCATAAAACAGTTTTGTGAATGATAACAAAATCACTGTCTAAACACAAGATACCATTCTGTTTTAATTGCATTTGTTAACATTCCCTTAAAAAGTAAATATAGTATTTAGCTACTCCACTCTAAATATTCCACACATTGAAATTCGACATTTGTGTATAATTTCCCCAAAAGTTGAAATGGGGACATTGTTGAATACTCAGTCTTTACCTTAATCAATATGGCATAACATATCATATCAGTATGGCATTTTCTTGATCACGATGGCTTCCCTTTTACGTATCAAAAACCCACCTGGGCAGGAAGAACCTCTGATAGGCTATCTATCCCAAATTGTTCTCTGACCATGGTGGTGGCCCTATCTTTCCAACAGAGACTGAGGTTTCAATGGGAATCGGTCTCTCCTCGTGATGGAAAGGTCCCCAAAGCCGTGTTTCATCTTTCCAGCCTGGTTCGAATTATTTCCTTTGGCAGATTTGTTCCAGACCTGCTTCCCTTTTCCATTCAGGTTTGGGGCATGAGGATTTATTTACAGGACATGACAATAAAGCCTTACATACCAATGCTCACAGCATAATTATTTGTGATAACCAAAGGTGAAAACAACCTATCTAGTTAGAAAAGAATAATAAAATGTTAATTATACAATATAGAATGTTATCCAGCCTTCAAAAAGGTGGAAATTTTGGTGCAACATGAATGAGCCTTATAAATATAATGCGAACTGAAACAAGCCAATGATGAAAGACAAATTTTTAAATTTACTAATGTACCTAGAAAGTAAACAGAACATTAGTTACTAGGGTTTGAAGGAATTATGAACTTTTTTTCTGACTGGGATAATGAAGAGTTGTAATGATTATACACATAGTGAAATATTCTAAATGCAAGTGAACTCTACACCTAAAATAATTTAAATAAAAAATATGCTATAGTATCATAATTTAATAACAAACTTCCCAGATCAAAAATGTGTATTAAGAAACATGTCCTGGGGATGGAGAGATAGTGCAGCAGCTAGGAAAGGTGTGGCATGCAGTTGCCAGATTTCATCTCCAGCACTCTGTGCCAAGAGTGATTACTGAGCCCAGAGTCAGGAGTAAGCCCTAAACATTTCAAATATGGCCCTAGATCAAAAACAACACTATCAAAACCATGTGACCTGGGAAATAAAGAAGATAGTTCTGTCACTTCAATAAATAGAAACCATAAAAATTAGAGATAATATTTTATCTGGCTATAATTACAAATATTTAAAGCTTGCGGATAGATGTTTTAAGATTTTTTTTTTGGTTTTTGGGTCACACCTGGCAGTGCTCAGGGGTTACTCCTGGCTCTAGACTCAGAAATCGCCCCTGGCAGGCACAGGAGACCATATGGGATGCCAGGATTCGAACCACTGTCTTTCTGCATGAAAGGCAAAAGCCTTACCTCCATTCTATCTCTCCGACCCCTTAAGAATATTTTCAACAACTGAAAAAACATTGAGAAACATTTAGAAAAAGAGCAATACATTTCTTTTTCAAATTGTGCATTACCTTCTTTAAGCTATTTTCTCCTCTATTGAATTCAAGATCTCCATTCTCGTCATTAATTTCACTGACTTGACTAACTCCATTAACTTCCTTGCATCTTATTCCACTGTCTATATTAATTCCATATCCGTCAAGACCTCTATAATAATCACTGCCCTCACTGGATTTATTTTCTCCATGGATTTTGGTGTCTATATTGCTTCCATGGTCATTATACGTTCTTTTTACTTCATCATTTCCATCTCTACCATTTTGCTTGATGCTTCCAACATTGAGAAGATGATTGAAATAATATAGAAAATGCTCAATAAAATGTATTTAAAATCTTTCAAGTTATATAAATTAGGATACAGAACATTACCTGGTATGCTTTTGATGTGTGTGTACTAGTAATATGTTGATAATAAATGACCTATTTATCTTAAAAAGTGAATTCTGATTAGCAACCAATTTCCTGGCTGAATTTGGTAACAAATTTAAGGCATTTTATATTCTTTAATAGAAACATATGTTGGGGGACCGGAGTAGTGGCTCAAATGGGAGGGCTTTGCCTTGCACGTGCTAACCTAGGACTGACCATGGTTCAATCCCCCTGCGTCCCATGTGGTCCCCCAATAGGAGCGATTTCTGAGCGCATAGCCAGGAGTAACCCTTGAGGGTCACCAGGTATGACCCCCCAAAAAAGAGAGAGAAAGAAACATGTGTTGGGTAAGTAGCAAGAGAATGTTTGTTTTGCATACACAACAGGATATTTTATGTTTTAGCAATGTCACAGTAACATGAAAGATCAAGGACATATTTCTGAATTAACCAAAACACATTTCAATAATTTTCTTAAAATACATCTGAATTGTTAATTTTAACAAGTAACTATTTTCTAATATGTGTTTTGATTGCTTTCTTATAATTTACACTTACTGGTTTACTATTATTAATAGTATGGCTCTCAAGCTGGTAGTGATTTAGTTTCTGAGAATAATAACATTTTAATAAATTTTACTTTGTATAAGGAAATTACACAAAAGTTGTATAAGTAATGGCATTAAAACTTCTATACATCTAAACCAAATTTGATTTCATATATTTCTGATAATCTTTGTCTAGCAAAAATTGTTTATTATTGTTTATTATTATATAATTTGTTTTTCATATGTATACCTCCAATAAATTTATTTGAAAAGTAATCAAAATATATATGCATTTAAATTTTATAAAGTAAATACTTCTTCCATTTTTTAAAATTTTTTTGGTTTTGGGGGCCACACCCATTTGATGCTCAGGGGTTACTCCTGGCTAAGCGTTCAGAAATTGCCCCTGGCTTGAGGGACCCTTATGGGACGCCGGGGGATCGAACCGCGGTCCTTCCTTGGCTAGTGCTTGCAAGGCAGACAGCTTACCTCTAGCGCCACCTCGCTGGCCCCTACTTCTTCCATTTCTAATGGAAGCTTAATGTAATTTCTGTTGCAATATTTTCTCCTACATTGGAAACTTTCTAAGGTGACAATAATTTAAATTTGTTTTTAAATGAAATAAAGATAATGCCAATACTTTTAGTGAGAATAAGATGTCAAACCCCAATATTCAGGCAGTCACACAGAAAAAGAAATTGTATTTCATAATTCTGAATTTTAGAAATAGATCATTTTTGATGTTCAATTTTTAATTTGACATCTATGTCTTAAAGTATCAAACACTTCTAAAAACAAATTGATATAAGTCTATCTTTACAATAGAAGTGTTTAATATAGTTAAGCCTAGACAATTTGGAAAGAGTAGGTATGATACAGTAAGGAAAATTACAAAAGCAGAATGTAGTGATTTGCAGGCCAAAAGGAAAATAAGATTTTTTTTCTTAAAAAATATTTTAATCTTAACAGATGGGAATATATTAAGCTGAGAAGCTTCTGCACCTCAAAGGAAATAGTGCCCAGGATACAAGAGCCACCCACTGAGTGGGAGAAACTATTCACCCAATACCCATCAGATAAGGGGCTAATCTCCAAAATATACAAGGCACTGACAGAACTTTACAAGAAAAAACATCTAATCCCATCAAAAAATGGGGAGAAGAAATGAACAGACACTTTGACAAAGAAGAAATACAAATGGCCAAAAGACACAAGAAAAATGCTCCACATCACTAATCATCAGGGAGATGCAAATCAAAACAACGATGAGATACGACCTCACACCACAGAGAATGGCACACATCACAAAGAATGAGAATAAACAGTGTTGGCGGGGATGTGGAGAGAAAGGAACTCTTATCCACTGCTGGTGGGAATGCCGTCTAGTTCAACCTTTATGGAAAGCGATATGGAGATTCCTCCAAAAACTGGAAATCGAGCTCCCATACGATCCAGCTATAACACTCCTAGGAATATACCCTAGGAACACAAAAATACAATACAAAAACCCCTTCCTTACACCTATATTCATTGCAGCACTATTTACCATAGCAAGACTCTGGAAACTACCAAGATACTCTTCAACAGATGAATGGCTAAAGAAACTGTGGTACATATACACAATGGAATATTATGCAGCTGTCAGGAGAGATGAAGTCATGAAATTTTCCTATACATGGATGTACATGGAATCTATTATGCTGAGTGAAATAAGTCAGAGAGAGAGAGAAAAATGCAGAATGGTCTCACTCATCTATGATTTTTAAGAAAAATTAAAGACATTTTTGCAATAATTATTTTCAGACACAAAAGAGAGAAGAGCTGGAAGTTCCAGCTCACCTCAGGAAGCTCACCACAAAGAGTGATGAGTTTAGTTAGAGAAATAACTACATTTTGAATGTCCTAATAATGAGAATGTATAAGGGAAATGGAGAGCCTGTTTAGAGTACAGGCAGGGGTTGGGTGGGGAGGAGGGAGATTTGAAACATTGGTGATGGGAATGTTGCACTGGTGATGGGTGGTGTTCTTTACATGACTGAAACCCAAACACAATCATGTATGTAATCAAGGTGTTTAAATAAAATAAAAAAAGAAAATTAAAAAAAAGAAAAATATTTTAATCATGCAAAGTCAACATGTGTACTATGACACAATAATAAAATACTTAGTAAGATAAAATGCATTTATACATTTCATAAGTTGTATATTTGGCAATAGTTATCAAATAAGATCTTTTAAGATATTGACATTCAGAAGTTTTTGTTTTCTATGAAATTTTTTTTTATGAATTGCCTCCTCATTGAAGATTATATAAAAACAATGTTTATCCTCTATCTATCAATTTAAAATTAGCTACAACAAATGGGTTTGTATCATTCCTTGGTCAAATGTGTTCTGATAACAGAATATAAAGATAAAAAGTTTCACTATGAATAATACTCTTATATTAAATTTAATTTTTACATATCAGCCTGTATGCACACAGGAATGAACTTCATCTTTGCAATATTTAGAATATAACACTTAATTTTGGGGGGGTTAGGCCACACCTAGTAACACTCAGGGATTACTCTTGGCTCTGCACTCAGAAGTCACTCCTGGCTCGGTGGACCATATAGGAGCCTGGGGATCGAACCCAAGTCCGTCCTTAGCAAGGTATATGCCCTACTACTTTGCTATCGCTCTGGTCACAACACTTATTTTTATTTAAAAATAAACACTTAATATTTTACTAATAAGTACATAAAATGTAGAAATATAAAGAAATTAAAAAGACCAGCCCAAGATATGAAACTTAGCACAAAAAGTGGTGAGCACAGTTAGGGATATAACTACATTAACAACTATCCTGACCATGATAGTGAGAAAAATAGAATCCTTACCTTGAAGATAGACAGTGGAAGGGGAAAGAGGGAGATTGCTGACATAGTTGGTGGTAAAGTTGCACTGGTGTACGGGGGTGCATATTTTTTATTGGGAGGCCTTATCTTTTCTTCTCTTTTTTATTTTATATATATATAATCCTTCACCAGTGCAACATTCCCATGACCAATATCGCAAGTGTCCTTCCTCCCCACCGCACACTGGCCTGTACTTTAGACAGGCTTTCTACTTCCCTCATTCAGTCACATTTTGTTATGATAGTTCTCAGTGTAATTATTTCTGTGACTGCACTAAATGATCCCTGTGGTGAGCTTCATGTCAGGAGCTGGACCCTCCAGTCCTCCTCTATTTTGTCTCTGAGAATCATTACACAAATGCTTTTCATTTTTCTCAAAACCCATAGATGAGTGAGACCTTTCTGTGTTTATCTCTCTCCCTCTGACTTATTTCACTCAGCATAATAGATTTCATATACATACATGTATAGAAAAATTTCATGACTTCATCTCTTCTGATATCTGCATAATATTCCATTGTGTATATGTACCATAGTTTCTTTAACCATTCATGTATTGAGGGACATCTAGGCTGTTTCCAGAGTCTGGCTATTGTAAACAACACTGCAATGAATATAGGTGTGAGAAAGGGATTTTTGTATTGTATTTTTGTGTTTCTAGGATATATCCCTAGGAGTGGTACAGCTGGATCATATGGGAGTTCAACTTCCAGTTTTCAGAGAAATCTCCATATCGCTTTCCACAAAGGTTTGACCAGATGGCATTCCCATCAGCAGTGAATGAGTTCCTTTATCTCCACATCCCACCAGCACTGCTTGTTCTCATTCTTTCTGATGTGTGCCAATCTTTGTGGCGTGAGATGGTACCTCACAGTTGTTTTGATTTGCATCTCCCTGATGATTAGTGATGTGGAGCATTTTTTCATGTGCCTTTTAGCCATTTGTATTTCTTTTTTGTCAAAGTGTCTGTTCATTTCTTCTCCCCATTGTTATGGGTTTAGATTGTTTTTTCTTGTAAAGTTCTGTTAGTGCCTTGTATATTTTGGATATTAACCCCTTATCTGATGGGTATTGGGTGAATAGTTTCTCCCACTCAGTGGGTGGCTATTGTATTCTGGGCACTATTTCTTTTGAGATGCAGAAGCTTCTCAGCTTAATATAATACCATCTATTTATTTCTGCTTTTCCTTGTTTGGAGAGTACTGTTTTCTCTTTTAAGATACCTTTAGCCTCAATGTCATGGAGTGTTTGACCTACATATTGTTCTATATACTTTATGGTTTCAGGTCTGATATCTAGGTCTTTAATTCATTTGGATTTTACCTTTGTACATGATGTTAACTGAAGGTCTATGTTCGTTTTTTTTCCAAGTGGCTAGTCAGTTGTGCCAACACCATTTATTGAACAGGCCTTCCCTGTTCCATTTAGGATTTCTTGCACCTTTATCAAAAATTAGGTGGCAGTATATCTGGGGAACATACTCTGAGTACTCAATCCTGTTCCACTGATCTGAGGGTCTGTCTTTATTTTAATACCATGCTGTTTTAATAACTATTGCTTTGTAATACAGTTTAAAGTTGGGGTATGTAATACCTCTCATATTCCTTTTTACCAAATATTGCTTTAGCTATTCGTGGGTGTTTATTGTTTCAAATACATTTCAGAAGTGTTTGATCCACTTATTTGAAAAATGTCATGGGTATCTTTAGAGGGATCACATTAAATCTGTACAAAGCTTTGGGACTATTGTTATTTTAATGATACTATCCTGCCAATCCAAGAGCAGGGTATGGATTTTCTTTTCCGTGTGTCTTCTCTTATTTCTTTAGCAGGGTTTTATAGTTTTCTGGGTGGGGTGTATATATTACTACTGAAACTCAACTACAAACATGTTTGTAACCATGGTGCTTAAATACAGACATTATTCATTCTTTGATCTGTTCAAAAGCCAAGATCGTTATATACAAGACTGACTGTGACAACCATTACTGGGCAGAACTTATCCTGGGACCAATAAAAAAAAACCCTAGCCTAGGCCTTGGTCTACGATCCTTACATCTACCAAGATCTCTA
This sequence comes from Suncus etruscus, assembly GCF_024139225.1. Classification (NCBI taxonomy): domain Eukaryota; kingdom Metazoa; phylum Chordata; class Mammalia; order Eulipotyphla; family Soricidae; genus Suncus; species Suncus etruscus. Next base: position 72,408,511 of record NC_064868.1, on the reverse strand, counting down.
ATTCCAGAGGTCTGACTAAGACAAATTCAACTGAACTGGTCTTCTGTAAACATAATGAAAGACTCTATCATCCTAGGATCAGTGCAAAAACCAAGACCACCAACTACAGAAGACTGATTAAAATAACAGTAATGGAACAGAAATTCTAGAACCATAAAGAAAGACTTCATCATAGGCTCCATTCTTTGACCTGTGTAGATACCAAAATCGCTAGATACAGAGGTCTGATTTTATTATCCATGATGGAACAGTAGTTTTCCATACACAACAAAACGACCTAGGGGAGAGTAACTGAAAGTGTATGTAGCCTGCAGTTATTCCCATGACAGTATACTTCAAGAGAGGAGAAACCCTGTATCTCATAGGCCAAAGGAATTCCCTTTCTAATGTCCCCAATATTTACTGTGCATATGCACACAAAAAAGAAAAGCAACAAAAAATAATTTTGAGGGGTTTTTGTTATTGTTGTTGCTGTTGTTGTATTCATTTTTTGCATTTTGTTTTGTTTTTATTTCAGGACTGTGGTTATTGTGTGGTGGTTGTCTATATTGCTCTGGTGTGTTTTGGATTTTCTGTTTGATTTTTCTTTTTGTCCTGTTGATGTGTTTCTCTTCCTTTTTACCTTTCTTCTCCCAAATTAATATTTATCGCCTCTAGTCTAGAAGGACTCGGCCCATTATTTGCTTGTTTGATTTTTACCCCATTTTACTTTTTCCTTTTCCTCAAACAAAACCACATAACTTGAACCATCTTGTTCCGCCTCTCAAACTGAAGGGGAAACAGTGGACCAAACAGTTGTATGATCACTAAGTAGTAATAAAAATGATCAGACTTAAACACCAAACCCAATCCAATGACAACAAATCGATACCCAAGTTACAACAAGCCAGACACAGAGGGGACCACTTATACTAGCAGCCCAGAGGATAAGGGAGGGAAATATGGGATGCATGCTGGGATCGGGAGTGGAGGAAGGACAACTTTGGTGGTGGGAATTCCCCTGATTCAATGTCACTAAGTACTTAAAATATTATTGTGAAAGATATGTAATCCACTTTGGTCAAAATAAAAATTATTATAAAAATAAGACTTAGATTAAAAATACTGTCAAAATTTAAAAAATGCAGACATTATTAGAGAAAATAAAAACAATGCTTTCACCCACCTCAAAAAAGAAAATAAAATGAAAATACATAAATGTAGTAAGATGGATACTTACATGGACATCAAATAGCATTGTTTGGTCAGTTGTAGAATAAGGAGATGATGCTTTGGATCTCCTCCTAGGCTTAGGACTTTCTTCCTCGGATGATTCTGTGGCATAACAAAAATACAGTGATAAAGATGGAGATCATACACATTGCCCTCATTTATATAGTATAGCAATTCAATCCCCTTTCATTTTTGTGGAGTTTCTTGTGATTCTGTTCATGAAATAGTATCTGATAAATTGTTATGGGACTATGATTGATCCTAAATTATGTTTTCTAGTCAACAAGCTCAAGATTTGTTGTATCTGGACACCTACACAAGTTATGTTTTTAGTGATATGTGCATGTTTGCTAAATACTTTTATCAGTAAGACTTATAAACAGATTGATAACAATAAAATAAAGCATTAAAAACAGAAAGACCTGCGAGATATCATGGAATTCCCTTGTCCAAAAATATAAGGGGGTAAAAGTATATCAGATTTAAAAAAAGAAGTGAGTGGGCTTTATTAATTTTTTCAATAGCCCAATTTCCACTAAGAGATATTCTTCAGAGTTTAAATATAAGTGAGAAGTGACAACTGAAAAAAGAAAACATATTCCTTTTCATATATCTAGATGTTTGTATGGCATTGCTCTGCAACAAAACTTACTGTAGTAATAGATATTTATTAAATCTTCATTATCCAATACAGTAGCTACTACCCACAGGAAGCGACTAAATATTTAATGTATGCTCAGTGTTCCCAAGGGATTGAATTATTAATTCCATTTTTATTTTTTTAAAAAAAGTTTAGCTATTTATGACTATCTGCTATTGCAATATACAGTTGAATTCCATAGAATAAGTATTTACATTTGTTTTGGTTTGGGGGCCACAATCAGCAATGCTCAGGGCTTACTTCTGGCTCTGAGCCCAGAGATCACTACTGTTTGACCAGGATTTAATTTGTGTTGACTATATGCAGGCTAAGTGCCATATCTACTTGTACTATTTTGTTTAATTTGCAATTTTATCTGATTGTAATTTAGGATTTGACGGTAAGGGCCAGTGACAATACAAAACAGGTTCAAAATTAATAGTTCTGGTAGGTATACTTAGATAAAGCCTCAGTAAAGAGACACTAATGTTTTGTGTGCCTGGATTTTAAAAATAAATAGTAAAATTACTCTTGTAGTTATAAAAGAATCAAAACATAGACACTACAGTTTCAGAAAACATTTATTTGCAAGCACTATCCAGTATTATACTGAACACATCTGACAATTTCTATCTGCATCACCTGGCAGTGCTGTACTTTTGTCAATTAATAAGCCTCTGCAGGAAATTATTTTTTCAAGTCTATTGATGTTTCAATAAGATAAGTAAGAAGTGGGGCCAGAGCAATAGAACAGAGGTAGGATGTTTGCCTTGCACGCAGCTGACCCACGATAGCCCTGGGCTTGATCCATGGCGTCCCATATGGTTACCTAAGCTCAGAGCGATTTCTGAGCGCATATCCAGGAGTAACCCCTGAAAATCACTCAGTGTTGCCAAAAAATCAAAAAAAAATAAGAAGTTTGTGTAAATGTCTCATGTTTCAAGGAAAACTTGTAGAAGATCATCTTGAAGTACTCTGAATGAAGCATGCAATATCATAGAAATGTCATATGGTCTATTTAGCACAACATAATTAAAGAATACCATCATGGAGCTGAAAGAAACATCAGTATTTATTAAATAAAAACTATGTTCATCTCACCCAAGATGTCACATTGCTCTGAAGCCTAATCCAGAATTTATTATTCCCAGGAAAATGAATAAACTTTAAAATCTTGACTTTAAATTTTAGCAATATTAGCCCCATTGAGAAAAATAAAGTCTGAGGGAAAAAATCCTCATGTTAGTTTTCATGGAAGCTTATTAAATTTCTCAAAAATTAAATTTTTGCATGAAGACACATTACTATAAAAATGTTGCTTATAAAAGGGAGGAGGAATTTTGGATGAATGTTTACTTTTTAAAGACTCTGTCAAAAATAATGCTGCTACCAGTTTAATAATAATGTCTCTAAGGAATAAAATTTTTATATTTAGATATTGAAAATATGAATTTCAAAAAGAATACATGTTATCTTTGTAAATTTTTAGTAAAATATGTATGATACATTTTTACAGATGACTTGGGATTCATTCAGGCTTTTTTCCCTTCATCATCTATTTGGATTGTTTAAAATAAGATGACATCTGCTTATCACTGCTTCAACTTGTTCAGAGAGTGCTGTTTTCTCTTTGAAGATGCCTTTAGTCTCAATGTTATGGAGTGTTTTTACCTACATGTTGTTCTATATATCTGATGGTTTCAGGCCTAATATCAAGGTCTTTAAACCATTTGGATTTTATCTTTGTGCATGGTGTTAGATGGAGGTCTGAGTTCACTTTTTTGCAAGTGGCTGACCAGTTGTGCCAACACCACTTGTTAAAGAGGCTTTCCTTGATCCATTTTGAATTTCTTGCTCCTTTATCCAAGATTGTATGTCTTGGGAGCATTCTCTGAATACATATGTTTATTACCCTTATATGAGGTTCTATCTTTCTTCCAATACCATGCTGTTTTAGTAACTATTGCTCTATAATACAATTTAAAGTTAGGGAAAGTGAAGCCTAAAATATTACTTTTCCCAAGAGTTGCTCTAGCTATTCTAGGTTGTTTATTGTTCCAAATGAATTTCAGGAGTGTTTGATCCACTTCTTTGAAGAATATCATGGGTATCTTTAGAGGAATTGCATTAAATCTGTACAATTCTTTGGGGAGTATTGCCATTTTAATGATGTTAATCTTCCCAATCCATGAGCATGGTATGTGTCTTCTTTTCCTTGTGTCCTCTTTTATTCCTTGAAGCAGGGTTTTGTAGTTTTCTTTGTATAGGTCCTTCACCTATATGGTTAAGTTGACTCAAGATATTTGAGTTTGTGTTACTAATGTGAATGGGATTATTTTTTAATGTCCGTTTCTTCTTTACCATTATTGGTTTCCAAGAAGCCCATTGATTTTTGCATGTTAATTTTGTAGTTGCCACTTTGCTATATAAATCTACTGTTTCTAGAAGCTTTTTGGTGGAGTCTTCAGAGTTTTAAATATAGTATCATGTCATCTGAAAACAACGAGAACCCAATTTCTTCCTTTTCTATCTGAATGCCCTAGATATTTTTTCCTTGCCTAATCACTATGGAAAGAACTTCCAGCACTATTCTGAATAGGAGTGATGAGAGAGGATAGCCTTGTCTTGTACCAGATTTTAGAGGAAAGGCTTTTAATTTTTAATATCCATTGGGAATAATATTTGCCATTGCCATTGAGTTGTGGTAGATGTCCTTGACTATAAGGAGAAAAGTTCCTTCCATTCCCATCTTGATGAGTTATTTTTTTTTTATCAAGAATGGGTGTTCAAACTAATCAAATGCTTTCTTTGTATCTTTTGATGTGATCATATGTTTTTTATTTTTCTTTTTGCAATATGGTGTATTATGTTGATCAATTTTCATATGTTAACCATCCTTGCATTCCTGGAATGAAACCTACTTGCTCATGATGACTTTCTTGATGAAGCATTGTATCCTATATGCTAGAATTTTGTTGAAGATCTTTGCATCTGTGTTCATCAGATATATTAGTCTGTAGTTTTCCTTTTTGCAGCATCTCTGTCTGGTATTGGTATCAGTGTAATGATAGCTTCATAAAACCTATTTGGAGTTGTTCCTGATTCTTCAATTTCATGAAAAAGCCTGAATAGGATAGGTAGTAGTTCCTCTTGAAAGGTCTAAAAGAATTCATTAGTGAATCCATTTGGGCCTGGGCTTTTGTTTTTGGGAAGACATTTGGTTACTATTTTAATTTCCTCAGTAGTAATGGATCTGTACAGATATGCTAGATCATCCTGGTTTAACCATGGAAGATTATGAGTCCAAGAATTTATCCATTTCTTCCAGATTCTCATATTTCATGGCATAGAGTTTCTCAAAGTAGTCTGATTACCCTTTGAATCTCTGCAATATCTATAGAGAACTCCCCTTTTCATTTTGAATCTGGTTTTTTAAAATCAAGTTTCTCTCTCTCACACAAGTTTCTTTGTGAGTTTTGCTAGTGGTTTATAAATCGTGTTTATTTTTTAAAGACCCAACTTTCATTGATCTTTCAGATTGTTTATTTGATTTTCATTTCTTTGATTTCTGCTCTAAGCTTAGCTATTTTTCTATCTATTTTTGGCTCCCTTTGTTGATAGTTATCTAATTTTAAAAGCTATTTCATTAGCTTTTTATATAGGCTCATTTTTTCTTTTCTAATGTGTGCTTGCAAAGTAATAATTTTCCTCTTAGTACTGCTTTTTTCTGTGTCCCATAATTTCTGATAAATTGTGCCATCATTGTTATTTGTTTCCAGGAATGTTTTGATTTCTTCTTTTATTTAATCTATGAGCCACTGGTTGTTCAGTAGTGAGCTGTTAATTCCCAGGTGTTAGTGTTTTTCTTCTGTGTCCCTTTGTAGTTCACTTCTAATATCAGTGTTTTGTGATCTGCGAAGGTAGTCTGTACAATTTCTATCATCTTGACTTTATGGAGATATGTTTTATGAGCTAGAATGTGGTCTATCCTGTAGAATGACCCATGTGCATTGGAGAAGAAAGTGTATCCATTTTATATATATATATATATAAATATATACACTAGTCCACTTTTTTAAATTTCTGTTTTCAGATCTCTTATATTCTTTTTGTATATATATATATATATATATATATATATATATATATATATACACTAGTCCACTTTTTTAAATTTCTGTTTTCAGATCTCTTATATTCTTTTTGGGTTTCAGCCTGGTTGATCTATCAAGGGGGAAAGGGCAATTTTGAGGTCTCCCACTATTATTGTGTTGCCATTGATATCTTCATTCAGATTTATCAACAAATGTATAAAATATTTTGCTGGACCTTCATTGTGTGTAAATATGTTTAGGAGTGTGACTATATAAAGCTGAGAAGCATCTGCACCTCAAAGAAAATAGTGCTAATGATACAAAAGCTATCCACAGAATGGTAGAAACTTCATCCAATACCCATCAGTTAAGGGGCTAATATCAAATAAAGATATACAAGGTATTAACAGAAATTAACAAGAAAAAAGCATCTAACCCAATAAAAAAATTGGAAGAAGAAATAAAGAGACACTTCCTTAAAGAAGAAATACAAATGGCCAAAGGGCACATGAAAAAATGCTCCACATCACTAGTCATCATGGAGATGCAAATCAAAACAACTATGAGATACCATTTCACACCTCGGAGACTAGTAAACAACACAAATAATGAGAACGAGCAGTGCTGGCGGGGATGTGGAGAAAAAGGAACTATTATTCACTGCTGGTGGGAATGTCATCTAGGCCAACCTTTATGGAAAGCAATATGAAGATTCCTCAAAAAACTGGAAATTGAGCTCCCATCCAATTCAGCTATACCTCTCCTAGGGATATACCCTAGAAACACAAAAATACAATTCAATAATCCCTTCCTCACACCTATATTTATTGCATCACTATTTACAATAGCCAGACTCTGGAAACAACCAAGATGCCCTTCAACAGATGAATGGCTAAAGAAACTGTGGTATATATATACATTGGAATATTATGCAGCCATCAGAAAAGATGAAGTCAAGAAATTTTCCTAAACATGAATGTACATGGAACTTATGCTGAGTGAAATAAGTTAGAGGGAGAGAGATAGACACAGAATGGTTTCACTCATCTATGGGTTTTAGAAAAATAAAAGACATTATTGTAATAATGCCTAGAAAAAATAGAGATGTGGGCTGGAAGGACCAGCTCATGACTAAAGCTCACCACAAAGTGTTGCGAGTACAGTTAGAGAAATAACTAGATTGGCAACTATCATAACAATGTTAATGAGTGAGGGAATTAGAATGCCTGTCTTGAATACAGGCAGGGGGTGGAGGAGGGAAATTGAAGACATTGGATATGGGAATGTTGCACAGATGAAGATTTTTTTATATGAATGAAACCCAACTACAATCATGTCTTTAATCAAAGTGCATAAAGATATCATTTTAAAAATATTAAAGAAAAGGTAAAAATTAATATAAAGTGAAATAAGGTGATAATTTTATGAAGCCCGACAAATCTTTTATTGATTTTATTCCAATATTATATTTCACAAATCTATAATTCGTACAAAATTTGTGAAGAGGAGCTGGAGAGATAGTACAATAAGCAGAGGTTTTTCCTTATACGTGGCATACATGGATTCACAACCCCATGTTCGTAGGCTCACCAGGAGTAATGTTTGAGAACAGAACCAGGAGTGAGTCCTGAGCAATGCTAAATATAACTCCAGAATCACGATGATAATTATGTATGTTAAATTACTTAATGTAATTTTATTTATTTCTCACTTATTTTATTAAAAGTATCAACTTGCGATGTTATTTTTTTTCAAATGTCAGTAGTCAAACTATGCACCCCTTTACTTGCAAAGAGTATGCAGAAAACTAATATATTTCTCCAGGATATTTATAAACAAATATCTTCACTATAAGAAAAAAACCACTTTAAAACACATTATCCATTATTTGTAATATTTTGGCATTTTTGTGAGATATTGTATAATTAACTTTCATGTATGTAAAATAAGTTAATAAACAAAACCTATTCCAATAAGTCATAATATAATATATAATATACAATAATATAAGCAAATATACCATTACAATATCCTTAATAGTGGCTATAAATTTTAGCCTGTTAAAGAGGTTTGTTCTTCTTATGTTTTTCACATACAGTGTAGAAACTGATAATACTGAAATGTTTCTCATCTCTATTAGAAATCTTCATTACTACCCAACTGAAAAAAGAAACTTCAAAAAAATTACTTAAAATGAAAAAAAAAATTAAGCTTCACCATGGTCAAACCCAAAGATCTCCTTTGCTTGCTTATTTGGCCTTTTTGACACTTTTGAGTTATTCTTGAAATTAATTATTTCTTGATTTTTTAATACTTAGTTATCAATTGGTAAAATTTATCTATGTGTTTTTATTATTTAAACGTTGTGCTTGCACTCACCTAATAATGATGGCCAATTTTGAGGATTTTGTAAAGTCCTTTGTCTAATGTCAGTGGGCTTTTGGACTTGCTCCAAAGATATCTGATAAATACTAATAAAAAGGAAAAAATGTATCATGTACAACATTCATAGACAGAATATGTAATCCAAAATTAAATAACATTTTAATAATCAAAATTAAATAACAGTTAAAATAAATAGGTAAATATTAAAATGAAAGATTTTTAAGTAGCATTTGTAATTCCAGTGTATAGCCAAACCTATATTTTTAAAGAAGTATTTTCCAAAATATGAAAATGTGTACTTATAGTCATGTGTCCTTAGCATGCTTTATTTATTTCTAAATTTTACTATAAACTTATTTTAATCTAATACATAGATATTAATATACTTGGGTAATAGTAGTAAGCATAATTTTATAAAGCATGGTAGCATGATTATAAAGCTACTATTGGGGGCCGGAAAGATAGCATGGAGGTAAGGCGTTTGCCTTTCATGCAGAAGGTCGGTGGTTCAAATCGTGGCATCCCATATGGTTCCCTGAGCCTGCCAGGAGCGATTTCTGAGCATAGAGCCAAGAGTAACCCCTGAGCACTGCCAGTTGTGACCCAAAAACCAAAAAAAAAAAAAGCTTATATTGTTTTGTTAATTATGCCAGAATTATCATCCTCAAAATGTTTAAAATTCATATATTTAAATATTTTCTTTCAAGAACAAATACATGGATCTGTAAAGAGGATTTGTTAGTTCATATTATTTAAATTCAAAGAATATTTTGAAAAATTTATGAACCTGTGCTGCTGCTCAATTTTGTGTTTTGGAATTTCAAAATTAGAAAAAATTATCTGATGTAGTCTTAAAACAGATAAAATATTATATGGTTCCAAGTTTCAGAAAATACTCAAGTTTTATTTAACGTTATTAATTTATATTTATATTTAAAATATTTAATCCCATAAATGCAAAAATATTTTAACATTCATCAAGGTAGGTAAAACAGTAAGATTAATATTCATTTTTAGATTTTAGGAGCTCATGATGCAAAAAAGTCATACAGCATAAATATTTCCCCCTTGTGATTAGAAAATCCTTGATAATTCATTCATTGAGACAGAGAAAGATAAAGTCACTACATATTATTTTTAGTATTCCCAGATTTCTAATATGTGGAGTTTTTCAAATAGCAAGTTAGAAATGAATATGTGAACCTATATCTTGGCTATACTAAGTGCTTAATAAATATTTACGCATGACTGAGTGAATGAATATTGGCTCAGTACTCTATTCTGAATTGTAACTGTAGGGGCTATAATTTTTAAAATACATATATTTAACGATGGATTTCTATAAAATATTGAACATAACAATGAAAATATGAAACATAAATTTTGGAAATTACTGAGTATTAACATCATTAAAGAGATCAAATATATTATTATCTAATATATTTATGAGTTATTTTATTTTTATAACTACTTTAAGCACCGTGGTTATATACTTGTTCATGATTGACTTACTGTCATAAAGCTTACGCCACTCTTCACCAGTGAACATTTCTCACCACCAATGTCCCTAGTTTTCCTCCTGCCTACCCAGTTTTTGTCCAGAGTGATAAGTTTAAACTATTGTTGTCATAGTGGACCCTTCTTTACACTAACTGCCCCATAGAGTTGAGGACCAGTCTATGGTAGGACACTTGCTACAGGTCATTTTGGGTGGATTATACCCCCTTAATGGCACTAAGGGCTTACTCCTGGCTCTGTGCTCAGAAATTACTCTTGGCAGGCTTGGGGGATGATATGGGACCCCTGGAATCAAATCACCATCTTTTCTGTGTTAGCTGTGTGCAAGGCAAATGCCCTACCACTGTGCTCTCTATTCTGCCTGTACAGGCCATTTTAAACTTTCAAAATCACTAGCTTTTGAGAATCTATATTGCCTCTACATGCATGCATGTCTTTCTGTATATTTTGATATTACTGCATAATTGTGATATACTACACAACAATATTTTAAGTTAGTGTACATGCTACTTAGGAAATTTCATATATTTTATCATAAATTACTAAAAGCTTCCAAACTGTCCATTGATGTTTCTTTAATAAAATGTGGATAACTAACTAATGACCAAACAAATACTGATGTTGAAAGAACTAGTTAATGAATTACTGAAGTTTAAGCTTTAAATAAGGGTGAATTAAATCATTGATGACATTATCTTAATATTGAAATTTTAACTTAGTGTCAAAAAATTAAATGAGGAATGATTTATATGAAAAATTCAAGAGACATACTTTGGAGAGAACTTGACACGATGCACATAATCCTGGTTGCAAGGCACAGCAGCAGCAGATATTCCTTGTACCTTAAAGATATAATGAATTACTTCAGTAGTTTTCTAAATATAAATTATTTTGAATTTATAAAAAGGGTCTATAAATATTTCTTAAAATATCTTATAAAATTAATTTTATTAATAAATTTTACTTATGCATATTTATATAATGATATATATCGCAAGTATAATTTCATATTGCATATGGATTTGAATAAACATTGTATATGAATATATAATGAACTATATATTGCATAAGATTTGAACTGTATAATCATAATTTCTGAGATCTTTATATTTTACTAAAAAGTCAAATTTTGTAAGCCAACAAGCCAGTAATATTTTATATCTGAGAAATATGTATCTTAGAAAGGGAACATTATTTTTTCAATATTTCAAATAATTATAATGTCAGGTGAGAAGATATATTACAGGTAGAGTGTTTGCCATACATGTAAATACATTGGCTTTTCTTCCTGGAAGCATACTCCCCACACCCTCCAGGAGAGATTTCTTGACAGCATCCTCATCCCCCAAAAAATAATTAAGTAGGAAAAAAAATCTGCAGCAATCACTCATTCAACTTGTTAAACTACAGTAAACAAAGCTCAGATACATATGATTAAAATATCAATAGCCAAGAATCCTATCTTTAAGAATGTCTGTTTTTATATTTACTAGTTTTATAATATTGTCACAGTCAGAATTTCATAGTTTTTATGATAAGTTAATTGATATTTTAAGTTTTGTAAAGAGAATCAGAATTTTTGGTAATGGTCTTGGTGTTAGAATAATTTATGCATAAAAAGTATAACAGTATTGTGTAGAATCACCCCACATGCCATAGTTCCAACAACCGGTGAATGAGTCTGAATCAGGGTCATGCATGATATAATCCATATCTGGCTGAGGGTGAAACGCATATACTCTGGCAATCTTCTACCTTGCATCTCTCACAAGCTGCCTGCCAGACTGTTTTTATTGAGTAGAGAGACCACCCCATATGGGTCAGTAAGGACATAGTAAGGGTAGATAGCTCAGGCTATTCTGAGCCCATCCAGCCCAGGTTTACATATAAAACAATCCTTGTTTTGGGTGAAACCAAGTTGTAAGCAAACAGGTACAAAGAAGCCAGGGATGATCTTTGTTTTGGGTAAAATGTGGTGTACCTAACTACTGTCTCTTCTTTGTTCAAAAATTTGAGAGGGGTTGCCAGGCATTGGCTGCAGTGCCTGGAGCTGATAAACATGCGATGACTGGAGCACACAACTGCTGTGCAGGCCTCCTCTTAAGAAATTAGACCATTTCTGCAGACATAATTTGAGGATAAGTTGCTAAATTATATACACAGTCAAACATTATAGCAATTGGGAATTTGTTAGGTTACATGCTGTGAAAATCGCAATGCAATTTGTACAATCTGTACTAACTGTGTTAAATATCTTATCTATATAATTATATATAAAGGTTATTTTTGAAGTCTAAGAGGAAAATATTAAAATCCTATTAAATTTTCATATTTTCTAGTATTTCTAAATATACTGATATATAAGCTATAGTAGAAGCATCTGACTGACTCTTGCACATTGATCAAGATAGCTGGTATCATGTTAATCAAATTGAGATCTCATTCATGATGCTAATGATTATCTAATAAATAATTCTGATGCTAGTAAATTGAAGGCTACATTATTTAGAATGGGGAAAATTTCAATGTTAGAAATACAAATAACTGGAGAGAATGATAGAACAGTGGGTACACATGACCAAACTGGATTGGATCTCTGTTACACCAGGTGGTCCCCCATGTCTGCCAGGAGTGGTCCTTGAGCACATCACAAGGAGTTATCCATAAGCACTGCTTGGTGTGGCCAAAAATAAAGGAAAATATGAAATAATAACACCTAATACAACTTGGCTATATCTGATAGGAAAATGAGAGGATATTTTAAATATATTTAAGTATATTTGATTATATTATAAAGCAAGTGATATGACCCAAGCAGTTAGAAATAGTTTGTCATATTTTCCACAAAAGGTGTCATTTCCTAAAGTAATGATTGTTGCTGAGTATAAATCATTTATGTAAAATGCAGAGAGGAAGACATATTGTCTTCATATTTAAACAACATAATGTAGAATATAGTCCTTTCGTTATAGGTTTGTATTCATAATGTTGTTATTCACTTCAGAGAAAAAATAACAGATATTGTTATTTAGTTTGTGCATCACACCAATCTCTCCTCAGCAATTACTCCATGCTTATGAATCACCCATGGCTGTGCTCAGAGGACTATACATAGTGCTGGTTATCAAACCTGGATCAGCCTCTTGCAAGGCAAGTGTCTCACTTTCTATACTTTCTCTGACCCAAGAAGGAACAGATTGTAAAGATTTTTTGATCATTGAAACCATAACATCAGGTTACTAATTAATATCTTGAAGGAATATATATTGATTTAAAATATAATGATCTGAGGGTCTATATGTGGTTAAAATAATGACACTCCTGAGCAACTATGAAACAAGTATTGATAAATATGTCTACACTCATATAGTTAGTTACTCCTTAATAGCCAAAAAAATTTAGATGTCTAACTGTTATAAATTCTGTATATGGTAATACTACCTTGCCCAAACAGGTATTGAAATTATTAATTAGTGATTAGGAATTCTGTGTGCTAATAGCTATCAATACTGATGCATAAAATCGAATGACAACATGGACACTGAAACTGTACTGATTAATGTAGTTATGTGAAAAAATAAACATCATATTAAATAACTTAGACGTAATAAAAATTAAATCCAATGACAGATTATTGAGAAACAGATAAGAGCAAACTGGCACAAGATTATATACTAATTTGTATGGGCAATATTTTTGTTTCACCTAATGTATGCCAAGTCAAACTCAAGTTATGTGACTCTTGAACAGGTATACTCTATCTGGCCCTAAGGTTCTGTGCAATTTTAATCTTTTATTTAAATCACTGTGATTTACAATATTATTCAGAGTTGGGATTCAGACATACAAAATTTCAAGACCAATCCCACCAACATTTTCGATCTCCTTTCACCAATGTTTCCTAAGTCCAATTCATGCCATAACCAGTTCCCCTCTATCCTACCAACATAACAGGGTTTTTAAAATTTTGGTTGTAAAAGTTTGGGTCTCATAATTTCATTGTTTTTGACTCTGAATTGGATATTTAGTTCTGTCCTTTTTTAACTGCAACAATGCACCAGAAACTCCTTGGCCCCTGTCCCCATCTTTCCATGTTTGTGTGTCTCCTCATCCACTCAAAGTATTTCTTTCTCCTCAGTATACTCTGAGGCCTAGAGTGTCCTCCACAACCCACATTTAAACCATTAAATTTCTTTATGCAGTTATTCTAAATACCACATATAAGTGATATCATTTTGAATTTATCCTTCTAGCTTATTTCATTTAAAGTATCTTCTGTTCCATCCATATTACAGCAATTTGCATTATTGCCCTAATTTATTCTCACTATGTACCTAAATTATAACTCTGAAATACTTGTAATTCACACTGATCTCAATAAAAATAATAAAAAGTTTCTAAAAATCTATAAATACTATATATACAAAGATCTATATGTAATACATAAAGATGTTTGGCTATTTCAAAAATCTATAAGTAATATTCCATTTCTTTTCCATTTTAATGAAAGTTACATTTTATTAAAATTGTATTATTATACTAATACATACTAGTTTTTTATTATTTTAAAATCAATATTAAAATTTTAGTTTCTAACAGATGAATGGAAAAATTCAGGTAAATCAACATTTTATTGGCTATTCAATATTTAAGCATAAGTAGATCCCATACAAAACAATATCCAATTTTTTGTCACTTATGTGTATGATAGGAATTTATAGTGAGAAACTTACCTCATTTCCTTTAGAGTTTGGAACATTTGGTTGCAAAGATTCTATTTGGACTTCAGTCTGAACTGAATGAAATGCTTCATTATTGTCTGATGATTCATTTTTTTCCTTTGAAGCAGAAAGTAAATTAAATATTTTCATTTTTGAAATTTAATTTTTAGGTGTTGAGATTACATTTTTCCAAGATACAATTAAATAATTTTCAAGGGGTAAAATTAGATTAAACAAGTATTTCCTAATAAGTTTTGATTTCTGGATCACTTTTCGAATCCAAGAAATGCTATATATTCTCTAAATAAAGCCATGTACACATAAATATCCCCATATATTGTCATGGGATTGATTGATTTCCTAGTGCTCACCTATATGTTAATAATTTTTGTGATAATCATTAATTAACTCATAACCAGAGATTTTTACATCTTAATAAACTGCTACAGCTCTAAAATGTCATCCCCAATTTAATTCAAGCTCTCTTAATATTTCTCTCAAATTGAGTCCTAAATGTATAGGATTATTTAAGTTTAAGCCAATCAACAATATTTATTTGTTGATATTCATTTATTTATTAAATTATTTATTTAATAATTGTTATTATTTATTAAATCAACTCTATAGAATTCCCAAAAGTACAATCACAATAAAGTACCATGTATTTGGAGAGCTTCTTTAATGTTAACATAATCCATTAGTATTTTCACACTTTATAAAGGTCTTATGATCAACATTAAATTTAATACATGGTGACAATATTGTTATGAAATTTAATTACATCAACAGTATTGACCACTTGCAAAATTAACAATATTTTAATATAAAATCTGTATAAATCAACAATATTAAAAGAGTAATGGCAATAATCTTTCTTCCAGTGACTTGAAACAAAACCATCTTTAAATTTTAATAAATTGTCTTTCAAAAGACCTATGACTTTTACTACAATATCAATAATTTTATCTCTCTGTTGTTATACTGGTTGCACATAAAGAAATGAATGCTTACACAAGATAATTAGATAATAGAATTGGTGACTACTACTTTGACTTCTTCCATTTTAAGTGGCTTTACACACTTAAATTTAAAATATCAATTGACAAATATGTGTTTATCTACTAATAATGCATTGGGTGGAGATACTGTAAAAACTTAAGTTTTCCTAAAGTTAACTTTTTCCATTAGGCCTAATTGTTATGTGGGTTTTTAGTAGATGTTATGTTAGATTATACCTTGTTTTACCCAAAACAAAGATCATCCCTGGTTCCTTTGTATCTGTTTGTTTACACCTTGGTTTTACTCCAAAAAAGAGATAATCTTAAATGTAAAACTCGGTGTGAATAGCTCAGGATAGTCCATATACCCCTACCTGGGAGTGCTCTCTGTACTCAATAAAAACCACAGTTCTGGCAGGCAGTTTGCCCTTGATATGAGATTGAAGATTGCCAGACCACATGTTTCACCCTCAGCATTCTTTGGATTACTTCATGCATGACCCTGTCTCAGACCCTTTCATCTAGAGTTGGAAATATGGGGTGTAGTTTGATTTTACAATAGTAATTAGTACTTCAGATGCATCAGTTTCAGGCAAATAACGCCATTATATACTATTCCTCACAATTTGGGGTTCTTTTATTTTCTCCATTTTTAGTTTCTTTTTATTATCTTTTCCCATTTAACTTCTATGGCCTACATATGCATTTCTCTTTAGATTCCTTCTTCACTTGAACTTTTATGCTATCATGTAACGTTTAACAGGCAAATAGCATGTTTTATAGGCTTAACTTGGACAAGGCAGATAAACTAAGTAATGTGAATACACAATAACAATGATTCACTTTATGTAAATAAATGCTGTGAATAGGAAAATTGTTTTTAATTTTCTGACTACATTAATTTGATTGTAAAACCCACACAATTTTCATTGTCAAATTAAATTTATCAGATTGAATCAATCAACTTCATTCACATTACAACCAATTAGAAAATTTTAAAGAATTAAGTTTTCTTATTTAGTCCAAAATTTTATCGAGGTTAATATATGGTGTTTTACATTTCAAGAGGATATGCACTCTTTTTTGTAATGTTCTATACAGTTATATTATGTAAAATGGATATAAATTATTGAGAGACATCAAAATAAAGTTATACATTATATTTCTCTTAACTAGTACAAATAAATATTTTATGGGAAAAGTTATCAAAGAAACTGAGTTGAAGTCATAAGAAAAGATTAATTAGGTGTTTTTAAAATCATACTAAAATTTTAATTATAAAAGAAATTTAAAGATTAAGAATATTAATTTAAATATATAACATATCTATATTAGTTTTTGGTATAAAAATTAAAAAACTAATAACTAAAGTGATTTTTCTCTAGAGATATGTCACTTCTGGATCACTTAAGCAAATTTTTTTTTGTTTTTGTTTTTGAGCCACACACAGCAGTGCTCAGGATTTACTCCTGGATCTGCATTCAGAAATTACTCATGGCAGGCTCATGGGACATTATAGGATGCCAGAGCTTAAACCTGAGTCAGTCGCATGCAAGGCAATGCCTTACCTGCTGTGCTATCACTCCAACCCTGCAATTTTTTTTCTTAAATTTTGTCTCAGTTCTTTAGAAATTTGGGGGTAAATTATTTGAAATATAAATAAAATTATCATCTTTTTAACACAAATAAAACTTTTTGCAATTGATTTTACAACAGAAATCATGACAATTTGCTAGTATATTTATTTGTACTTGAGTCAGTAAAAATTAACATAAAATTCTTACATTTACAACTTGTCTCAATTCTTCCTCATGTTGAGTAAAGATATCCTCCCATCTGTGCTGGCTCTTTTGTCTTTGGACTTCTAAGTCTGACAATTCAAAATCTTCAAATTTCTGTGTTAACTTTTCCTGGAACCATTTTGATGATAACTTTTTTGTCAAGGCTTGTTTTAGACTAAATATTTTTGATTTTTTCTTCTGTGCCTGTTCTGGATGAGAGTAAATCATATTTGATGACAGATTCGCCATCAGGGTTTGTAGTGGACCAAATGACTTTGTATTATTTGAGTTTGGTGTTTGAAGTATATCTCTTGATATTGCTTCTACCAATGCTTGAACTGGACCAACTGCCTCTGGGGGTTCTATTGCCCAGTCTTGAGCATGAGATGAACCTTCAGTTTGTTCCTCTACTGGAATTAGCACCTGAGTGTCCAAATGTACTGGTAAGAGCACATTGTGGTTCTGTGACAGTAGAGGCAGAAATACCTGGGCATGAACTCTTAAGGACTCAGATTTCTCTGCTTCTAAATCTGACTGGAAAAGTTCAGAAGTCAGTGTCTGTACTTCTGATTGTTCAGGTACCTTGTTTGGTTCCATCTGCTGTTTACTTAACTGTATATACATCTGCTTTTGTTCAGGTTCTCGCCCTTGCCTTTGTTGTTGGTCAGGTACCTGATCTTGCCCCTGAAATTCTTCTGGTACTTGATTCAGATCCTGTGGTTTATCTGATGTCTGTGCCTGGCCCTGAACTTGCTGTTCTTTGCATACCTGGAGCTGTTCTTTGGATACCTGGAGCTGTACATGAAGAGTCCTAGGTATCTTAAACGGAGCCTGTAGTGGCATGAGCATCTTGGCTGTCCTCTGTAGACGTGGAGGTGCCCTAGGCTGCATCGGCCTAGATGTCTTAGCTTTCATCTGTGACTGCAGTGGTCTGAGCACCTGAGCTGCAGGTCCATGTAGTTGCTGAGGTGTATGAGCTTTCCCCAGTAGAGATTTAGGTGCAATGTTATGAGACTTTAGTGGCATGAACATCCTGGCTGCTCCCTGTAGATGCTGAAGTGCCTGAACCTGTGGTTCATCTCCATCAGGTAACCACCTCGGCTGAGAGGGCTCTCCATGCAGGACTCTAAGTGGTCTGCATTGGCTGCTGGTTGGAAGTCTCAGAAGTTCATGGGTACAAGAAGGTCCTCTAAACATAAACATATATGTAATTGTCATGTCATACTTTTCAGTGGGGTGAAGCTATGAATGGAAACTATTTTTATTTTTAAATAAATATACCACACAAAAATATATTTCAGTATACATCTCTTGAAGTATAATATACAATATATAATATTTGTTATTTGTATATATTTTGCATGCAATATTTGTATATTATATTTGCTAACTACTATTCAACTGAAAACAGAACTATTATTTATTGAAATAATCAAGGATTTCTTAACAAAATTCTTAACAAAATTTCTTAATAGTATAGAACCATTTGCTTTATGTGAATTGATAAATAAAATGATATGTTTAATTTGTCTATCTCACCTGAATCTTCTCATAGTGTACTGTTCTTTAATAGCTTCTTCTCTTTCAAAGATCAGAGGTGTTCCTATTTATGAGCAACAACAAAAAACAAAGTCATTAGCAGAGATTAAGGTAAAACACCTCAGACAATTTGTACCTTTTAATGCTCAAGATATTGGAAGAATTTACAATGACAGAAAAAAGGAACCTTTCAGATCACAGGGATGGTCTCTGTACTCTAAACAACGACAGTTCTGGCAGACTGAGTGGTGAGATACAAGGTAGAAGATTGCCAGACTGTATGTGTTTCACCCTCAGCCTGGTTTGTATTGTTTCATTTGCGACCCTGATTCAGACTTGTTCCCCTGGGTTTGGAGATACGGTGCAGTGCGTGGGGTGATTTTACATTTATCTATATATATGGTTTTATATAAATTCTGGGGCCGGCGAGGTGGCGCTAGAGGTAAGGTGTCTGCCTTACAAGCGCTAGCCAAGGAAGGACTGCGATTCGATCCCCCAGCGTCCCATATGGTCCCCCCAAGCCAGGGGCAATTTCTGAGCCCTTAGCCAGGAGTTACCCCTGAGCATCAAACGGGTGTGGTCCCCCCAAAAAAAACAAAAAAATAAAATAAAATAAAATAAAAATAAGTTCTATATAAATTTTTAGCTGTACAAAGAAAATTTAGAGAGTTTATTACTACAATTCTGAAGAATTAAATATGAAAACGGCAAATAGAAAGTAATGACAGAAACTAGTTGATTTAAAGTTAGTGATTTAAGGTAATCACTGCTTAAAAGGTGTGTGCTCTCGATATATGGATTCTATGACTTGGACTCACACCTCTCTTTGGGGTTCGAATCTTTGAAATGAGAACCAACATTTTTTTTTACTTAACTTCTGGGATTTATATTAAAGGTCCTAAAAATGTGCCTTCATTCCTTTTAGTGTTTATTCAGTATTGGAATATAGAACCATATGTTTAATTTACATTTGAATGTTCTAAAACAAATTATTTAGGACATCTACACTTACATCGTTTATGTGTAACATTACATAAATATAAAATTTCCAGCCATTAACATTCGAAAAATTATATAATTCTATAAATGAACAAATTAGATGTGTTATATTCTTAGTCCAATTTGTGACTGTCTAGCCTTGGTAATACAAAAGAACCAGAAAAGTTGAATAGTTTATCTTGATAAAATAAATAATTTCTACTGCTTCTCACTCCTAAACAGAATAAGTATATTTTCATGAAGATGAAAGAAGGTCCATCCAGTTAATCCTACAATCTTTATCTGCCTGGTCTTACAGGTGTCTCCTTCTCCATGGTCACTCTCATTCTGACTATGGTTCTCCAAATTAAATGTGAAAGTGTATTACTAAAACATTAAATCACCCTGAGTATTTTCCTATAATTTTCTAAAAATTCATCTTGTGCTTTATGACATTAATATATATACATATATTGTGTATGGTGCAAAGGAATACTTAATATATACATTAATATATATATATTGTGTATGGTGCAAAGGAATACTTAAGGACAATGATGAAGTTAGTAAGAAAATGTGTCAAACTCATTGGGGTTTATTAAAATATCAGCTAAAAAGCCTTTTTGTTTAATTTATGTAATTTATTCTGGTATGAATTTTTCTTAAAATCTGTATGTACAAATTCTTTAGGATTTTCGCTGCTTTGTAAATATGAAAACTTGATGTGTATAACTAGAAATAATTTAAATTCTAACATATGAATATATACATAAATGTCTGATAGTGAATAAATAAATTTGCCACAATTCTTAGCAGAAAATCAGTATAGATACCTCAGAAGTTTTTATTTTCTACTAATTTGTGACTAAACAGCTGTTGCTTTCTTAAAAATTAAATTCTGTTGTCATTTGAATATTCAAATTCATATATTTTACCTTTTTTCTGTCTATTTTTAATAATTCCAGTAAGATGCTTCTTTAATGACTCAACAACTTGTCCTTCATTTTTTATATTTTGAACAAATGGATGACGAAGCATGCTTGCAGATGTAGGACGAAATAGGAAATTTTTTATCATGCACTTTTCCATGAAATTGTGGAATTTGCGAGACCTAAAAAAGTTAAAAGATAAAAATGTTTTTAGGCTTACCACATTTTTCCCCACTCCCATCTGTATGCTTCTCTCAAGATCATAGTTTTGGGTAGTTGTTTCTAGATAAAACTACCTTTCAAATTGTCAATTTATTGCAATTTTACAATATAAATCATGCAAGCAACCCCAATCAAACTTCAGGACAGACTAGTCAATGACATTTTCTAACCAAATAATGGGAGATTCAGTTATATCAGGAAGAAGTATATGGTAAATAAACATCAAGTAGTAGAGATAGCAATTAAGTAATTTATGTTAAAAATTAAGTAAGTCTGACCACTATAGTCAGCCTTAAAAGGTCATTCTCTGACATCTCAACATTTCATGGGATTCTGTGTGTTGTGCTACAAAAGTATAGATATAAATGCCACAAAAAGTTGTTAATAGTACCAGAAATAATTAATACACTATGGCCTAAAAAAATATGTGCACTCAGAAAGTCTCAAATTGTTTAGCTAAATTAGATCATTAGGAGAAATGTCACTAATCAAATAGTGATTTCTACCAGAAAACATAGTAAATTTAAGATTACGCAGTATGCTACAGTATGGTACCAGTGAGCTTTAGAGAAAAAGGGCTCCCAAAAATGTTTGGCCTACAGGACCCAGAAGGAACAAGTCCTCTGTACTAAGTGTTTAATATATCAGAAAACTGAGCTCCATATGACAACTACTGACTATCCATCTAGCTATGCTGAGAGACATAAAAATTGTTTCATTTGATCCATACCATTACTAAGAAAATAGTTCTACAAACAAGACCTAGATAGAGAATATGTCCCTAACACTACTCCATAAAAATGGGCCAATTAACCCTGGCAATTCTTCCATCTCAATCTTAAAGATACAGTGCCAGAAGATAGTAGTGACCTAACTAACAGTAATATATCATAAAAGACAATGGAGAGGTTTTTTTTGGGGGGGGCTCACACCCTGTAGCACTCAGGGGATACACCTGGCTCTGTGCTCAGAAATCACTCCTGGCAGGCACTGGGGACCACATGGGATGCCAGGATTAGAACCACTGTCCACCCAGAATTGGCTTTGTGCAAGGCAAATGCCTTACTGTTGTGCTATCTCTCCGGTCCCCAATGTAGAGATTTTTATTATGTTTATTTAGTAGATTTTAATAAATTCAGTTACATAGAACTTTTGATTTCTTTCTGGAAATATTGTTCAAAAAGGATACTCAAAAGCAGGACTAGCCAAATAAATTAAAACTCTATTACTACAATAAAATGTCAGGTTATTATATTTAGGAGGTTTAGATATTCTTTATTACCATCCACTGGATTTGACTTTGGGAGCAGATTCTCGCAAGATCACGAAAAGGGCTTCCAAGGGTTGAAGGTTACAGAGAGCTGCAAAAGGAAATAGGTTTAGAATAGAGGAGAAAGATAATTTTAAATCACATCTTACATTGTATAGGGGCTTTTCTGATCTTTTACTTCATGTTCAATAGACACAGAATTAAATAGAAGCAAAAGAATACAAATATCTAATATTAACCAAAAGGGAGAATTGAATAAGTATAACAAATCCATTTTACTGGATACAATAATTACATTGAGCTTGAGGAATTTAAATGCATAGTTTGCAAGCAAACAGTCATTGAAATCTAACATGACATGGTCCCAGTTCATCAAGCATCACAAGAAGTAATTCCTAAACAAGGAGTCAGGTGTGTCCTACCTCAAGTACTGTTGAGCCTCCAAAACGAAAAAAAAAAGTATTGAAATGTTATTTAAGATTTTTATCTAGGGCCCGGAGAGATAGCACAGCAGCATTTGCCTTGCAAGCAACCGATCCAGGACCAAAAGTGGTTGGTTCGAATCTCGGTGTCCCATATGGTCCCCCGTGCCTGCCAGGAGCTAGTTCTGAGCAGACATCCAGGAGTAACCCCTGAGCATCGCTGGATGTGGCCCAAAAATCAAAAAAAAAAAGATTTTTATCTAGAAAAGCAAAAAATATAGAGAAAAATACTACTCTTCTTAGCACTCTTACTTGTTTTTGTGTTATATTTTTCTGATATTGAGAAGAATTTTTTTGGAAGTTGAGATTTCCAAGTAAAGACAAATACCTATTAAGAATACATCTTCTACAGAGTAATATTGTACAAATTCAAATCTTTGTGACTATATCTCATCTTCTACATATAAAAATAGGAAAATATTTTATTGCTTTCAAAATTACTATTAGGATTAAATGACAATCTACTTGTAGGAAAGTCTGGCATAATGTAGAAAATATAATTAACTTTAATTCTTTAATATTCTAATATGTTAACTCTAATAGTTTAATCTTGTCAAATAACTAAATTTTATTCTCTCATTGGGGGGGGTTGTTAGGCCACACACTACTGTCCTCAAGGATCACTGCTGACTCTTAATTTAGGGATCATGCCTGATTGGCTCAGGAGATCATATGGGATCCTAGATTGAAGCCTGATTGACCTGGTAAGGTATCATCCCCTAAACTTTCATTCACTTTTTCAGACATGCATCTATGCCAAGAAAATTCTATTCCAAATCACACTATATAAACATTTGTCATTGTATTGGTATTATGGGCTTTGAAAATAAATACATAAATATGTTTTTCACTTCTCTAATTTCCTTCCATATTTAAAGAAAGCTAATATTAAAAATGTCTCCAATGGAGAGCTATAGTGGAAACTTCCTTTAACATTACAGTGAAGACCATTTAATATTATATTCAGCTGAGGACATTTTTATATTAATGTCGTTTAGGGTCATCTTTGCTTATTCAAGATACTTCTCCAAAATACTACCGTGCCTAATAAGCAATTAATGAATAAAAAGAAGAGAATCTTCCTAGGGTGAGATACTAGAGTTCTATAAGGGCAACTATTCCGAAGTCAAGGTTTTGTTTCAGATATATAGGTATCGATTAGTGAACAGTATTTCATCTGAGAATCCATACAAATGGTATTGAAGAAAGTAAGGAATATGTAAGCAAGCCATTGTAGCAGAATTACGAACTTGGAGATTGTATAAACGAACTTGAAGAAAAATTACAATCCAGCATTGATTAAGAACCCACAAGAAAAAGGAGAGACAAAATGATGGAAGAAAATGTAAGATACTTAGGAACAAAAACAAGATAAATAATCTCCATATTATAGGAATACTAGAGGGGGGAAAAAGGGAAAGGGGACAAACAAGTACTGAGATAAATAATAGCAGAGAATTTCTCCAATTTCTGGAAAGAAGCTGCTGTACAAATCCAAGGTGCAAAAGAGTACCAAACAAAATAGACCCTAACCAAATGGCAAAATATACTGCATATAAGAAACACAGTTGAACAGTTTAACAAGCAGAGACTCAGAGAGAAAGGTTGGAAGACAATTCTTTAATCAATAGCACCCCTAAAATGCTGGGGTCATCAAACTAGAATCAAACAACATAGATATTCTTTCTTTTTCTTTTTCTTTTCTTTTTTTGTTTTGTTTTTGGACCACACCTAGTGGCACTCAGGGGTTATTCCTGGCTCTGTGCTCAGAAATTGCTCCTGGCAGGCTCACGGGGACCATATGGGATGGCAGAGATCAAATCGAGGCCCATCCAAAGTGGGCCACATGCAAGCCAAACTCCCTGTTGCTGTGCTATCATTCCAGTCCCAAAGCAGAATTTTGAATTTAAAAGTTTGTAAGAGCATTAAAAAAGACATTATTAAGAACAAAAATTAGTAGGAAATTTCAATAGCACTCTGTCTCCTCTCAATATATCAACTAGACTAAAACTCAGTAAGGAAATACTTGCTTTGAAGGAAATACTAGAGAGGTGCTTAGTAGATATAAATAAGAATTTTCACCTTCAAAAGTCAAATATACATTCTCCTTTATTGCACATTAATGAATTAACCAGAATAGACCATATGATGGGATATAAAAAATACCTGAATAATAGCAAGAGGATAGGAATCATAGCAAGAACCATCTCAGAGAATGAAGCACTAAAATGTATTTTAACCACAAACAGAATCTGAGAAACAATGAAAACACCTGGAAACTAAATAGTTCATTAATGAACAACCTGTGGCTCAGAAAGAAAATCAAATAGAAAATAAAAAAATTCTGGGAAACAAATAAATATAGGGATACAAGCTACCATGATTTGTGGAACACGGCAAAAGCATTAAGATGAAAGTCCATAGCTTTTCAAGCAATCATTTGAAAGGAAAAAAGGACTGACATAAAAATTTGATTGCATAAATTAAGAAAGTGAAAAAATGACCAATAAAGCAGGTAGGAGGATGCACCTAAAAATTACTACCAAGACTCACCACAAAAAAGAATGAACCTTAATAAAGTCAAGAATAAACAAAAGGGGGAATCACAACTGACACCATAGAAATAAAAGATGTCTTCAGAAATTACTTTAAACACTTCTATGATCTCAAATGAGAGAAAACAGAAGTCATGGAAAATTAATTGATGTCTATAACCTCCCAAGACTGAAACAAGGTGAGTTGGAATAACTGAACAGACCTAACACTATCGAGGAAATTTAAATGATTAATCAAAGTATTTTCCAAACAAAAGCTCAGGCCCAGATGGGTTCAATAATCAATTTTTTGTTTGTTTTTGGGTCATGCTCGGTGGCACTCGGGTTAATCCTGGATCTACACTCAGAAACCACTCCTGGGAGGATCAGGGGACCATAGTAGATTGAAGATCAATCCGAGTTGGTTGTATGTAAGTCAAACACCCTCCCCACTGTATTATCATTTCAGCTCCCCTTTCAAACCTACTCAAATGACCTACAGTAGGATGACCTACTGCAAATACTTTACAGAATCTTCCAGGATATTGAAGGAATGGAAACATTCCTAAATATTTTCTATTAATCAAATATCACCCTAAGACTAAATACAGACACACAAAAATAATTACCTGCCAGTCTTCTTGATGAACAAAGTTAGAGTTGCAAAGATCCTTAGCAGAATTCTAGTAAATATAGTTCAATAATTCTTTAAAAATGTCATGCACCATGCCTAATTAGTACTCATCCCAAGGATGCAAGGATGGTTTAACATACATAAGCCAATCAACATAACACCAAGTCAATGAAAGAAAAAAAAAAACATATGACCACCTCAGTATATACAAAGAAAGCATTTGTTATGGTCCAGCATTCAGTCATACAGTTCTCAACAAAACTGGAATTGAATGAATTTTCATCAATGTAGCCAAAGCTATTTACAATAAGCTCCCAGAAAACATTATACTCAATGGGGAAAACTAAAACCCTTCCCTCTACGATCAGGCACAAGACAAATTTGCCCACTCTCACCACTTCTACTCACTATAAGACTGAAAATGCTGGCCATAGCAATCAGGCAAAAATAAGATAACAAGTGCATCCACATAAGAAGAGAAGAAATCAAGCTATCATTATTTGTGGATGATATGGTACTATATTTAGAAGCCCTTAAAAATACAATACAAAATTTTTTGTGAAAAATAATGGGGATCAGAATGGAATAGACTATTTTATGGAGGATAAAGTAGCAGTCTGCAAAGAAATGGAATATATAATGTTTATAAGAGATTTTTCAGATAGCAACTGTATATTTTTGTTTTTGTTGTTCTTGTTTTTCTTTATATTAATAATTTTTATTTTGTCCAAAGTGAATTACAAATCAGTCACAGTAGTATTTCAGGTACAACATTGAATCAGGGGCATTCTCACCATCAATGTTGTCCTCCCTCCAACCCTGTTCCCAACATGGATCCCATATCACCCCTTCTTTGCCCCCTGGGCTGCTAGTATAAGTGGTCCCTTCTGTGTCTATATTGTTTAATTTAAGGCATAGTAATAAATGTCCCATTCACTCTTTGTGTACACATTAACAAACTTTTACTAATATTCTCATTTCTTTAAAGCAAGGGTCTCAATTTACTTGGGGGCCGCAGGAGTCAAAGTTGGGGTGAGGCAGGGCCGCATAAGGGATTTTGCTTACCGAATATTCGCAATAAAAAATTGCATTAGTAAAAAAAAATCGCAAAAAATCGCATTAAACATTTGCATACCTTGAATGGAACTGCTCAGGGTATGTGAATGTTTAATGTGATTTTTTTCTTACTAATGCGATTTTTATTGCGATTATTAGGTAAGCGAATAATCGTGAATACTGCGATATTTGAACGCCGGCTGAGGGCCACAAAATGTAGGAGGGCCGCAAATGGCCCACAAGCTGCGAGTTTGAAATCCCTGTATTAGACACTCATTAAAAAGACTAATAATTATGAATTTTGTACATTGTCAATAACGAAAATTCATGTTATTCCATATAAAATATTTCTTAAGATGAAATAGTCTAAAGGGAAAAAGTGATTGTCACCCCTGCTTTAAAGCATCACCAGGAGTGTTTGCTGAGTGCAGAGACAGGAATAACACTTTAAGCTGCAAGGCGTGACCCATAATCAAACAAAATATTTGGGGGGAGAAAAGCAATAGTACAGAAAGTAGGGTGCTTGCCTTGTATCAGGGTGACTAGGGTTCCATCTCTGGCATCTATTATGGTCCCCCTAGCACTACCGGGATAATTCCAGAGTGCAGAACCAGAATTACCCCTGAACATAGCCAAGTGTGGCCAACAAAACCCAAAAATAAAAGTACTAAGGAGAATGACAAAATATGAAAATATATAATTCAGATTGGGTGGTACAGGTTCAGCTGATTATACTGGCTGGTATAGACTGGCTGGTATAGATACTTGATGAGAAATAAAAATTGGAGTGATTTGTCAAGTTTATCTTGAATATATTAAGTGATTCACTTTTCTAGCAATAGCCCTATTCAATACTTCCCTGCAAATGATATTTTGAGGTTTGGTGTTTTAAAGTTAAATTGTTTTATATAGTAAATATGGAGTATGGATCCTGCAAAGTGAAGAAAGGGAATATCCAAAGTACAAAATACAAAGTACACTATTTTGTACATCAATGTTTGATGATTGAATAAATGACTACCAATTCTGCTTTAAAAGATTTTTTAGGTGTCAACAAGTGGTGAGTTCTTGGGCCCTTCCCTTAAGAGTTGTTCCAAGCACTATTCAGGGGATATTATATTGCCAGGGATTTAATCTAGATCCCCTGCAAACAATGTTTGTGATCAGCCTATTGAGCTAAATTTCCAGCCTTGGTTCAGATTTAAATATCTCCACAGTAAGTTTAAATTTCTATAATAACCCAAAGACTTAAAAAAAAGTCCTATTTGTAATAGTGCAATTGTTTTGTTTTCCTTTTTTGTGGGGGGGGGGGAGCACACTGCGATGTTCAAAAGTAACTCTTGTCTCTGGTCTCAGGAATAACTCCTGGTGGTGTTTTTTGGACTATACAGGGTACAGGGATCAAATCTGGGTTGACTGCATGCAAGTTAAGCATCCTGCCCACAATACTATCTCATTGGCTCCCAGTGGAACTATACTTTATTCATACAAAGTCCCTATGACAACTTTTAGGGAAAATATTATTTTGCTCTTTTACTTCTCTAGGGGAGAGTCACCAAAGAACAAATGCAACAAATGCAACTTGGATCTCGGAGGCAACGATCAGATAATATAAAGCTTAGAATGTCATTTTCACAGAGATAATTACCATAACCAGAGATATTTTTGCAGTTATTACTAGAGACAATAAAAAGTTGTGGAAAAACATGCTCTATAGGACTATTTCACATTTCTTATAACCAAATTTGCACAATTTCATTTACATATCAAGGCTTACTTGTTCTACTCTATATCAATTTGAGTGCAGACTCTGAGATCTGGAATGTGGCTCAGTGGCAGAGTACATGACCTTCAAATAGAAGACTGAATTTTATTTTAGTCATTGAAATTAAAAAAGAAATCTATTGGGGCCGGCGAGGTGGCACTAGAGGCAAGGTGTCTGCCTTACAAACGCTAGCCAAGGAAGGACTGCGGTTCGATCCCCCAGTGTCCCATATGGTCCCCCCAAGCCAGGGGCAATTTCTGAGTGCTTAGCCAGGAGTAACCCCTGAGCATCAAATGGGTGTGGCCCGAAAAACCAAAAAAAAAAAAAAAAGAATCTATTGGTTTGCTACATTATTTTGCAAGAATA
Source organism: Suncus etruscus (assembly GCF_024139225.1). Lineage (NCBI taxonomy): Eukaryota > Metazoa > Chordata > Mammalia > Eulipotyphla > Soricidae > Suncus > Suncus etruscus. The sequence goes on along the minus strand of NC_064868.1, from coordinate 72,379,387 downwards.
TTGACATTTATATACTCTGCCATACTATCCATATATTGGTCCTGCGAGTTTGTTCATTGTTGCATTTTCACCCATGAATAAATATTTTATACGGCAAAAATAAACCTAACAATTTAAGAAATATGCAACTAAAATAATATAAGCCTATTTTTAATCATAGTGAGGAATACTTGGAATGATAGTAAAAATTACTATTCAGTGTAGTCATACCTTTTAACTAATTGTAATCATTGGAAGTAATATAGAATACCATATCATGTATTTAAAAACGGGAAAAAGAAGTAGAAGCAGTGCATGTCTGCACCTGGAAAGCTCCATAGACTCACTGTTTTCGAAAGAGAGCTATATCAAACCATGAAAAATTATGGGTACACAACTGAAAGCTGACAATCTTGGGAGGAGAGGGAAGGCGAAGTCCCTGCCCTGCTGAAGTCATGCCTGCTGCAGCCATCACCCAGAATTGCCACGTTGTCACTGGCCTTGCTTCACCACTCTTCCGTGGATCTTTGCAAAGATACCAATCTGACTAAACTCTAGGTATGCCTGTATTTGCTCTGATATCACCAATTTTTTTTTGTAGAGAGTGCAGGCATACCTCCCCCTTTGTCATACTTTGGGAAGCCCTGGCAGATGAAAACATGCCCCACAATAGCTGCAGTATCAGCAATTGTGCTTGGAATTCCTGGACCATATGGGTAGTTTTTACGGCCACGTGACAACTCCATCTTTCATACTGTTTTTTCCCCATAGGAGACACTAATTTAAACACTGTGTATCTGAAGTCAGTGTCTGAAAAAACAAATGATGTAATATAGTCAACTAGCAACAAGAGCTTACTAAACCTGATAATGACTTATGATCTCATTAGAGATACAATAAATTTCACAATTTTGCTTGTCACTGTACAATTTTTTAATTTTGCTTCTTTCTTTCCTTTCTTTTTTAATAATCTTTCTCAAACTTACCTAAAAACAAATATGTGATCTTTAAATAAATTAAACTTTATTAAAGAAGTAACAGTAGCAGTATGTGGTAATATTACAGGCTAAGAATATTTCCCATAGAAAATAAAGAGATCAGGGCCAGAGAAGTGGTGCAAGCAGTAGGGCATTTGCCTTGCACGCGGTAAACTAGGACAGACCACGGTTAGATCCCCTGGCATCCCATATGGTCCCCCAAGTTAGGAGCGATTTCTGAGCTAATACCGACGAATAACCCCTGAGCATCACCAGGTGTGGCCCAAAAAAAGCAGAAAGAAAGAAAGAAAAAGAAAGAAAGAGAAAGAAAGAAAAAGAAAGAAAGAAAGAAAGAAAGAAAGAAAGAAAGAAAGAAAGAAAGAAAGAAAGAAAGAAAGAAAGAAAGAAAGGAAGGAAGGAAGGAAGGAAGGAAGGAAGGAAGAAAGGAAGGAAGGTAGGTAGGAAGGAAGGTAGGTAGGAAGGAAGGAAGAAGGAAGGAAGGAAGGAAGAAAGAAAGAAAGAAAGAAAGAAAGAAAGAAAGAAAGAAAGAAAGAAAGAAAGAAAGAAAGAAAGAAAGAAAGAAAGAAAGAAAGAAAGAAAAGAAGGAAGGAAGGAAGGAAGGAAGAAGGAAGGAAGAAGGAAGGAAGAAGGAAGGAAGAAGGAAGGAAGAAAGAAGGAAGAAGGAAGAAAGGAAGAAAGGAAGAAGGAAGAAAGAAAGAAAAAGAAGAAAGACAAAAGAAAGAGAAAGGAAGAAAAAAGAAAGAAAATAGAAATGATGAGGCATTATATACATATATCCATTGCCATTTCAACTTTATATATATTGAATATAAAAGTTCCCCATAAATTTTATCTTGCTCATCCAACATATTCATGTTGCTTTCAGGACCACAGATTAGAAGCAGCACCAACTGACATTCACATCTGTCCCACTTTTAAACCAAGCCAAATCATCAAAATAATTCAACGATAGGGATGAGGTACACTATTGGTGGATATAGTAGTGAAAGTATGGACATTGGAAACCATTATTAATATCATTGTAAATCAAAGGATCTATATGAAATATATTAAAGCAAGAAACAAAGTAACAAATTAAAAAGATAATCCATTGTCACCATGAATCATCAATTATTTTTATCACTACTATTAATCCTTTAAAAATATTCTCTTTGAATTTCCTTTCTAATTTCCCCAATACTTACTGTATCTTTGGAGGAGGAGGAGGAGGAAGAAGAATTAGAAGAATTAAGAAGAAGAAGAAGAAGAAGAAGAAGAAGAAGAAGAAGAAGAAGAAGAAGAAGAAGAAGAAGAATTAGAAAAAGAAGAAGAATTAGAAGAACAAGAACAAGAAGAAGAAGAACAAGAAGAAGAACAAGAAGAAGAAGAAGAAGAAGAAGAAGAACAAGAAGAAGAAGAAGAAGAAGAAGAATTAGAAAAAGAAGAAGAATTAGAAGAAGAACAAGAACAAGAAGAAGAAGAACAAGAAGAAGAACAAGAAGAAGAAGAAGAAGAAGAAGAAGAAGAAGAAGAAGAAGAAGAAGAACAAGAAGAACAAGAAGAACAAGAAGAACAAGAAGAACAAGAAGAAGAACAAGAAGAAGAAGAAGAACAAGAAGAACAAGAACAAGAACAAGAACAAGAACAAGAAGAACAAGAAGAAACACAAATCCTTTTAAGTAGCTGCTGGGGTTTGGGGTTTTTTTTTTTGTTTTGTTTTGTTTGTTTCATTGTGTGTGTTTCATAGTTTCTGGTTTAGGTTTTTTGTTTATTCTTTTTTTGTATTTTTGTTGCTTCTGCTTTGTTTTTGTTTTATTTTGTTACCTTTTTCTTCTTTTTCCCTTTCTTCTTATAACTCCTAAGGTTTTTTTTTTTTTTTACCTTTTCCCCTTTCTTATATCTCCAACAGAATCACATTACTGGAATTATCTTATTCTGCCTCAATTTGAGGGGGAAAATGGATGATACCAGGACCACATAGTCGTATGAGCATTTAGAGGAAATAAAAAAATAAGCACATATGAACACCAAACCCAAAGTCAATGACAAAAGAATCGATACCCAATCTACAACAAGCTGTACAAATGGGGACTAGTTACACTAGCATTATGCGGGGGTTAAAGGAGAGAGATAATGGGATGCATGCTGGGAACAGGGTTGGAGGGAGGGCAACACTGATGGTGGGGATGCCCTTCATTCATTGTCACTATGTGCCTTAAATCTTACTGTGAAAGATTTGTAATTCACTTTGGCCACAATAAAAATTCTTAAAAATATTCCCTTTGGCTTTGTAATATGTTGCCAAAATAATCCAAAATTATAAAGCTTTGTGGGTAGACAATGTGTGGGTGACCTTGCAAGAATATGTCTACATAGAAAGGAGAGAAAAGCAATCCATCTTCTCTACTTTTACACACTTTAGATATTTCTCTAAAAATTCACCTAATGTTTCATGAGTATCATTGAAGTTTGTATAAACAATATTTTATGAGTTGTTATATATCAAAACTCACATTCTGGTTATACTTTCCTGTAAATAAAAATTTGTTTTAAAATAACAGGAATCTGATAAGTCATTTAAATTATAGAATGGTGCAGAAAACTTAATGAAACAGAGGCTTTGATCAAGTAAGTGTGCCAAAGTTACTGAAAGGAGCAAATAATTTAATAGATAATTTTAGATTAACTCCAAAGAAGCAGACTTTCTTTTTACTTCCAAACCCATGGAAAATAGAAAATACATGGAGTATATAAAATATAGCCATGTATTATCTCTATTTTAGTGAACAGCTGGAATATTTTCTCAAGCATAAAAGTCTGGAGTAGTAAAAATATTCCACCAATAAATATATACTGAAACGTCTTTAGATTCTGTTTGGTTGGGACTGTTAGAAGCACAGACTTCTCAGGTTAAATGACAAATTAAAAATATAAGAATCAATTACAGACTCTTGTTGTTGTTGTTGTAGGAGAGGGGGCCCACCAGCAATGCTCAAGAATCACCAAAAGTGATTCCCACATGATCCCACATATGGGATGTGGGAGATTTGAGTCTTAGTCCTCCACATGCAAAGTATATTTCTTACCCACTAGTAAGTGCAAACTTTTTATGCACATATACAATCAATCTGACCATATAATACAATAATGACTGACAAGGTGATTATAGTTTGGCAGATATGAGGCAACCATATAATAATACAAACTTATTCGTACAAGTAGTAATCTCACCTTCCCCAGGGACAGATCTGTTAACCATATTTTCCATATTTTCCTAACCATTAATTATCACAAAAACAATCTAATAAATGTCTTGTCAGTGACACCTTTCCTTAGTGTGGATGGTTGGCCAACATTTTCGATAAGTGAGGGTGATAATGTTCATGCTTAATAACAAACATTTGCCCTAAATATGAATCTTCCTTCTGCTGTATTAAGTGTGTATATATTTGAGCTTTTTAATTCCAAACATAAGCATTTATACAAGCAAATATAAACATAATTAAATTTTTTTGCCTGAAAAATTCAGCACCAAACGATACTTAAAAACAACTTTATTTCTCATTGTCTTCTAAATGACCTTGCAGTTTTAAACAGAAAGGAATATTCTGAAACTGGGGTATCTCTCAAGGACTTTGAGTACTCACTAATTTTTGCCTTAGAATTGAAATCCAAAAAATTTGGCCAGAATATAGCATTGGGCTGTTGAGAAAACCTTTACCAGGCATAGATTTGCATCTCTTTCAGATAAGCTTCTTTCTTTTAAAAACTATTTCTTAAAAGATATTCTTGCAGTAATTTTCAGAGACAAAAGAGAGGAGGGCTGGAAGTGTCAGCTCACTACATGAAGCTCACCACAAAGTGTGAGGAGTACAGTTAGAGAAATAACTACATTGAGAACTATCATAACAATGTGAATGAATGAGGGAAGTAGAAAGCATGTCTAGAGTACAGGGTGGGTGAGGTGGGGAGGAAGGAGATTTGGGACACTGGTTATGGGAATGTTGCAGTGGTGAAGGGGGTGTTCTTTACATGACTGAAACCCAACCACAATCATGTTTGTAATCAAGGGGTTTAAATAAATATATTAATTTAAAAAATCAAAATAAATAAAAACTATTTCTTAGTCAGATCTTGGGAAATTCGTTATGTCCTAGCCCCTAAAATAAAACCTGTTCCCTCAGAAAAAGGAAGTTTGATAGCAAAAACCTGCTCTTTGCAAAGCTCCTTAATCTACATCTATAATGACATCCAGGGCTTAGGATAGGAACTGCTTTGAGATGTTAAAATTTATCTTCTCTTTTAATTCTGTATTCTTACTTGAAATGTGTCTATTAATCAGGCTTGCATACCACCTAGATCCATGTGAAATGTGTTGTAGAAGCTTCCATATACAAAAGAGGTAAGTTGTAATTTAACAAAGGAAAGCATTCTTTTCATACAATAGAAAAAACCGTGACTGGCAAAATACCCCATGTATACCCCCGATTCTTCATATTATAATCAGAACATCTTGTTCTCCCACACAACCTTGTGTGGTCCCTCATTTCTTTATATTTTGCTGTCAGTGCATGCAGTCTCCTAGAGGGAACTCAAAGAAGTTCTCTATGTAACTGGATCAAAGATAGCCACACGCATCAATTAACAAATGTTAAACAATTTTACTCACGAGGAGCCCCTTCAGCCATTTCAATAGCAGTGATTCCCACAGACCAAACATCACTCTGAAAGAAAAATATCACCGAAAGTCATGTAAAATTAGGAAAAATGAATTATTTAGAATAACAAAACAACGGGGCCGGAGAGACAGCATGGAGGTAAGCCATTTGCCTTGCATGCAGAAGGTCTGTGGTTTGAATTCCGGCATCTCATATGGTCCCTGAGTGACTTCTGAGCATAGAGCCAGGAGTAACCCCTGAGAGTTCCCGGGTGTGACCCAAAAACCAAAAAAAAAAAAAAGAATATCAAAACAAACTTTGAAGAAATTTTCATGGATTTTCTATCATTAGTCTTAATAAAACCAATCTTGCACTATACAGCAAGTTGATATCAGATAGGATTGATCTTAAGAAAAATATTATTTTTAGGTATATTTTTTGCTGCTTTTATTAAATTACCAAGACAAATATACTAAAATGAAATCCTAAGACAAGGATTTAATAACTGCACGATTTTAGGTAAAAATTTAATTCCATATACCTCAATTTCTTCATACATAAAACATGAATAATATTTGTGTTCAGCTAATAGAACTGATATAAATTAAACACTATATAATGCACTTTTTGACAATTTGGCAAAGTGATCATTATTTACTGTAATAAAAAGTCATATTAAAGAAAATTAAATTTTTCTTCACTGCTGTTATCAATTGCATTTTATTTCTGAAAATATGTAAGGAGATAAGAGCTAGATGTAAAGATTTTTTCTAGATTTAAACAAATTAGTTGAATTTTCAGTAACCCAAATTTATAGATCTCTTAGTTTCAAGAGTTGTGATGGCCTGTTTAAAAATTTCAATTGCACAGATATTAATAAGAAAATATTAATATGGATGAAAGGCCTTGGAAGACAAAAACAATTTTATAGTGAAAAATCACTGTTTTTATGGAAAGCTACTCAACAAACATTATTCATCCATAATCTCCATGACTTCTAAGGATAATGGACTATACCAGACTGTCAATAGATATGATTGAAGATCGTGCAGAAGGCAATTAAAGAAAATGAAAATGAGATGAACCTAAAGTTAATCAATTTTGACATTTGAGTTCTAGAATCCACATTTAAATTGCTTGGATGAGTTCAAAGTGATTGTAGTTTTCTAGTCTATAACAATTCAAACGTTTTCTCTCCACATCATTTTTTGAGATATATACATGTATGTATACTTTCAAATTGTAGGTTTAGTGAAAATTTTAATAAATGGTATTATTGTTAGTTAATTTATCTCATCCACTGACTTTTGGTATGGTTCAGAGGGTAAGTATGCCAAGAATTTTCTGTTACTCTGAATAATCAAATTATTTTTCATTTGGAGCTAGATGACTATGGTGATTAATTATCAGCATGTAGGTACTCCTTTTCTCATTTTTACAATTCACAAAGCCTTCTGACTATGGAAGATAAATTTTCATATAGACTAATGTAATAAAACTATCTTATCAAGAGCTCGTAAGAAAAATTTCTTAGATTGGTAAAATATGCCTAAATTACAGTGATTTATTTTGTGTAAATTATTAGAAAATATTACCTTGTTTCCAGAATGGAAGTACAGAGGGTAGGCCACTTGCCTCAGAGGCATCCAACCTGGTGTTATTTCGAATCACTACTGATGCTAACACCAGGAACGTTATGAGTGTAGAGCTAGGAGTAAGTACTTATCACATTGGGTGTGATCCCAAAATAAAAAATAGTATTTTAATATTATAATATTTAATATAAACAAGCCAATTACAGGAATTGAGGTTATTATTTTTTTTTGGTTTTTGAGTCACACCCGGCAGTGCTCAGAGGTTACTCCTGGCTCTACATTCATAAATCGCTCCTGGCAGGCTTTGGGGACCATATGGATGCCAGAATTCGAACCACTGTCCTTCTGCATGCAAGGCAAACGCCCTACCTCCATGCTATCTCTCCGGCCCATAGGGTTAGTATTTTATATTGAAATTTGAATAGACCAAAATATATAGTCAAGAGTCTTTTGCAAAGTTTATTACCACTCATTCTGAATCCTCACACTTACTCTGTAATCATAGGAACGCCTTGGATCCTCATCACAGTCAATCACCTCTGGTGCCATCCAGTATGGTGTTCCAATGAAGCTATTTCGTCTCCCATTAGTTCTGCTTACCTGGGCACTCACTCCAAAATCCACTGTAAAATCAGTATATGTAAATAATTTTAAAGTAACAAAAATTTCATCATGTTATTATTTTAACTTCAAATGCCACTACAAAAACCACAATGGGTAACAGGTTTTCATTCAAGTCCAGAAAACTTTGATATGAAATCTACCCAAGAAAAACTGGGATAGGGGAGCCTATACTGCTATTTATATTGTTAAAAGACGCACACAGCTATTTTAAATCTGTGGTATGTTTGCCTAATGTTTACTATGAATATGAAAAATAGAATATCATCTATATATCTTGAATCACTGCAATGATAACATATAGAGTTTTTAGACCTGCCATAAATTTCAAGGAATACATGTAATAAAAGGAACATCTAAAATATATGACCTGAGAAGTTTGTATCACACTGATAGAAAAGAAAAATATTTATTTTTTTCAGATCAAATTTAGGTTAAACTTTGTAAAAAATACTTCTAAATCAGATGTACATATTTACCAGGGTATGCAATTTTAACTTAGAGAGAATAGGTTGTCTTCTATTCATCAGTGGGATATATTTAATGAAAACATTTAATATTTTATCCTCAGAAATTGACAAAATAATGGCTAAAGTTGATGGGTTATTTAGACCAGAAAATTATGACAGAGATAAAAAAAAATGAGAACGATTTATGATGTAGAATGGTTTCCAGTAAAAGAAGAAAACATCATTGACTGAAAAATAATTGGAAGAATTTTAGACAAAAAAGAGATATAAAAATTTACACTAAGACAGTTAAGGATGTATCTGGAAAGAGCAAAACTGTTTGATTGTATGTGCAAATCATCATTGATCTTAAACAATCTCATTTAGCTATATTTTTATTTTTTGCTTTTTGATGTTGCTCAGGGGTTACTCCTGTATATGTGCTCAGAAATTGCTCCTGGCTTGTGGGACCATATGGGACACCACGGAATCGAACCGTGGTCCATTGTACGTTAGCGCATGCAAGGCAAACACCCTACCACTTGCGCCACCACTCTGGCCCCGCATATATATTTTAATAACAGGATAATTAAGGGGCCAGAGAGATAGCCCAGTGGTAGGGCATAAGCCTTGCACAAGACCAACCCAGGATGGATGATGGTTAGAATCCCGGCATCTCATATGGTCCCCCGAGCCTGCCAGGGGCGATTTCTGAGCATAGCCAGAAGAAACACCTGAGCGCTGCCAAATATGGCCCAAAACAAACAAAAACAGGATAAATCATTGTTCAGCATTCCCACCATTTTTAAAGCCAATTATAAGAATCAAAAACACCTATTATGGACATATGGTTATTTATGAAAACCAGAAAAATAGATAAATAATAAAACTTTAACAATGTTAATAACTGAAAGAAGAAACAAAAAATCATAGCCAAAGTTTTGTGCTATCATAATATATTACCATGGGAAGAAGTTATGCAGAGAATGACCAAGTATAGTGGCAAGGCAATACTTTTCCATTTTAATCAAACATAAATAATTTGTGTAAAAGCTGGATAGACAGTACAGGTTTTAATGGAACACACTGACTTAATTTATATTCTTGAAATCACATATGATCTCCAAAGCATGTCCAGATGTCACTCCTGAGCACAGAGTTAGGAAGAACCAAGGAGTACCACTGGGTTTTAGTGTAGACCACCCCAAAATGTGTGTAAAATAAGTAAAATTTCAGTTTTAAAAGAGAAATAACTTCACTAACAACTATCATGGCAATGTTAATAAGTGAGAGAAGTAGAATGCCTGTCTTGAATAAAGGCAGGGGATGAGGGAGGAGGGAGATGAGGAGATTGGTGGTGGGAAGGTTGCACTGGTGAAGGGGGCTTTTCTTTTTATGACTGAAACACAACTACAAACGTGTTTGTAATGATGCTTAAAAAAAGATATTAAAAAACCCCACCAAAATAAAAGTTCTTTCCAACAGAGTTAAGTATCTGAGCTTTAATGTATGAACATTTTTTACCAGATTTTTTAGTGACTTTTCACATATATTTTTCCCTCTATATTGCAAATGTTAGACTTGACCAGAACTTGACTCAAGTTTATGAGAGTTTGGCCTCATGCCAATACAATAAATGTAAATTTTTGGCAAAATATATGTACTGAATACTTAAATATGAGAGAAATTATCCACATATTTTAGTATAGTATTTTAATATTTCATTGAAATTACTTTTAATTATTTATAAAGAATATTTCCAGACCAAAGAGATAGCATGGAGGTAAGGCATTTGCCTCACATGCAGAAGGACGGTGGTTCAAATCCCGGCATCCCACATGGTCCCCCAAGCCTGCCAGGAGCGATTGCTGAGCGTAGAGCCAGGAGTAACCTCTGAGCGCTGCTGGATGTGAACCACAAAAAAAGAATATTTCCAATTTTTTATGAATATAAACAATTTTATTTTGGTTGAATTTGTTTTTCAGTGAAAATGGGAGCTATCTAAGATTGACATACGTTAGACAAGAATTAATAGAAATTTTTATTTGTTTTTAAGTCCACAGCCAGAGGTGCTCAGCACTTACTCCTTGCTATGGTGGGATCAGATGGCCATATGGAGTAATGACATAGAGACTCATTAGACTGCATGAAAGTCAAATACCTTACCCACTCACTGTATAAATTGTGAACTTTGTAATAGATAGGAGGGAATTTTCAGGACTTTGTATTTGCACATTACAAGTGCATGATTTCTTACTGATGATAAATCACTCAATATTGAAAAGTATTCACAATAAGTGATTTGTTCTTAATTACTTTAAAAATTGGGGGCCAGAGCAGTGGCGCAGACTGTAAGGCGTCTGCCTTGTGCGCACTAGCCTAGCATGGACCACTGTTTCATCCCCCGGCATCCCATATGGTCCCCAAGCCAGGAGCAATTTCTGAGCGTAACTGGGTGTGGCCAAAAAAAAAAAAGAAAGAAAATCTTTTGATGTTTTTATAAAAGATGGTTCTCTGGTTTGAAACAATTTGTTTTGTTTTGTTTTGTTTTGTTTTTTAGGGCCACCAGAAGTATTCAGGTTTTCTTCTGAATCAGTGCTCAGGAAACTCTTACAGTGCTGCATGGCAAGTGCCTTATCGGCTGTATATGTCTTTAGATCTGTATGATTTTTTAAAATTATTTTAATGTCACAGAAGTTTGTGCATGATGAATATTCAAATAAATTTAGTACAATAGAGGGTGAATATGTCTCAAATCTTAGTCAAAAAGTTGTTTTTATATACATGTTTTACCTATAATTTTGCATATTCTCTTTTTCCAAATAAGCTTTCAAATTGTGACTATAGCTGCAAGTGATGAGATAGCTTAAATCAGTAGATAATATTCACATGATAGAAAACAGTTGCTTTAAAGTATTTCAGTAAGATATTTTGGCTTCAATTTAAGTAATGCACACAAAACTTACCTAGTTTTACTTCAGCATTATGAGTCAGTAGCACATTCTGACCTTTGATGTCCCGGTGAATTACACGGTGTGCATGGAGGTGAGCTAAACCCTGTAAAGAGATTAAAATTTGTCTAATAAGAACATATCTTTCACTTCTGGTATTGCCATTAGTGTTTTATTTCCAATTGCTTTATAAGCACTATGATTACAATGCTGTTCATTGTTGGGTTTTAGTCAGACAATGTACATCATCCCTCATCAGTGCATCCTTCCTGCCACCAATGTCTCCAGTTTACCTTCCACACCACATCTCCACACCTCTGCCTGTCTCTAGGGCAGGCAATTTGCCCCACCCCTTCCTTTTTGGCACAGTCATTTGCACTATTATTAATGGAGAGGTGCCTTGCATGTCAATTTCTCCCCTTTTAGGAACAAATTCTTGTCCAGAGTAATCAGTTCCAAATATCATTGTCCTTGTAAACCCTTCTCTACTTCTCTAGCTACATTCATCACTCTTTGTGGCAAGTTTCCTACAGTAGGCTGACCCTCCTGACACTTAATTCTATTGTCTCTAAATATTATTACCATCTATCACTTTTCTTAATCTCCAAAATGGGTGAGATTATTATATGTCTATCCATTTACTCAGCATAATAATATCCATGTCCATCTATGTAAAAGAAAATTTCATGACTTCATTTTTCTTAAGAGCTGCATAGTATTCCATTGTGTAAATGTACCACAATCTTTAGCAACTTATCTGTTGTGAATGATCTGGGTTGTTTCCAGATTCTGGGTAATGTAAATAGTGCTTCAATAAACATAGGAGTGCAGAGGCATTTTTTAAATTGTTTTTGTGTTCCTGGGTTATTCCCCTAGTAGTGGTATTGCTGGATCATATGGAAGCTCAATTACTAGCTTTTTGAGGAATGTCCATATTGTTTTTCAGAAAGGCTGGACCAATCTGCATTCCCACCAACAGTGAATGAGTTCCTTTATTCCTGCATCCACACCAATATCGATGTTCTTGGTATTTGTGAAAAAAAAAAAAAACTTTTTGTAATAATAATGACTGAGATTTGAAATGTAAGCCAAATCTCTTTCTCCATCTATGCATACCACAGCCAGTTTCAGAAAGAGTACTTTCTATTCTAAGAGAAGGAAAATAAATCAGGATACCCCAAAAAGGAAAAAATAAACAAAAAAATTAATGTTTGTATACATTGTATACTCTCCATAATTCCAATTAGTCATAGAATAAAGACCTAGAAATCTTAAATATCTATCACAGTTTATTCATGGTTTAGCTCTCTTTATAGTTAGCCTTGTAGGTTGAGAATTTGACAAAATATGGACATTTATTTTTTAATCATTCATAACTAGTACTGGCTTACCATGATGTCTCCAGCGCCATTCTCCCCTAAGATTAACCGGTGACTTGACTAATGCATGGAAGGACTTCAGTGACATTGTTCTAGGATAATAAAGGATATAATACTAGAAGTAGGGGCCAGACAAATAGTACAAAGGCAAAAAATATTGCCTTGGATTGTGCTGAATGCCTAGCAACCTGTTTGGCCCAACAAACACAGTCAAGAGTCTTCTGAGTTAAGAGTCAGAAATAGCTCCTGAGAACCACGAGGTATGGCAAAAAAAGCACCAAAAAAGACAAAGAAATAGAAAGAAATATCAGGAAAAATAAAACTAATATTTACTATGCTAAAATAGAAAAATAGGTGTTTGTCAAGTTATTACCTGCCCATTACTGTGCTAAACTCTTTACATGATATTCACATTATTTTCTGGAGGAGGATGGAGCTAGAGTAGATAGGGATCTCGTGTTGCATGTGGCCAACTCTGGTTCTATCCTCTGCATCCCATATAGTTCCCTGAGCACCATTAAGAGTGATCCCTGAACACAGAGTCAGGAATAAGTCCTGAGCAGTGCTGATTTTGACCAACAAACCAAAACACCTTATATCCTAATTGTAACTATTCTATTAATTCGCTAATGCCACAGAAAAGTATAGATTGTGAAAGTGAATTATGTAGAAATTGTGCAACTGATTAGAGTAACAGTTATAATGTAATATAAAAATGTAATCTCACATCGGAGTTTATTGTCTAAACTATTTATTACTAAAAGTGAACCCAAATAAAACGGAATGGAAGAAACTTTATCAGGAGTGCTACCCTATTCTTTCATTCTTCTTTGGTAAATTATTAATACACAAATAAAATGTTTAAAATAAAAACATTTTAAGTAAAACATTATCCAAATCAGTCTGCAAATCAGTTGAAGATGATCTGTTAACATTCTAAAATGTACTGATATTCTGAAAAGCACATCATACTCAAATTAAATTCAATAATAGTTGAATAATTTTTTAGAACTGTTAAAATCATAAACAAAATATTTACTAAAGTAATATTCATACTAAAGTATTCATGATCTATTGAATACATCACTCTGAATTTAAAGACAATGTAGATACAACACCTGGAATATTTAATCAGGAAGTGGGATTTGCTCTAGTTTCTGAATGATAGAGCACTCCGTTTATTGAAAATAAAATAAGTATATTCCTTTACAAAGAAACTTATGCAGGATACAAGTCTGAGTGATGACTGGAATGGAACAGAAAGGACAACCGAGGAAAAAGTTAAGTTGAAAAATAAAATAATTTATACTTCAATATTAAGAGTAAATTGAGTTTTGTTGGGTTTTTGAAATTTTTTTTGTATTTTAAGGCTTATGACTTAAAAGGACGTGGTTACCCATTTTGATTATACTTAAAGATTTTAGGACAGAATTTGCAAAACCTATAAAGATTTTGTTCTTATTGGTATTCTGACAAAGCTTATATTTGGGATTCTTAAAATGCCCTTAATAAGAAAACATAAGATGTTGTTTACTATTGTTCACATAAATAAATATATGCACATACAAATGCTTAATAGTTTTTAAGTTTTAAAAATAAGTATATGAATACTCACTTGAAGGATTTCTCTGCAGATATAAGCAATCCATTCTTCTTTTAAACTCTGATTTCTGGTCATTCTTACTATATCAGTAACTGAGCCAGCTGCACATAACTCCATCACCATCTTCAGAAAAACAAGTAAAATATCAAGAATTAGAAGGTAATTTTCTAGAAATATATGGAAGATATATTTATAGAACACTCAGTTTACTGAAAACAGGATAAGTATATTCCTTTAGAAAGAAATGTTTGAGGGACAAGTCTGAGTGATGACTGGAATGGAACAAAAAGGAAAACTGAGGGAAAGGTTATTCAAAAGATAAGGCTACTGTGTATCAAAAAATAATTTATACTTCAAGATTAAGACTAAAATGAGTTTTATTATTGATTTTCTATTTAATTTTTCCGTTATTTTCCCATGTTACCAGAAAACAACAATTTCAAGGCAGGAGTGACTGATGAGAGCAATCCTGTATGACATTTTCCCCAAAATATTATTGTTGCCAAACAAAATCTGCTCTAAGGTACTAGCAGAGCATATCATTCAAAGTTTATGTTATTAGTAAACTTATTTTTTTTTCAGAAAAATATATTTTAATAAAATAGAGGAATTTAAAAAAAAACTTGGGGTTCAACACTGTAGTTGTTTCCATGACAGTATGCTTCAAGGGTGGAGAAAGGGAATTCCCTTTCTTTTTCTTTTTTATTTGTTTTGTTTTTGAGACACTCCCGGTGACACTCAGGGGTTACTCCTAGCTATGCGCTCAGAAATCACTCCTAGCTTGGGGACCATATGGGACACATGGGATCGAACTGCTGTCTGTCCTAGGTTAGCACAAGCAATGCAAATGTCCTACCACTTGAACCACAGCCCTGGACCCAGGAATTCCCTTTCTAATCTCCCGAATACTTATTGTGTCTATGCAAAAAAAGAAAAAAAGAAGAAGAAAAGAAAAGAAAAGAAAAGAAAAGAAAAGAAAAGAAAAGAAAAGAAAAGAAAAACCTTGCCATCCCAGGCCCCCTTCTTTTTTTCTTTCTTTCTTGGTGTGGTTGTTGTTGCTTTTTACCTATTCTTGTGTTTTGTGTCATTGCTTGTTTTGGTTTGTTTTTTTCTTTCCTTTCTTTTTTTAAATTTATATTTATACCTTCTAGATGGGCTCCTCCCAGCCTTTTTTTCCCAACAGAATCAGAGAACTTAAATCATCTTGTTCTGCCTCAAAAATTGAGGGAAAACAAGTGGATGGTACCAGAAGCAAACAATCACATCAACATTGAGTGTAAATAAAAAATAATCAGACCTAAAAACCATATACAAAGTCAATAACAACAGAATCAAGATAATCCAATCTACAACAAGTTATGCATTAGCAGTCCAGGGGGCAAGTGGGGGTGGTATGTGATGCATGCTGGGAACGGGGTTGAAGGAAGGACAACACTGGTGGTGGGAATGGGCCTAATTCACTGTCACTATGTACTTTAAATATAACTGTGAAAGACTTATAATTCAAATTGGTCCCAATAAAAATATTTTTAAAAAATCAGATGTCTTTTAAAAAAGAATTATATTTCTATTTTATATTCCTATATAACAGAACTAGATTTTTTCTTTAAGAACAGGCTTATATACTATTTTACATATCAAAATCACTTTATTAATAGAACAAATTAGTCCCTGTTTAAACTGTAATCTAGTTCATTGTTACCAGGACTAAAGGGAAGCAAAAGTACCAATAACAAAAATACCCAAAAGGTCCATTTAATTTTCTGTAGTAATACTGCTTTTTTCCCATAAAATTAGAGACTTCAAAAATTGGATCACTGGTGAGGGTTATAGAATCAAATCTTAATAAATGGGACTATATAAAACTAAATAGTTTCTGTCTGCCAAAAGAAGTATGGGCTAAAACTAACATACAATTAACTACGATGAAAAATATTTTCACTCCACATCAGAGAAAGGGTTAATATCTACGATATGCGAAGTCCTCATAAAACTCAAAAACCTCATTAAAATGGGTAAGAGAAATAAACAGACACCTCTTTAAAGAAGGCCAACAGATTGTCAGCAGGCACTTAAAAAGTGGTCACCATCACATATCATTAGGGAAATCCAAATCAAGAGTGACACCAGCTTGCACCAGCAATGATGACACATATAAAAATATTGGGAATATTTTTTGTTGACAGGGATGTGGTGAAAAAGGAACTGTCATCTACTACTGATAGAATGCTACCTCATTCAACCCCTATGGAAAACAATATAAAGGATTCTCAGTAATATAATTGCCAGATGATCCAGAGTAGATTAAAATATAGGAGCCAGAGTGATAGCACAGCAGTAGGGCATTTGCCTTGCAAGTGGCTGACCCAGGGCGAACCTGGGTTCGATCTCCAGTGTACCATATGGTCCCCAGAGCTAGGAGCAATTTCTGAGCTCATCGCCAGGAGTAACCCCTGAACAACACCTGGTGTGGACCAAAAAACAAACAAAACAATATGTATATAAAATATAAAGTATAAAGTCCACTTGAGGGGTGAGGCCTCCTTCTGCACAGTGCCTCTAGCCCCTTCAGCATGTGGTGGGTCTTAAGATTACAGGGTAACAGCAGAGAAATAATTCACAAGCAGTCAGTTAAAGTTTCATTGGAGTCAGCTCACTTAATTCGCTCATGGCTTTTCTCTGCCATGAGCCTCTGCTGCATGTCTGCCTAACTCATGTCTTTCTCTCAGGAACTCTGTCTTCCTCACTACTTCCTCTATGCTACTTATTCCATGCACCCCTCCAGGCAAACTCCCTTATTCTTCATTCAAAAATCACCTGCCCATTCCAGGTGTGGGCGGGTCCAACCATCCAGGTGGAATTAATATCTCAAAGGGAAGCTTAGGTAAGGGTGTTGGGGAAAGGGATACTTTACAATCCAACAATCCTGCTTTTGAGTATCTATTCCCAGGGCAGAAAACACTCATCCAAACAGATGTATGCACGCCGTTACTCATCACAACATTCAATACAGTAGTTAAGAGTTGGAATCAATCTAGGTGTCCAACAACAGACAAGTGAATCATGAAGATGAGGTACAAACTAAGTAACTGTAAAGAATGATGCAACCATGCAATTTGCTGCAACAGGGATAGAACTGGACAATATTATGTTAAGCAAAGTAAACATAATAAGGCAATATACATATATAGGGTGATATCACTCATATGTGGTATTTAAAATAACTGCATAAAGAAATGAATGGTTTACATGGGAGGTGTCATCAATACGCTAGGTCCAAAATATAATGAGGAAAAAAATAGAGTTGCAGAGGAGAAAGACAAATATGAAAGGACATGGGACAGGGGACTAAGGTGAATTGGTGGTGTCATGAAAACAGAGATAAATATCCAGACAGAAATTAACAACAATAAAATTAGGAGACCCAAATTTTAATAACCAACATAAAATATGGGTCTGTTATGATGACAATCTGGGAGGGGGATCTTGGATGTACTCTGGGAATATTGGTGGAGGAAACTTGTTTCTGGTGTGGAAATTTGTCTAAAACCTAACTATGAATAATTTTATTAATCACAATGGCTTAAATAAAAAACGTTTTTTGTCCATAACTATTATACACCTTCACTTGGTACATCCTCTCATCAAAAGGTGAGCCTGAGGCATACCCGGATTCAATCAATACAAAACACCTTATATTATACCCGGATTCCAACAGGAATAGTCCCTGAGTGAATGGCCAGGAGTAAGCCCTGCACTTACCAGGTTTGGCCCCCAAAAGTATAGAAATAATACAACATATAAAACCCAACAAATAGATGATCAAAAAAAAATTATTTTACTTTTTTTTTGTTTTTCGGCCACACCTGGTGACGCTCAGGTGTTATTCCTGGCTATGCGCTCAGAAATTGCTCCTGGCAAGCTTGGGGGACCATATGGGATGCCAGGAATTGAACTGGGTCCATCCTAGGTTATCTGCATGTAAGGCAAATGCCCCATCACTGCAATCTTTCTGGCTCCTAGACTACTAAAACTTTTAATTGTCATAATAGCTGTATTAAATGGGAAGTATGTTTACATAGTGTTCGTTGAAAAAAGGTAGCTCATTTTGAACCACTAAAATTGAAGTTAAAATCATTAAAATGAGAAATAGTTAATAAATATTAATAAAATTTAACTGGACTTTTGGAGAAACTGGATTATACTGAAGATAAGCATATCTTAATTTTGTGGTTTTCAATGTGTAAAATCTACACATGTAACACAAACATTACTTGTGACTATGTTAAAAAGTCAAATCCTTTAACCCAATCTAACTAAATAACTTCATAGGATAAGTCCAGCTTTATATTTTTTCTTAGACTCTCCAAGAAATTTTGATGCATGTTAAAGTTGAGGAGGGAAATGGGGAACTCTCTAGTGGGGGAGAGTTGCACTGGTGAAGGCGTGCGTGCATTTTATGGCTGAAATCCAATTATAAACATGTTTGTAAACATGGTGTTTAAACAGATATTATATATATATAAATTTTTAAAAATGTCCAAATTAAAACCATTTTTGAAAAACTTTCTATAACACATTGCTATGCTTCCATGTTCTGCTGTCCTTTATATAAAATATACAGACTTTTTAACACATAGAAATCACGAAGTATCTCATTATTTTGAAAAAAAAAAAAAAACCCTCAATAGTTTTTGATTTGTAGTAGTAATGGAACTGTGTAACTGACCCTAGTATATGTTTTATATACTACATTTTAATAAATAGATAATTATTTAAGTTTATCTTGTGATCTGACATTACCTCTGTAATGGAAAGTAGCAAGAATTCTAGAAATAGCAGTGTGTCAGTTAGTTTCTAGATGTATGTCATACTGATCTTGAAACCGTGAAATTAGACATGTAGGGAATAATAGTAGAAAACATGTCAACAAAGCATTAGAAAATAATCTGTAGTGTCCAGAGAGAGCAAGAGGCTAAAAATAACTGTCTTATATGCAGTCAACTCTTACATCACAAATGGTCCTCTGAGCACTGACATCTGAGCACGTAGCCAAAATAACCACTAAACAAAGCTAGTCTAATAACAAATATATATATATATTTCTAGGTGTTCTGTTTAAATATAGACAATATACAGTGAATCTTCCTTATCATTTTCTATAGATTCTTAATAAAGACAACTTTAAGTGAAATGTTTTACTTACAATAAGATAGATGTAAAATAATATCATTTTGCTCAACATCAATTGGTATGATTTTTCATCTCATCAGTGTTAAAAGAAATATTTAATTAAATGTACCTAATTTATTATTAGGTTGTGCTTCAAGTGCACGCATTTTTTCATGTCAATTGAATACACAAATTTAAAAACATTTATCCAGTTATTACTTACAAGTCTCTTTAGACATGCTTTTAAGTTACTAAAATATCACATATAACAACAAAAATCTATTTGAAAATAAATATGCTACCCATTTCTAGAACTCATTTTATATTCCCCATACTACCTCAAGACTGTTGCCAGCCAGTTAAAGTTGGGTTGTTTTTTGTTGTTGTTATTTTTACTATTATGATTTCCAGGAATCAGAGTCTGATTTTTCAAACTACTTTGAGCAATGGTTTTGTGCTTAAATTACCCTGTAAAAGCACAAAATTGACATCTCAAACTGTGGACGTAACCATCATCAAAGAAACCTTAGTCTTATAGAATGAATGTAAAGTAATTATCTACCCAAAGTTGGTGTCTCTGACCAGGTGGGCTCATCTTAAAAAATGCCCCATAGAAAGAGACAATGTTTTTGTGGAAAGAGTACTTCTTCAAAAGATTGAGTTCAGTCCTCAGATCTTCTTCTTCATCCTGTAGAATAAGAACAGAAGTGGAACTCATTAAAATTCCATTCTATGCTCATGGAATCTTATATTGTGTTAGATCAAAAAAGAATGATCCTAGGCAACTAAAAGAACTCATAAGATTCACGTTATTTAATCCACTGAATTTTGTATTAAAATATCAACTAGAATTATAAGGAAATGGAACTCTTTGGTAACTGAATTTTTGAGGAAAGTGAAGGTCAAATTAAGATCAGGTATTCTATTTCTGTCAAATCATTTTTGCAAGATCAACAGCAATATCTATTATCTTTTCTTTATTGTTGAAACACCCTGTTTTACCCAAAACAAAAGCACTTAAGACACCCTGCCTTTACCCAAAACAAAAGCACTTGAGACACCCTGCCTTTACCCAAAACAAAGGCATTCCCCAGTTTCCTCTTTCCTTTCCACCTGTCCCTTTGACATGTTAAAAGTAGATTGGCTTAAAAATTTACTTTTGAAACTCACTCTACCCTCCCCTTCCAGCTTGATAAAGAGGTTTTGTTTTGGCTTAGGGCTCTAAAGGAGACCAAGATGTATGAAAGCACTGGCTCCATGATTCTCTCCTAACTGGTGAAGGCAGACTACAAGGTGTAGGCCACTGACTCCATGATTCTCTCCTGACTCGCTTGGTTTATTACCCTGTTTTAGACCTATTCAACAGGGGTTGGAATTATGGTTAGTGGGATGATTTCACATATACTAAAGACTTGTTTTTTTTTATTTAAAATTTTGTATTATTTTCCTGGGTCTCAGTCAACAGTGCTCATCTCACTCTTTACTCTATGCATATGCGAACAAGGGAGTAGCTCTACAGGCAATGATTTAGGGGCAATATATGATGTTATGTTACAGGTTAAACAAGGGCACAGTAGTATGTACAGTATGTCTCTTAACCCCTGTATAATTTCTCCAATATATGTGCTGGATAATTTATATAAATTTAAATCATGCAACATGCAGACATTTTGTGACTAATTTTTCCAATTATTTTTGGTTGTAGTACACACCAGTACTTGATTCCTTTTCATTTACTGTCAGTCAATAGTCATTTGAATTTCTTTTATTGATTGATTGATTGATTGATTTTGGGCCACACCTGTTGACGCTCAGGGGTTACTCCTGACTGTGCACTCAGAAATTGCTCTTGGCTTGGGAGACCATATGGGATGCCAGGGGATCGAACCACTCTCTGTCCTGGGTCAGCTGCATGCAAGGCAAATGCCCTACCACTATGCCATTGTTTCAGCAAGAGTCATTTGAATTTCTTTTACATTTTTCGTATATAATAGCCATATAGTGACTAATAATGCTTTTACAAGTATTAAAATCATATTAATGAGATTATTTTGTAATTGGTGGGCATAAATCTAAGATTAAAATTATGAGGTAAAAGTAACTATTTTAACACCTTGACGAGATGTAAGATTATAGTCTATATTTTTATTTTCCGAACAACAATGATGGCTTCAATTTCTCCATATCCACATGAACATTTACTATTTTCTATTTTATTATTATCATTCTAGAGTATGTGGAACTGGCACTTCATTATGATTTTGATTTGCAATTCCTTGATAAATAATTACTAAATGTATCTTATGTACTTATTTCCATTTTTATGTTACCCAGAGGATTATAAATAAAAATTAGTCTCAAATTTTGTTTCTTTTGTTTTGGGACCACATCTTTCTATGCACAGGGGTAACTCAAGATTTCCACTCAGGAATCACACCTGGCAGGTTTGGGTGATCATATGGGAAACTTCAAATCAAACCTGTGGATCAAACCAATGTAAGCTGCAGGCAAGACAAATACCTACTCACTGTGCTTTGGCTCCACCTCTACTCTAGTTTTTGAGTTTTCATTTTATGATTGAATTATAAGATTTATTTACACATTTCAAACATAGTCACTTCATAAACTTTAAATATTGATAATATTTTCTCCAATTCTGTGCTGTATTTTCATTTTCTTGATATTGTTTTTTGAGGCACAAAAATTAATTTTGATGAAGTACAATTTATTCATTTTGTTGTCTATACTTCCAATATTCTAGGGATCCATTGAGAAATCTAATATTAAAAGATTTATCCCCTATATTTTCTTCAAGCAGTATATAGTTTTAGTTCTTTTAGGGGGATGTCAAATCTGATGATTCTCCTGAGTTACTCTTGAATTTGCATTCTTGGCTTTAAGCCAGATGATCCTAGCGTGGACCAAATATCCTGCTTTTTGTCAAAAGGTGGCAGCTCAGGGATTTCAACACTTCCTTTGAAATTTCACCCAATTCCATAATAAAATATTTTCTATACCAAAAAATAAAACAGGATTTAGTGAAGATATTGAAGGGTTTTACTAATGCAAAAACTTGATTATTATAAAATTGGTCAAACAATTATACTTCTCAAACTTTATATTTTGTAGCTTATTGTTATACCAAAGTATGTTATCAATTAGCACCACCTGTCTCATCGAAAATTCTTTGTTTCCTGAGATACACTGTACACCAGTGTCTAGAACTTACTAGATAAATCATAAAAATATGTTTACCATTATCTTTATAAATTTTCTTAATATCACCTTGGGAAAGTTTTCTTAATATGATTTTGATAGTGAAATGGTTATTTTTCATATGCATGGAAGCATATTTATTATGACACAAAAGCTGAAAGTACTTGAATAAAAATAGTTGAAGTCAGAGGAGAAAAGTAGTAAAAATAAATTAAATTTATGACAACAGTAACTGTTTAAAGGCACATAAAATACTTTGATAGTACACCTAAATCTAGAGACCAATGAAAACTGTAATTTTTGCTAGATCCTATTTCAAAGTGATTAAAGTACTGCTTCATAAAGCTATATAAAACTTTTAGAACAATGCATTTTCACACTTCCTCTATATTTTCATGCACTATGCCAGAAAACTGATGACTTAAGGCTGAGTGTCTATTTTTTCTGTCCACTACAGTTAAAATAGGGCTGTTATCATTTTGTTCAAATACAACGACAGTATTTTATGGAATAGATGGAAACCTAGTCAGTTCATAATACCATATAAAAGGTTGAGAAGATCTCTGTAGAAGCAAATTTTAAGCAAAATTTACTTTTGGTTCTAGCTTCTCCTTTGTTTCAAGTCACCTACAAGATTCTTAACTCTAGATCTATTTGTCTTCACTCACAGTCATCACTTACCTGTTCAGGGAAACATTTCTTATAAAGCCATTGATTTCTGACAGATGCTAATGTTCAAAAAAAGATGACTTTTGTGAATATGTTTAAAATATAAGTAATGGAGTCATTTCTAGTTAATGACATTTTACATCTTAAAAATATATGAGAAAACAAATATTAATTTAAATCAGACATTTAAAGAAAAATAAGGCTGGGGGCTATCAGAACTCTGAATACTCACACTGTATCTCCACCCAACAGACTTTTGATACTTATTCACTCTCACTCGCCTTCCAATTTCAGGTAATGCAGTCTGCAAAATCAAAAAAAAATCTTATTAGGATCAATAACACACTCTAAAACTGTTCTAAGCCTTTAGGTTGAAATGCATCTTTTGCATGCAGAAGTGCTGGGCTCAATTTCTGACAATGCATGGGTCTCCCAAACAACACTGAGAGTGACCCCTAAATAACGAACTGGGAAAGCCTCTGAGCACACTGAGATGGACAGAGAAAGTACAATAAGTAAATAACAATGCTCTACATGTAGTACTTTGTGGGTTTTTTGCACTAAATGAAGTATAGCATTATTTCCTTCTCATTTTTCATAATAGTGTTAAAATTATTTTAAGATTATTTAAGATTATTTTAAGAATATTTAAGATAATATTAAGATTATTTTTTGGGGGGAGTGAGGGTGGGCCAGACCCAATAGTATTCTGGGCTTATTCCTGGCTCTCTGCTCAGGGATCAATTTTACACGTGTGTAGGTGGCAATATATGGTGCCAGGAACTGGACCATGGTCAGCTGCATGCAAGGTAAGAGATTTAATTCCTGTAATCTCATTCAGTTTCTAAATTTTATATATATTTTTTATCCATGGAATATTGGCACCAAGTTCCTAGTACATATTTTACTGCCATACAATGGGGAAATTATATTGTTAATAAGGTAATACTTCTAATTAATAAAGAAACGTAATGAGGCCAGAGCAATATTAAAGGTGGTAGAGGGTTTGTATTGCATGCAGCTGACCAGGGTTTGATCCCTGACATCCTATATGGTACCCTGAGCACCACCAAGAGTAATTCCTGAGCACAGAGCAAGGAATGACTTTAAACATTGCCAGATATGGCCCCAAAAGTCATAAACAAAAAAATCTAAAAACAAGGTATTGACTCTATCTATTGCTTCAACTTAACTTTTCAATATTTCTAAAATCAGAACACATAAAATTAAGGAAAAATTCTGTTCAAGATCTCCCAGTTTAAACAAGGTAAATAGTACTTAAGAAAGTTTCAATTAAAAAATATAAACTGGTTTTTGGAAGCTTGTATTTTAGAACAAAATAAACCCACAGAGCCTCAAAATCTCTATAAATTCTTATTTGTTTAAAAATGCCATTTACTGGGAAAACAAAAAATATCATAGAACTATTGATAGTTTTACAAATTCACTATTTACATAAATTAAAAACATTTTATACCATTGGAAGTTTAATAAATAGTTTCAAAAATATTTGAGCATTTTCATCAGCATAAAGAAGTTAAAACAATTTGCTATATTTATGCAAATATTATCCAATGAAAGTGAGGTATTTGTGCTAGAGATAACAAAATAAGCTCTTTTGTACCAATGTCTACTCCAATATGTTATGAATTGTGATGCTACTTCTTGAATATCAGCAGGATTGTGCCAATTAAACTGTCTTGCTCATCTGTCAGAATATATGAAAAATGTGCATCCCTGACAAGTTCTTTCCTTCTACCTCTTATTGAGAATCAAATGGTTTCAAATCTCAGAAGGAATATATAAGGAAAAATGAATATAATAAAGTGCAAGAGCTTCAACATAGTATTAGAGAAGGTCTCCTCTTTTCTATCTGTGGATATAGATTATGCATAAAAATAGAGAGAAATAAGGGCCAGAATGGTGGTGCAAACAGTAGGGCATCTGCCTTGCATGTGCTAACCTAGGACAGACCACCGTTTGATCCCCCCGTATCCTATATGGTCCCCCAAGCTAGGAGCAATTTCTAAGTACATAGCCAGGAGTAATCCCTTAGCATCACAGGTATGGTCCAAGAAGCAAAATAAAATAAAATATCCCTAAACATACAAGTAGCCTCCTCCATCACTTGTTTTCTTCAGATACCTTTTTTTTTCTCTTTTTAACTCAGTTTTATTTATTTGTTCTATTTTTTGTATATACATAGTTTCTCTATCTTCACCAGTTTTGGTGCTGCTTGGTACAAAAACCAAGAAAACAGTCTCGCCTGGGGTAAAAGCTCAGATAAAAACCAGACCACAGTATCTGTGGTCCGTCATCTTTACCCAGAATTGCACCAGCAATACAATATGACAACATACGTTTTTGTATAGGCACAGTAAAAAGGGGAAATCATAGACACAGAAACAAGATCTTATCTTCTAGGAATAACAATTCACACTTTTTATAACACAAGGGAGCCTCACATCCTGGACATATGTCATGTGGATACAACTCAGTCTCCATAAGATTGGACAGTGTTAATTCAATCTCAAACCCCAGATCCCAGACGTAGAACTGATACAGCTCCCTGCAACAACAGCAGGAACTAAGCTCCATTGGGAGATTCATAACATCGCTCTGGCACAAACTTGTGCCAGTGTTAATATTACAACTAGGAGAGCGTGGAAATGGCAACTTGACCTAAGACCAGGTGGACCTATCACATCACCTAACACTAAGTGGAAATCAGAAGATGTAACGTCCTTTGAACTGTGAAAAATAAGAGCACTAACTACAGAAAACTGACGTTGACAACCGTGTCTGGGCAAAACTTACTTTGGGACCAATAAGGAAAACCCTACCCTAGGCTGTAGCCCAGGACTCTTACAAAAATCAATATTTCTTAGTACAGAGGCCCAACTTTGACAACAGAGACTGAGCAAAAATAGGGAGCAGATGATACAGAAGACTGAACACAACAATAATGATGGAACAGAACCTCTAGAACCGTAAATACTCTATCCTAGACCTTGTCCTATGACCTGCACAATTATCAAGATTGCTAGCTACAGTGGCCTGATTTTCTCATCCACAACTGAGAGGAAAGTTTCCTGGCACCACAAAAAAGCCCTTGGGATATGGTAATAAGTATTTATGGAGCCAGTGGTTGTTCCCATGAAGGTATGCTTCAAGAGGGAAGAAACCCTGAATCTCTTAGGCCAGGGGAATTCCCTTTATTCCCCAATACTTACTGTGCCTATGCAAAAAAAAAGTGGGGGGAACACCAAACCCTGCCACTCCAGCACTCCTTTTTCTTGTTTTGTTTTGTTTGTTTTTGATATGATTTTGTTCTCTTTTTTCTTCCACTTTTTTCTTTCTTTTTTTCACTTGTGGGGATATTATTTGGTGATTTTTTTTTGGCTGGGTGCATTCTTTTTCCTTTCTTTTTCTTTTTTTGGTAGTTACTACCAAATTTTTTCTTTTCTTTTCCTTATCCTTTTTATCTCCAACATAATCACATAACTTGAATCATTCAGCCTCATAAATTGAGGGGGGGAAATGATGATACCAGGACCAGTCGTATGAACATGTAGCGAAAATAAAAAATGATCAGACTTGAACACCAAACCCAAAGTCAATGACAATAGAATAGATACCCAATCTACAACAAGCTGTAATGTGGAGACCAGTTACACTAGTATCCTGGGGGTGGGGGTAAAGGAGGGAGATATGGGATACATGCTGGGAACAGGAGTGGAAGGACAACACTGGTGGTGGGAATGCCCTTCATTCATTGTCACTATGTACTGTAAATAATTCTGTGAAAGACTTGTAATGTACTTTGGTCACAATAAAAATTTATTAAAAAAATGAAAATCTTCAAGATGAAACAAATACATATTTTTCCTGTCTAACATAAATAATAAAGATTCATTTTTTCCATCTGAAAAAATAAATAAAAAATAAAAAAATTGATGAGTAGCTAAAGAATATCTGCTATATTTACATAATGGAATACTATACAACCGTTAGGAAAAATGAAGTCATGAAAAAAAAGAAAAAAGAGAGAGAAATAGAGATTGTCATGTGTTTTTATTGAATGCTAACATGTGTGCCTTTTCTGTAAGCATTTTATATATAAATATGTAAAAATAATAATAAATGTAATATATTAATGGTTATACATATTATATGATAAATGTATTAGACCCAAATTAACATACCTTTAATTGCATATAGTAATGATTTAAGAAATCTAATTCTCAGGGTCAAAGTGGTGGCACAAGCGGTAAGGCATCTGCCTTGCACATGCTAATCTAGGATGGACCGCAGTTCGATCCCACTTATGGTCCCCCAAGCCAGGAGCGATTTCTGAGAACATAGCCAGGAGTAGCTCCTGAGAGTCACCGGGTGTGCCCCAAAAACAAACAAACAAAAAAGGCAATCTAATACTCTGAATTGCTTTTCTGAAGATCACATTCCATTAAGGGAACAAAATGAAGACATAGTATATTATTACCTTACGTGCATTCATCACTTTAACAGCTGTGAATGCACCAGTCTTTTCATGTAGTCCCTGAAAGACAGGATAATAATAAATATAAAAGTCTGGCAATACAATATAGCAATCATAAAATAAGAAATATAAAATATAACATGTTATGTATCTAATATTGCAGACTACAAAGTTATAAGTTATAAGATTATAAGTTATTAATTTTAAAGTACTCTACTGTTCAATTCAAGAAATCAAGTAAGTCAATGAAGTTGTCTTATTTTTGTTTCCATTATTAGTGCAAATAACAAGTTATTTGAAAATACTAACTACCTCATATATTTTATTAAAATTTGCATGATATCAAAGACTATGACATTTGTTTCATTCCAAAACAATGACAAGAAAAAAATTCCTATTGATGGTGGGGGAAAAGAGATGCTCAAACATTGTTTTCAACTTATTATGTCGTACCAACATATATATCTTTCCACCAGGCACCTTTTCATACACTAAACAAGTTTTATGACAATTACTAATGAGGAATAGTTCAATGATTTCTAATTATTTCCTCAGTCATATTAATATACTTATAAAAGAAAAATTAAGGATTCTTTTCATTGAAACCAATCTGAGTTTTAGGAATGACGTCTTATCCTCAATTTACATACAAATTAAAAATTTATGATTTTCTAACCAATTCATGTATTTTGAGGCTAGCACCTTTATAAAATTTTCAAGCCATGGTCATTGAAAAAGTCCACTCTGGTATTAATATGAAAAGGTTACAACAGTATGATTAATAAGTTATCTCATAGATGATTCAACTCTTGGATGCTACTGAGTTTACTGCTTCCATGAAATTCTCTTTCACAGAGAAATTCAGAATATCACCTTCTATGAAAATATTGTCTTTGCAAATGAAATCAAGACAAATGAGATCACATTAATCTATAATAGAGAAAGTTCATTTTCTACCCTCCCCTCTCCTTTGTTGTTGTACAGTCTGTGTGTCATACACTTAGTTACAATCCTTGAACACTTGTTTGTGAGCTCTAGAAAGATCACAACCAGAGTTCTCAGATAGTGTGTAACAATGTGGAATTTGAACTTGAAGCCTCAAACATTAAAATGCAGAAGCTTCCTTATGATCCAACAATTCTATTCCTAGATATATACCCTAAAAATACAAAACACAATACAAAAATGACTTCTGTACTCTTATGTTCATAGCAGCACTATTTACATTAGCCAGAACCTGGAAGCATCCCAGGTGCCCAAAAAGAGACGAGTAGCTGGGGTCGGAGTGGTGGTGCAAGTGGTAGGGCATTTGCCTTGCACATGCTAACCTAAGAATGACTACAGTTCGATCCCCTGGCATCCCATATGGTCCGCCAAGCCAGGAGTAATTTCTGAGCATATAGCCAGGAGTAAAGCCTGAGCATCACTGGGTATGACCCAAATAGCAAAAAATTAAATAAAATTAAAATTAAAAAAGAGATTAGTAGCTAAATAATCTCTGCTATATTTACATAATGAAATACTATGTAGCTGTTAAGAAAAGTGAAGCCACGAAATTTGCTTATGTATGGATGGACATGGAGACTATTATGCTGAGCAAAATGAGTCAGAGGGAGAATAAATATAGAATAATCTCACTCATCTGTAGGACATAAGGAAAATAAAATACAGTGTGAGAATGATATCCAGAGACAAAAGAGATGAGGATGAGGACCAGTCTATGGTAGGAAGCTTGCCAAAGAGTGGAGAGTGCAGTTAGAGTACAGAAGGGTCTAATATGAAAGGGACATTCATGGCACCCCTTCATTTGCTGTAGTACAAACCACAATGTCAAAAACTAAAAGAGAAAGAGAGAGATAGGAAGAAAAAATGAAGTAAAATGTCTGCCTGAGAGGTGGGAGAAGGTGGGTGAGAGGGAAGAGGGCATCAGGGAGGATGAGAAAAAAACTGTAGACATTGGTGGTGGAAAATACATTTTATGACTCTTAATCATGAACAACTTTATATTTTTTTAAAAAACTGTACTATGATAAACCTTGTAACCAGGGTGTTAAAATAAAAATGTATTTTAAAAATTGCATCACTTTGCACTGAGGTACATCTTGGGAAGGCACATTCTGACATAAGAGTGATATTTACACAAAACAGACATGCACACAAATGGCCATTTGTAGAGAGGAAGAAATTGGAACAATATAGCTATAAACCAATGGATACCAATGGTTGATAACAAAGTAAAAAGGGTAAAAAAGACATTTCCTTAGACAATATCCTTGACAAAAATAAACCTGAAGATATGTCACCTTCAAAACTTTTAGATAATGAATTTTTTAAAGCACATCTGTGTTATTACAGCAGCAGCATAAGATTAATGAAAGGCACTGACACCAAAGGAATGTTCTCATGAATACAGAAATACTTTTAACTCAGAATGATCAAATGAGAGGCGATATTTCTGGAGAATTGTAGTAATTTCTTGGACCAATTCACTCTTGCATATTTAGTGAACTGCCAAGTCAATAAATATGAAAAATACTGAGATTTACTGGTTTCAGGAAAGTGATTTGTAAATATATTGCATGCCTACAGATTGAAGAGAGAGTAGAGCGGTTAAGATGTTTGCATTCAACCATTTGATCCCCACCATAAACTGAGCACCACCAGGTGTTAGATAACATCTTGCTTTTACCCAAAACAAAAGCATTTCCCCAGTTTCCTCTTTCTTTTCATCTATCCCTTTGATATGTAAAAGTCCACTTGGATATTACTCAACCCTCCTCCACTTGGTTGAATTTGTACTGGGTGAATAAGGAAAGGTCATTTTAATGGGCCCAGAGTGACCATGGAGTGAGAAGCCAAGCAAATCCATGATTCTTTCCTGACTAGCTTGGTTTTAAAGTTTAACACTTTAATCCGTCTACCAACAAGGTTCCCCAGCCTGGCAATCATCTTCAGACCCATCGGTCTGGGATTGGAAATATGGCTCATGATGTGATTTCAAAACTTGGGTTTATATTCAAAAGCAGGAATGATTTCTGGGAATAGAACCAGGATTAAACATTCAGATTTGAATAAGCTTTCTTTCAAAAATATTCTGCTCTGTAATATCTTTTACAAAATCTGAGGTATATTGTTGCTGTTTCATATGATTCTGCAAATTTTCTCTACTAAATAAAGCTCAAAGAACCCCCAAAAGAAAAGAGCACCCCTCTACTATTACAATCACTAATGTTACATGCCACATCCATAGGTTAATAATTATTCATTTTTCTCCACAAATAAGACTGATAGAATTGGGTCGGGGGGAGTATCCCAAGTAATGCCGAGGAGATCCCTGAGCACCTCTGCAATTCTTATTTCTCGTAATTTCATTTTAATGCAAACGCCCAAAGATTCATTGATGCTTAGGTTCTGTAGTGCCAAGATTATCTGTGAGCACTAACAATTCTCAGAGGTTCCACTGCAACCTCCAGAACTGCTAAGGAGCCTCCAGGATGACATGCAGTGATGTTCAGATGACCATGTGATGCTGGAGATGGAACTGGGTTGACCATGTCAAGTGTCCTAAACCCAATACTGTTTTGCCAGACAAGACTGATAGAATTTAAACAGAATTAAGAATAACTGAAAATTAGTTCTACACTTCAGATTAGCTCAGTCCTACTAAATATGACATACTTGTAATTGGGAAGATGCATCAAAAGAATTTCTTGGAAAAGCCATTACTCCAGGAACTCTAGAATCTTTACCACAGTTCTAATCAAAGACTTAATTATTACAGAAAATTTCAATAGGTAAGACATATAAAGAACAGTCTGTTGTTTTGATAAATGGATGAAATTTTTTTATTTAAATATAAATAATTTTGCATATTTATTGATAATATGAAGAAATAATATGGGATTAGAGTGGGCTCTTAATATAGAACCCAATTACTTTATAATCACAGATACATTTGGATAAAAATAGAAAATGACATTTGGATAAAAATAGAAAATGAAAGACATTCTTGCAATAATAATTTTCAGACACAAAAGAGAAAAGAGCTGGAAGTTCCAGCTCACCTCAGGAAGCTCACCACAAAGAGTGATGAGTTTAGTTAGAGAAATAACTACATTTTGAACTGTCCTAATAATGAGAATGTATGAGGGAAATGGAGAGCCTGTTTAGAGTACAGGCGGGGGTCGGGTGGGGAAGAGGGAGACTTGGGACATTGGTGATGGGAATGTTGCACAGGTGATGGATGGTGTTCTTTACATGACTGAAACCCAAACACAATCATGTATGTAATCAAGGTGTTTAAATAAAATAAAAAAAATAGAAAGCAATGTAACAAAGTAGGCAGAAATTGAACTGAAGTGTCTACAAGTAAAGGGACAATCACTCTAATATAAAAGAGGCAACAAAGGCTTCCTTTTTAAAGACTTCAGAGCAAAAACTGCCTTGTAGAAACCCTTGATTTCAGAATTTTAATCTCTAGAACTGTGAAGGAATAAATTCCATTTTGAAAAAAAAATGCTATATTCACTGTTGGATACTACAATACCAGTCTAGAAGTTAGCAGCTAAGGAAGGGCATAAGCTGGTCTTGGGATAGGAATCATAAACTGATAAAAGTGCCAGAAAATATCTAAAATGAGATTACAAGTTTGGATTGAAGTATGAAAGTTTCTTAAGCATTGTAAAATGGCTGCTGATTATTGTCTAATAGGGAAAATAGATATTTTGGATATTAACCCCATATCGGGTAGACAATTTGCAAATAGTTTGTCACACTCCAAAGGCTGTCTTTTCATTAATTTGACTATTTCTTTGTTATGAAAAATGTTTTCAGGAGGTGGTCTGCTACCTACTCCTGGCAATATTCAATCAAGTGGGATGGGCAGATCAATGCTAAGGCCAGAGGAGCCACTGGTACTTGGATACTGGGGTCTTGAAGAAAACATGTGCTATCTCTGTCAAGTTGAGACTACAAAAAGCATACCCAAAGCTCCAGGATCTCTAGGACTGTGCCCAGTGTTTCAGGGTGCTGTGTGATTCTGTGTATAGAAAAGGGAACCCAAGCGTGTAAAGCATGTGTGTCTGACCCTATGCTATCTCCCACGTTCTGCTGTAAAAAAACAGTCAATCATTTTCCTATGCCAAATGTTCATAAATTCCAGAATATATAGACATTATCCTTATGGCATATATTAGTGAGAAAATGGAATATATTTTAAACAGAATTGGCACACAGTAGAGCTCAGGGCTCTTTCTTGGCTCTGTGCTCAAAGATCACTACTGGCAGATTTCAGGATACCATATGTGGTGCTGAAGATTGAACCTGGGTCAGCTGTGTGGAAGGCAAATGCCTTACTCACTGTATCCAGTGACACTGAATTGGTAAAATCAGATTGGTTGTTCCCTTATTATCCTTATTTGTTTAATTACTGGTAAATAAAACAAAATTATGTTAGTATACACTAATGGGATGTTTGTATATTATACTTTGCTATAAAATAATAATACAGCAGATTTGAAATTATGTTCTGATTACTAAGGGTTTGGTAACCATTGTCCAAAACATCCATATAAATCTGGAATAGCCAGATAAAATGTTAGTGGGAAATTTCTACATGTTAATATAGAAATTTTATCTTGACCTATTTTTTTAAATTTGAAATGATTTTAGACTTAGCAGTTTCAAAGATAGTATTCAAAAATAGTCCAGCATATGCTTCACACAGATGCTTCTAATGTTAACTCTTATGTGATTATCATGAAATTGCAAAAACAAAAATATAAATTCTGTTATAATATTCCACTAAATTGTAGTTTTTCTTTGTATTTTTACAGCTTTCAAATCTTACCTTTTTTTTCCAGAAATCCAAATTTGATCTATTTATCTTGCCATATATTCTTAGGCTAAGTAATATGACATTTACTATTTTTCCTATTTGTCATAACCTTGACACTAGGTAGACTGTCCCCTAACTTTGGGGCTTCCAAGTGTTTTCTCATAATTTATATTGAGGTTACAGAGTTGATGTGCACTTCTCAGTACATAATGTCAGGGGTACATTGTTCAATCATGACTTAACACTGTTGCTGTTAACTTCCAGTCTTTTTAATATAATATTATAAAGGTTTCTTCATCCTAACATTCGTATTTTAATATTTTGCTAATTAAAAGAGATTCATGCTGATCTAAATAGAAAACCTAGACATCATCTTGAGATAAACTAATTGTTCAATGGTGCCATCTTGTGGTTCCCTGGCTAAAAGGATATTATCTTGCTGAACTCTATTAGCTTCCTCTTAAATACTATTGAATAAAGAAATGCATGTGCAATTTTTATAATGTGTTTTTAATTGCAAATGTATGTCTCATAGAAAATTAATTTTAACTCCATTTTAAAGAGCATATAGAGAATACTAAGAAACAAGTCTAGATTTGTACTCTAGATTGAATATTAAATAATACCACAATTCCTTCTGGTCTTTGTTAACATTGTATAAAAAATTTAAAGGGAGACCTAAATTAT
This sequence comes from Suncus etruscus, assembly GCF_024139225.1. Taxonomy (NCBI): domain Eukaryota; kingdom Metazoa; phylum Chordata; class Mammalia; order Eulipotyphla; family Soricidae; genus Suncus; species Suncus etruscus. Next base: position 72,345,097 of record NC_064868.1, on the reverse strand, counting down.
AAATGTTTTTCTTGTTTTTTTTCCTATGAATTATAATGTCACTAGTGTTATATGGGAGCTACTAGTAGCACTGGGCAAGCAATGCTCCTTCAAATAATGTGTAAGTATGACCTTTTAATGTTCAATCATCACAAAGCAAGGGGAAGAAAATCGACCTATTGTTCTTATAATAAAATGTAAAGTGATTCATAAGTTCATTGTATAAATTCATCATCCAATCTTATTTGAGAAACAGAAGGTTGATTCTCTAAAGAGAGTGCTTTCGATCACTTTCTAACTCTAGGCCCAAATTCATATACTTTTGGAATCAAATAACTGAAGCTCAGATAATTTAGATATACAGTACAATTTAGGCGCAATATTATGTCAAATAGTCAACTCCTCATAAACCTATGACAAATTATTAATAACAATTATATTTTAATATCATTATATATTTGTTTATTTTTATTTGTATTCATTTCATTAAGTAGTGAAAAAATTTTTTTTGTTTTTTTGGGACGCACCCAGCAGCACTCAATTGAAATTAACAATTTCAATTACTCCTGGCTCTATGCTCAGAAATCGCCCCCCAGCAGGCTCGGGGGACAGTATGGGATACTGGGATTCGAACCACTGTCTTTCCGCATGTGAGGAAAAGCATCTGCCTTGCTCTTGCTAACCTAGGATAGACTTCGGTTCGATCCCTCGGCATCCCCTATTGTCCCCCAAGCCAGGAGCGATTTCTGAGCACATAACCAGGATTAACTCCTGAGCGTCACCAGGTGTGCCGTCCCCCCAAAAAAGGTTATAAAAACTGCTTTTAGAAGGAACAAATACATTTTTGATAGAAGGTGGGGCTGGACAGATAGCACAGCGGTGTTTCCCTTGCAAGCAGCAGATCCAGGACCTAAGGTGGTTGGTTCGAATCCTGGTGTCCCATATGGTCTCCGCCCCCCCCCCCACCCCGTACCTGCCAGGACTATTTCTGAGCAGATAGCCAGGAGTAACACCTGAGTGCTTCCAGGTGTGGCCCTAAAAACAAAAACATTTTTTGATAGAACCAATGAGAAATAATGAAGATGAATCTCTAGATTTTACATCAGGGGTCTCAAACTCAATTTACCTGGGGGCCTCAGAAGGCAAAGTCGGGGTGAGGCAAGGCCGCATAAGGGATTTCACAAAAAAGTCCTCAAACGTCATTATTAACAGTTTTAATTATTTCTTCTGAACATGAATAGAACATTAAGTGAAGATCATGAACAGTTCTTCTGAACATGGCATCTTTTGCCTATTCCTTGCTGCCAGAGACTTGACAGCGCTTCTTCTCACAAACCTGAACCAAATTTGGCTTCAGAGAGGAAGCAGTTGAAACCCTCAGTATGGCTTAAAGATGATCATCATTAAGTCTAGACCTGTACTTTGACTTATTGAAGTTCAATGTGGAGAATAACTTTTCACACAAATATTTGCTCCCAAAAAGGCACATGGTGTGCTTGAACATTCGGGAAAGCTCAGGGAAGCTGGGGGGCAATTCTCTCAAAAATTTTCAACGCATGTCTGCTTTTCCACTAATCTCCCTGAACTTAGCTTTGAGATCAGAGTTGCATTGCAGGTCAATGAGCTCCATCTGAAGCACAGGGGAGCATCTTGCACATCAAAGGAAAAGGGGTCCACAAAATTTTGGAAAGTGGCTCTGTGCTTTTTGAAGTTTGCAAATCTGTGATCAAATTCTTCTCTAGCTTAAAAATAGCATCAACATATTTCTCACCACTGAATGGTATGCCTGCATCCACAAGTTCCTTGCAATTCTCTCAAAAATTGTCAATGCATGTCTGCTTTTCCACTAATCTCCCTGAACTTAGCTTTGAGATCAGATTTGCATTGCAGGTCAATGAGCTCCATTTGAAGCACAGGAGAGCATCTTGCACATAAAAGGAAAAGGGGTCCACAAAAATTTGGAAAGTGGCTCTGTGCTTTTTGAAGTTTGCAAATCTGTGATCAAATTCCTTATCTAGCTTAAAAATAGCATCAACATATTTCTCACCACTGAATGTTATGCCTGCATCCACAAGTTCCTTGCATACTGAAAAATGGCAAAGGTTTGTCTGAGAGAGCTGGGATTTCCATAACACAAGTTTTGTGAAGAATGCTCTCACGTTGTCATAGGCAGCACTGATAAGCTGCCCCGGGCCTTGTAACATCTTCTTTAGTACATTGAGCTTATGTGTGATGTCAACAAGAAAAGCTAAGTCCATATGCCATTAGTGATCACTCAACTCAGAAACAGCATTCCCATCCTTCTCCATGAAGGCTTTCACTTTTTCTCTCAACTCAAAAATATTTTCAGGACATTTCCCCTGCTGAGCCAACATACCTCGGTGAAATAGAGCACATCTCCATATTCTGACTCCATTTCCTCTAAAAAAGCACGGAACCTCCTGTGCTTTAAGCCCCTGGATCTGATTTGGTTGATGCATTTCACAACAACAGACATCACATTGTCACACGGCAGGCATTTACTGCAAAGGGCCTGCTGATGGATAATGCAGTGAAGAGCAGTGGCCTTCTCTACACCCTCATCTTCAAGTGTTTTTTTGAACAAGTGCCACCAGTCCATTTTTCCTCCCTGTCATCGATGGCACTCCATCAGTTATTATTCCAACAAACCTCTTCCATGGCAAACCTGAATTCTCAATGGCATCACACAGATGCCGAAATATCTCATTAGCGGTGGTATGGCCATGTATTGGAATTATTGTGAGCAGCTCCTCTGTCAATTCAAAATTGCAATCAACACCACGGACATAAATTGTGAGCTGCACAGTGTCTGTTATATCTGTGCCCTCATCAAGAACAACTGAGTATGCATCAAAACATTTGGCTTTCTCACACAGTTGATGATAAATGTCACTTGACATGTCAGAAATGCGCTCTGGCACAGTGTTGGCAGAAAGGCTGACTTTGCTAAACTGACCTTTCTTCTCCAGACAGATAATACTTGCAGCCTGTAACATGCATTTTTTAACAAACTCTCCTTCTGTGAATGGTTTCTCTGTCTAGCAATCATCTCACTAACCATGTAACTAGCTTCGACTGATGCAACATTCTCTTTGGTTGCTTTCTTGAAGAAATCTTGTTGCCTCACTAGACATGCTTTAAGACTGGCAACCTGCTTGGCTCTCTCATTTCCTTGATATTTTGGACATTCCTCAGCATGCTTAGTTGAATAATGGCGTTCAAGTTGTATTCCTTGTGCACTGCAACTTTCTCTGAGCAAATAAAACATGTGGAGATGCCCCTGTGCTCAACAAAGAAATACTGCATCTCCCACTTTTCCTGAAATTGTGTGTGCTCATCATCAGTCTTTCTCTTCACTGCAGGCTTTGATGCAGTCATGATGAAGGTATGACAAAATCTAATTCTGTAATAAACTTCTCTCCCTTAGGCCTGCAATAATACAAGGGACAGTGGGCAGGAGCAACGGAAATGATGTCTGCACTAGGTGCAAAGTATTCGAGATTATTCGCTTACCAAATACTCTCAATAAAAATCGCATTGTAGGGGCCGGGCGGTGGCGCAAGAGGTAAGGTGCCTGCCTTGCCTGTGCTAGCCTTGGACGGACCGCGGTTCGATCCCCCGGCGTCCCATATGGTCCCCCAAGCCAGGAGCAACTTCTGAGTGCATAGCCAGGAGTAACCCCTGAGTGTTACCGGGTGTGGCCCAAAAACAAAAACAAAAAAAAAAAAAGAGAATCCAGACATGGGGCCGGGCGGTGGCGCTAAAGGTAAGGTGCCTGCCTTGCCTGCGCTAGCCTTGGACGGACCGTGGTTCGATCCCCCAATGTCCCATATAGTCCCCCAAGCCAGGAGCAACTTCTGAGCACATAGCCAGGAGTAACCCCTGAGCATTACCGGGTGTGGCCCAAAAATCAAAAAAAAAATCGCATTGTAAGAAAAAAATCCCAAAAAAATCGCATTAAACATTTGCATACCCGGAACAGAACTGCTCGGGGTATGCAAATGTTTAATACGATTTTTTTTCTTACTAATGTAATTTTTATTGTGATTATTCGGTAAGCGAATAATCACAAATACTGCAATATTTGAAGGCCGGCCGTGGGCCACAAAATGTTGTACGAAGGGCCGCAAAGGGCCTGCGGGCCACGAGTTTGAGACCCCTGTTTTACATGGACTTGAACTAAAATTCATTTAATAATATATCCTGATGTTTAGTTTTGGGAATTCAAATTACCACACTTCGGGTTACTCATAATTTTGGGAAATATCTAAATAATAAATCAATATCAAATTGTACATTTATAATTAATATCAAATTATAAATTATCCAGTGATTACAACAAAAATATAAACTGTCAGTAAAAACTCTAAAAATCCAAACTTACTGACCAATGATTCCATCATTTACTTTTCTAGTAACAAAGATTTAACTTTTGCTTTACACATCTTCCATTGGGCTATTTATAAAATAAATTATTATTAAAGTTATTCATTATAATTATTATATCATTTAATTTAATATTATGTTAGATAATTAGATAATTAGTGTATAATTCATTATAATTATTCATTTATAATTTATGATTATAAAATTATAATGAGAGGTAGTGGCAGATTAAGCAATATATAAACTAATATCAAATTACAAATCAGTACTACACCTGTAAAGTGAACCTAGTTAAAACCCTAATAAGAGACTGGGAAGGTGGCGCTAGAGGTAAGGTGTCTGCCTTGCAAGCGCTAGCATAGTACGGACTGCCGTTCGATCCCCTGGAGTCCATATGGTCCCCCCAAGCCAGGGGCGATTTCTGAGTGCATAGCCAGGAGTAACCCCTGAGCGTCAAACAGGTGTGGCCCCCCAAAAAAAACCCTAATAAAAGGTGGTCCCCCAACTTCCTCTTCCCAGTAATCTCTTGTTTTGATATATAAAAGTCGACTGAAGAGTACTTTTCTTTCTTTCAACCTTCCCCATCTTGGTATTGGGAATGGGTTTTGAATAAAAGAACAGTTCTAACTTTTGGCTTGGTAGATGCAGCACACGAAAAAGAGAGGCCATGAGGCAAAAAGCAGACAAACTCCAATGATTTTCCTGATTGGCTTGGTATTATTTTTCCACCAATACCCAGTTTCATCAGACCCATCTGCCTAAGGTGTTAGAAACATGGCATGTGGGGTGATCTTACAACCTTTGGATATTTATTTTACAATACTATCAATAATGAACTACAAGCATACAAGTATACCTAAAAGGTGCTTAAATAAAGATATTATCATGGACAAAAACAAGTATATCTACATAAGTTTCTTCTAATTCATATTAATTTGCTTAATCAGAAATCAAGAAACTGGAAAGACTTCCTTGCCACACCCCACTCAGAAAGGACACACACCAAATAGTGTAGTGTCCTCCTGAAAAGGAATTATTTGCCAAAAAGGCCCGCTTAGAGCAGTCAAAATCACTTGACCCTTTGCGTGGATGGTTTGGCAATAATTTTAAATAGTGGCTATAACTATCTCTCTCTTTATTTTTAACCATTATTAGAAATCAGGCCTTAGTAAATTCTTTCTAGGACAGTACTAATCCCGCCAAAAATCTCCCACTTAATAGCTCCCTGTAATTTTTGCTACCTTGGCGCCTAAATTCAGATTTTTCCATAACTTAGCTCAAAACAAAGTAATTTTCAGTTTCCCCCCCCCAACTCTGAAACATTCCTCACATTCCACCTGATAATTACCTTTTCCTTCTGTTTTACCCAAAGCAAAGCCAACCCAAAACAAGCTGCCTTTTCACCTTCAGTATTCAGCTCTTTAATATGCTAATCTAAGCCAGAGTCCTCCTTTCTCTCCCAGTTTCTTTGATGTCTAGAATTTGCACCCGCTTTTCCCTGCCTCTACCTTTTAAAAGCTGCCAGCTTAAAAAATAAAATTGTCTCTCGTTCCTTGTAAACGTGAGACCCCATACTATCTGTGTGGTTTCATTCATTTTTACAATATATTTCCATCATTCGCCATTCCGCGTGCCCACCTTTTCCCGTGGAATTGTTCCCGAACTCCACGAAGGATTTGTTTGCAGGTGCTGTAGACTGCAAACAAAATTTGGCTCGCAGCACTTCCTGGAAGATTTAGAATGTAAACTGGCCCATAATTAATGGCAGAGAATTTGAACAGATTCTGAAGTATAAAATGAATTAGCAAGTAACAGCCTATGAGTTTATGAGATAATAAAAAGACGTTGAGCATGAATATGAAAGCAATTACAGAAGCAAAGATGCCATAAAAGTTATGAAAAATGAAAAAAATAGTAGTATGTTTCTGTCATTTCAGAAATCTCAATATAATTTGTATCAAATACTCTTCAAAAGAAGACAGACATGACTACTGAGTAAGTTTACTATTAATAGTTTAGTAGAAGTTTACTACATTATCTATGACTTTAATGTGTCTCATGCAAAAATCAGGGTAGTTAAGACACTGAATACCAGCACAAAATTACATTGGTGATCAAATACATTGGGGGTTGCACCTTCTAAACATTAACTAATGATTTAAAATTGTAATTGTGACAACTATTTTGGAAAAGGCCATCATCCCATGGCAGTTATTAGCCATGAGTTTTTTTTTACTTAGAAAGATATAAGGCAATTTCTTGTTATTTTTGGTCACACCTGTTGTTGATCAGGGTTTACTCCTGGATCTATGCTCAAGGATCACTCCTTGCAGTGCTCAAAGGACCATATAAGGTCCTAGAGATACAACCTGTGTTGGCTATACACAAGACAGAGTCCTAATTACTTTGGCCTTGGTTATAAAATAAGCACTGATGGTCTACTGTTGATTAGTATAAAGTTTTTACTTTTAGCAAGCTATTAAAAAGTTGTGTTTATTAAAGAGTGCTTATTTTATTCGAGTTCCAATATATTCCATTTAATTATTTGCTTTGTGTTATGCTGATGATATGCTTATATCATTTTGATATCTAAACAAAATAATTCCCAGTGAATCTCTTTTCAACTGATTTTGTGGTGGCAAAAGAACTCAATGCACACTACACAGGTGTTCATTTGGTGACCTTGTCTTGTATAAACAGTTTTGTCTTTGTTATGTATTTGAGATCCAGCTCTCCTTTAATAAACAAAACAATTTTTGCTCCTAAAACAAAATAAGTAAAGCCATACATAGCACCCAGATTTCTTTGTACTATGCCCTAGAGGCTGAGAGAGGACAACTAGCAGTATCATGTTAGTCATCATTGGTTCTATGCAAAACATTTAACTGACGATAAAAAAAACTAAGTCAGGCCATCCCCTATTTTAGTTTAGGACTTGTTTTAATGCTTGAGATCACAGTTAATAGAAATTACTCCCTTATCACTTTCAGTCTTCCACATCATCAGGTTCAATCAACAAGCCTATTGGGGAAGTCAGGCTTTAAGAGGTGTGGCCAAATGATCTATCAACAGATTGGAAATAGTGGTACAGGGAGAGGGAATGTACACATAGTGGAGCATATTAATTACCCTCCAAGTAAGTTATCCATCATGAATATTTACTTAATTAAAAAAATTTACAGATTCCACATTTAGAAATGTATTCAGAAAAAATGTTTTTGATATTTTTTGGCCACACCCGGTGATGCTCACTCAGGGTTACTCTTGGCTATGCACTCAGAAATCGCTCCTGGCTTGGGGGACCATATAGGATGCTGGGGGATGGAACCATGGTCCATCCTAGGCTAGCACACACAAGGCAGGTGCCTTACCACTTGCACAACCGCTCTGGCCCCTGTATTAAAAATTTTAAGGAATTAATATTGTTGATAGTTTTACTTGGTGACTAACAAGATTAACAAGATTAACTAACAAGATTAATATTTTTGTATGTCTCAAATATTCTACTACAGGCAAGGAAAACCATATTCATTTGACTGGCGGGCAACAGTCATTCAACTGTCAAAGGTCACAATAAAAAGTATCGTATTTGCTATCTGCATGATTAAAGCATCATCACAATGGTTTGATACAGTCCAGTTCAATATTTAATTGTTATTATCACTTTCCAATTGGAGAAAATTAAGAATAAGCAGAGTAGATATTTCTGGCTTTGAGTAGATGAAAATAGGGGTTGTAAAATAGTATTTAACTTCAACAAATCAGCTTTCAAACCTTCTATAACTAGGTGGCTACTATTTGTAGGAAAATAATGCAATTTTGCATAAAAGATAGGAAGCATTATTAATTAAAGAATGGTAACATAATTGTTCTTGAACTTTCCAAAAATTGTCCACAGCTGTAATTTTAAAAGGTTTTATATCTTTATAAATATATCATGAGAATAAATTCATATTTAAGTTGTTTGAACAATATAGATTAAGCAATGAGATTTAAATTAGAAATTTATCTTCTCAAGATTTCCAAATTTCAGTTTACCTTATCTTTTTAACTATTTAACTCTGCTATGAAATTGACAGCTCTCTGAGTGAAATTTTATTTTTTATATTTATTTTTTCTCCCCCCCCCTCCTATTTTTTATATTTATTAGAGACTAGGCCAATACTTGGAATATCACCAGCAGGCTGAAAATATGGGGTTGAACTAAGTCAAGTCATTCACACCATGAAGATCTAAATACAGGGAAAGCTACATAAAGAATAGTGTGTATCTGCATGTGTGCTACAGGAAATACACAAATAGTTTTCATTGAGAGTTAAGTGTGAGAAGATCTAGTGAGAGCAATGTGCCTACTTTATGTACTGGAATTTTCTGACACAATTTGAGAGATGCTACACTAAGGCAGAGGACTCCAAGAAATTAAAAGGCCATTTTGTTTTCAGTTGAATTTCCTTCACGTCCTAAAATCCACTTTAAATAAAATCAAATTTCCTTATAACTGTCTTCAGGGAGGCTCAGGGGAAAGCTATCAGCTATTATCAGTGGGCAAAAGGTCGAAATAGTAATAGAAGTGTCAAAATTTTAGCCAGAAATGTTACAAGCTTAATTTTCCCAGGTGACATTTATACCTAATGTTTTCCTTGCTTCCCTAAAACATAGACAACGTACTAGAAGTTTCTTCACCAGAAAAATGCTATTTATATCCTTTATGATGAGGATAACAATTCCAACTTTAAATCTCTAATCTGTTTTTTCTTTCTTTGTGACTCCAAATTACACAAACCCTGACTAGACAGAAAAATAATGTATACTAAAACATTTTTTTGTGACAGGGAAGTAATTTTCCTGCTCTAGGAGTGGGAGGTGAGGAGGAAATCAGAAACATCGGTGATGGTTATGGGAAGGGGACACTGGGGACGGAAGGTGTACAATGTATAATGAAAATTCAACAATGAACAATTTTGTAACCATGGTGCTTAAATAAAGATCAAAAGCTACTAAAATACCATTATATTCCAATAGAATGTTTTCTCATCCAGAATTGTGGAATGGTGGTTTAAGTGGTTTTGTAATTTAGAAACTGTTCTGTAATTTGAGACAGTTATAAGTCCTTATACAGCAGCTTCAACTGAGTTTATTACCCTTTTTATTTCTCCTGCTGGGGAAAATAGGTGAAAAAAAAGAAGTAACTCCATTTGTAAATGGAACTGTGCTACAGTATTCAAATAATGGATCACACTAAAAAAGACAAAAGGTCAGTGTTCTTTGCTGTAGTATACATGCAAAATTTGTGAGAAGTAAAATAAATGAATAAATTGTAAAATATAAATTTAGGACGCTAAAAGAGAACCTCTATGTACTGCTTTTTGATAAACATCAGTCTTCAAAAGGGACACAAGTACAAACCACAGAGGGTTTGAATGACACCATAAAACTAGGCACAAATCATAACTAGGCACATCATAACTAGGCACAAATTCAAGTTTAAAATCACAAGGTTTTTTTGGGGGGGAGGGAGGGTTGGAAGGGCCACACCTGGTGACGCTCAGGGCTTACTCCTGACTATGTGTTCAGAAATGGCTCCTGGCTTGGGAGGTCCATCCTGGGGCAGCCTCATACAAGGCAAACGCCCTACCACTGTGCTATCGTTCCAGCCCCTAAAATCACAAGTTGTAACTGTATTCATGCTGAGAAAACTATGTAGAGCTCTATAATATTGGGTCTCAAACTATGTCATTCTAGTAATTCACACAAAGAGATTAATCTGTATAGTGAAATCATAATCAGTTGAGAACTGAATGATTTAGTTTTCTCTGTGAAGATTCTCCACAGAGTATTCTTTTTTTCACAGTAAAAAATAAAAGGAAACTCAGCTACCAAATGAATTTTCATCTAACATTTTTGGCCTTAGTCTTGACCATGATGTAGTGGATGAAGTCATGGGCAGAGACAAAGTCTAAAGTCTTTTATAAGTAAATAAGTTTCAGGAAAAAATAATGTTTCACTGCAATGTCACAATGTTTTAAGAAAGATAGTTTACCTTATCTTACTTTATGCAAAGAATAAATCAGTTGACACTAATGCAATATATTTTCAATATTTTTAGATATATTAGATATCTGCAATATTTAGATATTTAGATATCTGCAGTGTTTCCCATGCTAACAAACACACAACTAGTTGAAAGAACAGAGGCATATAGAAGAACAGTAAGCAATGGGAAGGAAAAACTACCATTTCCTTCTAGCCTTCAACTTTATATTAAGAATTCACATATGGACCCTGAGAGATAGCACAGCGGTGTTTACCTTGCAAGCAGCTGATCCAGGACCAAAGGTGGTTGGTTCGAATCCCGGTGTCCCATATGGTCCCCCATGCCTGCCAGGAGCTATTTCTGAGCAGACAGCCAGAAGTAACCCCTGAGCAACGCTGGGTGTGACCAAACAAAAACAAAAACAAAAACAAAAGTATATTTCTGGTGGCCAGAGATATAGCACAGCAGTAGTGCATTTACCTTACATGTGGCAGACCCAGGATGGACCCAGGTTCGATCCCTGGCATCCCATATGGTCCCCGAGCCTGCCAGGAGCGATTTCTCAGCACAGAGCCAGGAGTAACCCTTGAACACCACTGGGTGTGGGCCCCTCAAAAAACAAAAAAAATAAGAGTATATTTCTGAAGCATATATATTCTTTGGTATTACCCTTATTCAAAATGTCACTTACATGTGCAAAAGAATGTTTACTTTCTCTCTGTTCATTAAAAAGTTGTATACATTTCTAAGAACTCTGGCTTGCTAACTTTATAAGCAAGGACAGAGTTCCAGAGAAAAATAGTGATTTCACTGAAAGGAAAAAAATCTATTGACATGTTTGTGTGTGCTGCAAGAAACCAAACTAAAATACACACAAAAACAAAAACTGTACTTGTTAAAGGCATATGATATATCATAAAGGAATTATGATAGAGTGCCTGAAACATTTTAAAAATAATTTTTTATTTAAGCATATTTGTTACAAAATTATTCATACTTGAGTTTCAATCATAGAATGTACTTTCCCCACCACCAATGTCCCTTGTTTCCTTCCCCTGAACCCTCCTCTGCCTATGTCAGGGGAAGGCATTTTGTTTTTTACTCTCCACCTCTCTTTTCCTTTATGACACTGAGGTGTGCAAGATTTCTTTTATGATACCGTGGTTTGCAATATTGTTGATTAAATGCATGTCACTTACCCATTTTTAGCATCCAGTTCTTGTCCAGAGTGATATGTTTCAACTATCAATGTCATAATGTACCTTTCTCTATTCTAACTGAACTCACCACTTTCTATGTCAAGCTTCCTATCATGGACTAGTCCTCCTGTCCCTCATGCCTATTTTCTCTAGATATTATTACCATATTGCCATTTATTATTCTTATATGCCACAAATAGTTATTCTGTGTCTACACCTCTCCTTCTGACTCATTTCACTCAGAATAATAATCTGATGTGTTGATGTATGTACAGATGATGCACTGTGCATGGCTCAGTGTTTTTGTATAGTCACAAGAAAAAGAAATTGCACACCCATACATTGTATCCACTCATTGTATGATAGACTGGATTCAAAAAACCTCCCTGATGAACTAAACTCTGTGACAGATGACACAGTAAAGATAATTTGTGAAATTCACAATTGTGATCAACTCCAGGCTATGCATCACCCTGGGTGAGAGTAAGGATGCCCACTACTAGCATCTTCTCCATGAAGAAGTGAAGTGGCTGTTCAGAGCAAGGGTACTCTCTCGCCTTGTTGGCAAGAGGGAAGAAGTAGTGCAGTTTATTTAAATATCTTGATTACATAAATGATTGTGATTAGGTTTTAGTCATGTAAATAACACCCCCCTTCACCAGTGCAACATTCCTGCCACCAATATCCCAAATCTCTTTCCATCCCACCCCACCCCACCTGTACTCCAGACAGGCTTTCCAGTTCCCTCATTCATTCACTTGATTATGGTAGTTCTCTGTGTAGTTATTTCTATAGCTGTACTCACCACTCTTTGTGGTGAGCTTCATGGAGTGAGCTGGTGTTCCAGCTCTCCTCTCATTGTCTCTGAGGGTTGTAACAAAAATGACTTTTATTTTTCTTAAAACCCATAGATGAGTGAGACTATTCTGCGTCTCTCTCTCCTTCTGACTTATTTCACTCAGCATGATAGATTCCATGTACATCCATGTATAGGAAAATTTCATGACTTCATCTCTCCTGACGGCTGCATAATATTCCATTGTGTATATGTACCACAGTTTATTTAGCCATTCGTCTGTTGAAGGGCATCTCGATTGTTTCCAGAGCCTGGCTATTGTGAATAGTGCTGCAATAAATATAGGTGTGAGGAAGGGGTTTTTGTATTGTATTCTTGTGTTCTTAGGGTATATCCCTAGGAGTGGAATAGCTGGGTCGAATAGGAGCACAATTTCCAGATTTTGAAGGAACCTCCATATCGCTTTCCATAGAGACTGTACTAGATGGCATTCCCATCAGCAGTGGATAGAGTTCCTTTTTCTCCACATCCCCGCCAGCACTGATTGTTCTCATTCTTTGTGATGTGCGCCAATCTCTGCGGTGTGAGGTGGTATCTCATCGTTGTTTTGATTTGCATCTCCCTGATGATTAGTGACAAGGAGTGACACTTTTTATCAAAGTGTCTGTTCATTTCTTCTCCCCATTTTTTGTTGGGTTTAGATGTATTTTCTTGTAAAGTTCTGTCAGTGCCCTGTATATTTTGGATATTAGCCCCTTATCTGAAGGGTGTTGGGTGAATAGTTTCTCCCACTCAGTGGGTGACTCTTGTATCCTGGGCACTATTTCTTTTGAGGTGCAGAAGTTTCTCAGTTTAATGTATTCCCATCTGTTAATCTCTGCTTCCACTTGTTTGGAAAGTGCAGTTTCCTCCTTGAAGATGCCTTTAGTCTCAATGTCATGGAGTGTTTTACCGATGTGTTGTTCTATATACCTTATGGTATCCGGTCTGATATCAAGGTCTTTAATCCATTTGGATTTTACCTTCGTACATGATGTTAACTGGGGTCTATGTTCGCTTTTTTGCAAGTGGTTAACCAGTTCTGCCAGCACCACTTGTTGAAGAGATTTTCCCTGCTCCACTTAGGATTTCTTGCTCCTTTGTCAAAAATTAGGTAATTGTATGTCTGGGGGACAGTGTCTGAGAACTCAAGCCTATTCCACTGATCTGAGGGTCTGTCCTTATTCCAATACCATGCTATTTTGATAACTATTGCTTTGTAGTACAGTTTTAAGTTGGGGAAAGTAATGCCTCCCATTTTCCTTTTCCCTAGGAGTGCTTTAGCTATTCGAGGGTGTTTAATGTTCCAGATGAACTTCATAAGTGTTTGATCCACTTTTTGAGAATGTAATGGGTATTTTTAAGGGGATTGCATTAAATCTGTATAGTGCTTTGGGGAGTATTGCTATTTTAATGATGTTAATCCTGCCAAACCATGAGCACTGTAAGTGTTTCCATTTCTGTGTGTCCTCTCTTATTTCTTGGAGCAGGGCTTTATAGTTTTCTTTGTATAGGTCCTTCACATCTTTGGTCAAGTTGACTCCAAGATATTTGAGTTTGTGTGGCACTATTTTGAATGGGATTGCATTCCTGACTTCCATCTCTTCCCTATCATTATTGGTGTATAAAAAGGTCATTGATTTCTGTAGGTTGATTTTGTAGCCTGCCACCTTGCTATATGAATCTATTGTTTCTAGAAGCTTTTTGGTAGAGTCTTTTGGGTTTTATAAGTAGAGTATCAGGTCATCTGCAAACAATGAGAGCTTGACTTCTAATCCCATCAAAAAATGGGGAGAAGAAATGGACAGACACTTTGACAAAGAAATACAAATGGCCAAAAGACACATGAAAAAATGTTCCACATCACTAATCATCAGGGAGATGCAAATCAAAACAACTATGAGGTACCACCTCACACCACAGAGATTGGCACACATCACAAAGAATGAGAACAAGCAGTGTTGGTGGGGATGTGGAGAGAAAGGAACTCTTATCCACTGCTGATGGGAATGCCGTCTAGTTCAACCTTTATGGAAAGCGATATGGAGATTCCTCCAAAAACTGGAAATCGAGCTCCCATACGACCCAGCTATACCACTCCTAGGAATATACCCTAGGAACACAAATATACAATACAAAAATCCCTTCCTTACGCCTATATTCATTGCAGCACTATTTACCATAGCAAGACTCTAGAAACAGCCAAGATACCCTTCAACAGATGAATGGCTAAAGAAACTGTGGTACATATACACAATGGAATATTATGCAGCTGTCAGGAGAGACGAAGTCATGAAATTTTCCTATTCATGGATGTACATGGAATCTATTATGCTGAGTGAAATAAGTCAGAGAGAGAGAAAAACGCAGAATGGTCTCACTCATCTACGGGTTTTAAGAAAAATAAAAGACATTCTTGCAATAATAATTTTCAGACACAAAAGAGAAAAGAACTGGAAGTTCCAGCTCACCTCATGAAGCCCACTAAAGAGTGATGAGTTAGAGAAATAACTACGTTTTGAACTATCCTAATAAGGAGAATGTATGAGAGAAATGGAAAGCCTGTCTAGAGTACAGGCGGGGGTTGGGTGAGGAGGAGGGAGATTTGGGACATTGGTGATGGGAACGTTGCACTGGTGATGGGTGGTGTTTTTACATGACTGAAACACAAACACAAACATGTAGTAATAAAGTTGTTTAAATAAAAAATAAAAATAAAAAAATTTTAAAAATAAAATAATTCATAAAAAATTTTAAGAAAACAGCACAATTTAATACTATCCTTGACATTTTAATTTTCTATACTTTGCTTTGCTTGTAAATCAATAAAAAAATGTGTCCACTCTTGCAAAAAAATTCTGATTGGCACTTATATTATGCGGAAAGTCATAATCAATATGAAAACAGCATTTAAGGGCATTAGCTCACAACTTTAATCATGAGTACTCTGAACATGAGAATCCATGGAAAAGAAAACTCTGGGTTGAGAATCCCTTCATGGAAGATGCCCACTCTTGTGCAAAATAAAATATGTGTTTTAAGATCACTCCAGCCACTGTATTTCTAAACCCCACCCAACCTGGTCTGAAGAAGCAGGATAGCAGGAAAGAAATAATAAACCAAGCTAGCCAGAAAGGATGATCAATAAGTCCATGGCCTTTTTACCTTGTACTCTCTGCCTGGTGCCCAAAAATCTAGAACACCTCTTTCTTTATTAAAACCAGTTCCCAGGGCCGGAGAGATAGCATGGAGGTAAGGCGTTTGCCTTTCATGCAGAAGGTCATCAGTTCAAATCCGGCTTCACATATGGTCCCCAGTGCCTGCCAGGAGCAATTTCTGAGCATGGAGCCAGGAGTTTCCCCTGAGCACTGCTGGGTGTGACCTCCCAAAAAACACACACACAAAAAAAAAACCAATTCCGATACCAGGAGGCTTCAGGTCAAGAGAGAGACAAAAGTACATATTCAGTGGGCTTTTACATATCAAAGGAAGAGGTTTAAGAAAGGATAACATTGGGGGAACACCTTTTTTTAGGGTTGATACTGGGTATCATCTTCCACTCTTGGAGCCGGCCTCAGGGTCTGCACACAGGGCATGCACTGACAGAGGCTACAAGTAGAGTGCTGACTCCTGGACCAACTGCCGGGCACATGGAAGAGCCAAATTAACAATGTAAAGAGCCACATGTGGCTCACGAACCGCAGGTTGCTGACCACTGTGTTAAACAAAGTAAGCCAGAAGATGAAAGATAAATACAGAATGATAGCACTATTCTGAATCACCTAGAAACTACACCATATATACAACTTATATTCAAAGATCAAATAACAGGACTTAACAGGGTAGAAACTCCGAACATTAAATACCACACATATACTGGGCAGAAGTGCCCAAAACACATGAAAGAGGAACATCATAAACTCTCGACCACACATTAAACCATAACGAAACCAGCAACTGCAGAAAAAGCAGCGTAGAGTGAACAGGTATGTAATCATCCTGTTACTGCAAAGGCTCATAATAATCTCTTAGGGATCTTATGCAAGACTACAGGTCAGGAATACCACGGGAAATCACTGACTACAACCGAAGTATTTCAAAATAATAGGTGTTAATGCCTTAAGCTTAATATATTCAAAATAACCTCTCAGCTTTTCTGTCCACAGGCATTCTTGGATACAAAGGATGGACAACCTAAGATGGCATCTCAGAGCTAAGCCACATGAGATACCATACCCAGGTTGCGCTACAAAATTGTCTGGACAAAACTTTTTAACACACCCCACAAGAAAATCTCAAAAGACAATGGGGAAACCTATACTTCCATCATAAGTATAAGACCTGCATAACATTACCTCCTTGTTTTATTTCATTTTACTAAAATCATTTTTCACTACACATATGTGAGCAAATATACATTTTTTATTTCTATTTTTATTTTTGGGGTGTGTGTGACTTGTTTCTCTGTTCTTTTCACCCCCAAATGCACCGGCAATATAAGGAAGCACCATTTCTTCCTGCAAAGGCACACTAAAAAAGGGGAAATCCCACGTATATAAACATGCTCTTATCTACTAGAGATAAGAATTCATACTTATTTACAATACAGGGGAATCTCCCACCTTGAAAATATGTCATGTGGATGGATCTTAGACGCCAGAAGATTATACACCAACCGTCCAAACTTAAATCCTGAACCCCAGACATAGAATCGACACAGTTCTTCACAACAGCTGCAGGAACCAAAGCCCACCTGGGGCATCCTGAATACTACTCGATCTCCAACGTGTGCCAGTTCTAATATGATATCCTGACAATGAGGAAATTGGGAACAAATGGACATAAGAACAGATTATCCTACCTCACCAACTAATGATAAAACAAAATCGGAAGACTTACCACACTATGGGCTGTCCAAAAGCCAAGAACGTGATCTACAGATGACCAGCTGATAGAACCATGACCGGGCAGTATTTATTCTGGGACCAACAAGAAAGCCCTAGTCTAGGGTTTGCTCTACGTCCTGCATAACAATCATGACCTCCAATTCCAGAGTCCTGACTGAGGCTATTGCAACTGAACTGGTCTTCTGGACCACGCATTCTAGCACCCCCTGGGGGGAAGAGTGGAGGATATGGGAGGCAGGATGGGAGCGGTTGTGGGAGGACAATTCGTAGGTGGGAATTCCCCTGATTCAATGTAAATATGTACCTGGAATATTACTGTGAACGATATGTAAGCCACTATAATTAAAATAAAAATTATATTTAAAATATATATATATATTTCCACAATAAGCACTATAATAATGTGTAGTTGTAAAAAATTATTGATGATAGAGATAAATATGTATTTTCATGAGAATCTAAAATGGCAAAACTTCTCTAAAAATAGATTTTGTTTTCTGATAAACAATCATATATATTCCACCACAAGGTGTAACAAATAAGGTTGAGGGAAAAGAACTGTGCAAAACCATTAAGTAAATTATTATAGCCACAATATTAAAACAGTATAAATATCTATCCAAATGTAGTGTATCACTAAAAAGGTATAACATTAAACCATAAAATACTGTACTATAATGATGTATATAATGTATATACTATAATGATGTTAAGTAGTCACAAATGTCACATATAAAACTATTTGTGTGATTTTTTCAACTTAATAAATCTTAAATTTTTCCAAAATTACTTAAATTTTCTGAGATAGTACATTAGTGGCTAGTAATGATTGGAAATTGGGGAATTAGGAAATTAATCTTAATGGCTGGAATGGAAATACCTAGAGGAATGGACATTTTCTAGAATAAGACTGTAGTCATGGTTACAAAAATAAATTCAAGCATCCCTATCTTAGAGAAAAGTATGCATCATACCATTTTATTTTTATTATTTTTTATTATTTAGTATTATTTTATTATTAATTACATCCATTTTTGCTTTTTCTAGCTAAAATAATTCTGGAAAATGCTTTCAATGTTATAATAAAAGACAAAAAGTGAAAATAACAGTAAGTATTCATTTAGGAGCCAGCCATTTTAGATAGAGCCAATATACATTCTATTCAAGGAGAACTCTAAATTCTGGGAAATACTATATTTAAATAGGGTAATTATTTCAGCTTTTATTGTGTATAATGACATTAATAAAATTTGATAAGTTTTAGGGGCTCTAATTATTTCATAAAATGTCCATATATTGTCATAAAAATTAAAATTAAAGTCTACAAAAACTTCCATAAAATTTTATTTAAAATTTTCTATAAAATGAAATACTAATTTTTTTTTTTTTGGTTTTTGGGTCACAACCGGCAGCACTCAGCGAATACTCCTGGCTCTATGCTCAGAAATCGCTCTGATATTATGCAGCTGTCAGGAGAGATGAAGTCATGAAATTTTCCTATACATGGATGTACATGAAATCTATTATGCTGAGTGAAATAAGTCAGAGAGAGAGAGAAAGATGCATAATGGTCTCACTCATCTATGGGTTTTAAGAAAAATGAAAGACATTCTTGCAATAATAACTTTCAGACACGAAAGAGAAAAGAGCTGGAAGTTACAGCTCACTTCCTGAAGCTCACCACAAACAGGGATGAGTTTAGTTAGAGAAATAACTATGTTTTGAACTATCCTAATAATGAGAATGTACGAGGGAAACAGAAAGCCTGTCTAGAATACAGGCGTGGATTGGGTGGGGAGGAGGGAGTTTGGGACAATGGTGATGGGAATATTGCACTGGTGATGAGTGGTGTTCTTTACATAACTGAAACTCAAACACAATCATGGATGTAATAAAGTTGTTTAAATAAAAAAAAAGAAAGAAATTGCTCCTGGCAGGCACAGGGGACCATTTGGGATGCCGGGATTCAAACTGATGACCTGCATAAAAGGCAAACGCCTGACCTCCATGCTATCTCTCCGGCCCCAAAATGAAATACTAATTTATTTACTTAATGTCATGTTTATAAAATATTTCACAGGAATTATATAGTTTGCATAATAGGATAACCTGTACATTAAATAAAATGAACCATTACATCTTTATGTTGGATGTATATGTTGTATGAAACTTTCTCAAGAAAGATAATTTTTGAAAATGAAAATAACTGATAAAACAGTGGCAAACTTTAGTATGAGTAAGTATCCTTCTGTAAGAACACTTTAGCAAAATCAAGATTTTAATAATTAATAATAATTTAATAATTTTAATAATTTAAAGAGGCACCTTAATTCATAGTTGTTTCTTTCCACAGTATATTATTAACTATTATACATTAACTATTATTATCCTGTCTAAATCTGTTTTTCCATTTACTAAAGAAATAATGGCACTTTTTCTAATTGGAATTTGTAAATTAAATTTAATGATTTTCATGAAAGTAAGCCTAAGAATATAAACTAGATCTAAGAGCAAGTTATCCTTCCTCACCAGCCAATGATAAAACAAAATCAGAAGACATGTCACCCTTTGATCTGTGCAAAAACCAAGATTGCTATATACAGATGACTGGTTGTTACAACCAGGACTAGACAGTATGCATCCTGGGACCAACAACAACAACAACAACAAAAAGCTCTAACCTATCTTTTGGTCTACAATCTGTTCAACAAACAAGATCTCCAATTCCAGAGTGACTGAAACAACCGCAAGTGAATGGGTCTTCCAGAAACATAACGAAAGACTCTGTCCCAGGCTCCATCCTAGGAGCAACATAATGACCAAGAACATCAACTACAGAAGATGAATTAAAACGACACTGAAGAAGCAGAACTGCTAGAACCACAAAGAAAGCCTTCATCATAAGCTCCATTCCTTGAGCTGCACAGTCACCAAGATCTCTAGATACAGAGGACTGATTTTACCATCCATGACGAAGCAGAAGTCTTCCATACACCACAAAAGCACCGAGGGGAGAGTAAATGATCATGCAAGGAGTCTATAGTTAATCCCATGACAGTATACTTCAGGGATGGAGAAACCCTGTATCTCCTAGGGGTCCTCAAACTTTTTAAACAGGGGGCCAGTTCACTGTCCCTCAGACCATTGGAGGGTCTGACTATAGAAAAAACAAAACTTATGAACGAATTCTTATGCACACTGCATATATCTTATTTTGCAATGAAGAAACAAAACAGATACAAATACAATATGTGGCTCGCGGGCCATAGTTTGAGGACCACTGTTAGGCCAAGGGAATTCCCTCTATAATATCCCCAATAATTACTGTGCCTATGCAGGGAGGGGAAAGAAAAAAAGAGGGGGAGCACAAAATATATATATATGTATATATATGTATATATATATATATTGATTGATTGATTGTTTTCTTTTTTTTTTTTTTTTTTGGTTTTTGGGCCACACCCGTTTGACGCTCAGGGGTTACTCCTGGCTATGTGCTCAGAAATCGCCCCTGGCTTGGGGGGACCATATGGGACGCCAGGGGATCGAACCGCGGTCCTTCCTTGGCTAGCGCTTGCAAGGCAGACACCTTACCTCCAGCGCCACCTACCCGGCCCCTGATTGATTGTTTTCTTGACGTCTTTATTTTGGTACAGATATTGAAGTTGATGTCTCCTTTTTTATTTTATATTACTTTATCTTGTCTTTCTCTTTCTTTTTGCACTCCGAGACTATTGTGCAGTGCTTCTCTTTATTGCTGTAGGGCTCAGTGGATATTTAATTTGACATTTATTTTTGTATTGTTATGGTGTTTCAATTACCTTTTTTTTAAATATGGAACGCTTCACGAATTTGCGTGTTATCCTTGCGCAGGGGCCATGCTAATCTTCTCTGTATCGTTCCAATTTTAGTATATGTGCTGCCGAAGCGAGCACTCAATTACCTTTTTCATGTCCTCTCTCAAACTGAGGCTGATAGCCACTATAAGGACTCCACCCATTTTCAGCATATTTTTTTAATTTATTTTTTTAATTTTTTTCTTAATCTTTACCCCATTCTATTGCCTTTCTTTCCCTCAAACAAAACCATATAACTCGATCTATCTAGGTTAGCCTCTCAAATAGAGGGAGAAACAAGGGAGGGGACCAGGACCAAACAGATGTATGATCACTGATAGTAAGCTAGACAAAGAGGGGACCACCTACTCTAGCAGCCCGGGGGGTGATGGTGGGGGATATGGGTTGCAGAAAGGGAACGGGAAGGGGGGAGGACAAATTTGATGGTGGGTAATCCCCTGATTCAATGTTAATATGTACCTAAAATACTATTGTGAAAGATGTGTAAGCCACTATGATCAAAATAAAAAAAAATATCTAAGGGTCAGTTAAGCTATTTAAATGATCATCAACCAGTTTATTATTTTTCCAAGAGGTGGCAAGTAATCCTACTACTCATTTATCCTTCCCTTCAGAGGATTTCAAGACCCTGTCATTCCCCCACACTTTCACACATAGGATTATTGAAAATTTGAATATGGAAGTACAAAGAACTCTTCTTACAATAACTGTTAAATGAAAACCAGAAGCAGACATATTTTATTGGAGATATCTGTAATATATTTTCAAAGTATTTTACCATAAGCCTGGATCCAAAGCATTTTGTTGAAAAAATAAAACACCTTCTAGGGTGTTTCTAAAATATATGTGAAGTTTTAAGATGATGCTGTTCTCTATGTTCAAATTATATTTTATCTTAATCATACCTTATTTGGGTTATGAGGCATTGATAGAATAATACTAGGTATATAGAAATAAAACTCAGGTTCTAAAGCCAGGACACTGGAGGGATGCGGGTCTGGAAGCAAATGTCGATCTGCACAACCGAGGGAGAAACAGATTCAGGAATTCCAGCAAGTACGCCTTCCGCTGGTAAGAAGCAGCAAGGTACGCGGGAAGTCCAGAAATGCAAGACAACATTTTCCTGGAAATCCGAGTATTTATTTGGAAGGAACAGACCAAACTAGGATGTGGTATTAGGTGATCTAAACACCAATCCAAGGTGCTATGTTCAAAGATGTTTCCAACTAATGGGATGGGATCTGGTTAATCTCATAACTGGGTACATAATATTAATTGACAAATATTTGCCATAAACAGACAACTATATTTAAGAGGATAAGAAAGTTTGCCTTCCTTATTATTTATTTGTCAAATAATCACACTATGAAAGTAACAATTTATGTAGGTTTGTTTGCAATTATAAATGAAAAATTAAGTTTGAAAATAAAATAAAAGTGATTAGAACACATATCAATACAGCCTAATAACTTCTCTGCCACAATCTGCATAGAGTTTTTGATATAGAAGTGACATGTAAACATCCACTGATACAAGTTTATTTCCCTTTTCATCTTGCAAGATATTTAAACAAGCAATTATAGAAAAGCAAAAGAGAAAATATTCATAAAATACTACCACTCATTAAAACCTACCTTTATTCTTACAAGATGAATATATTTCTTTTGTACTGAGAATAATTATTTGTAATTTCACTTTCCCTCTTCATAGTAGCTAAAATGTTTTCCCATGAAAGAAAATAAAGTGAAATTAACCCTAAAAACTGTAAAACTGACAATAGTCTTTTTTGCTCACTAGCCTAGGATCAACTAGATTCTGATTTCAGAAACCTGTTCAATCAATTCAAACCAGGTGATTCCAAGTTGACCCAGACACCACTATAGGCAAAGAGATGTTCCGCAAATTTCACATGACATTGCTAATTCTACCTGTGTTGTGTCCGATGACTTACATTATAATACTTAAATAAATCTACCTGTTTCTCCCACCATCTCCACAAATAAGGCCACCTCAACAGAGGACTGCATTACACTGGAGTCCACTCCAATGTCTCAAGATTATATAGACAGATAAAAACATCCAAAATGAGAAAGGAAATTTAGTGGAATGACTTGGAAAACAACAAACAAATTAGTGTAGCTGAGCCAAAATTCCAAGCCTTGGAAATTTTATGTAACTAAATAATTTTATCTCCATAGAATTTTGAATATGTGTCTACACATCCATCCACATATCTTTAAATTTTCTCCATTTTATTATGATTTTTAAATGGTTTCATAACTTATTTAAGCACCATGGTTACAAACATGTTCATAGTTGAGTTTCAGTCATAAAATGTACACACCGCTTCACCAGCGCAACATTACTGATATCACTGTCACCTATTTTCCTCCCCCGCTAACTCCTGCCTGTATTCAGGCAGGCATTCTATTTCTCTCTCTCTCTCACTATCATTGTCATGGTAGATGTTTAGTGCAGTTATTTCTCTAACTGACCTCTTTATGGTAAGCTTCATATCTTGGGCTGGTCCTTCTGACTCTCATCTCTATTATCTCTGGGTAGTATTACCACACTGTCTTTTATTTTTCTGAAATCCCACAGGTTTGTGAGACTATTCTATGCCTATTTCTCAACCTCTGGCTCATTTCACTCAGCATGCTAGTCTCCATGTCCAGATATATAGGTAAATATCATGACTTCATTTTTCCTTAAAGCTGTGCAGTATTTTATTGTGTAGATCAACAACCATTTCTTTACCCATTCGTCTGCTGTAGGGTACCTACATTGTTTTCAGATTCTGGTTATTGTAATTAAAGCATTAAAGAACATAGGAGTGCAGAGGGCATTTTTGTATTTTGTTTTTGCATTGCTAGGGTATATCACTAGGAGTGTGATTTGCTGAAGCATGTAGGAACTCAGTTTCCAGGGTTTTTTTTTTTGTCATATCCATATTGTTTTCCAGAAAGGTGTGACTAGATGGCATTTCCAATAGCAGTGAATGAGAATTCCTTTCTCCCCACATCCATGCAAGCACTGATTGTTCTTGTACTTTGTGATGAGTGCCAGTCTCTGTGGTGTGAGATGACAGTTCATTGTTGTTTTGATTTACATCTTCCTTGATGACTAATGACATGGATCATTTTTTCATGTCTTTGGGCCATCTGTATTTCTTCTTTGAGCAAATCTTTGTTCATTTCTTCTCCCCATTTTTGATGCAGTTAATTGTTTCTTATTATATTCTGTCAGTATATCTTAGATACTAGCCCCTTTTATGATGGGTATTGGGTGAATAATTTCTCTCATTCCATGGGTGGCCTTTGTATTCTAGGCACTGTTTCTTTTAAGATGCAGAAGCTTCTCACTTGGATACAGCTTCAATTATCCCTGCTTCCATCTGTTTAACTGCAGCGTTCCCTCCATGAAGATGCTAAGGAGTGTTTAACTTAAAATTTTGTCTTTATACCTTATACTTTTGTATTTAAATCAAGGTATTAAATCTGTTTTGATTTGACCTTTGTTCATTGTGTTAGATAGTGATCTGAGTTTGCTCAGATATGATCAGATATGATCTGATATGTTGACAATTTGTCACAAAACTTGTTGAAGCTTTCCTTGCTCCACTTTGAGTTTCTTGCTCCTTTGTCAAAGATTGATTTTCTGTCTGGGGAACAGTCTCTGAATACTCAAGTCTATTCCATTGATCTGAGGATACGTATTTATTTCAATAGCATGCTGTTTTAATAATGATTGTTTTGTAATACAATTTAAGCTTGTGGAAAGTGATGCCTCCCATCTTCTTTTTCCTAAAGGTTGCTTTAGCTATTTATAGGCATTTATTGTTCCAAATGAATTTCAGGAGTGTTTGATCCAATTCTTCTTACAATGTCATGGGTATCTTGAGAGGAATTGCATTAAATCTGTACAATGCTTTTTATTGCCATTTTAGTGATGCTAATCCCCCAAATATAGAAATATGGTATATATATCCATTACCTTGTATCCTCTTTTAGTTCTTGAAACAGCATTTGATAGTGTTATTTGTATAGGTCCTTCACCCTCTTTCATTAAATCGACTCCAAGGTATTTGAGTTTATGTGGTAGTATTGTGAATAGTACTATTTTTAATGGCGATTTCGTCTCTATCTTTATATATGTATACTAAGGCCATTTATATTTTAATGTTAATTTTGTAATCTGCCATTTTGCTCTATAAATCTACAATTTGTCTGGAGTGGCACATCGGTCCCCTGAGTACTGTTTAGCAGCTTCCCCAAACAAAGAAATTAACATGTTCAACAATGCTATATATGTACACGTTCTATGGAGTCTATTAAATAAGTTGCTCCGCAACTTGGTACAACCATCAAAAGTATGTAATATGTTAAAACATAGGTTGCATATTCCCACAACAGGAAGTCTTTTCCCAAAGTTTAAAATTCCAATTTAGAAAACTGTTTTCTCTGATCCTGAAGTCAAGCTCTGAAAACTAAAGGTATTAGCATGTGGCAGTGTGACTCACTCCTTCCAAAGGGTCACAAAATAAAAATTAGAATCATTAAAAGTTTGACAGTGCTCATTAAGTTAAATTTTATAGAAAGGACCAAAACCGTCTAATTTTATTTAATATAACTCAAGTTTACATAAGTATTGAAACAACTTTAGGGGCTGGAGAGATAGCATGGAGGTAAGGTGTTTGCCTTGTATACAGAAGGATGATGGTTCAAATCCCGACATCCCATATGGTCCCCCGAGTCTGCCAGGAGTGATTTCTGAGCATAGAGCCAGGAGCTAGGTGCTGCTGGGTGTGACCCAAAAACAAATAATAATAATAATAATAATAATAATAATAATAATAATAATAATAAAAAGAAAAGAAATAACTTTAACTCACTATATCCCACCTTTTTAAATAACTACCGTATATCTCTCTTTACCAAACCATTAAAGGTTTGAGGGAATTTTGGACACTTTTTTAGTAAATGCATAGTGGCTACACATAACTACCATAAGTTAACTACAAAGTGTTCTTCCCTGGTTTCTAGAATTTCCTTGAGAATGAGCCTCCCCCATTTGTGTCATTTCATTTGCCTTCTTAATTGCTGCTTTAGAGACTTGATGCTCACTTGGGGGTATTTAGTAACAAGTAGTTTGTGTATTTATCTGGATACTTCAATTTTATATGTACTCTAAACTTACTTTTATAATGTCAAATATTTCAAAGATAAAATACATTTTAGGGGCCAGAAATATAGTTCAGCAGGTAGGGCTTTTGCTTGTATGTAACCAACCTAGGTTCAATCACTGGTGTCTTGTCCGCATCAGCACCACCAGGTGAAATACTTGAGTGAAGATCCATGACAAGTCCAAATATCTTCTGGCACATCACTTTTCCCAACCAACAGCAGGAACAAACTCTGAGCTAGGAATATTTCCTAAGCACTGTTATCTATGTCACAAAATCCAATAAAAAATCAAGATTCATATTATTTGACCAAAGACCAACCAGATGATTCAAAAGTATATGAATCAGAACTGTTTTCAAGGACTTAAAATATTTTAACACAATGCTACTCAAGACATTGAACAAACTGATTTTCTTGATATCTGGATATATATTTATAGAAAAAATATAGTAGAAATGATTAATACCAATATCCCAACAGTTATTTTGTAAGTAAGATCAGAACTTCCAATATTTCACGATTCTTCAGTTAATCTGAAAGTCAAATCTAGATAACTATTTCTCTTATTAGCAGACTCACTTCAGCAAAGTTCTCCAAGTTTTCTAATAATTTAACACTCTCAGAATACTGAAAAGTTCTGAGAGTACTTTTTCTTTCAACCAAGATCCAGCTCACCCTATTTCACAATTTAAGAGGCTCTATGACAGTGATTTTGGTTAGAAAATACTATTTGAACACCTTGAGAAGGTTGTTTCTCCATTTTTCTTGCTAAGCTTTACTGCTACTCCTGAACTGACAGAATTGAACAGATGCTGTGAATAAATATATGTGTTTTATCCTAAGTACATTGTTTAAATCAATCATACATTTAATACTGAGTAACCTATAAAGTAGAATTAAGTCCCTTAAGCCTTTCTCCTTCTGTTGTTTTACATTTAAATAAACTATGGTCAGTAGAGTTTCATTCCAAACCAATTAGACTTTGAGCCTTTAGGTTCTTAACAATGGACTCCCTCATCAAAGGCAATTGGGTAACCTTTGTCATAGTGTATTTTACCTTCATCCCCTGCCTCTTCTACAGGCATCATTCTTTGTTACCCTTAGGATCCCTGGAAGAGCTTCTTACAAGGGTCCTACATCTAGTGTTACTCTCTTTTGGAATACTTAATCTTGTTGTGAAACTCTCTCTATCCCTTTTCTCAGTTATCTGCCCAAATTCTCACTTATTTTGGAATTAAATTGAGACATAATCTTTTTTGTGTTAAATTGTTAACTAGTGACTAAGCACATTACTTAATTTATAATATGCCTGAGATCACATAATTGTTAATAATAAATCAAAAAGAATGAATATCTAAGAGAAATTTCAAGGAATGTGGAAAACTTGTATGTAGGACATATATATGTGTTTTTATATGTATATGTATATATATATTTAGTTTAGGGTAGTTTCACTAAAAATATACCCCATATTAAGTTAAATCTGTCTTTCCACTATATATGCTTAATTTGCCCACTCATTAAAAAGTCTTCAAACCTCTTAGATTTTAGTTAACTAAAATCTGAAATCTCAAAGCAGTGGACAATAGTCAACAGTAGCCAACAGTATGCCCTGATCATGTGCATTTCCAACAAATTTATCCTTCTAATATGTGCTCATATTTGAGAACCAGAACAATATAGAATTAAGGGGATTCAGTTCTTTAAGAAAAGAGTAAGCCAAAATTATTGTTGTCTATATTCATAATGCTGCTAAAACATTGCTTTTAAATTTATATTAAATTGTGGATTGCAATATACATACTACAACACTAATATCCATAATCATATATATATATTCTTTTTCATTTTTTCTCCAACATTGACTTTCAACAATTGTAGCAGCTCTGTTAGTCATTGTTATCTGATCTTCTATAGGATCATAAGGAACACAACACTTTTCAGTAATTCAGGCCAGGACTTCACTTTCTTCAGAGCTTTCAAATATTGATTACTATTTGATAGCTAGAGCTAAGTTACTCAAAATTGTACAAAACAGTACAAATCATGGGGAGATAATAAACTATGGAAAGTGATACTTGGATGTCAATGACCTTCTTTCTCCTCTCTCCAGAATCACTCCCCAAATCCAGATAAAGTCAGTGATGTTATTTGCTATACATAAATATAGTATTAAAAGGGAAAAATTATGAAGAAGAATGTAAAATAAAAGGAAAAAATGATGAGAAAGGATATAAAACAAGTAGGAAGTGTAAAACAAAAAAGGACTTGGTAATGAAGAGGTAAAGTAGATCTGTTGTGGACAGAAAATATAAACAACTTTTTTCAGTGATGGACTAAAACCTAACTTTTGAAATACTTTTATTCATGCATTTAATGGGACTAAAACCCTTTCTATTGTACCCTGAAAAAAATCCTCCTCTCATAATCATTACTAATATTAAAGAGGTACATTTGACTCTTCATTTCCTATGTTTAAAATATTATATTTTGTGGGAATGTAAGTGGTCAACCCAGGTTTTACCCTTGGCATCACAGATGGTGACCCAAAGCTTACTAGGATTAAGTAAAGAACCAGGAGTAAGCCCTGAGCATTGCAAGATGCAGTCCATACTCACTAAATAAGATAAGACTATTACAATTTCACTGGTATACTAGGATATTGACTATTATTGTAAAAATGAAATATTGTCATTAATGTTTCACAATATAAGGCAAAAAGATGATATATTTCTCTGTTAACTCCTGAAGAGGTAGAATACTTGGGGGATGGCTACCTGGAAAACAGCGTAGTAATTAACATTTAGAAATTTTTGAACAAATCAGTGTTAGTCACCAAGACACAAAAATTGGTACTTCTATAGAAAAAATAAGTTTAGTTCTTTTTGAAATGTATCTTATCTTCTGTGTACCTTATAGTTTCAGATCTGTTATCCCAGATTTAATCCATTTCAACTCAACCTTTGTGCAAAGCATTAAAAAGAGGTCTGAGTTTACTTTTTTTCATGTTAATGACCTGTTATCCCAACACTACTTGTTGAAGATTTTCTTCCTACCTTTAGCCCCTTTATCTAATATTAAATTATTGTATACCTGGGGGTCAGTCACCAAATATTCAAATCTATTCCATTGATATGAAGTCTGTCTTTAATAGAATGCAACGCTATTTTAATGACAATTACTTTATAGTGCATTTTAATGTTGGGGAAATTATTGCCTCCCAATTTCTTTTTCCTAAGGATTTCTTTAGCAATCCATAGGCCTTTATTATTCCACATGAATTTTAGGAGTTTGATCCACTTATTTGAAACATGCCATGGGTAATATTTAGGGATTGCATGAAATCTTTACATTGCTTTGGAAAGTGTTTCTATTTTAATGATGTTCATCCTTCCAATCCATGAGCAGGGTATAAGTATCTATTACCTTGTGCCCTCTTATTTCTTGAAACAGTGTTGTGTAGTTTTCTTTCTATAGGTCTTTCACCTCTTTAGTTAAGTTGACTCCATGTTACTTGATTTTCTGTGACACAATAGTGAATGAGATTGCTTTTTTTTTAAAAAAAATGTATTCTTCTTCATTATTTGTATATAAAAAGCCATGGGACTTTGTATTTTAATTTTGTAGCCTGCTACTTTACTATACAAATTTATTGTTTCTAGAAGCTTTTTCTTTAGGATTTTCTAAATATAGTTTCATGTCATCTGCAAACAGTGAGACCTTGACATTTCCTTTCATATCTGGATGCTCTTGTTATCTTTTTATTGCCTGAATTCTATGACAAGTACTTCCAGTACTATATAAAGAATAGGACTGGTGAGAGGACATAAACTTGTCTTGTGCTAGATCTTAAAGAAAAGGTTATGTGCCATAATCTTGTGGTGAATGGTCTTGACTATATTGAGAAATGTTCCCTCAGATCCCTTCTTGCTGAGAGTTTATATCATGAAGGGGTATTGGAACTTACCAGATGTTTTCTCTGCAATTTATATGATCATATGATTTTATATTTCTTTTTATTGATATGGTATATTACATTGATTAATTTCCTTATGTTAAATCATTCTTGCATAAATGAAATGAATCCTACTTGTTCATGGTGCATGAGCTTTTTGATGAGTGAAGCCTCATCCCTCCATTCTCCCTAGGTAACTTGACCTTACCTGCAAGACCCCGCCCATTCCTGGGAGGGGTCTTGGAAAAGGTAGATAAGGCCTTTGACCCAGGGGATTAGGCCCTTTTTTGCCCTTTTTGGTCTTTTGCCAGCATGGAGGTCAAAGGGAAGATGGCTGACAGGAGTTAAGATGCAGGGCTAGCTATGAATGACTGAATGCTTAAAAGGTTATGATATAGGCCACACATGTGGTGGATAGGGCATGAATGAAGCTGATGCTTCCTGATGCCTGTCTCTGGATGAGTCTGATTCCGCCGTTCACCTAAACCTGAGACCCTCCAGCTGAATGGGGATTGCGGAGCCACGTGGCCTGGGATGACAGAGAAAAATCCCTCCATCCATCCACCTCCATCCTTCACCATCCAGCACCATCGTTAATTATTTAATGCAACAGATGAGAAGTTGAATCCTATTTGTTAGAATTTCTTTGATGATGTTTGCATCTGTGTTCATCAAGGACATTGGCTTATAGTTCTCTTTTTGTAGCATCTCTTTCTGCTTTTGATATCAAGGTGATCTTAGTTTCATAGAAAATAGTTGGGAGTGTTTGAGTATCTTCAAATTCCTGAAAGATCTGTAAATGATTTTTCCCCTCCCCAAGATCTGTAAATGTTTAACAGTAGGTCCTCTTGAAAGGTTTAAAAGAGTTCACTGCTGTATCCATCTAGGTCTGGGTTTTTATTTTGGGGAAGCCTTTTGATTAATATTTTAATTCCTTCAATATTATAAGTCTAATTGAGATAGTCCAAATCATATTGGTTCAATCTCGGGTTATATGAGACCAATCCATTTCTCCAGGTTGTCTTGTTTTGTGGCATAAAGTTTCAAAAAGTAATATCTTATTACCATTTGAATATCTGTAATATTTGTGGTAATATCCCCCTTTTCATTTCTGATTTAGTTTATTAACATTTTCTCTCCCCTTCTTTGTGAGTCTTGCAAATGATTTATCAATCTAATTTATTTTTGAAAGCACACTCTTGCTTTTATTGGTCTTTTGGAATGCTTTATGGCTTTCCAGTTCATTAATTTCTGCTCTAAGCTTCATTATTTCCATCCATCTGCCTATGTTTTGTTTAAAATTGTTGGTCCTTTGCCAGATATCAAAGCTTTGTCATTAAGTTATTTTTGCATTGTTATTTCTTCCTTTCTGCTCTAAGCTTCATTATTTCCATCCATCTGCCTATGTTTTGTTTAAAATTGTTGGTCCTTTGCCAGATATCAAAGCTTTGTCATTAAGTTATTTTTGCATTGTTATTTCTTCCTTTCTGATGAATGCTTGTAAAGCTATAAACGTTATGCTTAATACCAATTTGCTGTGTACCACAATTCTGATAATTTGTGTCTTTATTTTTAGTTGTTTTGTGGAATCTTTTAATTTCGTCCTTGATTTCTTCTCTGACCCACTGGCTATACAATAGTGAGTTGTTTTTCCAGATATCAAAGTTTTTTCTCCATGTATGTTTGTTATTTACTTCTATTATTAATGCATGATCTGAAAATATAGTTAATATAATTTATATCTTCTTAGTTTTATGGATGTATGTTTTATGGGCCCAGTATGTGGTCTAGGAGAATATCCCATGAGCATTGGAGAAGAATGTATATTCAGCTTTCTGGACACAAATTGACCTATATGTATCTACTGAGCTACTCTGTTCCATTTTCCCTTTCAGACCCAGTATCTTCATGTTAAGTTTTAACCTGCTTGAAATATCAAGGGTGGGTGTGATGTTGATGACTCTCACTGTTATTGTATTGTTATTTATGTATTTCTTGAAGTCTACTAGCAAGTGCTTTAAGTATTTTGCTAGCCCTTCATTGAGTGTTAAGAAGTATGATTTCTTCCTGGTGTACTTCTTCCATGATTACTAAGAAATGTCAATTTCTGCTTCTTATAAATCTTTTAAGCCTAAAGTTCATGCTGTCTCATATTGAGGCCACCCTGCCTTTTTAAGCGAGTTGTTTGTTTGAATGATTGTTCTCCAATATTGTAGTTTGTTTTCCTTGATAACTCATGTGTTTTTTGTAGGCAGAAAAATATTGGGTTCAATTTTCTTATCCATTTTGCAACTCTGTGTCTCTGAACTGGTCAATTTAGTCCATTGATGTTGAGAAAGACATTTGTCATAGGATTTTATAATGTTTGGTATGTTTTTAGGTTCTATCTTGCCTCAAAGTAAACCCTTCAATTCTTCTAAAGTTGTTTTTGACTCTGTAAATTATCTGAAATTATCTTCACCTATCTGTGAAGCTGTGTTTTATTCCTTTATCCTAAATGTAACTCTAGCTGGGTAAATTATTCTTGGTGAAGCATTCATTTGGTTGAGTTTTGTCAGTATATCCCACCTCTATATTCAGTCTGGAAGATATCTTGTAATAAATCTCCTGTAACTCTTAAGGATGCTTCTTTGCATGTAATTACCTTTTAGATCTTGCTGACTTTAGTATTCTATCTATTGTTTTCATCACTGTAACTAGGATGTTACTTATTTAGCTCATACTCTTGGGGCATCCAGAATGTAGTTGCATGCACTCTGAAGCTTGAGAACTTCTTTTTTTTTTTTACAATTTAAAAGATATATTTTTTAATTAAGTGGATGGAGGCAAAAAGAAAAGAAGGTTGTATCCTTGATAAATGTTAGAAATCATCTTATAAAGGGCCCAATTAATTTTTCAAAAAGGCAAAACTCTTATGAAAATGTAAAATGAGCACATTTCAAAATCCAACAAAGGAAACAATAACACAACTAATTCAAAGAAGTTTAAAAGCTACAGTTTGTAAGTTTGTAATGCAATAAAGAAAATGTTGAATGGATTTTCTGTTTTTGTTGTTTTGTTTTTTATTGTAGTATATTATTAATCTATTGTTTTTTAATATCTTTATTTAAACATCTTGATTACAGATATGATTGTAGTTGGGTTTTGGTCATGTAAAGAACATCCCCCTTCACTGGTGCAACATTAGCTTAGGAAGTTCTAATCAAAGATGTCATTGACTTTTGATTCTTCATTTGGATTTTCTTTCTGGGCCTCTGGGACCCCAATGACTCTTACCTTGTTTCTATTGATTTTATTCCAGAGTTCTGTTGTTCTATTCACATTCTTTAAGGATTTTTTCTATCTTCCAATCATTTATGTTATGTCCATTTTACAGCCTCTTCTGTTGCCTGAAGGTGTTATGGGGCTTGTTAGATTACACCTGATATTATCCAAAACAAAGATTTTCCCAAGATTCCTTCTTCCCCTTCACCCACCCCTCTTTTACATGTAAGAGGCCCACCTATACTGGATTAACTTGAGTTAGGTATGTTTTATGTCACCCTCTTTCCTTCTCCTACCTAGTTTTAATTTGAGATGGGAAATAAAAGAGGTGGTTTAGAAGGCTTGAAAATATGATGCTAAAGCCACACTGTCTCCATGCTTTCTAAAATATGAGTGTCTCAGATTATTAATTTTCTATGGTGACCCAGCTCCTGACAAGTTCTTCCAGGGTTGGATCATGTCAAGGGGAGCATTGCAAATGGTGCCAAGAACAGAGAACTCAAAGAAAAAGTAAATGGACTATATGACTCTCTAGCTGCCCTCTCATGCTGGACTAAATGTGCTGCACTTTGCACTGGAGCATTGGTGCACATGACCTCCCTTCTGAACTGTTTGCTCAACGTTGCTCTGATTTATCTACCTGCATTTCTTGCTCTGGATTATACATGTCAGGCTCCCTAAAGATTCCCCTGTGAACATGCCCCAAGAAGGGAGACGTGCCTTCATAGTGGTGACACTTTTGTGATCTAAATGCCTTTCCAGGGTCAATAGTTCATAATTCACTGCTGGCGTCAAACCAGAGAGACACTCACCTACCAAGTCCAGTACATCAGATGTATACCTGCAGAAATATTTTAATGAAAAAAGCTAATGATTTTTGACAGAGATGTCTATGGAAAAGAAATTTAAATGCTCTGGACTTATATTACAGAGCTCGATACTCTAGATTCATATTACAGTGCTCAATATAAGAATGTGTAGTGACTTTTTTTTCCAAATTAAAAATGTCTAAAGAAATGTTTATATTCAGAGAAGTCTATGGAAAATGTTTTTGTGATCTTTATAAAACTGGGATATGGCAAAAGCTGACTGCTTTGAGTTTGATGTATGCACAATATAACTTATGATACTTTTAAAAACAAGTATAACCTAACAAGAGTGATTCCTGGAATTAAAAATTAGAGTAACTGGCTAAAAAGTTCCAGATTCCATACTTGCTGTACTTATATTAATGAAGTGCTTTGACCCATTTCTATTTTAAAACAAGCTAAAACTAGATGTGTGAGCTTGGAAAATGAGGGACAAATTTCCTATCAGCCAATAGGGTTAATTCTGCACTGGAAGCTTTCCTTTCCTTTCTCAGCACCACATTGGTTTCATCCCTATTACCTTAGTTGGGTCAGCATACAACAGTAGTAATTTGATTGATCAACTCTGTATGTGTGTGCATTAGTGCATTTTAATGGCCACCTTTCTGTTTTTAGTCAATTCTTATGCCTGTCTGTGTTGCACCTAATATGTGTCTGTGTCGTTCCTAAGCAAAGCCCTTCCCTATCCCTTCCTCCCTCCTGTGAAAAAAGCCCCCTCTATTGTTTTCTCTGTGCTCCACTATCCCAGATTTGTTGCTTTCCCTATTACACCCCAACTCCTCCCATATTCTTTCAGCTCACATCTCCATGAAATGCC
Organism: Suncus etruscus; assembly: GCF_024139225.1. NCBI lineage: Eukaryota > Metazoa > Chordata > Mammalia > Eulipotyphla > Soricidae > Suncus > Suncus etruscus. The sequence goes on along the minus strand of NC_064868.1, from coordinate 72,309,791 downwards.
ACTCACAACAAGCATGACCACTTTGATGGGCATTTCAAATGAGTCCTAGTTTAGAAATTGATCACGGCCATGACTCTGCCCAGCAGTTTTAGGACACATCCACTACCTCCCTGACTGCTGTCAACTGACAGATTACCTCATTAGCTGACATAGTCATTCCAATTCTACTTACCTTTGACTAGTCTTACCAACAGACTTCGGGGATATGTGTATTTCTTTATGTGTGTTTTTGGAGGAACACTGCTGTTGCCTTGGACTTATTCAGCTGATATAGGGAGTATATGTATTTCTTTATAGTTTTTCTGTGGTAACAATGTTGTTATTATACCTAAGTATAATAGAGCATGATTTATCTAGCCTATCTCACTTTCTTGTAGATAGTAAACAGAAAAAGAGGAATCGTGGGGTTTTATCATGCATTTACCCAAAGCAAAAATTCCCCTAGCCCCAAAATCAGTCTTCTTACATCCACTTTGTTTTACCTTTAAAAGGTCAACCTATAATTCCCCTGATTCAATGTCAATATGTACCTAAAATACTACTGTGAAAGATATGTAAGCCAATATGGTCAAAATAAAAATTATATATAGTAAAAAATTAAAGACAATAAATAAGAAAAATAAATGAATAATAAATATGAAAGAGTTGGAGCGATAGCACAGCAGTAGGGTGTTTGCCTTGCACTTGCCAACCCAGGATTGACACCGATTTGATTCCCAGCATCCCATATGGTCACCTGTGGCTGCCAGGAGAGATTTCTCAGCACAGAGCCAGGAGTAAGCCCTAAGCACTCCTGGGTGTGACCCCCCCAAAAAATCTGATATCTTGAATGCTTATAACATTAGTCAATAACTGCAAACATAAGATAACAAGTTTTGTATTGCTAACAAAATTAAAATTATTTTAAACAGGCAAAAAAAAGGTCAACCTAGACAAGTACTTTGTCACTCTCTACACTGCCCCACCAGGGTGTGAATTGAGCTGAAGAATAAAGAGAGACAGTTTGGCAGGCACCATACCATGAGGTTGAAAGTCCCTGAACCCACGCTTTCTCTCTGGTGCCTGGCTTGGTTTATTTTGTGTGGTGAACCTGCTCCATAACTCCATCCCAAGGATGGATTATGGAGAATGGAAAGAATGGAAAGTGTTAGATTATACCTTATCTTATCCAAACAAAGACTTTCCCCTAGTTTCCTGATTCCCTTTGCCCACCCTAATTTTACATGTAAAAGGCCCACTTACTTATACTGGATTATCTGGAGATTGGTATTTTGTCACTCTCTATCCTTCCCCTGCATGGTTGTGAGTATGAGCTGGGAAGAGAGGTCATTTTGGTGGGCTCCAGACCATGAGGGTGGAAGAAATTCAGTATCTATAATTTCCTACCATATGAGTGTCTCAGTTTATTAATTTATCCAGAGACCTGCCTCTAGACCTGTTCTATACACCCGTTCTACTGGAGTTGGATTATAGCAAATTGGACCAGTTCTACAGGAGTTGGATTATAGCAGTTGATTGATTCTGTCCTCAGCAGCTGTTGATGCTGATAATGAAGCCTTTCAGCTAGTTTTTCTTTTCTCCTACCCAGTTTTGTATTCCTGTTATTTCAGTTTGAAGGTTTTTTTTTTTCATTTCTAATTTCATGTCTTCTTGAGCCTTAATTGTGGTTCTTTCTAGTCGTTCCATTCTTTCTTTGAATTCTTTGAACATCCTTCATATTTCTTCTCTAAATTCCTTACCTGAGAGACTATATAGATGGTTGGTACTTGTTGAGCCATTAGAGCCACCAAATTCATTCTCTAGGCATGCTGGAGTTCTGCACTGTTTCCCCATTGTCATTTTTGCAATGTGATGTTTATTCCATGTTCTGCAGGGATCATTGACTAGAAATAATGCTTGGCTCTTTACACTAGTCTCAACTTTGTTTTGTCTCATCACAACGGCATGGCTGCTCTCAGAAATGGCAAAGTTGTCTCAGACCATGTGCTGAGTGCTAAGTTCACCAGGAAAAAGGATCTCAGCATTGCTGAATCTCTGTCTCCCTCTGTCTCATCACAGGGGCATAACCAAGCTCTAAGTTTAGTTCCTTAGCAATCTGATCTAAGTCTCTTTCTCTAAACAGTCTTTACTTTCCTCATCTGTAAGAAAAGCAGGTGATCTATACCCTCTAAAATGTTCTTATAGCTCTGTTCTGTCACAAAGTTTGATTTTGTCTCATGTTACAGTGTTCTAAGTACTGAAAAAAGTCTCCCATTTATTTAACCAACTGCTCCAGAGTTAGTGACACTGCCATTTTCTTAGTATTGATGAAAATGTTTTGCATGCTATAATATTAGAAAATAAATAATGTTAACAATATGGAAAATAATAGATACACTAAAAAATGGATTTTATCATGTACATTATTTAATGAAATATGTAGAACCTTATAGATATTAAGCGATCTGCCTTCTGGTCAATAATCTCATTGCATCAATTCAAATTTATATGACGCCAAAGTAATACTACAATGGTTTGGGGGTAAAGAACCTAAGGAGACTTGATTATATAAATATATAAGCTACATACTGTAAAGTTGTATCAAAATAAGTCTTTACATAAAAATTCAATTGCCAAATTATAATCTATTAAATAATCATTTTGGCGAGGATTCTCACTAGTGATTATTTTAATCAGTAGTAGTTTCTTATATAATATAATACATATATTAATCTATATTATAGATAATGTACTACAGAAAGATTTGTCTCTTGAAATTGCAAAACACAATGGCAATATCATATCTAATTTATTTCTGTTTTGCTTCTTTACAAATCTTATATACTAAATACTTTCCTGTTGAAATATTTTACATACAAAAATGATAAACTATTCTTAAGTAAGAAAACTTAATTTGGGGGCCGGAGAGATAGCATGGAGGTAAGACGTTTGTCTTGCATGCAGAAGGTCAGTGGTTCAAATCCCGGCATCCCATATGGTCCCCCGTGCCTGCCAGGAGCAATTTCTGAGCATAGAGCCAGGAGTGACCTCTGAGCACTGCTGGGTGTGACCCAAAAACCAAAAAAAAACAAAAAACTTAATTTAACCCTTATATATTTACTATTTAGAACAAGAACTAAATGAGGTAAATTAATTTTTCATGGTCACTGCTCATATTCCCCATAAAATGCACCATGTATTTGGTTTTGCAATTTGACTGAAAAGATATCTACATTTTTCTCTCTTTATCTGAAATTCTCTTTGAGAATGACTAGGTGAAAGTAATAATTCTACTTAAACAGACTATTGTTTATCAATAGTTTATCAAAGACATTATTTGTAGACTTGGTGAGATCATTCTCTAGGTACAGTATGACCCAACTATATAATTTAGAAAGCTGTTACTTTTTTATACTTTAAAATCGTCGTGTAATTTTACATGGTACAATTAAAACCCGAGGCTTTGAAAGCCAGAGATCTGGTTTCACACGACTTAGCCAGTTACTTTATAACTTTAGGCAAGTAATTTAAATTGTTGGGCTTCAGTTTATATACAAAATGAGAATACAATTTTAAAAGCCACCTCAAATATTATTGATGATCAAATGAGTCTGTTCTTATAAAGGATATATAACAGTCTCTGGTAAATTATAAGTACTTAATGAAAATTTTAATTGTAATTGGTTAGAATATAAAATATTTGTTTTGAATCTATATATTACAGTATACTGTCCTTCCCAATTCGTTTTCTTCAAATTTTATTTAAACACTACATTTTCAAGTTTATTCAAAATGAATTTTTTCACAGCTAATGTTGTTTATGATTTAATTACAGTCAAACAATGTATAGCAAACTTTACCAGTACACATTTCCTGCCATTAATGTCCCCAATCTTCTCTCAACCTCCTCAATCCCCTCTCCCCTGCCTGTTTCAGGGCCATACATTTTTCTTCTCTCTCTCTCTCTCTCTCTCTCTCTCTCTCTCTCTCTCTCTCTCTCTCTCTCTCTCATCTCTCTCTTTATCTCTTTTTTCTTGGAGAAAGATAGAAATTTCATGATGAACTTAAGTCCATCAAATATAATTGTTTAGAGTACTGGGATGAAAATGCCTCAAAATCCATTTCTCTCTATACTGGAAATATTAAAAAAGTCAGGGGCCAAAGAGATAGCATGGAGGTGAAATGTTTGCCTTGCATGTGGAAGGATGGTGGTTCGAATCCCGGCATCCCATATGGTCCCCCGAGTCTACGAGGGGCAATTTCTAAGAGTATAGCCAGGAGTAACCCCTGAGCACTGCCAGGTGTGACCCAAAAACCAAAAAAGGGGGGGGGCGGGAAGGTGGCACTAGAGGTAAGGTGTCTGCCTTGCAAGCACTAGCCAATGAAGGACTCGGCATCCCATATGGCCCCCCAAGCCAGGGGTGATTTCTGAGCACTTAGCCAGGAGTAGCCCCTGAGCAACAAATGGGTGTGCCCCCCCCCCCAAAAAAAAAACAAAAAAATAACAAAACAAAAAAAAGTCAGAAAGAAAACCACTAACAATGCAATATCCAATTGATACCTTCAATATGTTTCTACCTTTTTGGGACTCTTAAGATTTACCAAAAAAATCATGTTTGTCTATTATCCATTTTCCTTGGGAGAACATTATGTACAGAAGAGACTAAATAGTCTCAATTAGGGGTATTGACGCAAGTTGCTTGGAATTAAACAATTCTGCTGACAATCTACCTCTACTTGACTACAGATCTGCCATGGTCTTTCCATCTTTTCTCCAAAAGAAGCTCAGTACTACAGACAAAATTATAGATTTTAACTCACAATTCACAACAGAAACAAAATACCTGCAATGTGCTCTATAATTTTACAATGTCTCTGATAAACTTGCATGAAAGAGAAGATATAGTCTTCCAAAAATTGATTATGATAAATTATTATGAAAGAGAAGATATAGTCTTCAAAAAATTAATGAATGGTATTTCTTACAATTAAACTAGGTAAATGGGCCTTTATTACCAAAAAAGGAGAGACAAAGAATGTCAGGAGTACAGATTTGGGGACCATACATGGCCGTGCTTAATCCTGACTCTATGTTCAGAGATCGATCCTAGTAATAATTCGGTACTGTGGATGAAATCTAAGTTGGCCTTCTAGAAGGAAAATAGCCTTCTGTGTACTATCTCAGCCCCACTCCCAACAGTTCTTTTAAAGTGAGAAAATTGCCTCTGATTCTCGTCTGCCAAGAATAATGAGCCTGCAAATCATCTCTTTAGCGTGTCAAAAAGAAATTCTTCTTTAGTCTACCAGCCCCTCAGAAAGCAATATCAAATATTTGTCAAATGAAACACAGAAAAGCAACAGCTGTTTTAGAAGAGAAGGCCGGCTCCTCCCCATTCTTTAACAGCTTCTTAGAGACTGAACCAGCACTCTTTAATGCATTACAACAGGTGGGAGAAATAATCTCCCTTCTGTTTTTAACAAAATACATAACTTGGTAAAATTGCTTCAAAATGAAATTGGAAAATAAAGTACAACAAACCCAGTTAAATTTGCATTCCAAAAAATAAAATTTTAGCATCAAGTCTATACTATTTGGACATAATAATAACACTGAAAGAATTTATCACATTTCAAATTTATCTGAGCAATCTGACAACTCTTGTTCAAAATTTATATTAACTTTTCATCTGTTTCCTCTTTTTCTCTTCATTCCACTACTCTCTTACCTAATTATCAGATCCTGAAATGTATGATTTGAATGCAAAAAACCACACAACATATAATTAAACAACAAAATTTGATTCGGCATAGAGCTATTACACAAAATATTAAAGAAGTGCATAATTTCTAGTTTCTGTCATCATATACCCTCTTAGATTAAAATTATGATTAGAGACAAGAAAAATTGCCTGGGTATAAAACTCTTCCTGAAGGCTTTAATAAATGCAAAGAAGGCCAAGGTGCATCTTGAATGCTCAACTGAATTTTGCTTCTTATAAATCTGAGACATCATCAGGTGGAAAATTTTTTGTTACTTTAATTCATTTCAACTGTAATGTAATTCTCTCAAGTACATAACGATATATAAAATTTGAGCAAATAGCAAGATAATTCACAGCACCAAAGTAATTCTAACAAAAGAAGCATTTGTAAAAGAGTTCTGGGCACATTACTCTAATTACTAGTTTCTGTAGAGAGTCAAATATTTTGCCAGTTATAAAAAATATAACTTCTTATTACCAAATAACTAGGAAGGCTTTTTTGGAAGTTCAATGAAATTAAGAATAGTTAATTTTTATATATTTAAAATATTTTTCATATATTAACTGGCCATACACTAACTCATTATTGTAAACTCTCTCCCAACTTAACCTGTATATCAGTCATGCCACTACCACATCCAAAAAGTTTTAAGGAACGAGGGAAGTTAATCCAGCAATTTCTGGTATCATACCAAATTTTCCATCTGAAGTGACTTAAGTGGGTAGGTTGACAGTGATTTATACTTCAACAATAATCTTTCCTGAGTTCAAACATTCAGAATTCTCTGAGAAGCCCTCTTTTCTTTTGTGGTTTTTGGGTCACACCCGGCAGTGCTCAGGGGTTATTCCTGGCTCCAGGCTCAGATATTGTTCCTGGCAGGCACGGGGAACCATATGGGACACCGGGATTTGAACCGATGACCTACTGCATGAAAGACAAACGCCTTACCTCCATGCTATCTCTCCGGCCCCTGAGAAGGCCTCTTTTAAAAAGTGTTTTGAGGGGCCGAAGTGATAGCCAAAACCCAAGCGGTAGGGCATCTGCCTTGCACGTGGCTGATTTAGGACGGGACCAGGGTTCTATCTTCTGGCATCCCATACGGTTCCCCAAGCCAAAAGCGATTTCTGAGCACATAGCCAGGAGTAACCCTCCAGGGTCACTGGGTGTGGCTCAAAAATCAAAGAAAAAGTATTTTGAGTAAAATGAAAAACATTTATTTTAAAGTTTAGTAAGTCTATGTGCATTAAGAGATAGCACAGCGGGCGTTTGCCTTGCAAGCAGCCGATCCAGGACCAAAGGTGGTTGGTTCGAATCCCGGTGTCCCATATGATCCCCCGTGCCTGCCAGGAGTTATTTCTGAGCAGACAGCCAGGAGTAACCTATGAGCACTGCCGGGTGTGACCCCCCCAAAAAAGGTCAACATATTATTTGTATTTTCCATTAAGTTAAGTCTGTGTATTTTGGGAGGAAGAATGGTGGTGTTGAAAAATTCACTCAAGTCATTTTTCTTATGGTGCTTATTGTGATTAATATAGACTCTGTTCCCTAAATATATCACTATTCTTTTATCTTCTCTTAAACTAGTTGGCATATCTGTATTCACATGTCATTTCTGCTCTGTGTTCAGATTAGCATGATATACGACTATAGTTTCCTCAGTACAACATATCGCTAAAGTACCTTAGGTTGATGGAAATTTCCAATTGCATAAGACTAAAAAGTAACATTCAATTTGAACCAAGGTGAGTATATATATATATATATATATATATATATATATATATATATACTTTATATATATTTATATATACTTTTTATATATTTATATATAGAGAAAGAAGGGTTAAGACTTAAAATGTTTAAAACTTTTCAAAAGTTTAACACTTTTTTCCATTTAATATTTTAAAACTCACTACAATTTAAGATGGTTAAAAACCAATTACAATAACTGGCAAGCAAGGGCATTTATAGACTCTTATTTATGTGTTTTTCTTTCTAAGAGTTGTCAATCTTCCAAGTCAAGAAATATTTTCACATGTTATAGACATCTTCCTGAAAGTATGAGGCTCTCTTGAAACCATTCTTACATTTGGCTATGCCAAAAACACTACAGCAAACTACGATACCCCCAGAAAAAATAGTCTTTCAAGCTTCCTAAATGACTTATTCAGCAGAAAGTAGTAAAAAACAAGGCTAATATTTCCATCCTTTGAAAATATTTATCTCTACACAATGCCACCATTTTTATAGTCACAGTAAAAATTACTTAGGTGGTATAATTTTGAAAGTCTAATCAGTTTCTAGCATAGGCTTAACAGTGTGTCATTAGTAAAATGACTTTCCATCGATGTTCATCTGCAGAGTTCTTGTTAAAATGTCATTTAGAACAGGGTTACTCCTTTATGCATCTTTTTAGTCCTACAGGACTAAATGATAAATGTGCACACACACACACACACACACACACACACATATATATATATAAAGTGATGCTATTCTCTAAGGCAATTAAAATATATTTTCTCAGTAGCATAACATTTTCATAACTACTTATATAATAATAAAACTGATAATATAAGAAGAAAATGAGTATGGATAATAGAAAGCATAGTCAAACTCCTCTGACAGATTTTTAGTCATATACCCCTAATCACCTTGGGCCTACTATGTATAAGGCATTTTACAAGGTGCTTTGGAGGTATAACAAAAATTTAAAAGTCTTGATCATCAACCTTGAAGATACTTGCAAACTAGTTTTAAAAAGTAAAAGATTCTTTGGCATATGCACTAATCTTTAGAGGGGACCAGAGCATCTTTAGAGCTGTCTCTTTATTGCCATTTAAAACCTTTCTTGGTAACTAAGTGGGAAGAATTTGTCTGCTTGCAAATTCTTTTATAGGTTAACACAAAAATGTCTCAAGCTCTAAGTTCTATTGAACTCTATTTTCTTATACTATAGGACAATGTAAGGAGAATTTTACATAAACTGAACATTTATTATATAGATCCTTATCTCAATACCAAACCTGTCTACATCCATGCACTCCTATCTGTTCTCTGTCACCCTCTTATTTTCCATGTTATGGTCACTTAACTGATACATGTAATTTACTATCTCAGGCCTAGAAATTTAGCAAAGAAACAGCAGGGTACCCTAGATTTTATTAGATATACAGCTCATATTTCGAATTTCCTCCCTATTCATGTAAATACACTGATTATAAATACAGAAAGATTCTACTCCCTGAAAAAGTCAGCAAATCAGGCTGTATATTTCAATACTAAACCTGAGCTTTTGGCATAGTTCTAGACCTATGTTGTGGAGACAACTAGGACTATTCCTGTGATGTTTATGATGGTCTGTGGAACCATATGTTACGGTATTGGGAGATATGTAGTGAGATCAATAGAATCAAGATCCCATGTACACTTGAACCTTTTGCTATCTCCTCAATCCTAAATGTATTTTTAATTAAAAAAATTTATTTAACAGAAACCGGGTAAAGTCTGTTTCATTTCTGAAAGACACAAACTTACAGTGATAGTTCATTCTGCCAGAATAAGCAATAACTAAGACAAAATAATTCTATCCTTGAAGAAAGGCTAGAAAGCCTAGAATTCACTATAAGAGAAGTACTGGCATGAAAGCAAACATTTCTCCAACTTCCCAGAACTTCCCAGTGTCTACAAATTTAACCAAGGGCCTCATGTATCCAGTAAATCCCATCTGTTTGTCTCTGTCCATTTCATACATTCCTCTAAGTTCTAGAAAAGTTACTTATATTAGAATATGCTTTAATATCAATTGTGATAATGCAAGTATTCTAGAGAACATATTATATATTATCATCATTGCTAGCCTCGGGTTGCTTGTTTCTTACAATCTTTTCTAATTAGGATGTTATTATTTTCTTTCTTTCTTTTCTTTTTTTTGTTTTTTGGGCCACACCCAGTGACACTCAGAGGTTATTCCTGGTTACGCACTCAGAAATCTCTCTGGCTTGGGGTCCATATGGGACGCCGGGAATAGAACTCATTCTGTCCTGGGTCAGCAGCTTGCTAGGCAAACACCCTTGTAATATCGCTCCAGCCCCAGGATGCTATTATTTTCAACGGTCTGACTTAGTTCTATATTTTTAACTCGGTTAGTATACACTGAATTGAATATAATATAAAAAAGTTAAAACTAAAACACTAGGGATAGGAAAATTTTTCATTGATTTCTGAATCTGTACAAAAACTTCCTGACTTTATAAACTTGTTCAGTAATTATTCAACTTGCTCAAATTCTTATCTTTAAACTTTCCTCATTTATAAAATGTGGGGTGATTGTTCTATAGTACATTACAATAGTACTATCATCTCATGATATAAATGACACAATAAAAATTAGAAACTAAGCACAATGTAAGCATTCTATAAATGTTACCCATTATTAGAACATTGAGCTATCTTTAGAGTAACTCATTTATATCTTCATTTTTTGCTTTTCACTAAATTTGTTTCTCAAATAACTTAATTCTTTCCTCAGAATCAGGAAAAACTTCCTTTTCCTGAGGATAAACTCTGAGACTTATTCTTTTTGTATTAGGGCAGCGGTTTTATTTTGTTTCTTTTAGAGTTAATGATTTATACAAAATGTTATTGCCAGTGCTTAGAATATAATGAATCTTCATTTCCCTCAGGAGATCCTGAATATTCCAACCTCCTTTTCCTTGTCATAAAGTAACTCAACCAACAAATATCATACTGAAAAAGATTCTTATTTTTCCATACTTAACTCAATAATAAACCATCTCCATGTCATTATTACTGAACAGAAATAAGATATAACTTATACATCAGTATTTATCTTTTTCTCCATAAACTTGAGGGGGGATTTGTTATAAATCCACTCATACCTAAGAGAAGTAAAATAAGTTTATTTGTATAAATAAATTCAGTTTAATACCTGTTTACTTGAAAATTATTAAATATTTTTAGCATAATTTAACTCATAGATATCTTCTTAAGAGTTTGTCTTCAGTACAGCTCTAGTAACAGAGGTGAAAGTGCCTTCTCTTCTACTTTGGTACTTGCAGAAATCTACAGTGGCACATTAGTTTGTAAATAAAATTTTGAAGGTTTCCTGATGTCCAACTTGAGGATGCAGAGGAAGACCCCAGTGAACTTGATCCCAGCAGGTGGGTTGTCCCCGCCCACAAAGGTTGGTGCCAGTCTCCTGCTGCTGGCTTTTAAAGGTAACCTACATTACTACATATATGGCTTCCTGGTTTCCTGCTTGAGGTAACTCTCATCTTCTAATCAATTAAATCCACCATTACGTGTAGAAAAAAAAACACCACACACCAGACAATGGTGAAATAAAACAGGGCAAGTCCATGCATAGAGAATATAATTTGCAGGACTGATGACTCAAGAAGAGCCAATCACCTAGTTAGCCTCTCAAATATGGAGTTTAGAGAAGAAATATAGAGGATGTTTATAAAACTCAAAGAAAACATAGATCGAGTTGAACAGAACACAAATAAGAATCATGAGGACAAAAAGATAGAAATCAACAAACTCCAAACTGAAAGAGCAGGTCTGAAAATCTCAGTAGGTGAAATGAAAACTTCAATGGAAAGTGTCTCCAAAGAGTAATAACAGCTGACAACAGAATCAGGGAGCTGGAAGATGAGATGCATAACAACACGATACAAAACAAGAGATTGGAAAAGAGGCTTAAAGCAAATGATCAAACAATGGCAAAAATACACAAATATTGCAAAAAGATGAAAATAGAAGTCTTTGATAAACAAAACAGAAAATGTAATAATTATTGGAGTCCCAGAGACCCAGGAAGAAAATCCCCAGGAAGAATCAATAATCAAAAATATCATTGCACAGAAATTCCCAGAGCTAAATATTGCATGCAACCAAACCCTACATTCTGAAGAGTACCAGCTAGAAGAAATCCAAAGGAAAACACCCCAAGACACATTCTAGACACAATGATGAATCAAACAGATAGGTATAAAATACTGAAAACAGCAAGATGAAAAAGGAAAATTACATTGAAAGGAGCATCCTTAAGATTTATAGCAGACCAGTCACAAGAAACCCTGAAGGTAGAAAACTGGTGGGGGGCCGGAGAGCTAGCACAGAGGTGTTTGCCTTGCAAGCAGCCTATCCAGGACCTAAGGTGGTTGATTTGAATCCCAGTGTCCCACATGGTCCCCAGTGCCTGCCAGGAGCTATTTCTGAGCAGATAGCCATGAGTAACCCCTGAGCATAGCCGGGTGTGGCCCAAGAACCAAAAAAAAAGAAAAGAAAAGAAAAGAAAACTGTGGTGGGATATAGTGACAAGACTCAATGAAATGAATGCTTCACCTAGAATACTACCAGCCAGACTCACATACAGGTTTGAAGAAAGTATACATAGCTTCACAGATAAACAACGGCTCAGAAACTTTTACAGATTCAAAACCAGCCTGAAAAAAAAACTGAAATGTCTACTTTAAGACAAGAAAGACCAAAAGGCACACAAAACTCCCATATAAAGATGACACTAAATCCCATGACAATTATCTCTCTCAACATCAATGAACTAAATGCACCAGAGTGGAAAAATGGATCAAAAAGCTGAATCCAAAGTTCTGCTATCTACAGAAATACATCTGAATAGTCAGAATAAACATAAGACTCAAAATCAAAGGTTGATGGAAAATTATCCAAAAACACAACCTTCTTAAAAAGCTGGAGTGGTCATATTGGTACCTGATGACGTAAACTTTATACTCAGAAAAACTATAAGTGACAAAAGTGGACATTTTATACTAATCAAGGGCTATGTACAACAGAAAGAAATTATATTCCTAAACATATACACACTCAATGAGGAACCAGCAAAATATGTAATACAATTGTTGACAAATATGAATGAAGACATCATAGACAACACAATAATAGTGAGAGACCTCAGTACTGACTTAGCACATCTTGATAGGTCAACCAGGTTGAAACACAACAAGAATATACCAGCTCTGAAAAGAAAATAGAAGAAACTGTACTAGTAGATACAGATAGGACACTCAAACCCCAAAAAACTGGATACACATTCTGCTCCAATGTACATGGGTGATTCACCAGAATAGAACACATGCTGGCCCATAAAATGTATCTCCATAAAATCAATAGAATAGAAAATGTAAAGACAACCTTCAGATCACAGTTAACTGAAATTAGAAGTGAACTACAAAGGTACACAGAAGAAACACTTCAAGACCTGGAAATTAAACAACTATTGAACAACCAGTTGATCAAGGATGATATCAAAGAGGATATCAAAACATTCCTGAAAATAAATGTCACTGAAGATAAAAAAAAACTATCAGAATGTAAGAGAAACAGCAAAAGCAGTACTAAGAGGAAAACTTATTTGCTTTGCAAAGCACATATCAGAAAGGAGCCTATAAAAAAGCTTAATGACATAGCTTATAAAATTAGAAAAAGATTAAAAAAGAAACCAAAAAGAAGTAGGCAGAAGGAAATAGCAAAGCTTAGCGCAGAAATCAATGGAGTGGAAATCAAAAAATAATCCAAATGATCAATGAAAAAAAAGTTGGTTCTTTGAAAAAATAAACAAGATTGATCAACAGCTAGTGAACTCAGAAAGAAAAGGAGAGAGAGAAACATAATAATTCAGATTAAAAATGAAAAGGGGGAGATCACTACAGACACTGCAGAGATTCAAGGGTAATCAGAGACTACTTTGAGAAATTCTATGCCATGAAACATGAGAACCTGGAAGAAATTGATAAATTATTGGACTCTTACAAATCTTCCATGGTTAAACCAGGATGATCTAGCATATCTAAACAGACACATTATTAGTGAGGAAATTAAAATGGTGATCAAAAGCCATCCCCCAAACAAGAGCCCACCCCTGATGGATTCACTAATGAATTCTTTCAAACCTTTCAAAAGGAATTACTACTAGTCCCATTCAGGCTCTTTCATGAAATTGAAAAATTATGAAGACTACCAAATAGTTTTTATGAAGCTAACATCACATTGATACCAAAACCAGAGATACTGCAAAAACAGAAAAGTACAGACCAATATCCCTGATGAACACAGATGCAAAATTACTCAACAAAATTCTAGCAAATAGGATCCAATGCCTTATGAAGAAGGGAATACAGCATGACCAAGTAGGTTTCGTTCCAGGAATTCAAGAATGGTTTAACAAAAGTAAATAAATCAACATAATACAACAAAAATAAAAATAAAAACCATATGATCATATCAGTAGATGCAGAGACTGCATTTTATAAGGCCCAACACCTACTCTTGATAAAACTCTCAAGATTGGAATGGAAGGAACTTTTCTCAATATAATCAAGGCCATCTACCACAAACCCATGGCAGCTATTATTATCAATGGATATAAACTAAAAGCCTTTCCGTTAAAATTTGGTACAAGACAAGGCTTCCTTCTCTCACCACTCATATTCAACATAGAGATGGAAGTTCTTGCCATAGCGATTAGGCAAGAGAAAGATATCAAGGAAAGGAAGAAATCAAGCTCTTGCTTTTTTGCAGATGATATGATACTATATTTAGAAAACTCTAAAAACTCCACCAAAACGCTTCTAGAAACAATATACATATATATATATATATATATATATATATATATATATATATATATATATATATATATCAAAGTGGCAAGCTACAAAATTAACACGCAAAAATCAATGGCCTTCTTATACACAAATAATGACATTAAAAAACAATCCCATTCACATTAGCGTCACACAAACTCAAATATCTTGGAGTAAACTTGACTAAAGAGTTGAAGAACCTATACAAAGAAAACTACATCAAAGCCCTGCTTCAAGAAATAAAAGAGGACACACAAAAATGGAGACATGGGCCAGGCGGTGGCGCTAAAGGTAAGGTGCCTGCCTTGCCTGCGCTAGCCTTGGACGGACCGCAGTTCGATCCCCCGGTGTCCCATATGGTCCCCCAAACCAGGAGCGACTTCTGAGCGCATAGCCAGGAGTAACCCCTGAGCGTCACCGGGTGTGGCCCAAAAACCAAAAAAAAAAAAAAAAAAAAATGGAGACATGTACCCTGTTCATGGACTTGTAGGATTAACATCATTAAAATGTCAATACTCCCCAAAGCATTGTACAGATTTAATGCAAACTCATGACATTCTTCAAAAAGAGTATCAAACACTCCTGAAATTCATTTAGAATAATAAATGCCTGCAAATAGCTCCAACAATCCTTGGGGAAAGGAATATGGGAGGCATCACTTTCCCCTACTTTAAATTGTATTACGAAGTTATAGTTATTAAATCAGCATGGTATTGGAATAAAGACAGACCCTTAATCAGAGGAACTGACTTGAGTATTCAGAGAATGTGCCCTAGATATACAGTTAATTTTTGATAAAGGGGCTAAAAAGCAAAATGGAGCATTTCTCTTCAACAAGTGGTGTTTGTAAAACTGGTCAGCCATCTGCAAAAAAGTGAACTCCAAATTCCATCTAAGAAGATCATGCACAAGGTCCATTCCATATAGATTAAATACTTTGATATCAGGCCCCAAACCATAAGGTATACAGAGCAACACGTAGGTTAAAAAACTCCATGACATTGAGACTAAAGGCATCTTCAAGGAGGAAACACTCTCCAAACAAGTGGAAGCAGAGATAAACCGATGGGATTATATTAAGCTGAGAAGCTTCTGCACCTCAAAGAACATAATACCTAGGATACAAAAGCCACCCACAGAATGGGAGAAATTATTCACGCACTAACCATCAGAAAAGGGCTAATATAAAAAATATACAAGGTAAGTACTTTAACAGAACATAACATCTAACCCCATCAAAGAATGGGAAGAAGGCATGAATAGACAATTCCTCAAAGAAGAAATAGAACTGGCCAAAAGGCACATGAAAAAATGCTCCACATCAACAATTATCAGGGATATGCAAATCAAAACAACAATGAGATACAATCTCATACCATAGAGAACAAGAACAATAAATGCTGGCAGGGATGTGGAAAAAAACTCTCATTCACTGCTGGTGGAAATGCTGTCTTGTCTAGCCTTTATGGAAAACAATGTGGAGATTCCTCAAAAGACTGGAAATTGAGCTCCCATATGATCCAGCTATACCACTTCTAGGAATATACCCTAGGAACAAAAAACACAATACAAAAACGCCTTCCTCACACTTCTAGTCATTGCAGCATTACTTACAATAGCTAGACTCTGGAAACAACCAAGATGCCCTTCAGCAGATGAATGGCTAAAGAAACTATGGTATATTTACCCAACGGAATATTATTCAGCCATTTGAAGAGATGAAGTTATGAAATTTTCCTATACATAGATGTACATGGAATCTATTATACTGGATGAAATAAGTCAGAGGGAGAGTGATAGACACAGAATAGTTTCACTCATCAATGGCTTTTAAGAAAAACAAAAGACATTAATGTAATAATGCAAAGAAAAAATAGAGATCAGGGTTGGATGGATTGGCTCTTGATGTGAAGCTAACCACATAGAGTGATGAGCTTACTTAGAGAGATGGCTACACTAACTATCATGATAATGTTAATGAGTGAGAGAAGTAGAATGCCTGTCTTGAATATAGGCAGTGGGTAGGTAAGGAGGGAGATGGTAAGGTTGCACTGGTAAAGGAGGGTGTTCTTTTTGTGACAGAAACCCAAGTCCAATCATGTATGTAATCATGATGCTTAAATAAAGAAAAATAAATTTTTTAATTTTTAAAAATTAAAATTTTAAATTAAAAAAGAAAAAAATTAAAAAAATAAAATTTTGACATTGTTTATAATCTGCTTTTGACAAAGAAACACACATGTCATAACATATCAGAAATTCATAAAATCAACTTAATAAGCAATCTTCTTTCAAGAGTTTGAGTCACCTAAATGTTGTTATACTAAATATCTATTTCATGATAAACAGTGAAGTCCCAGTTAACTAAGTTTTAGTAACTACTGGGAGATCAGGAAAATGAGTTCTTGATAATTAAACCTTATTTACTTAATTTGCTGAAAAATCCACAATAATACATAAAAAACACAATAATACATATGTAATGTATAAACCAATGTAATATATAAACCCAATATACATGGAATCAGTATACATCAGTACATGATATTCCTGTACATATTTGCATACACATGCATATGAGTGTATACACAAATTTAATATATTCACAGATAGCAGATACACATAAATAAACATTTATGTGCAAAATAAAGCAAAGTTTAATTTCCTGAATAGTAGAGAAAAAGTGTATTAGATCTTCTAGAAGTGTCCCATCTATTTATATGACTCATCAAAATGACTTATTAGAGCATTTCCACATACATTTTCCTAGGACTGATATATTAAAAACAGTTTTACAAAGACGATTCCCTCCATAATCCTGGTGTTGATGTTACATAATATCATAACATAATATAAATAATAATATAATAAACATAATATTGATGTTTTGGGTATTTGACTCTAACAACAGGGGAAACAAAGTAAAAACTAACAAGATTACAATAAACTTACAAAGTTCTTCATAGTGAAAATACTATCATTAAAATGAAAAGATACCCTATTGATTAGAGAAAATATTTTCGATAAAACAGCTGACAATGAAGTACCAGAGCAATATCACAGTAGGGCAGTAGGGCATTTGCCTGTCGATCCAGGATGGACCTTGGTTTGATCCCCTGCATCCCATATGGTCCCCTGAGTCAGGAACCATTTCTGATCACATAGCCAGGAGTAACCCCTGAGCATTACAGGGTGTGATGCAAAAAGCAAAAACAAAAACAAAAACAAAAAAAACCTACAAAAAAAACCCAAACACCTGACAAGGAGCTAATATACACCATACACAAAGATCTCATAAAATTCATTAACATGCTTCCCTCCCTTGAAATGTAACTAAATAAAAATGAGGATAAGTACAGGAGAGATAGTATAGTATGTAGGACATTGTGGGGAGAGAAGCCAGGTAATAAGGGGATTTCTGCAAGCTGGTCTTGAATATAAAAGAAAGTCTCTGTTTAAAATCATATGTCCCTTCTGTTATGAGTGCAGGATGAGTTAAGGAGAAAGTCATTCAGGTCAAACAACCTGTCTAGGCTAATAGTGCCATAAGCATTGAAACTGCTATCTTTACATGCTTCCTGATTTAATGATGCCATGGTCATTGTAACTGCTATCTTTACATACCATCCAAATCAATGACCTTGTGACCTTTGTCTCTGCATACCATCTTGTTGCTGTAATGTCTAGACTGTATTATCCACATTGTTTCCGGCCTAAAGTTTGCCCTTAAACGCCTTGTCCCTACCTTCAATAAAAGAAACCTATTGCTCTGACAATGCTTCCCTGTGAGTGGTCTGTGGCTCACAGTCTTCCCTCTCTTTCCCGAGTCCAGCCTTGAGGCCACGGGCTGGAAGAGACCCTTACCCACTCTTGCATCAGCCCCATGGGGTGGGGGCTGGTGCCAGAATCCTACAGGACCTTTGCCTTTCACACAACTAACTTGAACTTGAGCTCTAGCACCCAAAATGGCTCTCCAAGTCCACCAAGAGTGATCCGTGAGCACTGAGACAGGTGTAAGCCCTGCTGGATGTGGCCTCCCCCTCAAATTTATGAGCAGAAGAACTGAAAGAGAACTTCTCCAGAAAATATAAGCATATAATCCAAGGACGCATGAAAATAAATCGACTATCATGCATTAATAGGGAAATGTAAGCTAAAACTTAAATGAGCTATCATTTCACAGTAGTAAATTATAAACAGTAAGTTTTATTTTCATCCTCAGCTAAAAGGAAGAGAATAAATAACTTTGCACACTGGGGTTTCGAACTAGCTGTCTCTATGTAAAAACAGTGAAGAAGCAATTCAAAATATTAAAATATGATCTATTACCAGAGTTGGAGAGATAGTACAGTGGATAAGACATTCACCTTCCACTTAGCCTAACTAGGTTCTATCCTCGTCATCCTACATTGTTCCCTTAGCACCACCTGGGCCAGGATTGATTCCTTAGTGCACAGTCAGGAGTAACCTCTGTGTATAACTGTGTATGGAGATTAGATCTACATATAATGAAGCAATTCCATTTCTAGATATCTCTATAGATAATATTAAAATGCTGCTAAAAGGTCTATGTGGCCCAGAGAAATTAAGTGATTATGGTATTTACCTTCATATAACCAACCCTGGCCCAATCATCAATACTATATATAGTCCTTTTAATGCTGCCAGTATCTGAACATTTTCATGTTAGGCCTAACCTACTTCTGCACCCAAAAATAAAAAAATTTATGTGCACTTATATGCATTAGAATTCTTCAATAGCCAATGTATGGATACATTCAAAGTATTAATCAATGGATGGAGAGATAAAATAAATGTGACATACTTTAAAGTCTGTCAGACTAAGGTTTCCAAAGATGGGGAGTGAAGTGAATTTAAAATATTGGGGTTCAGTGGACTATAATGGACAGATACTGATACTATGACAATGGACATAATTTGTTTAAACTGTACCCTTTATATATAACATTTATAATTTTTCAAAACAAATACCTCAATAAAATATGTTTATATATACATATATGTTACACAATAAAATTTACACAGATATTTAAAAACGCAATATTGAAATTTTCAATAGTCTAAATGGAACCAGAATTTTATATTATACAAAATAAATTATATAAAAGACATAGAGTGGATTGTTGTTTCTCTTACATGTTTTACTGGAAACCAAAGTAAGAGAAAAGAAATTCAAACCAAATTAGGGAATTTGGGGAGGGGTTTGGGTCATACCCAGCAGTGCTCAGGAGTCACTCCTGGCTCTATGTTCAGAAATTGTTCCTGGCAAGCACAGGGGACCATATGAGATGCCGGAATTTGAATCACTGTCCTTCCTGGATCGACTGTGTGCAAGGCAAATGCCCTACCACTGTGCTATCTCTCTGGCCCAAATTATGGGATTTTTAACCCCAGAACTGAGGGCAGTAAACTGGGTGGAGAGGAATCAAAGGGTAATTAATGTGGGTCCAATATACTGTAGAGGAGGGAAGAATACTAGTACATTGATGGTCATTAATGTACTCTTCAAACATATACAGTTTTTTAAACAACTGTCATTTATACTTAAACAAAATTTAAAGAGTATATTTTAATTGTAAGCTAATTATTAATTAAATAACCATCTCAGGAACCACTACCATGCCAGGACTTCCATGTGTAAACAAAGAACATGCATTAGTCATCTGATCAGTTCCCCCCAGTCTCTATCTACATTTTGGTAAATTTTATTTCTCCTTAAAATACATACTTTTAATTTGAATCATTTTATCAAAATCACTAAATCTATCCTGACATTAGTTTTTAATCTTATTTAGAAATATTTATTTGTCTTCTTACATTTTATAATTTCCTATACAATATATAAAGTTTGACTCTTATTATGATACAAGAAGTTTGAAAGAGTGCCATCCACAGAAAAAAATTTTAAAAAGTTGAGTCATAATTTTTCTTGAATCCAGACCAAAGTCCAAAGGCAAAAATTAATCTGGTATCTGAATAAAGACAATACCTACATGGATATATTAAATACTGCCTCACATGTGGTTGTTGGGGCATGACTATGTCAACAAAGAAATAGTTATAAAGAATTCAACTAAATTAGTTAATTGCTAAAAGCCAAGTATATATCAGCTTGATTATAAAGTACCATACTTTAAGGCTCACCCTCTGCTTGTCCCAGATTTATAGTGCTGGTCTGGTGGAATCCATTCTGACAGAAAAAGCATGAAATCATCCTGTATTTCATTTTCCCTAAAGAACACCTATATTGCATAATCCTTATGGAAAGAAAATCACTATTCTAAGCAGAGGAAAAAACCTGCTGCTGCAAGGAGAAATGTAAAGTGATATATTTTCTACTTCTGGGGTAAAGACAGAAATTAGTACTATTGGAAATGTTCTACTGCTAGTAAAGAGGCAGAATAAACAAGAAAAGCATCCTTTCAAGACCTACAGTTGTAAACTCTGCCTATAATTGAGGTTAATTAGAATAACAATTAAACCTGCTCTGCCCCAATTGCCAGAGAAGGCAGGAGAACACGGAAAGGTACAAATTCACAGAAGTTTAAATATAAAGAAAGTGTAAGAATATTGAGAAAAAATACTCAATAAACCAGCCCACATGCTAGAAACAAGTTGGTGGTGAACTGAGAGTAATCATAGTAAGGACATAACACAATTCTATCTCCTTTTCCAATTAAATTTACTCAACCTCCCCCGTCAGTGAACTGGCAGAGTAAGTGTACCTACTTCAATTAATAAAAATACTTATTTTAGTCTTTATTAGTAGGACTATTACCCACATTCAAACAAAATATTTGATAAACAAAAATAAAAACATAAAATAAAGTTCACTTTCAAGAGAGAAAATAATCATTATAACCAGTCTCAAAGATGATTTAGATATTGAAATTATAAAGTAGAAAATTTAACATAAAACTGAGTAATATGGGGCCAGGTAGAACAGTAGATAAAGTTCTCGCCTTTCATTTGGCCAATGTGTGTTCAATCCCTGACATACCATATGCTCACTCACGCATGCTCACCAGGAGTAAACCCTGAGTGTAGAACCAGAAGTTATATCTGAATACTGCTTGGCGCAATAATAATGAGTAATATGTAAATATATTTAATGAAATATAAATAAAATACAAATGATTGTTCTTTTCATTTCACCAGTGTCTTCAAAATAACTGAGAAAGAAATAAATGGAGTTGAAGAGAGAGAAAAATTATCCAAAGAGAAAAATTAACAAAAATAAATGAACATATAAACACACCCACTCTCACACAAGTGAAATAAAGACAGAATTCCAGCTGATATTAAATGGTCTGAGACACATAAAATTTATTTTTTCAAGAAAGGCATAGGTAAATAAACATATTTGAAGAGTACAGGATAAGAATTTGCTGCTGGGTGAGAAATAGTATATCTGGTAAGGAACTTGCCATTCAGGCATACAACCAAGGATCAATACAGCACTGCATATGGTACCCTAATCACTGAATGAAGTATTCTGAGCCTTGGTAGGTGTAATGAACCTTGAGCACAGAGTTAGAAATAAACCCAGAGAAATATTCATAATATTTTCCAAAAAGGCTGGACTAGTCAACATTTTCACCAGCAGTGAATAACAGTCTCTCCCTGCATCCGCACCAGCACTGGTTGTTCTTGTTCTTTGTTATGTCTGCCAGTCTCTGTGGTGTGAGATAATATCTCATTGTTATTTTGATTTGTATCTCCCTGATGATTAGTGATGTGCAACACTTTTTCATGTGCCTTTTGGCCATATGTATTTCTTCTTTGATGGAATGTCTGTTTATTTCTTCTTCCCATTTTTGATGTGGTTAGATATTTTTTCTTGCTAAATTCTATCAGTGCTTTTTTATCTCTTAGGTGGGTATCTTATCTGATGAGTATTGGGTAAATTGTTTTTCGCATTCATTTTCCTTGATTAGTCTGTATCCTAGTCACTGTTTCCTTTGAGATGCCAAAGATTCTCAGTTTAAGGTTATGTTCTTCAAAAAAAAAAACAACAAGAAATTGAGCTTATATAAGACCCAGCAATATCACTCCTGGGATATAACCTAGGAACCTAAAACTCT
Organism: Suncus etruscus; assembly: GCF_024139225.1. Lineage (NCBI taxonomy): Eukaryota > Metazoa > Chordata > Mammalia > Eulipotyphla > Soricidae > Suncus > Suncus etruscus. The sequence goes on along the minus strand of NC_064868.1, from coordinate 72,287,293 downwards.
ACGTATAAAAGCCCTCTGAACACCTATGGTCATCATAGCACTACTTAACAATAACCAGAATCTGGAAACAACTCAAATGCCCGAGAAAAGATGAATTGTAAAATAAACTGTAGTATCTAAGCAACGAAATACTACATAGCTGTTAGGAAAAAATAACTCATGAAATTTGCTTATACTTGGATAGATATGAAATCATTATGCTGAGTAAAATGGGTCAGAGGTAGAGAGATAGGCATAATATCTCATTTATTTGTTAGATATAAGGAAAAAGGATAATATGATAATAATATTCAGAAGCAATAGAGATGAGGGTCAGGAGAGGGCCAATATGGTAGAAAGCTTGCCACAAATACTGGAACAGTGCAGTTAGGGTAAAGAAGTGTTCACTATGACAATATTAGTTGGAACAGATCGCTCTGGACAAAAACCGGGTGCTGAAAGTAAATAAAATGATACGTATGGTACCCCTTCCTAACAGTGCAAACCACAATATCAAAAAGAAAAATAGAGGAAGACACTGTGAGATATAAAATACCTTCCCCAGAAGATGACGAAGTGGGCAGGTGGGAGGGAAACTTGGGATATTGGTGGTGGGAAATATGCACTCGTGAAGGGTGGTGTGCATCCCCTGGCTAAAACTAAATCATAAACAACTTTATATCCATGGTTCTTATATAACATAATTATAATAAAAAATAAAATACACCCTGAAAGCCATTGTGTATGGTTAAAATTTCCCTATCATAAATACCCTCAAATAAAAGTATATGCCATTATTCAGATCATACATAAAAGGAGCTCACAGAAATCCTAAGGATAACTACCTTCACAACACCACACACAAATACACAAGCATATACACACAAAACTACAAAAATGAAAAACACTGACTTTTCTCTTTAAACTGCTGAAAATAAAAAAAATTAGGAAACTATCTCAAGGTGATAAGTACCTCAATGCATAATAAAAATACAAAGAGGGAGCCGGAACGATAGCACAGAGGTAGGGCATTTGCCTTGCATGCAGAAAGACGGTGATTTGAATCCCGGCATCCCATATGGTCCCCTGAGCCTGCCAGGAGCGATTTCTGAGCCTAGAGCCAGGAGTAATCCCTGAGTGCTGCTGGGTGTGACACACACAAAAAAAATTACAAAGAGGTCGGAATTATAGTAGAATTCAGGAACTTTAATTCACAAGATTTTGGAATAGAATTTCTGAAAGAAAAGACTGTCAATAACAATATATTAATTAACTATCTTTCAAACTGAAGAAGCAACAACACAGCATTACTCTAATTCCTGTACTATAAGAAAATGTATACAAATTCTTCCAGTTCAAGAAGTATCATACTAGATAACTTGGATACAATTTTCCAGAAATGATGATTCCAGAAATGGTTCAAACAGATATTAAGGTTTTTTCTTTCATTTAAATGTTCTAAAATATAACCTACTAAATAACACGTAGAATTACTGAGTATAAGTAATAGAATAGTAGGTTTGTGTCATATAAAATAAAGTGTAATTGAGCCCGGAGAGATAGCACAGCGGCGTTTGCCTTGCAAGCAGCTGATCCAGGACCAAAGGTGGTTGGTTCGAATCCCGGTGTCCCATATGGTCCCCCGTGCCTGCCAGGACCTATTTCTGAGCAGACAGCCAGGAGTAACCCCTGAGCAAAGCTGGGTGTGGCCCAAAAACCAAAAAAAATAAAATAAAATAAAGTGTAACAAGCACAACAATTGCATACACGCTAGGACAACATAATGTTTATTAAGAGTATAAAGTGATATTTTCATATTAACATTGGCCTTAACATTTGGTATTAACATTGAAACATTTTTATAATAGTTTTATTTAATGAAAAAATGTATTTTTCTTTTTTGCCACACTTGAGGAGCTCAGGGGTTATTCATGGTTCTGCGCTCAGAAATCACTCCTGGAGGTGCTTGGGGGAGCATATGGGATACTGGGGGTCGAACCCAAGTCAGCTGCTTGCAATGCAAATGCTCTTCCCAGTGTGCTATCACTCTGGCCTCCAAAAAAGTATTTTCCAAATTCAGAAATTGTATACTTAACAAGGTAAACTTTACCAAATATAAAAATTAAGATGTAACATTTTGAAAAAGGTATAGCATACAAAACTCACCTTTATTACCCTCTTGATTTTTCTTCTGTATATGGCATCACTGCTCGGATGAGTTGTAAGAGAGCTTTTTGTACTGTCTACTTACCTTTGCCTTTTACTCTGAGATTTTTATAGTCCTAAGATCTAGTGATGGAAGGAGTGCTATATCTTTGAATTGGAAAAATATAAATACAAAAAACACACCCTTTAGAAATGAAAATGTGTTCATAGTAACAAAAATTTAAAGTAGGGAAATTAATACATAAAAGGTAGAGGCATATTTATAAATGAAGTATCAAATGCCACCTAGTAGACACAGTTTAGTTCATCACTAATTCAAATAGTTGAGGTAAAAAAACAAACAATAATCTTGTCTCTGTGTCACATTATAGTCTACTATCAATTCTGTTAAAAGGGAAGGTGTCTATTTTTATTAATATAACATACTCTCTCTTCTCCATATTAACCAACTTGCTTTATGAATTTAGGTGTCTTCTGCAGTATCATTTTTATCAACAAACATCTGACGTGCAATTTTGTGAATTTTTAAAAGATTATCCCAACCTGGGTAGATAAATGAAAACAGAAGTCACCTATAGGTAAATGTAGCCCTAAAGTTGCAAGACTTAGCAAGTAGAAGGTAAGCTTGTCTGAACTAGAAAGTATGCCTGTAACAGAACCTTGAAATAAAACTGCATCTTGAGGAGCTGTCTAGGATAAAGATATATACCTGACTAGGGACAGAGATATGGTTTTCAAGTACTAGACTAAAAAAGAACATTGCATACGTAAAAATGTTATATAAGTGTCTGGAGAATTAGTACAACAGAAAAAGTGCTTGCCTTGCATGTGGCCAACCCTGTTCAATACCTAGCACTACCTGAAGCCTTGTGAGGTATGATTCCTGAACAGAGATTGGATTCAACCCTGAGCACAGCCTGGTGAAGCCCCAAAGCAAAGCAAAAAAGAGTGGTACCAGAGACTTAGAAAATATTTATTTTATATATTAGAGATTGGGAGGACATGATAAATGTGATTGCAGTATTATAGAACCTCTATTTTAATACTGTTCCTACCTCTGTACAGAATGTGTTAATATAGTACTGCATCTTTGTTTGACATATCAATCCTTCTGTTATCAATTTAACTACCAGTTCCCATAAAGGACAAAACTGATCCCTCAATACAAATTAAGCATCCCCTACCTAATGCCTTTATATTTTAAGAAATATCTTCCAAAGGATGCATTACAGTTTCAATTATACAGTAGTTACACAATTTTCATGTATATATATATATGCACATCTCCAACTTCACTATCACCCTCCTCACATGGGCACACACTTAATCATGTTTCTATACATTAAGTCAGAGAAGAAATGGCAATTGTTTCGTTCATCTGATTACCACCAGACTATCACAGTGCCTGGAACATGAAACATATATTTTGTGCTTAGAAAAGAATCACTAGTAAAGATGAACTTAATAAAGAATCATTTTTGGTAGAGTTCTTGGCAAATTCTGTAACACATGCACATTGTTTTTCTATATTATAGCACACAAATTTTCAATATGTTATTAGAAATATGTACGTGTGAAAAAATTCTGTAATATTCAACTTTTGTTTTATTTTGTATTATTTTTATACTATAAAGTTAAATTTCAAAGATGAATATGAGTAACCAGAACATCGCAGATGTAGAATGGAGGATATGTGTAATTTAAAACCAGCATTGATTGATTTGGGTACATCTTATTTGAACTAATTTTCCTTCCCAACTTGTGATTATTATGTTATTTATTTTATCTTTGGGGGGTTGGGTCATACCCAGCGGCGCTCAGGGGTTACTCCTGGCTTCTGCGCTCAGAAATCGCTTCTGGCAGGCACAGGGCACTATATGGGATGCTGGGATTCGAACCAGCGTCAGTCCTGTGTTGGCCGCATGCAAGGCAAACGCCCTAACACTGTGCTATTGCTCCAGTCCCTTATTTTATCTTTCAATTTCTGTGAGGAGTCTCCCAAGCAATAATGAGGGAGCTGTGGCCACTATAGCAATACTTGCTATAGTGGTGGTTCAAAGCTATGGCCGAAAGACATTATGTCTCTGACCTTGGAATACTATGGATCTCCAGGGCCACATCTAGCAACACTGGATGTTATAATCTGGGATATACCTACTACTGATTTTACTAATTGTCTGATAATAAAAAGTAGTGAATTAGTGCCAAGAAAAAAACTCACAGAAACAAAGACATGCTCTATCACTAAGCACATTCCTGGTACTGAAATTTTAGATGTTTTCTTAAGCATTTGGCTTGCTACAAATTCTCCATTCATTTCCTTTATTTTCATACTTTTATAATCATCATAAAATATTGTTGGACTATTTTAATTGATTTTTCTCTCAAAGAGAAATTTTATGTTTCTGTATTCTTTGTTTTTCCCCTTACTGGTTTGAAGTCTACCTAGCATTGTCATTTGCAATCACAGTTATTAAGAGCAAATGAAGACACAATCCACTTACCAAATAGATTCTGCCATAAGTTCCAAGACCAATGGTTTTGTCCAAAGAGAATATTCCAGTTGGATCCTGCAAACATATAAAGCAAATTAATGAATTTTCCTTTCTATTTTTGTTTTTATGGCTACATCTGTTGGGTTACTGCTCTACAAACTCTTATTACCTGAAGAACAGCCCACCCATACCCTTTCCACTTCCCATCAATGTAGACTGCTGCTGGAAGCCAGAATCGGCTTTTTGAGTGGGTTTTGGCTCAAGAATATATCTCAGCCACATCCTAATTATGGAGCAGCAAAAGAAAGGAACAATTACACAGGTATAACCAGAAGAAATAGCAAAGACTTTTTATTCTTACAATTTACTACCTGTATCATTTTTATGGCAAGAGTACTTGAAAATGACAATTATAATACATTAAGGGCATGGTGAATTTCAGAGACAGGTGGGAGAAATTGATTATTCAGCTCAAATGGAAAATTTGAAATGGAGGATGTCTTTTGCTAACCAGTGTTTCCCAAACTGCCTAAGAATCATCTGGAGCTCTGTTTAAATAGAGACTCTTATACTTAGCACAAATTTATGAAACATAAACTTTATAAAGTCTTCCCTACAACACACATATTTTATGCACAAAGATAAAACCCAGTGCTTTAAGCTTGGATTGAAAAAGAAAACAGATCAAAATATGCTGAATTTATACATTAATACATGTGGGCTAGAAAGAAAATCTTTAAAAACAGGGGCTTGATAAAGCTAACTTGATAACTTGATAAAGCTAAAAGATTTACGTGACTGAGTATTCAAAGTTGGTTTATACCAGAAAGAACCAGAATGGGAAACTGGTAGTCATATTTAAATATAAATCTAACATAATTCACATATAGTTTTGGATCGAGTGCTATTTCAGTTTGCCTCTGCTACTACTGTTCTCCAGGACAGTCTAATCCTGACCCCAATATAGATTAGGACTAAACTTGTCATTGTCAAATACCAAGACCACAGCCCTGAGGAATGCCATTACCACATTGAGCACAGAAGGCAAAGAAGACTATCATAGTGAAACACATGCCAGATTTGGAGATGAAAAGTTTTTAGTCCCATGAATTAAGTGATATTAAGAATGCTGTTAAAATTATATGCATATATGAATTTATGCACACAGGTGTTACTGCATTATTTCTGGCAGAAGGCAAGATTAAAATGCATAGTCTTGTACATCTATATATAAGTAAGGTGGTAGAATTCTTTTTTTATAAAAAGCAAGTACAAATCACACATATCTATCTTCTTTTTAGTGTTGCAAGTTACACAATATATTTAGTCAATATTTAATCAGAAAAATTGTAGGAATCCATTAATTAATAAAAAATATAGTTGACTGGTCATTCCTTTCATTTTATATCTCTTAGTTTAGAACAATATGCAGAAAATTATAAAATTTCCCTCTGTTGGTAATCTACAGTTTTCATTCTTATATAGTACTTTAAAGTTAAAAGCTGTACTATGAAAATACCAATATTTTCTCATCTTTTTAAATTCAAATGTGCACAGCAAACTTCACCTTTATTAAGGGATCATGTCCTGTGGTTATTTAACTGTCTAGCCCTACAAAAGGTTGTATATCAATGTAAAACTAATTCACATAGAAGTATTCTCTATTCTCCAAATTACTTTTTTCCTAATTGTGCAAATATTTACCTTAGTAGCTGGTGTTGCCAAATTTAAATAACCTATGTTGACAGATTGGAATATTCTGACACACATGCATACATATGTAGATATAATCTATTGAGAATAAGTATTGCAAGGACCCTAAACAAATTTGCATCAAAATGCAAACTTATCCACATATATATATTTATTGACTGATAGATTTTTTTTGACTTCTTTATTTTGGTGTAGATATTGAAGTTGATGTTTCCAATTTTATTTTATTTTATTTTATCTTTCTCTTTCTTTTTGCACTCCAGCATAGTTTGAGTTCAGGACCGAGACTATTGTGTGGTGCTTGTCTTTATTGCTGTAGTGCTCACTGGATATTTAATTTGATATTTCTTTCTGTATTGTTGCGGTGTTTCAATTACCTTTTTCCTGTCCTCTCTCAAACTGAGGTTGAAAGCCTCTAGAAGGACTCCGCCCATTTTCAGCTTATTTGATTTTTTTACCCCATTCTATTGCTTTTCTTTCCTTCAAACAAAACCACATAACTCGAACTATCTAGCTCCGCCTCTCAAATAGAGGGGGAAACAAGGGAAGAAAACAGGGGTGGGAGGAGGACAAATTTGGTGATGGGTATTCCCCTGATTCAATGTTAATATGTACCTAAAATACTACTGTGAAAGATATGTAAGCCAATATGATCAAAATAAAAACTTTTTAAAAATTTAAACTTCTAAACAGTTTATATGTGTCTCAATCCTTAAATTGTTTTTTAGTTCTTTAAGACTTGAGAAATACTAAAAGCAAAGAAAATACAAATCACTAAATCCTACCTCAGTGTCCAGGAGAACTGTCAAATTTCTGCATTTCTAAAAATTGGTCAAAAGGAAATGAGAAAGGATGGGGTGGACATGACTCTAGCTAAAATTCTTAAACTTCAGACAGACCTGTATGTTTGGCAAGACCAGAATTGTGCATAATCTTGTTTGCTTTTTATGGCAATTAAATATTTACTTCATTTTACTCGTGTATTAGGAATCCCCTGCCCTCGTGTATCTTTTCTATTGATGCCATTCCATTTTTCACTCCATTAGTTAGTTTCAGGAAATAGATCATATCAGTTTGCCTATGTGTGGCTTCATCTATTTGCCCTCATTCATAGAGAATGTCGGAACAGATAACATTTAGTTTGTTAGTTTTATAATTTTGAGAGAAAAATCTAGTTGGAATATGAAGATTTTCTTCAGAAAGAGAAACACCAGTTCCACTGAGTGCTTACTGAGTGAACAAACATTTTACTTTGAAAAATTCTGACTTTAAATTATTAAGTTTATCAAGAATATTATAAAAATAAATAAAAATAAAAATTATTCTACGCTTATAATTCCATGTTTGTATTGAAGTTCACTTTATTAAAACACTGAAAATTATTTGCTAAAAAGCTTACCTATATATGTCACCTCATCTACATTATGCTAGTATAAAATAATTTAGGTGAGATTTGTAGATTTCCCTTTTCCGTGGGAACAGTAGTTGGCTATGTTTGTAAGGACAATAGTTGGCTATCATCAAGACAGTATTTAAATGCCAAATATACATACATATAATTAAGATATTGCATCTTTGAACAGATCTATAACCTCAAAGTTAATATTTATTTAACTTTTCAGAAAGTAAAGAAAAAGTAAACAGGCTGTGCTGAAATACATTGATCTGGTCGTCATTTCAATATGGTGTATGTTCTCTCCTTTTCAGAGTCCAAGGGTCCCTTGCATTCAGTAAAGGGTGCAAGTGAACTGCCAATATAAAAGCAGAACTGGGAAATGGATTTGAGTGGGATCAGTATCAACCAGAGACCATTGGCCAATGAAATAAATGGTATTGCTAAAATAATAGTTCTACTAATAAAGACTGCAATAATAACTCCCATGAATTACAACTCTGGAGGAAAGTTTCTATTCTGGAAGGGTGGGGGAGAAAGAGAGAAAAAGAGAGAGGAGTTAAAGGAGAATCAGGAGAAAAGGCAAGCTAAATCTGGTTAGCTAGTGAGCACTCTGCATTCCCTTTTGTTTTATTTTATTTTATTTTGTTTGTTTTCTTTTTCTCTTTCCTATGAAGACATGCAGGAAATATTTCTTTTCAAAGCAGCGTCGAGTCATTTAAGCTCCTATAATACTAAATCCGGAACAGTGCCCTGGCAAAATAAGGTTTTAGAATGTGCTATTGGAAAGTGAAAGAAATTAAACTAGAGAACCTTGGAAATTTGACTAGATTGCCATTACCTAGTTAGAAGATTGCTTTGCTTTGGACAGTTGGCGCTGGTAAAAGAGCAAACTAACAATGTGATGGGGAAGCATCAAGCTCTTCAGCTTCCCTTTGAGTTCAGCTAGAATCCGACAATATTTAGAAAACATCCCTTTGTGGCTCAGGCTACCCCCTGTCATTACCACCTCTTCCCAGAGTTCCTAGGCCATCCCCAACTTAAATGTCCTTCTCAACTTTGGGTGTCCTGGTGGAGGGGGTACTGATTTTCCACAAAGTTCTAGCAAGACCCTGCCAAGTTTCCCGCCCCATTCGCACCCTTAAGCCCTACTAACTCAGAACCCGTTGAAGAGCAAAAGCTAACTTTGAGAGGAGTAGGGCAGGGGACCCTGGACCCCCCTCGACTCACCGGCAGATGGCCCAGATCCGTGATTTCCTTGTCCCTCCAACCCCCGGGTCCAGCCATGGCTTTGAGCTTCACAGCAGCAGGCGATGGATTTAGGCGCACTTGGGGGAGTTGGATGCAGACAAGAAGTTCAGGAGGGGAGGGGAAGGAAGGGGGGGGGAGAATTGGGGGGGAAGTAAAGGGAACCCTGGTGGGTGGTATGAGAAGAGGACCGCAGTCGTTGGAGCAGAGGGGAAAGCAAAGTTATGCTCAAAACTGTGAACTGCCAAGTGCGCCGGTCCCAGAGACCTAGAAGCTAGTGGGGGCGTTCAGTAGGAGAGAGCTCAGTGTTGGCCTGCTGCTGCTGGGGTGCTCCTCTTTCAGGGTGGGGAGGGGGCGGTGCAAGAAGCCTCCAGCCCCCACTCCTGGAAGCAGCTCCAAGGGGATTGGTGCAGCGTCAAGTCACCAGGTGGGCAGCCTTGCGGCGGGGAGGCGGGCTGGAGCGCCCACAAAGTTAAGGGAGGTGCTGTGGGGCTGTAATGGTTTTCTAGACTTACCCTGAGGCTTCCCACCGTCCTGCCCCGTTCCTGCTCCCTCCCACATCCCCTGGCCAGCACCCCAGCCCCACTGGCAAGGGTTCCACAGGAAACTTTCTCAACAGCTGCATGCCTCAGAAAATCGCTCTGCTCCCAGATTGGGGGCCAGAGCTTGGCCAACAGAGCCAACAGCTTGCTCCCTCCTTGCTCCAAAAAGCAAGAGTTTCCCACGTATGTGTGTGTGTGTGTGTGTGTGTGTGTGTGTGTGTGTGTGTGTGTCCCTCTCTCTGTCTCTCTCTGTCTCTGTGTCTCTCTGCCAACAATTTGCTCCCTCCTTGCTCCAAAAGGCAAGTTTCCCTCCTCTCTCCCTCTCCCCCTCCTCTCTCTCTCTCTCTCTCTCTCTCCCTCTCCCTCTCTCTCCCTCTCTCTCTCATCCCTCTCTTCTCTGTCTCTAATTCACTCTCCTCTCTATCTTCTCTCTCTCCTCTCCCTGTCTCTATTTCACTCCCTTTCTTTCCCCTGTCTCTTAAGTTCATAACTCCATGTAGTCCAAGGACCCCAAACCCCTCATGTTCGAGAACACTAGTGTCAAGGGCTTGGACCTGACCCTAAGGAGTGTGTGTGAGCAGCAAGAGTTCTCCTGTACTCTTGCAGTTTGGCTTTCAAAGTCATCTCAATACACAAAAGAAAAAAGTTCCTGTAAGATTCCCAGTCTCCAGGCTTGGCGGGCGAGGTTTCATTCATTTGCGCTTTCTTAGCAAAATGTTTCCTGGCGTCTTCGTTTCAGTGATCGGCCACAGTTTCAAAGATAAACGCGATTGATCCCAAAGAAGGGAAGCTTCTCTAGGGAGGTTGATGGGATAGACGGCGTGCGGGAGGGATAGAGTATTCAAGCCTCAAACTGACTGAATTCTAAGCTCTAACTTACATTGCAAAGACCTCTCCAGGAAATGTCCTAGCGCTGCTTACTTTCCCTGGAGCTCCCAAACTGTGTGTAACATCCGCACTCCGGGTTCAGAACCAGAACTAGAGGGGCTACCTTCCTGTTTTCTTTTGAAATTTAGAAGTTTCCCCCGCCTCGAGATATATGTACTCAAATATATTCCTTCCACATGGAACATAATTCCTTCGCCATGCTTCCAACTTTTGTATTTGTTTTTGGATCGGATTTTTCCCCTAATGCGTTTGAATTCCAGAGTTTGATTTCTGTATATTCTTTAATCATCCGGCCTCTACGAGCTCTGAAATGGACACAGCTGGAGGAACTGGGTCTCAGGAAAGAAAAAAAATATCTGCTAATGGATACAGAGAAAACCAACTACCTCTTTCACCTAATCACAAACTCGGGTGTTGTAGAATTAATTGTCATGTTATTTCAATTAAAACTTGACTACCCTACTTCAAAAAGTTTTCTTATTTTATAAAAAACAATTAATGAATTCTTATGTCCTCAGTAAAATACGTCTGGATGTTCCTAAATATTATTTTGAAAATGATATTTCAGAACAGAGAAGAGAGAGAAGCCGGTGAGCTAGGTATGGAAAGTTACACTTTAGTGTAAGTTTCTAGTTTTCAGAAACACGTAATCTAGTAATAAAATTTTGAAAGAAATTCTTTGCTAAAGGAAACAGTGGCTTATAAATGCAGACTGTCTTTGGACTACACAATTTCCTAAAGTTAGTATATAAGAAAATCCCTGTGCTCCGCCCACCCCCATGAGATTGTTTAATTCTTTCTAAAGAGCCATGTCCTGACCAGGGGAAATGATCCAGGATAAATCATTAGGATTTCTAGTTGCAAGGCTCTATTGGAGGCTCAAGGCTTCATCACTCCACATAGGACCCCTTGGAAGGAGGAGGGGAAGCTAGATGTTTAACTGTAACTCCACAGAGAACCTATACAAATTTTAATTTTTTTAATTTTCATTTTAAAAAAGCATAGAAACACGGAAACCTTTATAAATTGCTTTATAAATTGGCCTTGCTGAGATTTTTGTACCTAGTTTGGGAAAGGGCAATCTAGAAGACCTGAAAGCAAATGGATGGTCTCCTATCCTGAGGCTGTCTTGAATGAAACCCTTAACTTGGACATTATTTTCCAATTTCAAATATCCCTCCATTATACAATCCACTAACTCCTAACTCCTGCTCCCATGTTCCTCTCTCTCTCTCTCTCTCTCTCTCTCTCTCTCTCTCTCTCTCTCTCTCCCTCTCTCTCTTTCTCTCTCTCTCCCTCCCTCTCTCTCTCTTTCTTTCTCTCTCTCCCTCTCTCTCTCCCTCTCTCTCTCTCTCTCTCTCAAATTGTATAAAATAAACTAAGTCTGTCTAGGAACTTGTTGGATTGTGTTTTGTGCAGTAAAAAAAACTTAATTTGCCACATTTCCTTCTTTATCCCCTAAACCCTAGCTTCATAAAATCTAAAAGATCCCATATGGGATCGTTTAAGATTATTTGCTTAAAAATAAATATATTCCGTATTTATTATCAGTTAATATTTGATTTGTGTACTTGTTTCCCATATCTTCATAATTTATATGTGGTTAAAATATGACTAAAAGGTTGAACAGAGAGAAAAAGTGGAAAAAGGTGAAATTTAATTCATGAACTTAATCCATTCTCTTGCCTTAAGACCCCTAGTGCTTTGTAACTTTTGTTTGGTTTGTTTTGTTTTGGGGTCACACCCGGCAGCACCCAGGGGTTACTCCTGGTGCTATGCTCAGAAATCGCTCCTGGCAGGCTTGGGGGACGATATAGGATGCTGGGATTTGAACCACCGTCCTTCTGTATACAAGGCAACCACCCTACCTCCATGCTATCTCTCCAGCCCAACTTTTCTTTTTTTTTTAACAGATAATATTTAGTGAGTACTTGCTTCTTTACTACGTGTTTTGGATATACTATATCATTTAATATTGTTAGAATTTATCCAGGTTTTTAAATATTTGTGACCATATCATAAATAACAACCAAAAAAAGTTAAGGCTCAGAGAGATGAAGTAACTTTCCTAAAGCCTCACAGCTAGTAATTGGAGGAGCCTGGCTTCTACCTCAGGCAGTCTGACTCCAGACCCCACTTGTCAATGACTATTGAAGGGCCTGTGCATATTTTAAGACTGTGTGAAGAGTAGCCAAATTCAAAAAAGCCTCAGGGTAAGATAGATCAGATAACATTAGCTAGGCCCCTGAACTATCCAGTTCCCCCATCTCCCTTTCAACCTTCAACAGAAATAACAAGAGCTTTATAAAAAGAAATGGAACCCAGTCAGAGCCTAAGAGGAGCCAGTGAATTGCATGATCAAAGATTACCAAATGGAGCACCTCATAGTGAATAATCACGGATTTCCAGGTCAAGAAATATACATAGGAAAGAACAATCCAACAACTTTCAGTGCTAAAATTATTAAAATCCATTTCTATTCCTCCCAGAGAGGATTTTGGCTGAGAATAAACCTTATTCAGTGAAGCCTTAAAGGAGGCTGTGTTTGTGGGCAATCGTGCTTAGCAGACCTGAAATGCTAAATGGTAAGGTTACAGTTAACTCTGTTGATAGGATTATTGCAGAAATGGTGTGAGAATATGATTTGGGATCTATGTATACATTGTTCTACTGTTTGTTTCATGATAGCATCTCCACCCTGGCTATTCTGTGATTATATATTTATATTCAAATAGGTGCACAATTCTTTTATATTAATTGCGAATCACCAAACTCTGGAGTACTTATACTTTAAAATCATGCATGTGTAATAAATGTACAGTCAAAGAATTCTAGATTATTTGTGTTTGACAATATCTTTTAACAGATCATTTTAAAATAAGTTTTATAAACATAAATATGAAATAAAATAAGCACTGAATCAATTAAATAAAGAATGCACTTGAATTGATAAACTGATAATACACTACTAAATCTGTCATTTATTTTCACAAACTAATGATTTCAGATACTCAAGGTCCAACATCTCCCAATAAAGTTGTAATGAATTGAGGTAGTCTAGCTGAAAGAATCTCAAGAAGTCCTTAATGGAGGAAATTATTTTGGGAAACACTGAGCTAAAGGATACTCTTTGTTTTTTGCTTGTTTGTTATTTTTTGTGCCACACCTGGCAGTGCTCAGGGGTCATTCCTGGATCTGTGATCAGCAATCACTCCTGGTGGGCTCAGGGGACCGTATGGGATGCTGAGGATTGAACCCAAGTAGGCCATGTGCAAGGCAAATGCCTTACCCATAATACTATCACTCCAGCCCTATAGGATGCTCTTGAAGTTCCTTTCTTCTTAAGGGAGACAACTTAACAACTATAGAATTTCTTGCAGCTATTCTCTTTGTTTTTCTTGTGGGCCCCAGTTCTGGAACAAAGTAACAAGTCACCTGATGTTTATAAGGCTAAAGGTCATAAAATATGTCATTTGACCATAGTTTGCAAAGCTCTTTCACTTGTCATAGAATGCTCTTAAGCTAGGCAGTGTTTGAGCTATGCTTATTTCTAAAAATGGTTTCCTAGAAATACGATCCTAGATGAATATGTGTTTTATTTCTATTGAATACTGGAATGTTTTTAATGGAGAATATATATATATCACATGAAAGAGAAAGTATGTTTCTTGTTCATTGCTCTATTTTGTACAGAGAAACAACACATGTATATACATAGACATAAACACACAAATGAAGAATATTCCAAGAAAATATTTGATCAACGTTTGAATAAGAGATAACACATATTCAGAATATCCACTTGCTGTACTTAAAGACAAATATTCAGGAATGGAGAAATGAGAGACTTAAAATTAAAATCATCAAATAAAACTGTTCAGATGTTAGTGCAGTATTCTCTAAACATTAGAATTTCCATAAGTTTTGAAACAAGCAGATAGTCAATTTTCAAAAAAGGAACAATAGCTTCTACATGGTTTTATATATTGACTCAGTTCCAGGACAGCAAATCTCAAGTTCTATAATACAAATGGATAAGAGGGCAGGCATACAACAGACAAGAAGGAAGATGAAGGTGTCCTGGCTAAGGGATTAGTGATCCCATTTTTCTACCTTGAATTATACAGATATAGCGTAGGAGAGCAGATTCCACCCCCACTATGATGCAAAACAGAAGAGAGGGCAAACAGATGTCAAAACTAGAGATTTTTTGTCCTAGGGGCTTGGGCTGAAGGTATCACAATTAAATGGTTTTAGGTCCAACTTTGGTATGATGGATCTTGCAGATACAGCTCTTGAAGTGCAAGTTCCACACACAGTGTGAGATACCTGGCATCAGAAGGCTTACAGACATCAGAATTGGTGACTTTCTGGTCCAGGGACTTGGGAGGAATGTGGCATTGGCTCAGCTTAGTGGTCTGGTTTTCATAACAGTAGGCTAGAATATGTAGTTTCATCTCCCAGAAGGCAGGGCTCACCTCAGCATAACTTACCTGCAAACAGAGAGCATACAAACTTCAGAACTGCGTATATTCTTGAAGAGGGACTTTGGAGGAGAATGGAGGATGTGCAGGTAAGTGATTTGGGGTCCCACATTGGATGGCTAGAGCATGCAGTTTCAGCTCCTGGAGGACAGTTCCCACTCTCAGTATGAGATCTAGAATTAGAGGCAAACAGACTTCAGAACTACCAAATTTGTGGTTCAGAGTCTTGGAATGATTGTCGAGGCAGAATAGTTCAGGGTCTTTTGTCTCATGCTGGTAGACTAGAATATAAAGATCAAACTCCAGAAGGGCAAGTACTACACCCAACGCTGTTCACCTAGGATCACAGGAGAGACAGACTTTAGAACAGTCAAGAATTGCCACAGTGGCTTCAGAGTAGAATGGAAATGACATATCTATGGAGTGTAAAATCCCACATTTTAAATCTGGAGCATATAGATTCAGCTTCAGAAGGACAGTTCCCACCTCCAGGGTGATGAATCTGGGATCAAAATACAATCTGAGGGCAGAAGTGGAGAGTTTCTGGCCCAGGTTGTTTGAAATAGAATGGAGGTGGCACATGGCACACAGTTTGGTAGTCTAGACTAGAGCATGCAGCTTTAACTCTCCAGGGCAGCTCTCAGTCCCAGCTTGAGATGCATGAGACAAAGAAGGCAGATAAACATCAGAACAGGTATCATTCTGGCCCAGATCTAGGGAGGAGGCTAGAGGTGTCACAGCTAAGGGTCTGGGAGTCCCACCTGGGTGGACATGATCATGCAGATTCAGCTTCTGCTGAACAGACCACACACACAGTGTGAGACACCTGGGACCAGAGTGCAGACGACTTTTTGGTCCAGAGGCATAGGATTGGTGTGGAGGCAGCGCAGCTGAGTGGTCTGTGGGCCCGCACTAGTAAATTGGGTAATGCAGATTCAGCCCCAGGAGGAAAAGTTCCACCTCCATAATTTCACCAGTGAGAAAGAGCATAGGCAGACATTAGAACTGAATACTAAGTACTTGCTATTTGGGATTAGATTGGAAGTGTCAAATAAGTTTTCTTGGTTCCATGTTGGTAGATTGGAGTATGTTTATTCTGTCACTTCCAGTATGAAATCTTGAAAGAGGACAGATAGACAAAAGTATGTCAACTTTCAGGCCCAGGTACTTGGGAGGAGTGTGGACATGGTACAGCTATGAGATCTGGGGGTCGAATATCTAAAGGACAGAGCCTGCAGATTCAGCTCCAAGGCTGCAAGAAGGCAGGTACTACACCAAAAGCATGACACACCTCATATAAGAGGGCATACCAATGTCAGAACTGGCTACTTTCTGGCCCAGAGACTTGAGAGGATGGTGGAGGAAGCACAGGAAAGGGGTCCTGGATTCCACATTGGTAGGCTTTAACATGAAGATTCAGCTCCTGGAGGGCAAGTCCCTCACATATTGTGACTAAACTGGCATGGTATGGTAAACAGACTTCAGAAATGGATAGTTTCTGGACTAAGGGCTTGTGAGGAGGGTGGAGGTGGCACAGTTAATGTGTCTGAAGTCTCATGTTGGTAGGATGAGGAATGTGTATTCAGCTCCTGGATGATTAGTTCACAGTCTAGGTTGAGGCTCCTGGGACCACAGTGCAAGGCCCTATAAACCACAGTATTCTATTCTAGATATCTGTCCATAAAAGGAAACACCCTAGAAATGCCCTAGACAATTGCCAATCAACTTAATGGTCAACTGTGATGGTTTGAAGTTTCTGTAACTTCATAAAAGGTATTGAGAATTTGTTAGGTCATTGCCTAACAAGGGACGACCCCCAGCATGCTGGTAATAAACTCTCCTACTTTTGTATCACTATTCATCTCCTGATGGTATTTGTAGGAGTAACTCCTGAGTCCAGAGCTAACAGACAAGATGTTTGGGAGGTGGAAGAAGGCAAAACAGTTAAGGGGACTGGGATAATACCTTTTTATACTGGAGAGTGCAGATTCATCTCCTTTCAGGCAGGCCCCACCTGACTATGAAACGTCTGGGCTGAGAGGACAGAAATCAGAACTGATTTTATTCAGCCCTGGGGCTTGAGAGGAGGGAGGAGGATGGAGGTAGTGCAGCTAAGGGGTTTTTGGTCAACTATTGGTGGGCTGGAATATGTTGATTCGTGTCTAGGAGGGCAAGATCCACATCCAACATGACTCACATAGGATCAGACAGGAGATAGACTTCGAATTAGCAACATTCTAGCCTAGTACCTTAGACAGAGGGTACCAGAATCACAGCTCTGGGTCTAAAGTGCCATATTTATAGACTGGAGAATGTACAACCAGCTCCAGGAAGGAGTGTCCACCAGCTTTACCTAACTAGGATCATAGGGCAAAAGGACATCAGGACTGGTCATTTTCATCTCAGGCGTTTGAAAGAAGGATGGAGTCATTGTAGATAAGGTTCTTTTGGAATCTTGTTGATAGGCTAGGTCATATAGATTCAGCTCCAGGAGTGATTGTTCCACCACCAGAGTGAAGCTCTAGGTATCAAATGATAGATTGATTTCAGAGCTGGAGATGCTTTACTCAGAACCTTAGAGGAGCTTGCAGGTTGCACAAATAAAAGGATCTGTGATCCCATGCTGGTAGGCAGTAATATATAAACTTTGTTGCTTGATGGCAGATCCGAGAAGACATCAGAACTAGATATTTTCTTTCCCACGTCCTTGGGTAAAGGGTGGTGGTAGCATAGCTAAGGTTTTTGGGGTCCCACACTGTAAGATGACACCCAGCTATTAACCCAAAACAAAGGAATTCCCCCATCTTCCTTTTTACCCTAAACCTCTCCCTTTGCTATGTAAAATCCTACCTGGATAAATATTTTTCTTTCTCTCAGCATTTCCCCACCTGGTGAATTGGGACTAGTTTAATAAAGAGCAGTTCTTCTGGCTTGTTGCAGTGAGAAGAAAACCCCCGACAGAAAAAGTAACTGACTCCATGATTATTTCCAGACTGGCTTGGTTTATTAATCATTCACTGCTACACTGCTTCTTTAGACCCATCCACCTGGGTTTTGAGTTACGGTGCATGGGGTGATCTCACAAACTATGGGAATTTATTTTACATCTGGCTTTCGAACAGTGACCTGAAGACCTGAGAAGACCCCTATGATGGTGACTGGATAATCACCATAATGGCCTCCTTCAGCTGAACTGAGTTTGAAGTGCCTGTCACCAGAATATTAGTGCACATGGCCCAATTTCTGAACATGGTAGAGACTCCCTCAGACTGAACAGAAGCTGGCAGTGAAGAGTTGAGAGCTGAAGACTCTAATAAGCATCCCAAAGCCAAGGTCCACTGCCTTTCTTCTACCAAAGGTGGCTCTGCAGCCTAAAGCAGCTTGTCGAGGTCACTGATGAGGAAGAAGTCGAAGAGAAAGGCCCACTGAAAGCAGCAAGATCATAAAAGGAAATTAGATATAAAAGAGTATCTTGAATATATACAGCAGCTATATCAGAAGCAATCATCAAGGCTTGAAGGTAGTTGTGGGATATAGTAAAAAAATTGCAAATGAATGAATACCTCAAAAATATTGCTTCACACAGACTCTCATTCAGGTTTGAAGGAACTGCTTCAAGGACAAGAAGCAACTCAGGAACTTTCCAGACTAAAAATCAACTTTACAAGAACAAAAGGGGGTACTTTTAAAAAATAATTTATTAAATATCATGGTTACAAACATGTAAATAATTGGGTTTTAGCCATAAAATGCACACAATCCCTTCACCACTTTGACTTTCCCACCATCATTGTCTCCCATTCCCTATCGCACATCTCCTCCTGCCTATCTTCAAGACAAGCCTTGCATTTCTCTCTAGTGTTGTCATGGTAGCTGTTATTTGTCTAACTGCACTTACCACTCTTTGTGATAAGCTTGTTATCATATGCTGGTCCCTCCAACCTTATCTTGATTGTCTTTGGGTGCTATTATTATATTGTCTTTCATAGTCCTTAATTCCCATGAGGCTAATCATGGTCAATTCTCTGCCCTAAATGCACTTCCAGGCTATTATGGGAAGTCTCCTACCAGAGACTGGTCCTCCTTGACCTCTTTGTCTGTATTGTTTCTGGTTATTATTATACTACCCAATTCTGTATCCCACAAATGAGTGGTATTATTCTATGTTTATCCCTCTACTTCTGACTCATTTTCTTCAGCATAACACTCTCCTTAACTGTTCATGTTTAAAAATTTTTATACTTAATTTCTCCTACCAGTTGTGTAGTATTTCAGTGTGTAACTCTACCAAATTTTTTTTCACCCATCTTTTCTTCCGCAGGCACTCGATTTGTTTTCAGATTCTGACTACTGTGAAGAGTGTTGCAATAAACAGAGGAGTGCCTGGGGCTTTTATTCATTGTCTCCTAGTATATATTCCTAGGAGTGGTATTGCTGGATCCACATTGTTTTCCTCAAATATTGGACCAGTTGACCTTCACAAGAGCAATGAACGAGTTTGTTTTCTCACAGCATCTTTCCTAGCACTGGTTGTTCTTGTTTTTTGTTTTGTTTTGTTTTGTTTTGTGATGTCTGCCATCTATGTGGTTTTATGTGATATATCATTGTTTTTATTTGCATCTCCCTGATGACTAATAATGTGGAACATTTTTTCATATGCCTTCAGGCCATCAATGTTTTTTTCTTTGAGAAAGGTTCTGTTAATGTGCTCTTGACATGTTTGGATGTGATTTGGTGTTTATTTATTTATTAATTGCTAAGCTCTATCAGTAAATTATATATTTTAGTTATTAATCCATTTTCAATGGGTATTGGATGAGTAATATCTCCCATTCCATGGAAGGCTTTGTATTTTTGTTACAATTTTGTTTGAGGTGCTAAAGCTTCTTTGATTATTGCAACCCTATT
Organism: Suncus etruscus; assembly: GCF_024139225.1. Lineage (NCBI taxonomy): Eukaryota > Metazoa > Chordata > Mammalia > Eulipotyphla > Soricidae > Suncus > Suncus etruscus. Next base: position 72,267,477 of record NC_064868.1, on the reverse strand, counting down.
TGCAATGGAATCTTTGATTCCACTTGCTTCGCCATGGTGTTTCATTGTTAAAGTTACTTAGCTTTAATGCCATGGAGTGTTTTACAGAGGTTTTTTTCTCTGTACCTTATGGTTTCAGGTCTGTCATTTTTTTATAGGTCTATCACTTCTTTAGTTGATTTCAAGATATTTGATTATCTAAGATAAAATTGTGAATGGGAATATTTTTATTAATATCTCTCTTCTTTTTCATTATCTTTATATATAAAATCCATGGACTTTTAACCATTAAATTTGTGAAATGCCACTTTCCTATACAAATATATTTATTGTTTCTGGAATCTATTTTGTCCAGTATTAATATTTTATAAATATAATATCATAGTACCCACTTTAGATTGCACTGTTTTTACCCAAAGTTATTCCAAATTTTTTTCTTTCTTTTTACTAACTCTGATGATCTTGTCCACCTGGATAGGTATATTTGTCTCTCATTTGACCCTGCCCCTTCAATTAAATTTGAAGTGGTCAATAAAGATAAGTTTTCAGTTTGGTGGGCACAGTGACCACAAGATGAAAATCTACTTGATTCCATAATTTTCTCCTCTATGCCTGGTTTAGTTTATTAATCTGTATAGTGACCCTGCTTCATACCAGATTACCTGGGGTTGGAAATACTACACATAGGCTAAGTTTTACAATCCACAAACTGTGAGTGATTGACATTTTTTTACTTAACTGCATGAACTCGATATGTTTTTTTTTAATCTATTTCCTATGGCCAGTTCTTCTATATTACATGAAATAGTAATGGCAAATTTGTCTTTTGCCAGTCTATTGGTATGTTGCATTATGTAAATTGACTTAGTATGTTAAGACATTTTTGCATCCCTAGAGTGACTGTTAGTTTGTCATGATATCTGACATTTTTGATGAATTGTCACATTATATTTGTTAATATTTTGTTGAGGATATTTGCACTTCTGATAGTCAAGGTTATTGGCCAATATTATTCTATTTCTTGTGCTGTCTATATTTGCGTTTCATATCATGGTGATGTTAGCTTCATTAAAACTGTTAAGGGAATGTTTTTATACATTCAATTTCTTAGAAGATCCTGAAAAATATTTGCTGCAGAACCTCTTGAAAGCTTTGAAAAAAGTCACTGGTGAATCAATCTGGGTCTAGGCTTTTGTTTGTCAGAAGATGTTTGAATAACATTACATTAAATAATGTTTCAACATACTCAATACTGATAAGTATGTCTAGGTATTCCAGATCATCTTGGTTTAAACTTGAGAGGTGACAGGAATAATTATAACCAAGAATATTCATTCTGCACATTTATCTCATTTTGTGGCATAATCTTTTCCAAAGAAATATCTGAATATCCAAAAAATGTTTCTTGTCTATTCTGACATCTGCACTTTCATTTCTAATTTGGATTACCATGTTTTGCTCTTTCTTCCTTTGTGAGTTCTGCTAACTGTTTATAAATCTTGTTTATTTTCTCAAAGAACAAATTCTTGCTTTCATTGACATTTTGGATTTTTAAAGTTTATGTTTCATTAATTTCTGCTCTGAATTTTATTTTATTATTCTGTCATTAGCAACTGAAACTCTACTGATGAGGCCTTCCAGTGAGTTTTTTATTTCAACTACCTAGGTTTTCAGTTATGTTATTTCTGGTTAAAGTTTTCTCATTTCCACTCTCATATCGCGTTTTAATAGCTGCCTGTCACATGATTTTCCTTTTCGGGGCTTCCAAGCTATCATCTTCATTAACTAAGATAGTGGGGTTCTGATTTGCTTTCTCATTGAGACTTTTTCAGTGTTGTGTTTTTTAATGTATTCTGTTGTGTCTCACTGATTAGAAGAAATGCATGACCACTCTGCTTCTCTCAGTGGCCACATTCTTCTTGGCACTCATGAATTGTGGTGAAAATAGCTCTTCTGAGTAATAAAGAGACCCTGATCCATGTTTTTTTCTCTGCCTGTTTTTGAGAAAGTAAGAAACTTATAGTTTTAAGACAACTTCATACATAATTATTTTGATTTATTTTTTCTCAAGAAGGTGTCATCTATCAGTATAATTTCTGAATACTTATTTACATTATTTTCATTTTTTATATTTACTTGAAATTCCTAACTAATATCCCTTGCTTTTTCTTCTTATATAACTTCTTCTTGCAGTATTCTATGGTAAAGTCTAGAAGAGTAACTTTAGTTTAGCTTAGTTTAGTTTTTTTAGTTTTGGGTCACACCAGTGGCGCTCAGGGGTTACTCCTGGCTCTGTGCTCAGAAATCGTTCCTGACAGGCTCAGGGGACTATATGGGATGCCAGAACTCCAACCACCATCTGTCCTGGGTCGGCTGCGTGCCAGGCAAATGCCCTACCACTGTGCTATCTCTCCGGCCTATAGAAGAGTCACTTTAGTTTGGAGACCAGAGACACCATAAATGAGCATCTGATATGAATAAAATTCTTAATGTGACCTATAAGCCAAAAATATGTTCAAAACATATAAATATGCATTAAGAAATAAAGACCAGATAAAATATATGTATCTCTGACACAAAAATACATTTTCTGCCAAGTGGAGATTTTATCTTGGAGTGGTGTGTTTCATGGTACTCACTAGAGAAGATAAACTTTATAGATTTCAAAAACTAGTTTGGAATTGTATTCTTACACATTGAAAATTTTTTGTTCTTTTTCAAGTTATGCAATGTATAGACTCCTAGATGACCTATTAAATGTCTCATAAAAATCATCAAGTATAGCTTTTACAGGAGAAAGAGCAATGTAACTGTAGTCAGACTTATAAATTTTTCAAATATTTGAGGTCCAGTTATTATTTGTAGATTTCTGTAAAAAATTTTCTACCATTTTAATATCTGTGAAATCATATACATAAATCTGTGTAAATTTATTTATCAATCTGCATTTATTCTGTATTATACGATGAATTACACTCTCACAGTCCCTGAAAATTCTGAGGACACAGTGTTACACATACTCACAATTAGTTATGCATAAAAATATGTGGTTTGGTTATTGAATATACAGACATAGCTAAACATTTTTGGCCTTCTTACAAGGTAATGAGTGGAGATGTGGTGGTTTTTGAGCTATATTCCATACCTGCGGTTTTTTGACTAACATTCCATAATTGGTCTGTGGGGGAAGTGAAGAGTACAGAGGAAAAGTATCCTTCATCTTTTACGTTCCACTCTCAGAGACAAGATTTAATCCATTGAAGCACAGAATTAAAACTGGTGTGTTTTTAAGTTTTGTCAACTTTGAGGTTACATTATCTGTGCAACACTACTTTCTAAGTACACAAATGCTTTATTTGTGGTATAATTGATGGAAGGGTGAAGGGATATTACATATTACTTATGTTTTATAGTTGGTACTCTAAAGCTATTCAGTAGACTTGATAGACTTGCTCTAATATCTCTCCATCTCCAATATTTGCCACATTATATTCCTTGTATTATATCAACTAGTTGGGAACATAATTTATAAATTGTAACCTACTTAATGTCTAGCAACTTTTTCCAAGTATAATAGATATTTAGGACTCATTGATTAATTCAAATTTTCATATTGTATAACAATTTTAACCTTTAATGACAAAATAGTATCAATAACAGTAAGATGGTTGTTTCTATTTAGATATTGAAAAGGAGGAAAGTGCTTTGAACAAAATAATTCTGATACCCAAATTAATCATTCTGTAAGTATTTGTGGTTGACTTGGTTTGTAGAGTGTTAATCTGTATATATGTAGTAAATGATACATAAAAACTTAGGGCTTATTTTCACTCACAAAAAATGATGGATAAAAGTTTTTCTGTATATAACAGATTAAACACCCTAGACACAAAATGGTATAACTCCTCCATTTTGTAGAATTGTTATTTTTATCTGCCTTTATGCCTTTAAAAAACAACTCAATATTTTTCACATGCCATTATATCTGGCTATAAACTCCCACAAATGACCCAGATTAATATCATTTTATTTATAGCTCATACTGTCTCCAGTTCTAGGAGGTAGCAATTTTTCTGAGTTTTACAAAATTAATCCTGCACTTTTACCTTTGCCCCTCTTCCTAAATAAATTCTTAAGCTGAAACTAAAGAAAATATATTATTCAATAATTTTGAGCATATATTTTTGCCTAGTGAACTTTTATTATTTTAATTTCTTTTTTTTTTGGTTTTTGGGCCACACCCAGCGGTACTCAGGGGTTACTCCTGGCTGTCTGCTCAGAAATAGGTCCTGGCAGGCACGGGGGAACCATATGGGACACCAACCACCTTTGGTCCTGGATGGGCTGCTTGCAAGGCAAACACCCGTTGTGCTATCTCTCTGGGCCCTATTTTTTTAATTTCTAGTAAGAAATTTTTATAAATGCTGACAATAATGTTCATAGATTTTTCTCAAGCATTTTTATTTTCTTATAAAATACTTTCAGAAGATACTCTTAAAAATAATATGGGGGAAGATCCATTATTATTTTAATAGATATTTTTCTATATGAGTATTTAATTAATGTACTCAATAAAATAAGTCTGAATCACATAATTGTATTTTTTATTAAATTCAATAATCAAGTTGCTAAAATAGTGCCTGGCATATGAAAGAATTTACATATTTATTTACATATATATTTACATATAGATTTTATCAGAGTTTCAGAACACTCTATTTGAATAAAGTCAAACAGAAAATAAGTAGATATTAACTATATGCCAAGAATGTGGTAAGTTCTTGCCTTTGTTTTTCTTGAGTTTAGATTTCACCTGGAATGAAAAACATAGAATGGCACAAAGCAATTTCACAGTATGTATACTATATTAATAACAGAAATTTTCATGTTCTCTTTTTGGCTCTGCAACTTTTTCTTTTATTAACTTGGATAACTCCCTTAGTTGGAAATGTATTAATTCTCACTTACAAGAAACACATTTTGAGCCATGATCATACCGATTCACTGCTTCACCTGCGGCTAGATCGTGGGCAACAAGTGGGAGGCCTACTTGGGGCTGCTGCAAGCCGAATACACCAAGGAGGATGCCCTGGACGCCCTGGGATTGAAGCGCTACTGCTGCCGCCACATGCTGCTGGCCCATTTGGACCTGATCCAGAAGCTGCTGAATTACGCCAGCTAGAGAAATGGCTGTGCCCCGCACCCCTCTGCACCCTGTACCCACCACCACACTGGGAGGCAGGCGAGGGGCCTGGCCTGCAAGGGCAGAACTGGTAGTAAAGACCTTCGAAAACCAAAACAAACAAACAAGCAAAAAAAAACACATTTTGCAAGTTCCTGTGCTAGATTGAATTATATATTAAAATTATCATTATATATTTTAAAATACAGTTAAACAAGAGACACAATATCTTATAAAGCATTAAAGTATATAAAGTATACTTATATTTATATAAAGTATAAAAAGCATCAAACAAAATAGTAATCAGCACTTAATAAACAATAAATACTACTCAACATATATTAGGTAATAAACACTAAATAACATTGTAGAGAAAATGATGGGGGGCATTTTAATGAAGTTCAAAATGTATGAATGCCTAGAGTAAAATAGTTTGATATAATTAGGATTATATATGTGGATGATATGCTTTTAAGAATATGTAAATATAAATTGCAAAGATGTCATAGACATAAGTTGAAATATTAATAAAAATTGAAATATTATCAGACATCAACTATTTTAACCTCACAATTTTATGTATAAAACCGTTTTGAATTTTCCCAGTATTTTTTCTCTGCATTGATAAAATTTACTGTTTTTCAGAACGACCTATTCCATTTATGGAAACTTTGTATGTGTAAATAGAGCTTTCTGGTAATAAGCATAAGTTTGTCTTCTTATGAGTTCTACTTGATATCCTCTTTTCTCCCCCATTAGGGTACACTGACTAGCCTCAACCTGCCAACAGTGCCTGAACACACTTCTAAGGAAGAATGGCTCCTTCTCCCCTGCCAGCAAAGTTCACACCAAGGAGGGTGAGTGCTCTCATTCACTGCTGGTGGGAATGTTGTTTTGTCCAGTCTTTCTGGAAGATAATATGGATATTCCTCAAAAATCGTAATTGAGAGTTTATATGATCCAGTAATACCACTCCTAGGGATACACCCTAGAAACACAAAACACAATACAAAAATGCCCTCTGCGTGTCTATTTTCATTGCAGTACTATTTATAATAGCCAGAATCTAGAACTATCCCAGGTTCTCTGCAACATATTAGTGGATAAAGAAACGGTTGTACATTTACAAAATGGAATACTACACAGCTGTCAAGAAAATTGAAGTCATGAAAATTGCCTATACGTTAATTAAAATGGAAACTATTATGCTGAGTGAAATAAGTCAGAGGCAGATAGACACAGAATACTCTCACTCATCTATGGTATTTAAGAAAATAAAAGCCAATATGGTAATAATATTCAAAGACCATATAAACGAGAGCCTAAAGGATCAGCCCATGATTTGAAGCTTAGCATAAAGAGTGGTGAGCAAACTTAGAGAAATAACTAAACTAACAACCATCATGACAATGATAGAGAGAAATAGAATGTCTTTTGAAAGACAGATAGGGGATGGTGGAGGAGGGAGATGGGGGACACTGCTGGCTGGAAGGTTGCACTGGTGAAGGGGGTGTACATATTATGACTGAAACACAGCTATGAACATGTTTGTAATCATGGTGCTTAAATAAATATATTATTTGAAGTAGTAAAATAGAATGCTCAGCCTTAGCAAGCTGACCTGGATGAACAAGAGTAAAAGAAAGAGGAGTGTCAGAAACCCAAACACAATCATGTATGTAATCAAGGTGTTTAAATAAAAAAAATTATGCATTAAAAAAAAAAAGAAAAGAAAAAAAAAAAAAGAAAGAGGAGTGTCTATAGGTGAATGGGATAGCTTCTCAGTGTTGAGTGGAGCATGAGAATAGAACCCATGAGACTGTGGATCAAATTGTTCCATGAAAAACAACTGATCCTGAAAATTCAGCCAAGATTTGATGGGTTTCATATTTTATTTTACTCTGCCGTTTTATCGGGCACATGGAATGGACTAATAAAAATGTATTATTGTCTCAAAAATGAGCAAAAAAGAAACAAAATCTAAGGCACAAATGAAAACTGGATACACAGTGTAAATCATTGTGAAGCTCACATTAGTTTCTATGTCAAAATAACATATCAGAATTTGAGTGGCCCAAATCAACAAGAATGAAAGTATAGGTAAGGGAACATATTCCAGGGAACAACTCCCAAATATATTTGGTCAAGTAATGTGAGTTGGATGCTTCAATGCTAAGACCCACTGATGCAGATTTCCTTAGGTCCAGTAGTGTTGGAAGTCACCAACTGCATGAGAGGTGCAGGTTGGGGGCATGTGGTAGAGACTCAAACTCCAGTATTCATAAATAACCATCACATGCTCCAGTCCTCTGAAATTTCTTTAGGCCCCAACTAAAATTTTTTTCCTGTTATATTTCTGTTGAACAGGAATTAAGGCATTATCAGGATTGGTTTCTATTGTAAGCTCTAATGGAGAACCTATTTGTTTTATTACTTTCCCCTCTCTTGTGCAGACTGATGGAAATATTTTGTATTCATTGGGTTGTACACACAACATTTCAACCTCTATTTTGTCTTTGCACTTGCCTTTTTCCTAAATCAGAAAATCCAGGGCTGGAGAAGTAGCACGGGGTAGGCATTTGCCTTGCATGCGACAGACCTGGGGAGGGACCCAGTTCAATTCCCGGCATCCCATATCGTTCCCCCAGTCTGCCAGAAACAAATTTTCAGTACAGGGCCAGGAACCCTAAGCACCACTGGGTGAGGCCCAAAATCAATCAATAATTCAATAAATAAAGTTTCAAAAATAAAATTCCAGGGCCGGAGAGATAGCATGGAGGTAAGGTGTTTGCCTTGCATGCAGAAGGTCGGTGGTTTGAATCCCGGCATCCCATATGGTGCCCTGAGTCTGCCAGGAGCGATTTCTGAGCATAGAGCCAGGAGTAACCCCTGAGCATTGTCGGGTGTGACCCAAAAACCAAAAATAAATAAATAAATAAATAAATAAATAAATAAATAAATAAAATAAAATTCCAAATGGTCCCATGCCTTTTTTTATAAGGTTAAACTATCATTTGATTTAGAACTAACTCTAAGCAAAAGATGAACTCACTTCTAGATCCATAATTTATTTATATATACAAACCCCATTTTAAAAGAATAAGTTAATGTAAATATTTTTCAAGAGACAGAGGACATCATAGGGTGATTGGGAAGGGTGGCACTATTCAGTCTCAATGTAAAAGCCAGGGGAAGTTTCCAGTAGGGAGTCAAAATGATCTGACAAGTTTTTTGTTTGTTTGTTTAATTTTGGTTTTTGCTTTTTGGGCCACACATCGTGATGCTCAGGGGTTAGTCCTGGATTTGTGCTCAGAAATCGCTCATGGCTTAGGGGACCATATGGGATGCCGGGGGTTGAACCGAGGTCCATTCAGGGTCAGCAGCTTGTAAGGCAAACGCCCTACTGCTGTGCTATCGCTCCGGCCCAGATCTGAAAAGTTTTTTTGTTTTGTTTTGGGGCCACACCCGGCAGCGCTCAGGAGTTATTCCTGGCTCTACACTCAGAAATCGCTCCTGGCAGGCTCGGGGGACCATATGGGATGCCGGGATTCGAACCACCATCCTTCTGCATGAAAGGCAAACGCTCTACCTCCATGCTATCTCTCCGGCCCCAGTTATACATGCTTCTACTTACTCAAAGGTTAAAAAAAAGTTAACCCATGTGTTCAGAGTTGCAATAGAATCTATGAATATATGTAATAATGAAAATGTATTCTTCTCAAATGAGGAAGTGCTTGGACTAGTGGACTTTTCTCCTACTAGTAAGGTTCTTATCCTTTTCAGAGACTATTAATATTTTTAAATTTGATAGACAGAATGCAATGTTTGGATTCTTCAGCTTCTTTGAGATTCATTAAACAGAATTTGCATTTGATCTCTGAATAAAAGTCTTTTAGAACAGATCTCACTTAGCTTAGCTGCGCCAAGTGTGGATATTTAAGGGAATCTTGGAGAGTGATACCTCTCTCTTGCATACTACACTGGATGTGCTTAACCCTGGCAAAAAGCCAAGTGGGTAATTGAGGTCAAGTAAGTAATTCCAGCTGAAAGCCTGCTGTGGAAGAAAAAAGTCTGAATTGTCCTGGTTTGCCCTATATAACACATTAATCAGATACACTGGGATCAGTCAGTAAATACACCAAAATTTTCTGGGGAAGACATAGTCTAAATGTCCCCCAAATATGAACCATTTTCCTGGGACTTGAATTTTTTGTTCCATTTCACTTGGTTAAAAACCAAATGGAAGTTTTCAGATGAGAAGTTCACATTTCACTTCTTGGGATGATGATCAACAGCCAGAAACCTCAATGTTTGAAAGTAGCTATGAAGGTTCTCTAAGAAGAGACAATATTCTAGTTTCCATACTCTGGCATGGTTTCTGTTCTATATGCTTTATTTTCTTTATTTAAAAATTTTTAATAATGCCTTTACTTAAGCACCACGATTACAAACGTGTTTGTAGTTGGGTTTCAGTCATTTAAAAGGGAATTGGGGCCGGAGAGATAGCATAGAGGTAAGACGTTTGCCTTGCATGCAGAGGGACGGCAGTTTGAATCTCAACAAATCATATGGTCCCATGAGCCTGCCAGAAGTGATTTCTGAGCGTAGAGCCAGGGGTAACCCTTGAGTGCTGCCAGGTGTCACCCAAAAACAAACAAACAAACAAACAAAAAATAAAGGAAGTCATATTAAAAGCAAATATGATTGTAGATTCCTTCCAGGGTTAGTTCTATAAATAAAATTCTAATAAATAATTGAAAGTAGAACATATGTAAGAAAATTGCCTTGAAATTCGTATGCAATATTGTTAACAAAGAAAAAATAAATGAAGAAAATAGCAAGAAAATTGTCTTGTGAATTGCCTCTAATGGGATATATTTATGTATATATACATATATATATACACTTTTCTAGTTCTTTTTGCTTTTGGGTGCCACATCCATTATACTCAGGGTACACTCCTTTCTCTGTGCTCAGATATCACTCCTGGTGTTTCTTGTGGAACCATTTTGGGTACTGAGCATAGAACCAAAGTTATTGTATAAATGCCTTACTTACTTTCTCTCTCTTTCTGTATCCTTTATATACTTTTCTAAAAGAATCCGTACTCTGCTAAAACTTAAACTTTTTACCTGTTATAGTTGTATATAGAAGGCGAGGAAGAAACATAATTCCCTACATTTATAAATTTCCACTTGGCTTTTGTGACTCATGATCTGATTAATAAAACTATCACATTAACTAATTAATAATAATTGAAAATTATTTTTGTTTACACTTCTACTTTGTTATTATTAGGAAGATTTAGCAACTTGAAAAAAAGTTCAAAGAAAAGAGTGTAGAATGTATACAAGGGCATCATTTAGTACTTTGCTAGTTGATATCCTTATACCTGCAGCTATATACATTAGGGTGAAACAAATCCATATTATTCTCCTAATATTTTAAATATTAGATATTTGTTAACAATAAATAGTGAAGATTATAAAACCTACAAAAATTTGGCTTATTATATAAAGACTTAAATTCAAAGGACCAAAGTCAGTGGTACATACATACATACATCGTACAGCAAGTAGGGTGCTTGCCTTGCATGCTGTTTCCTGGGTTCATTCCCAGGAACCCTTCCACATTCAAGAGTAATAATTCAGTACAGAGTAAGAGTAGGCATTAAGCACTACCAGATGTGGGCCCAACAATAAAACAATTCCTAAAAGTACTTAAAATGTATTTATGGGGGTGTAGTTCCCCAAGTGGTGCACAGGAAGGCCATGAAACCCTAATTGTGACTAACATCAAAGAAAAAATAAGGTTCAACACAACAGCCTGAGGATGTGGTGGTGCTATGCTTAGAAGCCTCCAGGGATGTGCCCACTCATGCTTGGAGAACCATAAACTACTAGAGAGAGAAGTGGGGTTGACATCATACAAGGAATATAGCTTAATAACAACACTATCTCTACAGAAGCTCATTAAACTTTTATACAGGGTGAACAGCATGTTAAAAATACTGGAACAATCTATATTGACAAGAAAACCTTATAGACAGCTGGTGGGAATGTTGTTTGGTACAACCCTGTGAAAACAATATTGAGAGTTCTTATTAAACTTAGAATTGAGCTGCCATATGACCCAGCCATTCCACTTTTTGCTATTTATCCTAGGTCAGAAAACCATTCATTCAAAAGGACATAAGCACACATTTTTTCATTGTATCTTTTAGTACAATAATTAAGAATTGGAATTAACCTAGATGTACAAAGATATATACATGTATAATGAAGTCGTACTACATGTATACAACAGAATACTATACAGTTGTAAGGAATGAAAAAAAATCATGCAGTTCACTGCAATATGGGTAGACCTGGAATATATTATGTTAAATGAAATAAGTCAGAAGAATAAACACTAAATGATCTCACTATATGTGGCATTTAAATAATAAGTAGAAAATGAAATGGCTTAAAGGGGGATATCTAGATAATATTTGTTCTAAAGTATAGGAAATAAAGCAAGTGGTATGGAGAAAGCAGACAGATAAGAAGAAATGGGGAAAGGGGTCAAGGGTATTTGGATACATCTAAGGTATAAATGAATGGTATAATTAAATATCCAAGCCACAGAGGTAACATCACAGAAATAATGAAACAAAAACTTTAGCAACCAAATTAAAAAGATTCCTGTCAAGATGCCAAACTGAAGATGTGATGGTGGTGGCTAGGAGTGGAAACCTGGTAACATTGGTTCAGGAAATAGGACATTGGTGGTGGAATTAGTGCTGGAACATTTTGTGTTTAAAACTCAACTATGAATAACTTAATAAATCCTAATCCTTTAATAAAATGAAATAGTGAATAAGACGTATCTTGACCCGTAATTGGAATGAAAAAAATGAGGAAAAATAATATAGGCTTCACATCCCAAATATGTGTTACCACTATATATTTGGAAAAATAATAGACCTCTTGTATAACTAGAAACTTTTAGTGAAATATTTTACAACATATTTAGCTTAAAATACTCTACTTACGAGTTCCTTTCTCTCCACATCCCCACCAACACTGCTTGTTCTCATTCTTTGTGATGTGTGCCAATCTCTGTGGTGTGAGGTGGTACCTCATAGTTGTTTTGATTTGCATCTCTCTGATGATTAGTGATGAGGAGCATTTTTTCATGTGCCTTTTGGCCATTTGTATTTCTTCTTTATCTAAGTGTCTGTCCATTTTTTCTCCCTATTTTTGATGGGATTAGATGGGTTTTTTTTTCTTGTAGACTTCTGTCAGTGTCCTGTATATTTTGGATATTAGCCCCTTATTTGATGGGTATTGGGTGAATAGTTTCTCCCAATCAGTGAGTGGCATTTGTATCCTGGGCAATGTTTCCTTCGAGGTGCAGAAGCTTCTCAGTTATCCACTGCTGGTGGGAATGCCGACTAGTTCAACCTTTCTGGAGAACAATATGGAGATTCCTCCAAAAACTGGAAATTGATATGGAGATTCCTCCAAAAACTGGAAATTGAGCTCCCATATGATCCAGCTATACCACTCCTAGGAATATACCCTAGGAACACAAAAATACAATACAAAAACCCCTTCCTTACACCTATATTTACTGCAGCACTATTTATCATAGCCAGACTCTGGAAACAACCAAGATGCCCTTTAACAGATGAATGGCTAAAGAAACTGTGGTACAGATACACAATGGAATATTATGTAGCCGTCAGGAGAGATGAAGTCATGAAATTTTCCTATACATGGATGTACATGGAATCTATTATGCTGAGTGAAATAAGTCAGAGAGAGAGAAAGAATGGTCTCACTCATCCATGGATTTTAAGAAAAATGAAAGACATTTGTCAACAATTTTCAGAGACAAAAGAGAGGAGGGCTGGACGTTACAGCCCACCTTATGAACCTCACCACAAAGAGTGATGAGTTTAGTTAGAGAAATAAATACATTGCGAACTATCCTAACAATGAAAATATATGAGGGAAATAGAAAGCCTGTCTAGAGTACAGGTGAGGGCGGGGAGGGGAGAAGGGATATTTGGGACATTGGTGATGGAAATGTTGCACTGGTGATGGGGGGGTATCATCTTATATGAATGAAACCCAACCACAATCATGTTTGTAACCAAGGTGTTTAAATAAAAAATATTATAAAAATATACTCTCTTAAATCAGTGATGCCAAATAGTAATCTATGAAAAGAAGTATACAAGTTGACAACCAAACAATCTTGGCTGATGTTGCTAAAGTTCTGGGTTCTCAATTTTTCCTCTGACAGGTATAATATTTGGTCTTTGTTTGATTATTTGTTTTAGATATTGAGATCACAAAAGTTTAATTTAGCCAGGTATGTGTGGGTGGAGGTAGACAAATTGTGTTTGAAATTACTTATCCCCCTCAAAATTTTAGCTGTTCCCTCTGCCTCCAGATCCTTGGCATGATATTTCAAATATAGTGTAATGGGTTAAACTTGTAGAGTTTTTTCCTCAAGTGACTAGTTTAAGTTAAGAAATTCTGATTAATAGGTTGACAAATAACTAATATAGAATTTATGAATCCTTGAGGATTACTTTTTGGGAGAAGCTATATTTTGGTAAATTATCTTTTATTATTGCAATCCATTTCACTCATAAATGGTAGTAAAAGAATTATAATGAGAATATTCAGATTGCTAAATTCTTATATCTTTACCTTCTCATTGACAGTAAAAGTAGATAATTAAACACGTAGAAAGTAATGAAAGAAAGACAATGTGAAGAGAAGCAATCAGAGAATACAAAAGTTCTATTTCTTTTTGTTTTTACTCTCTTGATTCCAGGCTCTTGAATCTTACAGAAATATTTTTTTAGTCACTGCAATTTTTGCATATATGGAAAAATACAAATCGTTACCTCCATAGTTTTTCCTCTGGTTTCTTATATAATTAAGACAGTTAAAAACCACTTTCAAACCTTACCTTCTCTTTTTAAGTACCTGTACTTTGTTTCACCAAAAGCATATATATGTAAATATATATACATATATATATTCTAGTACTAAGCGCAATTAATTTTAACTTTATCTCAAGATTTTGTTAAAAATCTCAGACCATATCCTCATTACATGACTGAATGTATTTGAGCTTTCTCTTTTTTTCATTCTAACATGAGGGTGAAGTCGAACATATATCATTTTATTCCATGTAAGAAAATAGAACACAATGCGTTAAATTGTCCTTGTTCTGTATTTCACCCTTGCCTCACAGTTTTTAGGTCACAGATTGCCTGGAAAAAGATTTTATTATTCTCCAAGGACAATTTTCTTGAATGATGTCCAATATGTATGGCTATTAGAAGAACTATTGGCAATGAATACTTACACATTCATGTACAAAATGTTTTTGCACGCCTCACTTCAGATGTGACTAGCAATCATCTGATACCAGATGTATTCTCCAGCCATTTTTCATTTCATTGTCAGCATGATCACACTTCTAGTGTTAAGCACTAAAGATGTAAGCTTAAATTAGTGAGAAAAGTATAATAAATACAATAAGGTAATTAGATGTTACACTTCAATTTTGAAGTATGGATGAAGTGTTAGGGTTCCTGATTGAGGTAAAATCAAGAGAAACTTAGCATGAAAACAAACAGAAAGACAATTTGGATGTTTCAGTCCAAACTTGTAAAAGCAATTTAAATAGATTTGACTAATCAGTCATATATATCTTAATTGATGCTATATTTCCCTTAAATAATAGTCCACAAGTAACTCAGATAAATCATCATGTTTTGATAACTATAAAAGGAAATGGTGGTAAATGGTGTTGAATATTTTTTCTCTTCAAATCCAGTTGGACACAATGGATTTTTCTAAAATTTACTTAGAATTGTCTCTGTTTATAGTTACACTATTGCACATGCAGTTCTACATAATTTGCTTCCTTACTCTTAATGGAAACACAATGTACAGGATAGGGTTTATTCTACTTTTAATCTTTGAATGCTCTTTTATTCATCTGATAAGTGGCCCTCAGTCCAATTTATGAAAAACATATATATGTCCATATATATGTGTGTGTGTGTGTGTTTAAATCTCTGTTGAAACACTGAGATAAGGAATTTAGAGTCCATGTAACAATCATGCAAAAATGTTCCGAAGCTCAGGATCTGAATTACACAGCTGGATTGTGTTGGTCACATGTCAGCATTAGAGCACATCTGTTCATTCCTCAAGGATTCACTAGGCCCCATGAACACAATGTGCTCTGTGTAGAATACTTTATTCCACAAATCCCAACAGCTGCAGAGATTAGAAAATCTTTGCTTATTGTGTCTCTAAGTAGTTTGAGTAGGGGTTTTCTATCTGGCTTTCCTTCTGTTACCTGTCCCTTCTAGCATTCAGATGACTTTAGCAACATGTTTCTTTTGCTATTCTCAGGACAGATGTTCTTAACCTGGGAAGAGAAAGAAACCAATCTTTAATGGAAAGTAGAAATTCTTGCCGTATTCAGACAACCTGAGAAAATATAAGGAAAATCCAGGCCATAGGTTTATTGATGGAAAGATAGGTCATTGCCAGAAAAATGCCCAGATAAGGAGACTTACAAGTTTTAGTATTCAAAAAGAAAACGGTTGTTCGTCTTCTCATCTCTGCTGAAGCACGATGGCCAAATAGGCATTTCTATGTGGAGCATATGGATGTGGTAAGGATACAGACACCTTCAATACATGTTGGTATGTGATTTTTTTTGTATTAGGAGTAAAAAAGAGAGAAGAAAAGAAGAGAAGAGAGGTTAGAAAATCGTAAAATATTGGAGGTAAATACATAATCTACTTTTAAGACTGAATTGAAAATGTTTGTATATTGATGATGTTTAGTTGGGATAAAATTAGGGTGGTGGGAAAGAAATTAAAGATACATAAAATAAAGACATTATACATAAATAAATTTTGGTCATAAATATCATTAAATTAATTTATAGAATATGTCATTTAAGGATGAAAATGAAAGTTATGAAGTGTGTTTTTACAGTTCACAAAGTTCTTATTGCTGGTTTTTGGAGAAAGAACTAATCCTGTGTCAATATTTTTAAAGTACATGTGAGGGACAAACATAGCTTATAATATTGTAACTAGTATCCCCTCACCAACAGGAATGTGTCTATATTTGTATAGCATAACCTGTTGAATCTGTACCAATGGCTGCAAATGCAGACCACAGAAGCTTCTTTAATAGCACACATATGCCAAGTATAAATGTTCTTCCCTGCCATGCACATGTAAATCAATCATATTATTCATATACTTCATTGACTTCCTGAATGCTTGCTAAAATGCCAAGGAAAATTTTATTAATCGTAACATTGGTGACCAATCAGATAGCTCTGAAATGTTGATGGAAAAGCTGAAAAACTTTGTCCAAAAAAACCTTTTTATGAATTTCTGCAGGATACACTCGCAAATAAGAAGTCATAAAACATGCATTTCCTCATTCAGGAGGGAATGAAGGATAAATACCAAATGCCCTACAGTGGTTGTATCTAAACACTTCATAGTTATCCCAAATGACACCATTTAAAAAGGCAGTCTTCTTGTACATTATCAAGTAGTCACGATACAAGTCACTACTTAATATGATGTCTAAAGTATCTTGAAATTTGAAATGATCTTTAATAGACTTTAAATTCTCTACTGCTCTTGACAGCTTCATGGATACTTTCACATTGCATTTTTAAAAGTAAAGGGATTCTTTTAGCTGGTATTCTTCAGGCATCCAAGATGTGGGAACTCCTCACCAATAATAGCTTCTGTTACTTCTTCAATGTTCTTTTTATTGAGTCTCTGGGATCCCAATGATTCTAATTTTGTTTCTGTTTAATTTTTCCCAGAGTTATTTGTTTGATTATTTTAGGATTTTTTTTTCCATTTTCTGTTCATTTTAAGGCTATATTCCAGAATCTTTTTTGTATGGAGGTGTCATGTAGCTCCACTTCCAACTCAGTGATTCTGTCTTCAGCAGCTGTTAATTTTGCTGGTGAGGCATTGCAGTGAGTTTTTCATTTCAGATAGCAAATTTTTCAGTTCTATCATTTCTATTTGAAGTTTCTCATTGCTACTCTCATATCCTCTTTCATCTTGTTAGATATACGTTCCATGATCTATTTGAGTTATCTGAACATCCTCAATATTTCTTCTTTAGAGTCCTTAACAAAGTAACTATTTAAGTAACTGGAACTATTTGGTTCTTCAGAACTCAGATCTTCTTTCATTAAGTATGGTGAGCTTCTGTGCTGTTTCCCTATTGTGATTTTTCAGTGTGGTTTTGTTTATTATGTGCTGTGTTGGGACTCATTGACTAGAAATAATGTGTGGCAATGGAACAAAGTAATGTGGCCACACAATTCTTGCATATCACTGGCCTCGCCTCTTCTGCCTTGTCCTCCTGTTTTACCTCATGTCCAGCTCCTCTTGAGGCATGCTGGTCCCACCTCTTCCTCCTTGCAAGTTGAGCCCTGGTTTACCTTGCAGACAGCCAATCTTGCAGAATGCTGGTTCCTACTCTCTGTAAGTTTATTCTTTGTGACAGCGAACAACCATCTTTTTGGCATTTTGGCATATCTCTCAACCAAGTCAGTAATTTTTATTAAAGAAAATGGTTGAAGTTACATTTCCTTCCCTATGGTCAAGAAGTACGTTCAAACTTTCCCAGGATAAGATAAAACAAATATTCAAAGTATTGGAGTAACTGCATGTTCCTTTATATGTTATCATTGGAGAAGCAATATTGTCATACTATTTTGGTCATAGTTTAGTTTTCTATTTTTTTCTCAAAGTTATAGACCATACAAGGCCTTTTCATTCCATTTCCCTCATATTTTTCTGGGCCTATGCAAACAACAATTGCCACTCTCACATGGTTATTACTGTATTTTTTAACTCTTATCCTTTAAAAAAAGAAAAGCTTACTAAACTTTCTGCTAGTGCTTTAATGAGTTCATTGGTGATTCAATAATTTTCAAAATATACTTGCTACTGAACTTTTTCTTCTTTTCTTTCTCTTCCATCTCTTTAGTTTTTCTTTTAATTTTCTATTTTTTAAAATCACGTTGCTTTTGGTCTTCCTAAAACAAATGTATTATGATCAGTTTTGTCAACTATGTGATGATTTTCTTTAAATAAAGTTAAAAAAGTTATAGGCCATAAACAGAGGTGCTCAGAGTTTACCTCTAGCTCTGCTACTTAGGTATTGCACCTGATTGTACTTGGATGACCATAATAGTTCCATAGATTAACCCAGTAAAATCTTGTACAAGGCAATGATCTTACCAACCTATTGTTCCAGCCCTAAGATCCCTCTTTCATTCTATAAATATCAGCAAATATTCATAATAATTATAAAACATTTTTCTCATTGTAGTCTTAATCTCTTGAAGACAGTGACAATATGACATATTTTGTTTCTCTTGCACTTTACCACTCGGCACATCAATAGAAAACTATATATTTTACTGGAATATGAATTTATTCAGAAAAATAGAATACTTTTAAATATGCTGAACAATTTCAAGGCAGTATCAAGCCTACTTTCAAAAATCATTTAAGTACACAATGAAAGTATAATTAAATGGTTTAATATACCTGTTCAATGGATATTTTCTATAAATCTAGGAATGAGCAACCAAACATAAGTTTATAGCTATTAAAAGTAATGATTTTTGGGCCCAGAGAGATAGCACAGCGGCATTTGCCTTGCAAGCGCCGATCCAGGACCAAAGGTGGTTGGTTCGAATCCCAGTGTCCCATATGGTTCCCCATGCCTGCCAGGAGCTATTTCTGAGCAGACAGCCAGGAGTAACCCCTGAGCACTGCTGGGTGTGGCCAAAAAAGAAAAACAAAAAAAAGATAATGAATTTAAGTACAATGAACTAACTAGCTTTGAAATGGAAATGATTTAAAAGATTCTCAATGACTTACATAAATTCTTTTTAGAGATTTTTAAATAAAAATATTGGTCTAATGAAGCCTTTCTTCATTAAAGTTTACCATCACTAACCATGATTGACCCAGAGAATGGAAATCCTGTACATCAGACTTGCAGGCTTTAATATTTTTCTTTTTTAAAAGTGTTTTGTCTGTCCTAATTCACCTGAGTCAGCTTTTCAACTGTAACCCATGGATCGATCCTTAGTGTCTGTTGATATATGCAGAGGAGTGAATGTCCTCCCTATACCAATGTCTGTCTAATGTCCGTCTGTAATATATGCATATATACATATCAATTTCATGGAATATACTCGCCATACAGTACTCAATACTATATCACTTAGTTTCCTACACTTAAAAATTATGATTGTTTTTAAGAACGCTCTATACACAATCTAACCCATGAAGCCTTTCTTCAGTAAAGTTCACCCTCACCAATCATGATTGGCCTAGAAAATGGAAAACATTTACATCAGACTTCCCAGCTTTATATATATACACACATATACGTATATATGTGTATATATATACACACATACATATATATTTTTAAGTGTTCTGTCCCATTTCACCTAGATCAGCTTTTCAAGTGTAACCCATGGATCGATCCTCAGTGTCTGTTGACATAGTATATATCCTTGCTATATTAATGTATGTCTAATGTCCATCTGTAAATAGATATAATGTATATGTTGTATATTGTTCTCCCCCTAACATATATAACCCTTCCACCCCCTTTCCTTACCATCTTACAAACTCTTTTCTAGCCCTTCCTGTTATTTGCCCCCACTTAATTTTTTTTACCCTCAATTCTTAACTCCTCAAGAAGCAGAACATTCTCCCTACCCAAGCCAGCTGCCAACCAGCTCCCAAAGTGAAAAGATAGATTCTCAGTCTGAGAAGAAATCGGTACTCTACTGCTAGCAATTGATTTGCTCTCTGTGGCTCTTTTTCCTCTACTCCCTTTACGGTGTATTTTTGGTAGCTAAGAGATTTTGTTGCTGAGATATCCCCTGCTCGAAGACATTTCCTGATATGTGATATGTTGGGAGCCATTTTTCTTAGACTCCACAAGACCAAATTACAGGTTGAAACTGTGCTCCGAATTTTACCCCCGCCCCTGGCTATCAAAAGACTTAAAGAATTCATGTATATCTCCTTTGATTATTTCTCTAGATGTATTTCCTTAATAGGTATAACCCTTATTGAATATTTTCTTATATAGCAGCAATTTCCCTCACTTTGGGGATCTAGTAGATAATTCTAGTAAATAAGTCTCTATGTTTATGGTTCATGGTAGAACCAGGATATGGGGATTGTTAGACTTGTACCTAGGCCCGCATATGCACCAGTAATACCTCGTGGCATTGTTCCTTTTTGCATAGGCACATTAAAATGAAATAAAAATAAAAATAAAATGAAAATAAAAGCTTACATATACAAACAAGTTTTGATCTAACAGAGATATGAACACACAAATTTTATGCTGCAATGGGGTCTTACGCTCTGAACATTTGTCATAGTGATTTGGCTTAGACTTCAGAAGATCTAACATTGACCATTCACCTCTAAACTATGAATAACATCTATGGAGACAACCACAGTTAGCTGCACCATCACTAGGAATCATCAACCAGCGAAGACCCTACTGCTGCCCTGGCACCGACTTACTCCAAAGAGGGTTCTTATGACACTCTGATGAGGTGGTAACAGCAATAACCTGCTTTTAGGGCAGGATTTTCTGTATTGCCACCTAATGGTGAGATGAAACCAGAAGACGCTTCATGTCACCCTGACTTTGACATAGGAACTGTTCAGAAATCAGAATCTCTATCTACTGAAACCTGACAAAAACAACAATGAGCTTTTACTGGGACCACTGAGAATGACTCTGGGGTTGGACAATCTAGTATGCCTTTTTTTAGGCCAAAGGGTTTACCTTTCTGTTTCTCCCATATTTTGCTATGCCTATGCAAACAACAACTGCCACACACACCCCTTTTTATTTTATTATTGTATCTCCTATCTTTAAAAAATAGAGCTAACTAAACCTTCTGCTATTGTAATAATGAATTTATTGTAGATACAATAATTGTCACAAATGTGCTTTCTAATAAACATTTTATTCTTTCTTTTTTCCATTTAATTTTTTTTAGTTTTTCTCTTTTCTTTCTTTCTTTCTTTTTTTTACAATTTGGTCAAATAAAGTGGGTCCTTTTTTATAATTCCATTTTTTCTCTCTCAATGTTTTTTTTATTTATTCTATCATCTTGAAGCAAATGTTTTATGATCAGTTATGTCAAATGTGTGATGCATTTTCTTTAAATAAATAAAAATATTGGGCTAGATAGCATAATGGGCAAGATACTTGCCTTTTAAGCAGCTGGCATGAGTTTGATCCCATTAATCCCATATGGTTCCCTGAGAAGTGTCAGGAGTGATAATAGGAGTAAGCCCTGAGCATTGCAACGTGTGGCCACAAACCTCTCCCTTAAAAAAAAGAAAAAAATCAAGAAACTGCTCAGATCCTTGATTCTTTTTGTAATGGTTCTACATAACTTTCTACAAAACAATAAGTCTTAACAAGTTTAAAGCACTTACTACCACTTAAAATCAAATTATAAAAGAAATAAGCATCATATTCTTTGTTGTCTTAATAGAAAGAAAAATCAAATGTTTTATTAGCAAATTCTTTTAATAACTAGAAGTTAGTCAGTACTAGTATTAATGCCTTGATTAACAAGAAATTAATTAATTAGAAATTGATCATTAATGAGTGTAATGTATAAGAAAATGTGACATTTTCTCTATATGAAATATAGTACAAATCAAATTATTTATCTACATACTATAAAGTGAAAATACTATTCATGGGCCAAACTATAATTAGAATAAAATGTTTTGTGACTTTTGGATATAGTACATATTTGTGATTGATCAGTGATATGTAAATGTTTAGCTCAGTATGTTGAATGCTTGAGTAAAATAGATTAGTCACGAATTTGAACTCTTTCTGTGCCAGTTGCTTTGGCTCTTAAACTTGGTCACTGTCTATACTTCATGTGGACAAATATGGGATATTCAAGAGGGGATAAGCCTAATTGTGTGGAAGATTATATTTAACTATCATGATTTATAGCACTGCTGACAGCATATGTCATATTTTCATTTGGTTAGTGTTATCATCTTCATATTTAAAAAGAAGCTCTTTAATAAATATTAGAAACATCCTTTGATTTTATGCATTATTTATTATTATTATATTATTACTATTAGTCTTGTTTAATCCATGGTCAATTAATTACATACAATTTTCTAAATTAAGATTTTGTTTAGAAATATATATCCTTTGTTTAGTAAAGTATATTCTTCCTGTATTTCCAAACTCGGTTTTCCCTTCAAAATTTACTTAGAGAGTTAATAAATTCTGAGAATGATTTTTCTTGGTGTGTTTGTTCAGAGACAACCTTTTTTTCAAAGATAAACTGTCCATATATACATGTGCATATATTTCCCATAAAATGTTAATGAGCACGACTATTCAAGGTATTAATCTTCACTGATTTTGTAGGAAAACTATATCTTTCAAATAGCTTTTAAAGCTTGTTGTAAAATGTAGAATGTTTAAAAATTATTTTGCACTGAAAATGACCTAATCACAATATAGCTATATAATCAAAGCTAATTTACAAATATATTATACAATTAATTATTTGGTTTACCTGAGTTCATAGACTAAATGGACAATAAAGATGTAAAATATTTTGGTAGGTATAGATGTATCTTCAAATAACTAGAGTTATGTTGTTTTAATTCTAATGTTCTAATTTGCACTATATATTTGCTGGGTTTTGTGTTCAATTGAAGTAAGTACCTAAATTCTGTACTAATGGTTGAAGTTTCTTTGTAAGAATAAATATATTCTGATTCCTATATCTCAATATTGAAGCTATCCAACAAAATATACAAATTGCATTTTACCCTTTAAACAGTAGTTGGAAATTGGTACATACAATTCTCTAATCAAAATTTATTAAATTTTTATCAACTTTGACCTACTGGGCCACACGGAGAATAGGATAAATGTAATGTTTTATTATATTAATATTATTTTTTATTTTAAATTAATATCTACATTTTATTTTATACAGTAACTATGATATTACAAAGTTATTCATTATTAGTCCATTCACCAGTGTCAACTTTGCTCACCAGAACCCTTCATCATATTTGCCTCCTACCTATTAGTTTCTACAAAAAAATCACTGTTATTTTATTTATTTGTTTGGTTGGTTGGTTGGGTTTTTGGGCCACAACCAGCTCTGTATTCAGAAATCGCTCCTGGCAGGCTCAGGGAACCTTATGGGATGCTGGTGATTGAATCTGGGTCTGTCCCAGGTTGCTGAGTGCAAGGAAAATGCCCTACCGCTATACTATACCTCCGGCCACAAAGTCACTGTTTTTAATATAAATTTTTGTGCTTTATTTGGTCTAGAGTACTAATGCTGATAGGGTTTAATGCACCATTCATCATCACTTCCTTTTCCTGGCTGAACACTTTCCTCCACCATAATTAATTATATACTAGGTAATTGAGTATGGGTAATGAAAGTTATTATTGCTGATAAAAATTAATAAATTATACTATCTCTTACAAACTTTTTCCCCACCCCCTCAGACTTTTTATAGATCACTTATCATTACTCTAAATCCTAGCTTCCCATGACTTGGGCTGTAACCCAATAGGGGTTCATGTAAGTAAATTATGGGTGCAGAAAAACTGTTAAAAATTTTCTGAATTTATATTGACAAATTTTAGTTCAAAATAAAAATGTGATGAAATTGCAAAATTTCTAGCATAGGATATCCATGTCATTTTGGGGGTAAGAGTAGGTTGCAAGGGAAAATATTTTAACAGGTCATGTTCAAAATATTTCCCAAAGTAGACAAGAATGCTTCTGGTTGGGGAGAGTCACTAGAAATATTCTGGCAGGTGAGAGAATCCTGGCTGTAATTGGGGGTGTATTTGGGAGTATTGATTTAACAAAGATAGATTTCCAGGAGAGAGTTGTGAGATATGTTTGTAAAAGGAATGGTAGGCCATAAAAGTTCGGGAAATCTGTGCAAAAGATGATCAGAGATACCCTTTCAAGTTCTTTTGCATTTCCAGATTCCTTCCTTTCTTTTTTTCTTTCTTTCATTTCTTTCTTCTTTCTCTCCCTTTTCTTATCTTTCTTTCTTTTCTTTCTTACTTCCTTCCCTCCCTCCTTCCCTCCTTCCTTCCTTCCTTCCTTCCATCCTTCCTTCCTTCCATCCTTCCTTCCTTCCATCCTTCCTTCCTTCCTTCCTTCCCTCCCTCCCTCCCTCCCTCCTTCCTTCCTTCCTTCCTTCCTTCCTTCCCTCCCTCCCTCCTTCCTTCCTCCTTCCTCCTTCCTTCCTTCCTTCCTTCCTTCCCTCCCTCCCTCCCTCCCTCCCTCCCTCCTTCCTTCCTTCCTTCCTTCCTTCCTTCCTTCCTTCCTTCCTTCCTTCCTTCCTTCCTTCCTTCCTTCCTTCCTTCCTTCCTTCCTTCCTTCCTTTTTTTCTTGTTCTTTTTTGGTCACAACGTGTAGCTCTCGGGGGTTACTCCTGGCTCTGCACTCAGAAATCACTCCTGCCAGACACGGGAGACTATATGGGATGCCAGTATTTGACCACAGCCCGTCCTGGATCGGCTGTTTGCAAGGCAGATGCCCTACCACTGTGCTAACTCTCCAGCCCCCCTTTTTTCTTTCTTTTTCTTGTTTGATTCCTTGCTTGCATGCTTGCTTGTTTTTTTGCTATCACCCTTTCAT
This sequence comes from Suncus etruscus, assembly GCF_024139225.1. NCBI lineage: Eukaryota > Metazoa > Chordata > Mammalia > Eulipotyphla > Soricidae > Suncus > Suncus etruscus. Next base: position 72,242,507 of record NC_064868.1, on the reverse strand, counting down.
TCTTTTCTCTTTCTCTCCTGGATAGACAATGTGACTTTTACATGAACAAATATATTGGGGGTACATAAAACATTTTATAGGAATCACTTTCAGTATTGCTGGGTTGCCATGTTCTGGCCCTCACTGAACACATGGCTTCTACATTTTATGCTCTAACCCTCTTAGTCTTTATGGCAACTGGATTCTCTTGTTTGGTTTTGGGCCACACCTGGCAGAATTCAGGGCTCACTTCAACTTTGTGCTCACAAATCATTCAGGGCAGGACATGGGGTAATATGTGATTACCAGTGACTGACCTTGTGTTTACAATGTACAAGAGGAATGTCTTACCCTTTAAAAAGTTGTTGATTTGGGCCCGGAGAGATAGCACAGCGGTGTTTGCCTAGCAAGCAGCCGATCCAGGACCAAAGGTGGTTGGTTTGAATCCCGGTGTCCCACATGGTCCCCCAAATAAAAAAAAAAGTTGTTGATTTATTTTTGGGGGGTCACACCTGCTAATGCTCATAACTAACTTCTGGCTCTGTACTTAGGAGTCACTCCTGGTATTGACCACTTGGAATACCAGGTATCAAAAGCCTATCAGCTGCATGTAAAACAATCAATCTACTATCTGTACTATAACTCTCACTGTAATATCACTCTGGCAAAAAATTATTTATTTTTATGATAATAAATTACTATCCTTGAAACAATACCAATAAGAAATTGTTCTTATACATTATACCCTCATAAAGAACACCATAATATTTGAGAACATGTCTGGACTATTTTAGGTAAAATGTAACAAAAAATAATTCCAACTATACTCCTTACCTGAACAAAAGTATATTTAAATATTTGTTTTTATTTTATGGAAAAGATTAGAGTATCTGTTCTATCATTTATTAAAGATAATTTATTTTTTATATATCTTTAAGAATCATGATTACAAACATATTTGTAGTTGGGTCTCAGTTATAGAAAGAACAACCTCTAAAGACCATTGCAAATTCCACCACCAATGTCCCTTTTCTCAGCCTTCACCCACCCTCGCCTGTAATTTTGACAGGCATTGTACTTCTCTCACTCATCAACATTGTCATGGTAGTTCTTAATGTAGTCATTTCTCTAACTGCATTCACCACCCTTTGTGATAAGCTTCATATCTTGAGCTGGTCCTTCATGCCCTCATCTCATGTTTTCTGGCATATAGTTTCTTGAAGTAGTCTATGATTACCCTTTGTATCTCTATATTATCTGTAATGATCTCCCCCTTTTCATTTCTAATCCAGTTTATTAAGTTTCTTTTTCTCCCTTTCTTTGTGAGTTTTGCTAATGGTTTATCAATCTTGTTTTTATTAAGCTTATTAAGTTTCTTTTTCTCCCTTTGTGAGTTTTGCTAGTGGTTTATCAATCTTGTTTGGTTCAAGGAACCAAATTTTGATTTTATTGATCTTTCAAAAAATTTTTGGGAGTTACTTCATTAATTTTCGCTATAAACTTTATTATTTTCTTCTGTCTACTTATTTTGGGTTCATTTTGTTTATCGTTTTCTAATTTTATAAGCTGTGTCATTAAGCTATTTATGTAGGCCCCTTCTTCCTCCTGATGTGTACTTGCAACTTTGATTTTGAGTCTGTGTTTGTTCTGACTATTCAGTTGTGTTTCTTTTAGACAGTGGAATGTTAGACTCAGCGTTTTTTTAATCCATTTTGCCACTCTGTGTCTCTTAAATGGTGCATTTGGCCCATTGACCTTGAGAGAGATAATTTTCATGGGATTTAGAACCATCTTTGTGTAGAACTTTGGTGTGTCTTTAGGCCTGTCTTGCCTTAAAGCAGACATTTCAGTTTATCTTTTAAGCCTTGTTTTGAGTCTATAAAGTTTCTGAACTGCTGTTTATTCATTAAGGTATATATACTTCCTTCAAACCTGAAAGTGAGTCTGGCTGGGTGCAGTATTCTAGGCAAAACATTTATTTTGTTGAGTTTTGTCACTATGACCCACCACTGCCTTCTTGTGACAGGTCTGTAAATCTTTTTTTTTTTTTTTTTTTTTTTGGTTTTTTAGTCCACACCCGTTTGATGCTCAGGGCTTACTCCTGGCTAAGCGCTCAGAAACTGCCCCTGGCTTGGGGGGACCATATGGGATGCCAGGTATCGAACCGCGGACTCGATCTTTCCTTGGCTAGCACTTGCAAGGCAGACACCTTACCGCTAGCACCACCTCGCCGGCCCCAGGTCTGTAAATCTTTTTTTTTTTTTTTTTTTTTTTTTTGGTTTTTGGGCCACACCCGTTTGACGCTCAGGGGTTACTCCTGGCTATGTGCTCAGAAATCGCCCCTGGCTTGGGGGGACCATATGGGACGCCGGGGGATCGAACCGCGGTCCGTTCCTTGGCTAGCGCTTGTAAGGCAGACACCTTACCTCTAGCGCCACCTTCCCGACCCCAAGGTCTGTAAATCTTAAGGTTGCTCCTTTGAATGTAAATTCCCTTTTTAATCTTACTGTTTTCAGTATTCTATCCCTATCTGTGGGATTCGTCATTCTGACTAGGATGTGTCTTGGGTTGCTGGTATTCTTCAGGCATGCAGGATCTGGTTGCATGCAGTCTTTAGCTCTGGGAGTTTCTCTGTAATGATGTCATTGATTGTTGATTCTTCCTGGGGATTTTCTTCCTGCATGATTCCTGGGTGTTGTTTCTGTAGAGTTTATCAAAAACTTCTATTTTTATCTATTTGCATTCTTTGAGTACTTTTTCCATTGTCTGATCATTTGCTTTAAAGTTATTTTCCAAACTCTTCTGCTGTAGTTAGTTGTTCTGCATCTCATCTTCCAGCTCACTGATTCTGTCCTCAGCTCCTGTTACTCTTTTGGAGAGGCTTTCCATTGAGGTCTTTATTTCATCTACTGCATTTTTCAGTCATATTATTTCAGTTTGGAGTTTGCATGTGAGTCAAATGCCCTACCTCCATGCTATCTCTCCGGCCCCATATTTCTACTTTTAACTGTTATTTGAAGAGCTAACAAGGTGGTTGTTACTTTTCGGGTCATCAGAGCTGCCATCTTCATTCTCTATGCATGATGTTTTCCTGCATTGGTTCCCCATCACCAAGCTCATAATGTATTTTTTGCTATGTGTTGTGGTGGGGTTCATTCCAGATTCTGACTATTGTAAATAGAGCTGCAATGAACATAAGCATGCAGAGGGAATTTTTGTGTTGTGTTTTTGTGTTCCTAGAGTAGATCCCTAGGTGTGGTATTGCTGGATCATATAAGAGATCAATTTCTGGTTTTTTGAGGAATATCCATATAAAATCAAATTGTGATTTAATTTTTTGATTTATTATGTCACTTTGTGTCTCTTAGCTGGTACTTTTTGTTCATTGATATTTAGAGAGATTATTGTCCTGAGATTAGTTTTCACTCATCTTTTTGTAGGGGTTTTATGTGTTTGTTTGGTCTGCCTTGCATTAATGTAGACACTTCATTTATTCTTTTAAATTTGATTTTAAGTCTGTAAAGTTTCTGGGATGTTGTATATCTGTAAATATGTGTATCCTTTCATCAAACCTGAACTTCAGCCTGGTGGTTGAAGTATTCTTGATGAAACATTCATTCTTTCAAGTTTTGTCACTATATTGCACCACTGTATTCTGGCCTTGATGTCTTTTTGTGATAAATCCACTGTATCTTAAGGACTCTTCATTTTACGTAATTTCACTTTTGACTTCTCTGCTTTCAGTGTTCTAGTCCCTATCTTAATTCTGATGAGTTTACCACAGAATTCAATTTTCATATGTTTACATTCTTCAAGAATTTTTTCCATTTTTGATCAGTTATTTTAAGGCCCTATCCCAACCTCTTATATTGCAAGTAGTTATGCAACTCATCTTCTAGCTCATCGATACTGTCCTGAGCTGTTATTATTCTGTTTGTGTGGCCTTTCAGTGAGTTTTTCACTTTGTTTACCAAATTTTTCAGCCCTGTTATTTCAATAAGAAGTTTTCACATTTTTATTTTATTATTTTCTAGTGTCTTAATTGTGGTTTGTTCAGTCCATCCTATGTTTTCTTTCAGTTCTTTAAATATCCTCCACATTTCTTCTCTAAAGTCCTTATTTGCAAGGCTATCTAGGTGGTTGGTACTTGTCAGTTCATCAAAGCTACCATTTTTATTCTCTAATCATGGTGGAGGTCTGAATTGTTTCCTCATTGCCATCCTTGCAGTTTGGTGTTTTCTATGTGCCATGCTGAGGTTCATTGACTAGAAGTGAGCATCTGCCCATGGTGAGTTCAGGTTACCACATTGTGCTGATCTCTTCAGGTCTGGGGCATACTTGCCTCCCTCAGATCCTGGGGCGAGGCCTGGTCACCAAATCGTGCTGATGTTGGCAAGTCCGGGCAGGTGATGTTGGCAAGCTTACCTCCAACCACTACTGGGGTATGATAGAGTTAATTTCTGATCACAAAACATCACTAAAATTCTGGGATCTGAAGAGACAGTACAGAAGGTAGGGTGCTTGTATTGCATGTGACTAACCCAAGTTTTATCCCTGATACTACATATGACACCCTGAGCACCATCAGGAGTGACCTTTCAATGTATAGCTACAAGTCCCGAGCACATGAGAGTATAGTTTAACAACTCCAGGTCATCAAAATTCTAAATAAATATCCCAAACACTGCTGCTATTGAACAATTATCTGTGTTTTTTTCATTTTGTTTCCAGCAGGATTAATCCAGTTCAGGGTTGTGGGTGACAGCATCTATCCTCCAAAGCATTATGTAAAAGGGAAGGAACTAAATTGAGGTAAAATGCCCTTTCGACACAGGATACACTCATACATACTCTTGGTTGACTGAGACACACTAGTTCATATCTTTGTGTAGTGGAAAACTGAAGTATCCAGAAATAAAACACACGCAAGTGGATAATGTGCCACTTCACACAGACAGTGGTCCTGGACCAAAAAATAGACTGCTTCTTTAAGTGTATTTAACACAGCTATTGAAGAGTTGCTTTTTTCCTTGGTCTAGTGCCAATATTTCAAAGTTTTAAAGTGCTTGTTAATTGTCATATCCCATTTTTACAAGAGAATACATCATAATTTTTCTGAGATTCAAATAATATCTAATGTGTTTTTAGGATTTAACTATTTCATTTAATCCACGTAGAACAGAATTAAATATAAATTGAGCACATAAAATTAACTTGTACATTTACCTTAGTTTTGAATAAATTTATATATAGTAATTAAATATTCTTTTTTTTTTTGGTTTTTCGGGCCACACCCGTTAGATGCTCAAGGGTTACTCCTGGCTACGTGCTCAGAAATTGCCCCTGGCTTGGGGGGACCATATGGGACACCGGGGGATCGAACCATGGTCCTTTCCTTGGCTAGTGCTTGTAAGGCAGACACCTTACCTCTAGCGCCACCTCGCCGGCCCCAGTAATTAAATATTCTAAGTGGGGATAAAATTAATGATAATTTCAGGCTATTCACTACATTTTTATTTAGCAACATATATAGCAACCTAAGAAATCTCAGAACTATCTTTTTACTATTAAATCAAAAAATAGCAGGTGGAGATATAATGTATCCTTGACTCGTGGAAGAGTGATATTAATGAAGTAAATGTGTATCATCCCAAAAGGGGACAAAATGGAAATTAGATAAATGGAATATTAGAAGAAAATTTAGAATGTGAATTTAGCAATTTACAAAGAAGTACTGCTGACTATGAGAAACACCATATCACAGACATAGTTACTACTGTGGAAAGGAAGAAACAATAGTCTCAATATAATATAGATAAATTCTTAAAAGATTAGCTAATCTAATCCACTAATTGTCAAGCTATTCTTTTATTATTAATTTCAACCTGTGGAACATAAATTGAGAAAGTGAATTTGTTTGTTTTTGTTTTGGGGTCATACCTGGCAGCGCTCAGGGGTTACTCCTGGCTCTACGCTCAGATATCACTCCTGTCAGGCTCAGGGGACCATATGGGATGCCAGGATTTGAACCATCGTTCTTCTGCATCTAAAGCAAACGTCCTACCACTGTGCTATCTCTCTGGCCCCCAAGAAAGTTAGTTTTACTCTACTATGATTATCAGAAGCTTATCAGAAGTTTATCAGAAGCAATATTTTGGCATCAATTACTTTCCCTGAATGAGTCAATTCTGAGTCATTATTATAGCTGAGTCATTATTATAGCTAATTTTCTAACATTTAAAGCCTTAAAGTTCTGTTACATATTTTTCAATAAAATAAAATTTATTTTATTTATAATATCTTTATTTAAGAACCATATTATAAGCATGTTTGTAGTTGGATTTCAGTCATAAAAACAAACACTCCCCCTTCACCAGTGCAAACTTTCCACCACCAATTCTCCCCATCTCCCTCCTTCACCACCCCCTACCATTGTCATAATAGTTGTTAGTGTGGTTATTTATTTCTCTAACTGTACTCTCCCCTCTTTGTGGTATGCTTCATATCTTGGGCCGGTCCTTCCAGCCCTCATCTCTATTATCTCTGGGTAAAAAAGGCTACCATTTAAAATTTTGAGGCACTATTATTTCTAATATTATTAATGTTAAAATTTTATGGTTAAAATTTTCAAGCAACACATCCTGTACCAGATTGTCAACTTCCCTCTAGCATTTATTTTCTCAGTGTCTTTCCTTCATCCTATCCTCCCACCCTGAATTTATATATTATAGTCTGATAATAATGTCTTTCCTCATATTACCTACACTCCCACTGGGCTAAGCTTCCTTTTGAAGACCAATTTTTTTAAATGTTGTTGTCATTGGGCATGTATTATTTCCTTACTATGTTACTTTATAATTCACATATGAGAGAGGTCACTTGTTATCTCTGTTTCTACTGCTGATTAACTTCTTCGGTCAGTGTGATACACTCCAGATCCATCCATACAGTACACAATGCAGGCTATCATTCTACTGTATGTATGTGTGTGTGTGTGTATATATATCATAGTGTTTAGTTTTGTTTTAATTCAGTCATCTGTTCTTGCATAAATAGGCTTTTTCTAGATTTTGGATATTATGACTTTTTCAGCCATTAACAAAGGAGCTAAAAGTCGTCTGGTACTAAGTTTTGGGGTCTTTGTGGTAGGTATCAAGAAGCAAAATGTTTGGAAGCAAAAGTCTTAAGTTTTAGAAGAGCCAATTTTGATTTCCCAAAAGGCTTGACCAGTCAACAATCTCATCAGCAGTGGATGAGGTTTCCTTTTTCTTCACATCTATACCAACACTGGTTGTTACAGCTCTTCTTTTTTTTTTTTTACATTCTACTATAATTTATGTGAGGAAATATTATTGTCTTTATTTGCATTTTCCTGATGATAAGTGACATGAAGATAGTTTCCACATACCTTTTTTATTATTATTCGTATGTCTCCTTTGAAGAAGTTTCTGTTCATGCCTTTTCCCCATTTTTGGATGTGGTTTCTTGTGTTTCCACTTAATATTTACAACTAATTAATATATCTTAGATTTTAGCCTTTTCTTATATGGCTAGTGGGCCAATATTTTCTTCCAAGTTCTAGGAATATAATTTTTCTGGTCATTCTTTCTTTATATTTTTTTACTTTATTTGAACACTTCGGCTGCAAGATTGTCAATAATATGCTTTTTCCTTAACAGTCACAAAATTGTTCACAAATGAGTTTCAATCATATAATATACAACACCCTTTCCAAATGCACATTCCCTACCAACTTGTCCTCAGTTTCCTTTCCACCCTCCCTTTTACCTACCTCTGGGACAGCTTTCACCCTCTTTTTCTCTATCTCTTTCTTTTTTTTCCTTTTAGACAATGCTTTTCACTATTTTTAATGAAGGAGTACCATACATATCACTTTATCTCCTTTCAGCACCCAGTCCTTGTCCAGAGTGATCATTTCTATCATTGTCATAGGGTCTCTCCTATGCCCTAACTGCATTCACTCCTCCACTATTTGTGGCAAGTTTCCTACTATGGACTTGGACTCTATTGTTTTTTTTTAATATTATTCTACCATTTTATATCCCCCAAGTGGGTGAGATTTTTCTATGTCTTTTGAATACAGAAGCTTTTTTGTTTGATTCAGTCTTATTTGTTTATCTCCATTTTCATTTTTTGGAACAGTGTATTGAAAATACCTCAGAGTCAATAGCATTAAGTATTCTATGTTTTCCCTAGTATAACTTGTATATTCACATATGATAATGATGTATTTAATCCATTTAATATTACTTCTATGCATTGTGTAAAAGGTATGAGTTCACTTTTTATATGTAGATGTTTAGCCCACACCATTTTTTTTAATTTTTTTTTATTTTGATCGTAGTGGCTTACATATTGTTGACAATGATATTTTAGGTACATATTTACATAAAATCAGGGGGGATTCCCATCACCAAATTGTCCTCCCTACACCTCTGTTTTTGTCCTACCACCCATATCCTCTTCCCTCACCCCCAGGGTAGCTAGGATATGTGGTCTCCTCTGTATCTAGCCTACTGCATAGTAGTCTTGCGCCTGTTTGGTCCTGGTGTCTCCCTTGTTTCCCCCTCTAATTGGAGGGGCAGGAGCCCACACCATTTTTGAAGATTATTTCCTTCAATGAGTTTTAATTCATATTCACAAGAAATATAAATTGCATTCATATTAGAAAAGTAGTAATATTATTTCTATTTTCAGACAAGGTACTTTACTTAGCAAACACTAAAGATAACAAAAATGCTGTTAGAAATAATAATAATGAATAATAAAGTGGCAGGCTACAAATCAGCATAGAAATTCCATGGTCTTTTTATCTGAAAACATGAAATTAAAGAGAGATTTTGTTTCAATCCAATTAAGAGCTGTGCCTCAAAAAAGACACATACCTGGAAATAAGCTTAACATAGGAAGTGGATGATTTATACAAAGAAAAGTTAAAACACTACTGGAAAAATAAAACAAAATCATAAGGAAATGAAAACATACCCTCCTGTTTAAGGATTGAAAGGATTAATATTTTCAAAATGACAATTCAATTCAAAGTATGTAGAGACTGAGTTTTTTTATTCTTATCATTTTATTGAGACCAATATGAAATGCATGTTTTTCACTGTTATATTTAAGGTACATAGTGACACTGAATTAGGGCCTTTCCCACCAGCAGTGTTGACCTCCCTCCACCTCTGTTCCCAGCATAGATCGCATACATCTGCCCTTTGCCCCTTGAACTGCTCCTGTAACAGATTTCTTTTGTATATAGTTTGTTGTAGTTTGTTGTGAATGTGCTTCACCAAAATATATATTTTAATTTTTAGCAAATTTTCTTTTTAATTTTTTTTATTTTTTTAGTATTTAGCAAATTTTCAACACAATAATAAGTGGTAAGTAAATTTTGTGTTGCATAGGAAGGGACATCTGTATTATATTGAGAAAACCTTAAAACAAATATTTTATACCCAATTTTTCACTTTACAAAAATATTTTCACTTTACAAATGGATTCAAATTATTATTTCCATAATAATCACTAACAGCATTTTCAACATACCAAACTTTTTTTTATTTTATAAAGCATGTTAAACGCATATCCTAGCTGGAAACACTACAGACAACAAAGCCAGGGTATAATAATAATAAACTCCAAATATCTGACATTTTAAAAGAAAAGTTAGAGAAATATTTGATTAAAACATGGGCCCGGAGAGATAGCACAGCGGCGTTTGCCTTGCAAGCAGCCGATCCAGGACCAAAGGTGGTTGGTTCGAATCCCAGTGTCCCATATGGTCCCCCGTGCCTGCCAGGAGCTATTTCTGAGCAGACAGCCAGGAGTAACCCCTGAACACAGCCGGGTGTGGCCCAAAAACCAAAAAAAAAACCCATAAAACAAACAAAAACATAAGAGTGTTTCTGAGCGTAGAGTCAGGAGTAACCCCTGAGCACTGCCGGGAGTGATTCCACCCCCCAAAAAAAACCCATAAGAGTAAAAATAAATGGTGGATTTCAGGGAAAATAAATGAGTAGAAATGCTCTCAAAGAAGATATAGATAGCCAAATGGTATATGAAAAAATGTCCTACTCATGTATCATTATGGAAAAACAAACCAAAACGATGAGATATTATCTAACACTTGTGAAAAAGTACATATCCTAAAGAAACAAAACAATCGGTGTTGATGTGGATGTGGGAGAAAGGGAACATTCATCAACTGCTATTAAGAATGTCAACTGGGGCCAGGAGAGATAGCACAGCGCTGTTTGCCTTGCAAGCAGCCAATCCAGGACCTAAGGTGGTTGGTTCGAATCCCAGTGTCCCATATGGTCCCCCGTGCCTGCCAGGAGCTATTTCTGAGCAGACAGCCAGGAGTAACCCTTGAGCACTGCCGGGTGTGGCCCAAAAACCAAAAAAAAAAAAAAAAAAAGAATGTCAACTGGTCCAAACTTTTGGGGAAAACAATATGGACAGTTCTCAAAAAAAAAAGTAGGAATCTATTTTCCACGTGACCCAGAAATTTCACTTCTTGGCATAGAATCCATGGGTTCTCTACTTAGAAAAGATAAGTGCAAACTTATGTTAATTGTAGCACTATTTATAATATCTAAAATCTGAAAATAACCATTTGTCCCAAAAACTGATGACTGGACCAAAGAAAATATAGAATATACACGAAAGTATACTATTTGGTTGTAAGAAAAGACAAACACATGAAATTAGCTGCTACGTGGATGAATCTAGAGAGTCTCATGCCGAGTGATAAGTGAAGTTGTTTAGAAGCAGAAGGACAGAAACAGATCTTTCCTGCAATTTGTGGAATATATAGAAACCTAGTAGAGGAGTGATTAGTGCCCCAAAGCAACAGAAACAGAACTGGTTTTCAGTAAAACAGCTATCATGCCGGTGTGGTTGGGACCTAAGGAACTAAAACAGGGAGCAAGTGTTACAGAAGACTGAACACAACAACAACGATGGATAGGAACCTCTAGATAGAACCTAGAGACTCTATCCTAGACCCTGACCTATAACCAGCGCAAATATCAAGATCACTAGCTACAGTGGCTTGATTTTCTCACACACAACCGAGAGGAAACTTTCCTGGTACCACAAAAAAGCCTTTGGGATGGGGTAATGAGTATATATGGAGCCAGGGGTTGATCCCATGATGGTATGCTTCAAGGATGAAGAAACCCTGAATCTCTTAGGCCACGGGAATTACCTTTCTTCCCCAATGATTACTGTGCCTATGCAAAAAAAAAAAAGTGGGGGGAACGCCAAACCCTGACACTCCAGCACCCATACTTTTTCTTGTTTTGTTTTGATTTGTTAGTTTTTTACTTTATTTTCCTTCTCTTTTCTTCCACTTTTCTCTTTTTTCACTCTTGTGGTAAATATTTAGAGATTTATTTTTATTTTTATTTGCTGGGTCCATTTTTTTCTTCCATTTTTCTTTTCTTTTTTTCTCTATCTTCTTTCTTTTTTGGTAGTTGTCACCAAATTTTTTTCTCCCTTTTTTCTTATACTTTTTTTTTTATCTCCAATGATGGTAGAATGGATGCTCAATCTACAACAAGCTGTAAAGTGAAGACACCCCAGAATGCGCTAGTATTCTGGGGGGTAAAGGAGGGCTATATGGGATGCATACTGGGAACAGGGGTGGAGGGAGGACAGCACTGGTGGTGAAAATGCCCCTCATTCATTGTCACTATATACCATAAATGATGCAATAAAAGTTTTGTAATGCACTTTGGTCACAATAGAAATTAAAAAAATAATTACTTCATATACTTCATGTTTTCAGAATATCCCTTATTCTTATGTTATGTTTTGCATATATAGAATGTTCACTTTGTATTCTACCCTTTCCCACACCCATACAAAACTCTTTTTTACTCCTTAACTCTCTAACTCCCTCTCAAACATCACTAACCTACATTACTCTTTTTAACTTCAGTAGTGTACAATCCTAATCACAGTCCAAAGCTGTCCATTGTGTGTGACAACCCCAAACTATTTCAAGATACATAAAATGGACACGTATTTCTTTAGAATATTTTGTGGTTTTTTCGGACAGCTATAATTCTTACTAAATTTTGTCTTATACAGTGATGATTCTAACCACTTTTTATCTTCTCTTTTTGAACTGTTTAACAAGGAATTTTGGTGGAAGAGTCCCCCAGTTTAATGCTTATGATTGAACCATGTCATGGGAATCATTGGAATTGTTCTTATGGCCCCCATATGCGCCAATAACACCATGTGGCATTGCTTTTTTATTTGCATAGGCACATTAAAATGGGAAAATACTATACATACAAATAAGATCCTATTTAATAGAAATTGGAACACACAAATCTTGTAGTGCAGAGAGACCTTACACCCTGAACATTGACATAACGACCTGGCACAGACCTCAGAAGAAAGGGCATAATCCATTCTCCCCTGAACCAGGGAAGCCATCCACGAAACATCCAGGCTGGTCTATAACATCACCTGGAAGCAATCCTCTACCACGGAAGTCCTACACTGCTCAGACTTTGACCTGCTCAAAAGAGACTTCCCTTAACATTGAGAAGACTTAACAATGACAATGACCTGCTTACAGGACAGGGCTCCCTGCAGTGCCCTTTGATTGTGAGGTGAAAGGAGAGGATGCTCCACATCCTGACTTCAATGTAAGATATGCAGATTCCAGGATCTTTAATACAGAAACATGATACCAACAACAGAGACAGTGTGAAAAATAAAAGTGTGTTGGCACTACAGACAATGTATTGGATTGGACGATCTAGCTTGCCTGAAGCCTAGGCTTGGTCTTGTGCCAGGAAACTTCAGGGGTCGGGTCTCTTTGTACTTAGGCCAAGGTTATTTCTTTCCATGTCCCTCATATTTTGGTGGGCCTATGCAAACAACAATTGCCACTCTAACACCATTTTTACTGTGCTCCTTTGACTCTAATCCTTACAAAGAACTCACTTAAAGTTTGAGGTTAACATAAGCTAATATGCATGTATATGGAAATGTAAGAAAATACTATGCCTGTAATGTTTAAGGAGTTACGTAAGTTTTATGGCTTTAGATTGCTTTGTGTACTGTTAAGAAATATTATAATGTGTTACAATCTGGGGACTTGAGGGACAAAGCAATTGTACATGGATTCTGTCTTATTTATCTTAATGTTCTTTGGCTGAAATTTCAAAGTTAAGATATCAGCGAGGGGACTTCTGAGAATTATGTTATGGGTGATTGTCCTTCCACTGTAACTTTACCTTGTCCTCTTTCTTTGCACCCTTGTTCTCATAATTAAAAATAAAAATAAAAATAAAAATAAAAAATAAATAAATAAATAAATAAATAAGTAAAGTTTAAGGAAAACTCAAGACTATCTCTAGATCCACTTGCTAAATGTCTTAATCCTCTTCCACAATGTTTGTAATTATAGAAAAATTAATTGATATTTCATTCAATTTTGTTTAATGTTCAATTACTTTCCTTCTTTGCACCATCACAGATTTGACAATATTCACCAGACTTGGTGATGTCTGTTTTGCCTTCTGTTATTTAGCATAATACTTCTATACATGAGTAGACAGCCATGTCATATATTTTTGGGGATACGAAGCTACCGAAAACCTAGCTTAGACAAGATCAAGATGAGATACCATGGCCACGTGGTATCTTTCTGCATTGTTTATATGCAGACTAAGTCTACTGGATAGGGCACGTTATAGGAGTTCCATATAATGACAAACATTATTCAAAATGCTATGTTTCAAAATGTATCCTTATTATTTAAATCTAAAGTGGCGTGCAAAGTAGATATTATTACCAATTTTACCCTTGTGAAAACTGATGATTAGTGGACCAGAGAGATAGCAGAGCCAGAATTATTCTTGTCTTGCATGTGGCTTACCCAGTTTGATCCCTGACAACCCATATGGTCCACTGACTCTTGAGCACCACAAGTTGTCCAATTTCCACGAAAAAATTAAAAGTAGTTATAAAAAAGAACAACCCCGTTTCACCAGTGCAACCCTTCACAACCAATGCCTCCCATTTTTCTCATCCCCTACCCCTACCTGTATTTGAGACAGAAACCCAACTACAAACATGTTTGTAATCATGGTGCTTAAAGATATTATTAATAATTTAAAAAAAGAGTTAAAAATCAAAACCAGAGGCCTGAGAGATAGATGGAGGTAAGGCATTTGCCTTGCATGCAGAATGTTGGTGGTTTGAATCCCGGCATCCAATATGATCCCCCGAGCCTGCCAGGAGCGATTTCTGAGTGTAGAGCCAGGAGTAACCCCTGAGCGCTGCCGGGTGTGACTGCCGCCAAAAAAATCAAAACCAAAAACAAAACCCTGAAAGGTAGCTAAGTAAGTAGACAAACTAAGATCTTTTAACCTCTTTATATTATATTACATTTACTTATTTATTGCTCATTTTAAGATAAAGGTCTAACATAGTAAGAAATTGTGGTAAGGAGATTATTAAAATACGTTCTTTGAATGATTATATTTTCTCTATTATCACATGCTTCATGTCAAGACTAGAAATTATAAATTCCTTTTTGATATACACCTAGTGACCTTGCTCACTAAATCTTTTCTATTGTTTTATAATTTAAACAATGTACTGCTTTAGAATATTTGTTATGGTTTAGAATACTTCTATATAAATGTTTTTCAAAACATTTTTCAGCTCTACCAATACAGAAATAATTTAGCTTTTAGCAATAATGAATGGTTTGCTATGAAAAACATTCTCAGATATTATTTCATCTGCTGAAACTGTTGTTTTTATATCTGACTTGAACTAAGCTGTAAATGTTTGCCTTTTTTGTTTATTATATAAAAACCTCTTCATCTGGATGGAACCAGATTTCGAGAAGAATCACTTTAAGTGCCAAATTATTTTTAAATATATGCACTTGATAAAGGCATATAGACATGAAGGCATGACATGAAATATAATTTATAATCTCTTGTAAATTAAGATCTCCTATGGAGATCAGTGGTAGATCACTTGCTTTCCATTATAAGGCCGCAGCTTTAGGCCCCATTATCAGCCACATGCTTAGTGAGCTCTAGGCAGCCAGCGGTATTATTTGAAATTGATGACACTGCTACAAAAGTATGCAGTCAATTTACAGTGCACTGGCAGTAATTGTGTGTAGGAAACATAAGTAAAGTGTGAAATCTCCAATGAATACAACAACAAACTATGTAAGCACCACAACAAGGTGCTCAGTCACTAGTGATTGCAAAAACCAGTATTGCAAATAAATTTCCATCTTCTCCCAAACATTGCAACTAATGTGTGTGGCTACTGAAATCATGAAGCACCTCTCCTCAGTCTTTACAATATCATCAGCAAAAATGAGAGAAAGTGGGGATTAAAAAAAAGGCAAGCAAAAATATTATAGGCAGTCATTAATTATTCTTATTTATTCTGGATATTCAAAAGTTAATTTATATTTAATTCTATAAAACCTCTCATAATTAACATAAGAAATATAAGAAAAATGTAAGGAGGTAGCATATAAAGAAAAATTGGAATAGCAATGCCCATATAAACTTGTGTAATTCTGAAAACTAATTTTATTTCACTAGAATTTAAACATAACAATATTTAGTTTTAACTGGTATGCCTCATAGGTCTAAGTAAAACAATAAATATGTTAATAGTTAATGGAAAAGATATATTTTTCTTTTAAAAAGATGAAATATTGGGGGGTGGAGCGGTAGCACAAGCAGTAGGGCATCTGCATTGTACTCGCTAGCTTAGTACCGATAGCAGTTAGAGTCCCAGGCATCCCATACGGTCCCCAAGCCAGGAGCGATTTCTGAGCACACATCCAGGAGTAACTCCTGAGCATCACTGGGTGTGGCCCCCCAAAACAAACAAAAACAAGATAAAATATTGGGAACAGAACAAAAGCTCCCTGGGTAGGGCATTTGCCTTGCACTTGTCTAAATGGGGACCAACCCGGTTCCATCTCCAGCATCCCATATGGTCCCCTGAGCCTGCCAGGAACAATTTCTGAGTGCAGAGGCAGGAGTATCTTCTGAGTGCCACCAGGTATGACACAAAAACAATAAACAAAACAGATAAAATATTGAGCCAGAGAAATAATAGGATATTTGCTTCAAATGCACTTTATCTGGGTTTGATTTCTGAAGTTCCATATGGTTTCCTGAGCATGCTAGGTCTAATTCCTGAGTGCAGAGAGCCAATGGGAACTCTTGAGCATTGCCAGTTTTGGTTCCCAAACCAAGAAATATAAAACATTTAATAGAAATATATACTAAATTATAAAGATAAGGTCATAAAACAAGTTGAAACTCAGTAGTTATTTAACAATAAAGCAAGAAATTAATTATGAGTAGATACCCGTTTTACATAGCAGAATGCTCGCATTTTGGTTTTCCACATGGCAAATATAATTTTCCACCACTGCATCAAAGATGATTGCCAACTCAAAGTCTTTTGCTCCAAAATACTCTTTGAGAAGCCTGATAAAAGACAATATTCTTTATGAGTTCACTTGGTTTGACGTGATAGAAGCTAGGCAAGGACTATAAAGTCACTAGACTCTAGGTCACTAGCACTCTAGGTCACTGGAGTGCTCTATGCAGAAAATGCAACAGAAATACAAATAAATAATCTTAATCTGAAGGGCAAATGATAAATGAAAGGAGGCAATTTATTTAGGTAAAGAAACTATTAACATTCCTCAATGCTTTTCTAAATGAAGCCATTATGATTTGTGTTCCTATTATATGAACATTTGTGTTGATATTATATATTGAACTTATTAAAAACTTTCATTTTTGCATAATTTTATGAAGGACAAGTAGAAAAAACCATAGGAGTACAATTTGAATTAAAGATAAAAGTTTTGAGAACACTGGTAAATGGGTAAGGAAAGGTTCTTAGATATTACTGTTTTATGAGAAGTAAACTGAGAATACAAGTGGCATTCTTACTGCCAAATAATGGTGAAAAGCGTGTTTTCTTTTCTCTTGCTCTTCGTTGAAAACAATCATGTGCTCTATGTCCTAATACACCACTGACACCAACCCCCAACCATGACCCTGCTTTCTCTGACATTGGACATCTTTTTTCTTTCTTCTTCCTCCAGAAGAAACTCTGCCCTCAGTGACATATTTTCATGCTGCTTTTTGCAGAGAGCCTTTAATGACTGGGAACAGGTGTTCTTCACAGAGATGCAGAGCTGCCAAAAACTTTGTAGGAAACGTACTCATATTTCTTTGGAGCACTATAATCTCAAAAATGTTCAACCATCTAGCTATTATGCACACTCAAATTTGCTGACATTTATAAAGTTGGAAAAGATAAGTGTTCAGAGAAAAATGGATTCTAGGTACAGTTCTGCCTTTACAAACTCAGACTGGCACCTAAAATGCCATTGATTCAATAGTGTCTTAATTTAACACATCATTATATTAAAATATTCCTATGATATTTCTGTGCAAGGAATATATTTTGTGCAGAATAAAATGGATTAAAGTGATCTTAAACATATGTAACAATAGGCATATCTAAAAGAACATTCCTAAGCACCATCAAAAGGAGATTGTTTATATTTGTGTCCTCCAAGAATATCTGAATCTATAGTTATGATATATTAAGTTTGGTTTAATATATTCTTTTCCCCATTTAAGAGAAGGAAAGACTTATTGTTGGGTAGCTGAAAGAGAATTTCTGGAATCTGAGTCTCTCATATAGAAATTTAATATAGAAATCCTAGATTACTCTTAAACTAGCTATACTATACTCTCTAAATTAAATCTTATTGTGTATAATTCTGGGGGCCGGAGAGATAGCACAGCGGTGCCTGCCTTGCAAGCAGCTGATCCAGGACCTAAGGTGGCTGGTCGAACCCCGGCGTCCCATATGGTCCTCCGTGCCTGCCAGGAGCTATTTCTGAGTAGATAGCCAGGAGTAACCCCTGAGCACTGCCGGATGTGGCCCAAAAACCAAAAAAAAAAGTATATTTCTGGCAGTTTTATATACTGTCTTTTAGCCTTTGAATATATGAAGCTGTCAAACATTAGAAGAAAACACATTTTATCTATTATCAAAGTGTAATTCTGGCTACCTAACTCACAGTAAAAGGAAATTTAATATCTTTGTATATTCTCCATGCTATGGATAAATCACACTACTCTCATTTTAGTTCTGTGTAATCTGCTAGGTAGATTCATTCATATATCATATTCATACTAGGATCTGCTTAGGAACAACAAATAAATTTTCAGTTATTGGTATAGAACAACCAGAAACTCTCAGACATTGTATAGAAAGTTGTCCTGTATCTTCAGATAAATTATTTTACTCTTTTATTTGAAGGCAATTCCTATAAACTACTTTATGAGTTGAAGAAATAATATTCACGGATTATCTAAAATGAATCTTAATCCATTTATTAACATGAGATGAGTTAATTATAAGATTTTAATGAATTGCAGAGACAAATCAATACACAAAATTATCTTGCATTTATATATAAAAATAATGACAATAAAGAAATAAAAGTTCTATTTGTGTTTAAAACCAAAATAATTTAAAGTATTAAAGACTTATGCAGCTAAAACTGCTAAAAGAAATAAAAGACAATACCAGAAAATGATAAACCATTCAATGTTCATAAATTGGAAGGACTAACATTGTCAAAACATTGTCTGACCCAAAGAATTATTCAGATTTAATAAAATTAAAAAGTCCACTAACATTTTTCAGAGATAAAAAAATCTAATAACATACATATGCAACCATATAATTTTATAAGTAAATATATAAAGCTATAATGAGTATAAATAATATGAGAAGAATTTCATTCACTGACTATAGATAGTTCTAGAGAACTATAAGTATCCAAAAGTATGTGATACTCTGGAAAAAAGATAAGATCTCAGACCAGTGGAACAGAATTATATTCCTAGAGATAAACCCTCAGTTTAATACATAGTTGCTTTATGACAAAGGAACTAGATATAGAAAATGGAGAAGGGGAATTCTCTTTAACAAATTGTATTAGAAAAACTGAATAGATTAATGCAAAAACATGAAACTGAATTATACATAGATATGGCACCATACTAAAAGTTAATTCAAAATGGCTTAAAATCATAGGATAAGAGATCAGAATTCACAAAACTCATTGCAGACAACATATACATAATTATATGTATATGGCTCTCAAAAACTTGATGTCATTAAGAAAATATAAAAAGTTCAAAATACATTGGAGAGGTTGCTTGTTTTGAATGCACCTGACCTGAATTTGATCACTGACATCCCAGAGGGTCTCCTGAATATCACTAGGAGCGATTCCTAAATGTTGAGATGGGTAAAGTCTTTTTTTCCCCTATGAATCCTATTGCCTTCATGTCACCTATGCTTCTGGCCACTGCTTTGCCAGAAGTGGTATCTTGTTTTTGAGGAAAAGGAAAAATGGGTTGTATTGTGGAAATAAAGATTTATTTGCTGCTTTAAAAAAATTGAAGAGTGCTGACATCTGTGTGGTGGAGTTGCACATAACAAAAAAATTACCTGATACACAGCAGAAGTGTTATTAAGAGGAAAATATATAGCTTTGGAAACATTCATTAGGAAAAAAGAAAGGACCTTCATAAAACTTAATGTCACAACTTAAAAAAGTTGAAATTTTTCTTGTAAATTCCTATCAGTGCCTTGTATATTTTGGAGATTAGCCCCTTGTCTGATGGGTATTGGGTGAATAGTTTCTCCCACTCAGTGGGGGGCTCTTGTATCCTGGGTACTATTTCTTTTGAGGTGCAGAAGCTTCTCAGTTTAATATATTCCCATCTGTTAATCTCTGCTTTCACTTTCTTGGAGAGTGCAGTTTCCTCCTTGAATAAGCCTGTAGTCTCAATGTCCTGGAGTGTTTTACCTACGTGTTGTTCTATATATCTTATGGTTTGGGGTCTGATATCGAGGTCTTTAATCCATTTGGATTTAACCTTTGTACATGATGTTAGCTGGGGATCTAAGTTCAATTTTTGCAAGTGGCTAGCCAGTTGTGCCAACACCACTTGTTCAAGAGGCTTTCTTTGCTCCATTTAGGATTTCTTGCTCCTTTATAAAAAATTAGGTGATTGTATGTCTGGGAAACATTCTCTGAGTATTCAAGCCTATTCCACTGATCTGAGGGCCTGTCTTTATTCCAATACCATGCTGATTTTATAACTATTGCTTTGTAGTACAGTTTAAAGTTGGGGAAAGTAATTCCTCCCATATTCTTTTTCCCAAAGATTTTTTTAGCTATTCTAGGGTGTTTATTATTCCAAATGAATTTCAAAAGTGCCTGATCCACTTCTTAGAAGAATGTCATGGTTATCTTGAGAGGGATCACATAAAATCTGTACAATGCTTTGGGGAGTATTGCCATTTTAATTATGTTAATCCTGCCAATCCATGAGCAGGGTATGTGTTTCCATTTTTACATGTCCTCTCTTATTTCCTGGAGCAGAGTTTTATAGTTTTCTTTGTATAGGTCCTTCACATTTTTAGTCAAGTTGATTCCAAGATATTAGAGTTTGTGTGGCACTATTGTGAATGAGGTTGTTTTCTTAATGTTCATTTCTTCCTTATTATTATTGGTGAATAGAAAGGCCATATACACAATGGAATATTATGCAGCTGTCAGGAGAGATGAAGTCATGAAATTTTCCTATACATGGATGTACATGGAATCTATTATGCTGAGTGAAAGAAGTCAGAGAGAGAAAGACAGAGAATGGTCTCACTCATCTATGGGTTTTAAGAAAAAATGAAAGACATTCTTGCAATAATAACTTTAAGACACAAAAGAGAAAAGAGCTGGACTCACATGTTTTTCCGAACCTCTGTGAGCATGAGACATAATTTTGAGATCACGTTTGCCTGTTTTGGTCAAATATGTAGACAACTAATTTCTTGCCTCTAAGGTAATAATTCCGAATTCTGAATTCTGAATTGTGAATTCTAGGACCATGACTGTGACATAATTCATGATTCTGAATTCAGATGGGACATGTTTTTCCGAACCTGTGTGACCATGAGGCATGATATTGACATCACATTTGCCTGTTTTGGTCAAAAATGTAGACAAAAAATTTCTTGTCTCTAAGGTCATATTTCCCAGTTCTGAACTCAGAAATGTCAATTCCAGGCCATGAATGCCACTTCATAATTCATGATGCTGAATTCAGAATGGACATGTTTTTCCGAACCTGTTTGAATATCACACATGATTTTCACATCACATTTGCCTGTTTTGGTCATAAATATAGACAACAAATTTCTTGCCTCTGAGGGTATATCCAGATTCAGATGTCAGAAATGTGAATTCTAGGCCATGAGTGTGACATACTAATTCGTGCTGCTGAATTCAGAATAGACATGTTTTTCCAAATATGTGTAACCATGAGATTTAATTTTGCCATCACACTTGCCTGTGTTGATCAAAAATGCAGACAACATATTTCTTGCCTTTAAGGTCAAAATTCAGGTTCTGACGTCAGAAATGTGAATTCCAGGAACATTACTGTGACATCATAATTCATGATGCTGAATTCCCCGAACCATTGTGACCACGTGATATGAATTTGTCGTCACATTTGCCTCTTTTGGTAAAAAAGTAGATAACAAATTTCTTGCCTCTAAGGTTATATTTCCAGGTTCTGAACTCAGAAATGTCAATTCTAGGCCAAGACTGTCACTTCATAATTCATGATGCTGGATTCAGTACGGACATGATTTTCTGAAACTGTGACTGTCAGACATAATTTTGACATCACATTTGCGTGTTTTGGTGAAAAATATGGACACAAATTTTTTGCCTTTAGGTCATATTTCCAGGTTCTGCACTCAGAAATGTCAATTCTAAGTCGTGACTGTCACTTCACAATTCATGATGCTGAATTCAGAATGGACATGTTTTTTCAAACATGTGTGACCATGAGACATAATTTTGAGATCACTTTGGCCTGTTTTGGTCAAATATGTAGACAACTAATTTCTTGCCTCTACGGTAATAATTCTGCGTTCTGAATTCTGCAATGTGAATTTTAGGACTATGACTGTGACATAATTCATGATGCTGAATTCAGAAGGAACATGTATTTCAGAACCTGTGCGACCATGAGACATGACATTGACATTACATTTGCCTGTTTTGGTAAAAAATGTAGACAAAAAATTTCTTGTCTCTAAGTCATATTTCCAGGTTCTGCACTCAGAAATGTCAATTCTAAGTCGTGACTGTCACTTCACAATTCATGATGCTGAATTCAGAATGGACATGTTTTTTCAAACATGTGTGACCATGAGACATAATTTTGAGATCACTTTGGCCTGTTTTGGTCAAATATGTAGACAACTAATTTCTTGCCTCTACGGTAATAATTCTGCGTTCTGAATTCTGCAATGTGAATTTTAGGACTATGACTGTGACATAATTCATGATGCTGAATTCAGAAGGAACATGTATTTCAGAACCTGTGCGACCATGAGACATGACATTGACATTACATTTGCCTGTTTTGGTAAAAAATGTAGACAAAAAATTTCTTGTCTCTAAGTCATATTTCCAGGTTCTGAACTCAGAAATCTCAATTCTAGGCTGAACTGTCAGTTCATAATTCATGAAGCTGGATTCAAAATGGACATGATTTTCTGAAACTGTGACTATCAGTCATGATTTTTATATCACATTTGGCTGATTTGGTCAAAATATGTAGGCAACAAATTTCGTGCCTCTAAGGTTATGTCCAGATTCTGATGTCAGAAATGTGAATTCTAGGCCATGATGTGACATTATAACACAGGATGCTGAATTCAGAATAGGCATTTTTTTAAATCTGTGTGACCATGAGATTTAATTTTGCCATCACTGTTGCCTGTTTTGAACAAAAATGTAGACAACAAATTTCTTATCTTTTTGGTCAAAATTCAGCTTCTGAAGTCAGAAATGTGAATTCCAGGAACATGACTGTGACATCATAATTCATGATGCTGAATTCTCTGAACAATAGTGACCATGAGACATAAATTTGACATTATAGTTGCCTAATTTGGTAAAAATGTAGATAACAAATTTCTTGCCTCTAAGGTTATATTTCCACGTTCTGAAATCAGAAATGTGAATTCTAGCCCGTGACTGTCATTTCATAATTCATGATGCTGAATTCACAATGGACATATTTTTTCAAAACTGTGTGACCGTGAGATATAATTTTGACATCACATTTGCCTGTTTTGGTCAAATATGTAGACAACAAATTTCTTACCTCTAAGGTTATATTTCCATGTTCTGAACTCAGAAATGTCAATTCTACGCCATGACTGTCACTTCATAATTCATGATGCTGGAATCAGAATGGACATGATTTTCAGAAACTGTGACTATCAGTCATGATTTTGACATCACATTTGCCTGTTTTGTTAAAAAATGTAGACAACATATTTCTTGCCTCTAGGACATATTGCAGGTTCTGAACTCAGAAATGTCAATTCTAAGCTGTGACTGTCACTTCATAATTCATGATGCTGGATTCAGAATGGACATGTTTTTTTGAACTTGTGTGACCTTAAGACATAATTTTGACATAACATTTGCCTGTTTTGGTGAAATATGTAGGTAACAAATTTCTTACATATTAGATTATATTTCAAGGTTCTGAACTCAGATATGTCAATTCTATGCCAAGAATGTCACTTCATAATTCATGATGCCTGATTTAGAATGGACATGATTTTCTGAAACTATCAGACCTGATTTTGACATCACATTTGCCTGTTTTGGTCAAAAACCTAGACAATAAATTTCTTTCCTCTAAGGTCATATTTCCAGGTTCAGAACTCAGTAATGTCAATACTAGGCCATGACGTTCACTTCGTAATTCATGATGCTGAATTGAGAATGGACATGTTTTTCCAAACCTGTGTGAACATGAGGCATGATTTTGACATCACATTTCCTGTTTTGGTCAAAAATGTAGACAACGCCAGTGGAGCCCGAGTGTGAAAAATTGTGAGTGCTGCCTGTGTGTGTCTTTCTACTATCCTGTTGTGTAAACCTCTTGGGAGTGGGCCGAAAAGAGGCTCCAGAAAACGTGCTCTCCCAGAGGCCAATTCTGGGGCGGGAACGCCAAGGAACTGCTCCATAATGTGAAAACCGGCTATGCTTTGCAAAAGCCAGGTCCGCATTTTCAGACGTCAGGCTGGGAAAATCCACAAAACTACGCTTGCCCAGTGAGGCCCAACTGAAAAATTAAGCCAGGTCCCCTGTTTGTGATGTCAGGCTAGGAAAATCCACGAAACTACACCTGCCCAGTGGGGCCCGACTGTGAAAAATTGTGAGTGCTGCCTATGTGTGTCTGCCTACTATACTGTTGTGTGAACCTCTTGGTTCACTACATGGCCATGCACTCTTTCTAAGAAAAGAACACCATCGCAACAAGAAGAAAAAAAACACACTAAGAACTGTGCTGGATCACTGAAGCCCAGCATTTTTCTCCAGACTGTCTTCTCTGCTGCGTGCTCGGGCCTAAGATTTGATCCTGTGTGAGGCTTTATCCACGGAGGACTCCCCTCCTTCGAGGCAAGTCGACCCATCCAGAAAGGGTAGAACAAGAGGAGTGTGCTGCCTGCATCATTTAGCCAAAGAATACCACCACAATACGTAGAAAAACCCACAATACAAGTGTGACAATGGGGGAAACAACTCAGGCCAGTATAAGGCATAGAGAATGAAGATGACAATTCTGAGGACCAGATAATGACCAACCAACTAATCAATCTCTCAGATAAGGACTTTAGACTAGCAATATGGAAGATTCTCAATGAACTCAAAGAAACCATGGATCGAGTTGAACAGAACACTAATAAGAACCAAAAAAATATGAAGACAGAAATCACAAAACTCCAAACTGAAATAACATGTCAACTAACAGGCCTGAAAAACTCAGTAAACGAAGTCAATGACTAAATGGATAAGCTCTGGAACAGGGTATCAGAAGCTGAGAATAGACTTGGTGCTGTGGAAGATGAGATACATAACAATTCCATACAGCAGGAGAGATTGGGGAAAAAAACTTAAAGCAAATGAACAGACAATGGAAAAATTAGTCAAAGAATGGGAACAGATGAAAATAGAAGTCTACGATAAGCTCAACAGAAACAACTTAAGAATCATTGGAGTCCCAGAGACCCAGGAAGACAATTTCCAGGAAGAATCATTAAAGAGAAACTTCCAGAGCTAAAGAATATCTGTGATCAAATTCTGCATGCTTGAAGAGTACCAACCAAAAGAGTCCAAAGAAAAACTACCCCAAGACACATCCTAGTCACAATGATGAATCCTACAGATAGAGACAGAATTCTGAAAACAGCAATATCAAAAGGGGAAATTACATGCAAGGGAGCATCCTTGAAATTTACAGCAGAACTGTCACCAAAAACACTCCAGGCCAGAAAGCAGTGGTGGGATATTGTGACAAGACTGAATGAAATGAATGCTTCACCTAGATTACTGTACCCAGCAAAACTCACTTTCCGGTTTGATGGAAGAATACATGTTTTCACAGACAAAAACATCTCAGAAACTTTACAGACTTAAAACCAGTCAAGAGAAAAACTAAAAGACCTAATTTAAGACAAGATTAACCAAAAGACACACCAAATTTCGATATAACGATGGCATTAACTCCCAGGACAATTCTTTTTCTCAATGTCAATGGACTAAATGCACCAGTTAAGAGACACAGAGTGGCTAAATGGATCAAAAAACTCAATCCAACCTTCTCCTGCCTACAAGAAACACACCTGAATAGCCAGAACAAACATAGACTCAAAATAAAAGGCTGGAGAAAAATTATCCAAGCAAACAACACCCATAAAAAAGCTGGAGAGGCCATACTAATATCAGATAATGCAAACTTTATACTCAGGAAGGTTGTAAGGGACAAAGATGGACATTTTATATTAATCAAGGCGTATGTAGAGCAGGAAGAAATAACTCTCGTAAACATATATGCACCAAATGAGGGGCCAGCAAAATATTTAATACAACTGTTGACAAATCTGAAAAATAATATCAATAACAACACAATAATTGTGGGGGACCTCAACACAGCTTTGTCAAAACTGGATAGGTCAACCAGACTGAAACCCAACAAGAATATACTAGACCTGAGGAGAGAAATGGAAGAAAGAGGCCTAGTGGAGATATATATATATATATATATATATATATATATATATATATATATATATATATATATATAGGACACTCCATCCCCAGAAACCTGGATACATATTCTTCTCCAATGTACATGGGACATTCTCCAGGATAGACTACATGCTGGCACACAAAAGATACCTCCATAATATCAAGAGGAGAGAAATTTTGCAGAATACCTTCGTTGACCACAAGGCTCTGAAATTATTTGTGAATTCCAAAGGGACACAGAAGAAAAACTTTAACACCTGGAAGTTAAACAGCCTCATACTGAATAACCAGTGGGCCCGAGATGAAATCAAGGAGGAAATCAAAAGGTTCCTGGAAACAAATGACAATAAAGACACAAACTATCAGAACTTATGGGACACAGCAAAAGCAGTACTGAGAGGAAAATTTATAGCTTTGCAAGCACACATCAGGAAGGAAGAATGAGCTTACCTGAGTAGCTTAATGACGCAGCTAATAGACCTAGAAAGTGCTCAACAAAAGGACCCAAAAATAGGGAGACAGAAGGAAATAACAAAGCTGAGAGCAGAAATCAATGAAGTGGAAACCCAAAAAACAATCCGAAAGATCAACAAAAGCAGCAGTTGGTTCTTTGAAAAAATAAACAAGATTGATAGACCACTGGCAAAACTAACAAAGAAAGAGAGAGAGAAACTTGATAACTCATATTAGGAATGAAAAAGGAGAGATCACTACTGATATGACAGAGATTCAAAGGGTAATCAGAAACTACTTTGAGAAATACTATGCCAATAAAATGAGAACCTGGAAGAAATGAATAAATTGTTGGACTCATAATCTTCCATGGTTGAAGGAAGAGGATGTAGCATATCTAAACACCCCTATCACTATTGATGAAATTAAAATGGTAATCAAATGTCAGCCCAAAAACAAAAGCCAGACTCACATGGATTCACTAATGAATTCTTTCAAACTTTCCAAGAGGAACTACTACCAATCCTGGCAAGACTCTTTAATAAAATTGAACAAACAAACACTTCCAGATAGCTTTTATGAAGCCAACATCACCTTGATACCTAAACCAGACAGAGATGCTATGAAAAAAGAAAATTACAGACCCATATCGCTGATGAATACAGATGCAAAGATCCTCAACAAAATCCTGGCAAATAGGATTCAATGCCTCATTAAGAATATTATCGACTATGATCAAGTAGGTTTCATTCCAGGAATGCAAGGATGGTTTAACATTCGTAAATCTATCAACATAATACACAACATCAACAACAATAAAAATAAAAACCACAAGATCATATCAATACATATGAAAGCATTTGATAAGGTCCAACACCCATTCTTGATCAAAACTCTCAGCAAGATGGGAATGGAAGGAACCTTTCTCAATATAGTTAAGGCCATCTACCACAAGCCAGTGGCATATATTATCCTCAATAGAGAAAAACTAAAAGCCTTCCCTCTAAATTCTGGCACACCACAAGGCTGTCCTCTCTTACCATTCCTATTCAACATAGCACTGGAAGTACTCGCTATAGCAATTAGGCAAGAAAAAGATATCAAGGGAATCCAGATAGGAAAGGAAGAAATCAAGCTATCACTGTTTGCAGATGACATGATACTCTACTTAGAAAACCCTAAAGACTCTACCAAAAAGCTTCTAGAAACAATAGACTTGTATAGCAAGGTGGCAGGCTACAAAATTAACACACAAAAAACAATGGCATTTCTATACACCAATAGTAATAAGGAAGAAATGGACATTAAGAAAACAACCCCATTCACAATAGTGCCACACAAACTCAAATATCTTGGAATCAACTTGACTAAATATGTGAAGGACCTATACAAAGAAAACTATAAAACTCTGCTCCAAAAAATAAGAGAGGACATGCAGAAATGGAAACACATACCCTGCTCATGAATTGGCAGGATTAACATCATCAAAATGGCAATACTCCCCAAAGCACTGTACAGATTTAATGCTATCCCTCTAAAGATACCCATGACATTCTTTTTTTTTTTTTTTTGGTTTTTGGGCCACACCCGGTAACGCTCAGGGGTTACTCCTGGCTATGCGCTCAGAAGTCGCTCCTGGCTTGGGGGACCATATGGGACGCCGGGGGATCGAACCGCGGTCCGTCTCCTAGGCTAGCGCAGGTAAGGCAGGCACCTTACCTCCAGCGCCACCGCCCGGCCCCCCCATGACATTCTTTAAAGAAGTGGATCAGGCCTTTTGAAATTCGTTTGGAACAATAAACACCCTAGAATAGCTAAAGCAAACATTGGGAAAATAATATGGGAGGAATAACTTTCCCCAACTTTAAACTGTACTACAAAGCAATAGTTATCAAAACAGCATGGTATTGGAATAAGGACAGGCCCAAATATCAGTGGAATAATCTTGAATACTCAGAAAATGTTCCCCAGACATATAATCACCTAATTTTTGATAAAGGAGCAACACATCCTAAATGATGCAGAGAAAGCCTCTTCAACAAGTGGTGTTGGCACAACTGGATAGCCACTTGCAAAAAATTGAACTTAGACCCCCAGCTAACATCATGTATGAAGATAAAATCCAAATGGATTAAAGACCTCGATATCAGCCCCAAAACCATAAGATATATAGAACAACACATAGTCAAAACACTCCAGGACATTGAGACTACAGGCTTATTCAAGGAGGAAACTGTACTCTCCAAGCAAGTGAAAGCAGAGATTAACAGATGGGAATATATTAAGCTGAGAAGCTTCTGCACCTCAAAGGAAATAGTGCCCAGGATACAAGAGCCACTCACTGAGTGGGAGAAACTATTCACCCAATACCCATCAGATAAGGGGCTAATCTCCAAAATATACAAGTCACTGACAGAACTTTACAAGAAAAAAAAACATCTAATCCTATTAAAAAATGGGGGAAGAAATGTACAGACACTTTGACAAAGAAGAAATACAAATGACCAAAAGACACATAAAAAATGCTCCACATCATTAATCATCAGGGAGATGCAAATCAAAACAACGATGAGATACCACCTCACACCCCAGAGAATGGCACACATCACAAAGAATGAGAACAAACAGTATTGGCGGGAATGTGGAGAGAAAGGAACTCTTATCCACTGCTGGTGGGAATGCCGGCTAGTTCAACCTTTATGGAAAGCAATATGGAGATTCCTCCAAAAACTTGAAATCGAGCTCCCATACGATCCAGCTATACCACTCCTAGGAATATACCCTAGGAACACAAAAATACAATACAAAAACCCCTTCCTTACACCTATATTCATTGCAGCACTATTTACCATAGCAAAACTCTGGAAACAACCAAGAAGCCCTTCAGCAGACGAATGGCTAAAGAAACTGTGGTACATATACATAATGGAATATTATGCAGCTGTCAGGAGAGATGAAGTCATAAAATTTTCCTATACATGGATGTACATGGAATCTATTATGCTGAGTGAAATAAGTCAGAGAGAGAGAAAAACACAGAATGGTCTCACTCATCTATGGGTTTTAAGAAAAATGAAAGGCATTCTTGCAATAATAATTTTTCAGACACAAAAGAGAAAAGAGCTGGAAGTTCCAGCTCACCTCAGGAAGCTCACCACAAAGAGTGATGAGTTTAGTTAGAGAAATAACTACATTTTGAATTGTCCTAATAATGAGAATGTATGAGGGAAATGGAGAGCCTGTTTAGAGTACAGACGTGGGTTGGGTGGGGAGGAGGGAGATTTCGGACATTGGTGATGGGAATGTCGCACTGGTGATGGGTGGTGTTCTTTACATGACTGAAACCCAAACACAATCATGTAAGTAATAAAGTTGTTTAAATAAAAAAGTTAAAAAAATGAAAGCAAAACATGGATAGAATCAGGATTTATTTTAATATAGCATTAAAAAAGTTGAAATTACCAAAAGCAAGCCTGAAGAAGAAATAATAAAGCACAGAGCAGAAATAGAAACAAAAAGAAACAAATCCAAAAGATAAAGGAAAATAAAAGTTGGTCTTTGAGGGGAAGTGGGGAGAAAAAGTTGGTTCTTTGAAAAAATTAACAATTAGCAAGAAATAAAAGAGAGAGAACCCTACTAATCAAAATCAGAAATGAAAGAAGATATGTCACAACAGCACTATAGAAAGTAAAAAATTACTTTGAGAATTTTTATGCCACAAAATGAGAGAACCTAGAAGAAGTGGATAAATTCTTGGAATCCTGTAACTTCCTAAGTTTGAACCAAGATAATGTAGAATACCTGAAGAAACCTAACACTAGTAAGGTAATTCAAATGGTAATCACAAACCTTCTCCAAAACAAAAAACAAGAAGTTCAGAGGGATTAACTATTGAATTCTTACAAACCAATAAAGAGTACCTACTGCCAACTCTTTTCAGACTCATCCTGCAATTAAAGAAAGAGAAACATATCCCCAAAGATTTTTTATGTAGTATACATTACCATATAACCAAAGGAATACAAAGACACCACAAAATAGATAGGTACAGGCTGATTTTATTGATGAGCTCAGATGCAAAGATGCTCAACAAAATACTAGCAATTAGAATTCAACAATTAGTTTAAGCGGGCCACATATTGTATTTGTATCTGTTTTGTTTCTTCATTGCAAAATAAGATATATTCAGTGTGCATAAGAATTCGTTCATAAGTTTTGTTTTTAGTATAGTCAGACCCTCCAATGGTCTGAGGGACAGTGAACTGGCCCCCTGTTTAAAAAGTTTGAGGACCCCTGGTTTAAAGGATGATATAAAGTATCTAAGTCAATCAACACAGTACACTATATCAGTAATAAAATATTAGAAAATACTAAATAGAATTAAAACCCAATAGAATAGATGTCTGCACACCAAGATTAATCTAACAGGAAAGTTCACAGTTTTAGGTAGGCTTTAATATACTTAAAAGATTAGTCATTTTCAGGATGATCATGATTACTAGGATATATTAGACACTATTTAATGAGAGATCATAATTATGTTGGCAAGGGAATCTCATTACTATCATCATAGATGCATGACATGGTAACTTTATGATCCCAAGGCAAAATTGACCTTACTTGCCACAGGAAAAAGTGCCTTGAGTTTTGGAAATAAATTCATTTCCATTTCCTTATGAAGCATGGATGGGGCATTAAACCCAACAATACTCATCCTCAGAACTTATGCAGACTCCCTTATATTGTTAGCATTTAATTTTAATATAAATTAAAATTATTAATTGGAAGTCACCATGATTCACAAAATTGTTCATAGAAGCTGAGACATTCATTGTTTCAATACCAATCACCTCACAAGTGTGACTTTCTTTCACCAATATCTCCAGGTTTCTATTAATTCTCAGCCTGCCTTCTTGGAAGAAACATTTTAAAGTTTGGCTATGGTAGTTTGGATCTCCTGATTGCAGAGTTGTTTGACAATGGAATGCAAGGTTTCAAAGGACAGATGCCTAAATCATATTTTCATATTTTAAGCTAATCAGTCTCACTATCTCCATCTGATGAGCTTTGAGAAAATGGAGTGATTATGAGAAGTTCCTCTAAAATATTTTATTGCTTTAACTTCAAATCAGTAAATAAAATTATCAATTTAAATTATATACCTGATTTCACCTTCTCTAATGTGTCCCGACACTTCTTCAATAAACTCCCCCCCTTTTTTATTATTCCGTAGATCATTGGTCCAGACTCTCCACTGAATCCAAAGAATGCTTTGCAAGGGATGTTCAGAAGCTTATTTTTAAAATATTATGAGTATCTTTAAAAAATCTAAATTTCAGTATATTGTCAGCAATGAAACTATAACAATTTAGTTTTAGAAGTGTTTTTTTTTAACAGATTCTTGGAAATAATATGAAAGAATCTGATGGAAACAATTCTCTTATTTTTCTCTTTGAGAATAATAAGTATATTTATTTGGATTTTTCTTGCAGTTTATGTTAACCAAATCGCATTATCAATGTAAAATTATTTTGTAGTTCTTGAATTATTGAATGACCACACCTCAGAAGAAAACACTATCATGGTAAATTTGGGCGGAACTTTTAAGCAATTTAACTGAAATTGTCTTATCTGAGCTTCCCAAGTATTACTCTCTTTATTACACTTATTAGAAATTTATAAACAAAAAGTATGGCTATTTTGTTTGGTTAAAAAACATCTCAATCACAGGGGATGGAACACAGTGGGTAGGGCATTTGCATTGCATGCTGCTGATCCAGGTTTGATATCTACGATGCCATATGGTTCTTAGAGCCTTCCAGGAGTAATTTCTAAACACAGAGCCAGGAGTAACCCCCAAGTGCTATCCAGATATGGCCCCAAACTCCAAACTACCACCCCTAAAAGAAAGTACATTAAAATTCATCTCATCATACAATATGCACTATTTTTATGATTTCATAGTGATGCTATTTATTCTTATGACAGTCTAATCTGAAGAAAATATTACACAAGTCAAAGAGAGAAATATTTTGGGTGTTTTGAGCTGATCTATAACATCATATTTACTCTATTTGCAATTTCTCTGGCTGAAATATTGGAAAATTTAATTAAATTAGAATTTAAATTTGGAAATTTAAATTTGAAAAATTAAATAAAATGTATTTCCTTTTCTCCTATTGAGTGGACTTATCCTCACAGTTTCTCTAAGTCATAGACAAATTCTTTCCTTGTTCCAAACCTTCAATGTTTTAATAACAACTTATTTCTGGGAAGCTTTTCATTTGATCACTGAGTTTCCTTGAGAAAATTTTCACAAACAAATAATAAAATGAGATAACTTACATTAAGACAAATACATTTTTAAAAACTTGGTAAGTATATGAATACCGGGCAGTAAATTAAGCTAACCTAAAATAAATGCATTGTTGTAAATATTATTTTTTATTATAGTAAACACTTATTCTTCAGCAAAAGGACATCCCATGATGTTTGGCATCACTTATTTGCCAGAAATTTTGATATCTATAGTTTGTCAAAATGTTTAATGATAGTATAAAACAAGGTTTTTCTTGTTTGTTTGTTTGTTTGTTTTTTTTTGATTTTTTGGCCACATTCCTTTGATGCTCAGGGGTTACTCCTGGCTAAGCGCTCAGAAATTGCCCCTGGCTTGGGGGGACCATATGGGACGCTGGGGGATCGAACCATGGTCCTTCCTTGGCTAGCACTTGCAAGGCAGACACCTTACCTCTAGCGCTACCTCACCGGCCCCACAAGGTTTTTCTTATTTTTGTTTTTGTTTTTGTTCTATTTTCTTGGCTTCATGCTCAAAAATTGCTCCTGGCAAGCTCAAGGGACCATATGAGATGCCGGGATTCGAACCACAGACCTTCTGCGTTAAAGGCAAACACCTTACCTTCATGCTATCTCTCTGGCCCCTTTCTTATATATTTTTAAGTTGATTTGCTCTATGATATTCGTTGTTTGAAAAGTTGAAGATAATCTTGTAAAATTGAAAATGCTTTGGACTAAGAGTTAAGAGGCTTGGATCCCAATATTTTTCTACATGAAATAGCAAATCTTTGTCTCTTAGGCAGATTACCTAATTGTTTATAAATTTCTAATTAGTGCAATAAAGAGAATAATACTTGGGAAGCTCAGATAAGACAATTTCAGTTAAATTGCTTAAATGTTCCGTCCAAATTTACCATGATAGTGTTTTTTTCTGAGGTGTGGTCATTCAATAATTCAAGAACTATAACGTAATTTTACATTGATAATGAGATTAAACAGTGTTTGTTTTGAACCATAGTATCTCTTTATTTATGAATTCCTATGGGGGTAATGTCATTTAGTGTACAGGTAACTAATCTAAGCAGACTCCATATTCTCTAAAAAGGAGTACAGGCTTTCTTTTATGCCTTGATCTCTGTATTTCAATAAATCATTATTTAAGGAAGGCAAAAACATATGACCCGAAAGTTAGAGATTGTGACAAAAATTAGTAAAATGACTTATTAAAGCTGCAGTATATATGTTTAGATACATTAATTCTATTGCCCTATATTGAAAATATATATCAAAGAAGTTACAATGTGGGGACAGAGAGATAGGACAGCGGTAGGGAGTTTGCCTTCCACGCAACTGAGCCAGGACAGACGGTGATTCGAATCCTGGCATCCCATATGGCCCCCTGAGCCTGCCAGGAGCGATTTCTGAGTGCAGAGCCAGAAGTAACCCTGAACATTGCTGGGTGTGACTTCCTCAAAAAATTAATTATAATGTACTATTTCTTAGTATATGGCTGCTTGGGTCTGGATTTTATTTTAATGGAAAAAGAGACATAAAGCAGTATATAAAGACAATACTACTAAAAATAGCATATTAAAAATTACAACATCTACCCCTTCTTTGGCACTAAACAGTAGACACTGACTAGAACAGCAGTTAATTTTTGTAAGGTTTTAGTTATCTCATCAGACTGATTCCTGTTAAATATAGGGAATAATTTTCAGCAATTTAGATTCTACTAGATTTAAATAAATATTCAGAAGCTTTCATTAGAACTGGATAATCTGCTATCATAAGTTCAAATTGATCAACTACTAAGCCTGAAAGTGAGACCCAATTTATTCAAGAAAATGGGTACCTCCACTTCCGAAAAGGATGGGAGAGTTCAGTTCATTGTTATTGCAAATAAACATATTTTTATTTTTATTTTACTTTTATTATTATTTTATTTTCATATTTTATGAAACATATTTTGTAGGTATTTTTAAAACCTAATATATATGCATAT
The DNA here is from genome assembly GCF_024139225.1 of Suncus etruscus. NCBI lineage: Eukaryota > Metazoa > Chordata > Mammalia > Eulipotyphla > Soricidae > Suncus > Suncus etruscus. The sequence continues at coordinate 72,207,501 of NC_064868.1, read as the reverse complement.
TTAAACTTATGGTTTTCTTTTTTGAAGACATTTTCAGTGTTATCCATATATTACTATAGATTCTCCTATGAAATACCCATATGTGAGTGCTCATAGACCCTTTATTTGCAATATATCCTAACCGGAAACAGTCCATTAACAGGTGACGGAAAAACATTGGATATGAAAAACTAATGAAATGCTAATAAGGTATGCAAAGTGGTAAAATATGGATGTGCTACAACACATAAATTTTATTTTTAGGGAGATGGTTATTACCACCCCTGGAGTTCCTCAAAAGATATAGCACATTCTTCAAGGAATGTGCTCTTTCTTCTCAATATCCCAGACTATATCAGGGATCACACCCAGGCCTCCCATTTGTAAAGCTTGAACACTATTCCTTTGAACTATTGCACCAACACAAAGTCAATTATTTTCTGGCCAAACCTGAAAGTACTCAGGGGCTCTGCGCTCAGAAATAACTTTGGCAGGCTTGGAGAAACAAAGGGAATGATAGAGGTGAAACTTGGATCAGCCACATGCAAGGCAAATGCCCTACCTGTTTTGCTATTACTCCACCTGCACAATAGAGATTTTTGAGATTTCAAAGAGATTATGGTAAATAATATAAACCATGGAAAAGCGTGCATGAATTATGATTCTACTTATAATTCTGAGTTTAATTTCTCAATGTTACAAAATTTAAAAAATAATAAATTTTAAATGTGATCTAGCCATTGCATATAAAATCATATACCCATCAAAGGCTTTACACTAAACATTCATATCAGTTTGACTTATAATAGCTAAAACAATAAATGTGACCCTTAATGTTTGGATGGTCTTTAATATATATATATGAATATATATATGCTAAAGCAAAAATAAGCTTCAAAAATGTATTGCTGAGGGAAGAAAACAAGAGAAAAAACAAGGAATGTATGGATACATTGATATAACATTTTTTTGGTTTTGGGTCACACCTGGTGGCTCTTAGGGGTTATTCCTGGCTCTGTGCTCAGAAATCGCTCCTGGCAGGCACAGGGAAACATATGGGTTGCCAAGATTCAAACCACCGTCCAACCTGTGTTGGCTACGTGCAAAGCAAACACCCTACTGCTATGCTATCTCTCTGGCCCCTGATATAACATTTTTTCATTTATTACCTTGTTTTTAATTTTTATTGAGACCAATGTGAATTACAAGTCTTTCACAGTTATATTTAAGGTACAGTGAAAATGAATTAGGGCCATTCCCACTACCAGTGTTGCCCTCTCTCCACCCCTGTTCCCAACATGAATCCCATACTCCCTTTCTTTGCACCCTGGACTGCTAGTATAGCAGGTCCCCTTTGTATATAATTTGTTGTAGGTTGGATATTTTGATTCTGTAGTCATTGACTTTTGATTTAATATTTAGGTCCGATTATATTTTATTTCCACTCAATGTTAATGCGACAGTTTGTTCCTAGTACCATCCACTTTTTCCCTCTCAATTTATAAGGCAGAACAAGATGATTCAATTTATGCGGTTCTGTTGGGGGAAAAAGGGAAAGATCGGAGGAGTCTGAATAGAAGCTATCAATGTCAATTTAAAAACAGAGAGGGAAAAGAAAAAATACATGCAAATAAGTAATAAACAACAACAAAAAAGAGAGAAAAAGAAAAAGAAAAAATAAGGAGGGCTGGTTTGGCAAGATTTTGTGGGGTTTTGTTTGTTTGTTTGTTTGTTTTATTTTTTACTTAATGCTTGGGGTATTCTTTTTTATATTTTAATAATTTTTATTTTGGCCATAGTGGATTACAAATTATTCACAGTAGTAATTTAGGTACATAGTGACATTGAATCAGGGGCACTGCCACCACCAATGTTGTCCTCCCTCCACCCCTGTTCCTAGCATGTATCCCATATCTCCCCTCCTTTGCTCCCCGGGCTGCTAGTATAAATGGTCCCTTCTGTGTCTAGTTTGTTGTAGATGGGTATTGATTCTGCTGTTGTTGGCTTTGGATTTGGTGTTTAAGTCTGATCATTTTTGCATAGGCACAGTAAGTATTGGGGAATTAGAAATGGAATTCCCTTGGCCTAAGTGACACAGAGTTTCTCCATCCTTGAAGCATACTGTCATGGGAAAAATTATATGTCTCCAGATATGCTCATTATCAAACTCCAAGGTCTTTATATGGTGCCAGGAAACATTCTGCTCAGTTGTGGTTGACAAAGTCAGTCTTCTGTAATTAAATATCTTGGTGTTAGCACAGATCATAGGACAAAGTCTAGGATAGAGTCTTTCTTTATGGTTCTAGAAATTCTTCTCCATCATGACTGTTATAGTCAATCATCTGTAATTAGTGATCTTGGTTTTTGCACAGATCCTAGGATGAAGCCTAGGATAGAGTCTTTCCTTATGGTCCCATAAGTTCTGCACAGTCACAGTTATCAAAGTAGGACCTCTGGTATTACAGATCTGATTTTTGTACAAATCCTAGACCAAAGCCTAAGCTAGGGACTTTCTTATTGGTCTTAGGAAAAGTTCTGCTCAGTCGCGGTTATCAAGGTCAGTTTTCTGAGGTTAGTGATCTTAGTTTTTAAATAGAGTAAAGGATGGTGTGTCTTCTGATTTCATCTTACTGCTAGGTGATGAGATAGAGCAACCGGCTCTTAGATCAACTTGTTGCTGTTTGGTCCTCATCAGAATATCATATTAACCTGGCACAAGTTGGATTCAAAGCAATATTAGGGACTCCCCCAGGAGAGTTTGATTTCTGGTACTGTTGCAGGGAACTGTGTGGTTCTGTGGTTGGGATCTGTGGTTCAGGTTTGGATGATCGCTGTCCAATCACATGGAATCTAAGTCAAATCCCCATGATATATGTTCTGGGTGGGAGATGCCCTGTTTATAAAATGTATCTGTACTTATCCATAGTAGATAAGAGCTTGTTTCTATACATAATATTTCCCATTTTTAGTATGCCTATGCAAAAGGGAACAGTGCCATATTATATTGCTTGTGCATTTGGGGGTAAAAATTACCGACTCTACGATCTCTGTGCCCTGGTTTTGACATGAGCTTTTATCCCAAGCAAGACTTTTTCTTTTAGAATTTAGAACCAAGCAGAGCCAAAACAAGCAAAATTTAATTAAAAAATTAAAAATTAAATTAAATTAAATTAAAAAATTGAAAAATTAAGGAGCCGGAGAGATAGCACAGAGATACGGTGGTTGCCTTGCAAGCAGCTGATCCAGGATGGACAGTGGTTCAAATCCTGGCATCCCATATGGTCTTCAGTGCCTGCCAAGAGTGATTTCTTTTCTTTTCTTTTTAATTTTGGGTCACACCCGGCAGTGCTCCGGGGCTACTCCTGGCTCTATGCTCAGAAATCGCTCCTGGTGGGGGGGAGAAAAAAAGAAATCGCTCCTGGCAGGCTCGGGGGACCATATGGGATGCCAGGATTCGAACCACCTCCATGCTATCTCTCCGGTCCCCAGGAGTGATTTCTGAGCACTGAACCAGGAGTAACCCTTGAGTGCTGCCGGTGTGACCCCAAAACAAAAAATATTAAAATTAAAATAACTAACTATGGGTCCGGTGAGGGGGCGCTAGAGGAAAGGTGTCTGCCTTGCAAGCACTAGCCAAGGAAGGACCACGGTTAGATCCCCCAGCGTCCCATATGGTCCCCCCAAGTCAGGGGTAATTTCTGTGCACATAGCCAGGAGTAACCTCTGAGCATCAAATGGATGTGGATCGAAAAACCAAAAAAAAAAAAAAAAAAAAAAAAAAAAAAAACAACTAACTGCATAAAAAAGGATGGAGGAGGCTACCTTTACCTTTGGGGAAAAAAAACAAATTAAGATGTATAACTATTGAGGTATTAAACATACTAGGAAAATATAGATACTCAAAAAGACTTTTGAGATATTCTTGTGGGAGGTGAGATCCAGGGCACATTTTCATCCCACACATGATATTATTGAGTTCGAGAGATGGTTTGCAGCAGTTAAGGGATCAGGTAGTTTCCTTGAGCTGAGGGGTCCTTCTGAAGCTGAATCTGGCAGCATGCAACAGTTCACACTTAGGGGCCACATAGAATTAGTGAGCAGAAGTGGTGTTTGCAGCTTCTTGCCGGGCAAGAGATGTGGGATTGAGAAAGTGTCCTTTTGCTTTGCAAGCAGGGTAGTGGCTTTTTGGGATATGAGGTTTGTCTTGGTATCTACTGAGTTAAGAACAGAGGGTAAAGAGGGTTAAATAGGGAGGGATAATGGATCAGAATTGGGAACACGAGAGGATCATTGGGTAGATTTTTGTAGTCCTAGTGTCATATCTTTTTAAGTTTCATACATCATCCACATGTCTAGATCATATATTTAGATTTACACATTGTTAGTTTTATGGTCTGATCCTGAATACTCAAATTCTTAGACTACTGAGATCCAGATCAAATTCTTACATGACTTGAAGACATTTAGATTCACTTCAAACTTCCCTTTTTAGTTTTGAACTCCTTTCTGAATACTAATGTCTTGATTTTAAGCTATTCAAAGAATGAACAATCTTATACAATATTTCTTTAATTTGAGAAATATTTCTCTCTACTTAGAATAAGAAATATAGGGCCGGGCGGTGGCGCTGGAGGTAAGGTGCCTGCCTTCCCTGCTCTACCTAGGACGGACCGCGGTTCGATCCCCCGGCGTCCCATATGGTCCCCCAAGAAGCCAGGAGCAACTTCTGAGCGCATAGCCAGGAGTAACCCCTGAGCGTCACAGGGTGTGGCCCAAAAACCAAAAAAAAAAAAAACAAAAAAAATAATAAGAAATATATCTTTATCATATACATACCAAATATCTGAAATACAATCACATGAATCTCTATATCATATATCACTGCCTAATTATAATCATGCATGCCATCTTGGTTAATTATATTGTTATTGAGAGAATAAAATAAGTTATTTTCCTATTATTCTAAAATTAAATTATTCTTTTTTATTGCTTGGATTAATACTTAAATTTGAATTTTATAAAATTAGTGTATTTTTTTCCCTCCTGCCCAGGCACAGTATATATTGGGGTCATTCGAAAAGGGATTCACATGGCCTAAGAGATATGGGGTTTCTCGGGTGTTTTTTTGGTTGTTTGTTTGTTTTGTTCTGTTTTTGTGGTGCTTAGCATTATTGTTGGAACTCTTAATAGATATTTGACACTTCATTTCGTAGGGGTGGAGTGTTTCACCTTCTTTTTCTCCTTCGTCTCTCAAATCGATGATGAGAGCCTCTAGAAGAATTCTGCTTATTTCCAGCGTATTAGACTTTTACCCCAGTTTATTACTTTTCTCCTCTTCAAACAAAACCACATAACTTGAACTATGTACTCCTGCCTCCCAATTAGAGGGGGAAATAAAGGAGGCATCAGGACTACGAAGTAATAGGATAGGTACAGAGGGGACCACATATTCTAGCAGCCCCGGGGGTGAGGGAAGAGGATTTGGGAGGTAGGACAAAAACGGAGGAATAGGGAAGACAAACTGGTGATGGGAATCCCCCCTGATTTTATGTAAATATGTACCTAAAATATTATTGTCAACAATACATAAGCCACTATGATCAAAATAAAAATTATGTTAAAAATTAGTGTATTTACTATGCTGGTGTGTAAGCCATTCACTTTACTACTGTTCATTAAACACTTTATTATTTTTATAACGTGGCCTTTCAAATGTTTATTTTTTATAAGGGAATATATTCCTGGGGCATACACCTTTTATTTCTTTGCATAACGTTTCTGGGGGTGTCTGTAGAGCCAAGTGCCAATCCGGTAAGTCAGCATCAGATCATATCAAACAAATGAGTGTCTTAATTTTAGACATGAGACATATTTTAAAACATTTTGTGGTATATGATAAAATTTTAAATAGAGCCTTGAGACTTATAAAATATTTGAATTCATCATTACACTTTCACTCAACAGGCAAGTACTATTGCATCAGGTCTCACAGACTAGACATAGGATTGTTTTACTGGCTAAAAGTATAAGAAATATATTGCTTTTAGTCTAGAATTTGCTCATCATAGAAATGTTATCAACTTCACTGGAGAAAAAATTGTTTAGAGTTACAGGACTTACCCAGTTCTGTCACCAAACAGTCTCAATTCCAATTGAATTTTCTTTCTGTTGTAAAATTTTATTAATGGTGATGGAAAAGAATTCTCATTATGACTCTATATCTTACCCATACATAACTTACTTTTAATTTTTTATCCCTTTAGAAGAGGGATTGGAAATCTCAGTGTCAGAAGACAGTGATTTAGATAGTCATCTCTAAATTTTAAAGTAAGAAGATTTAGACAAGTTAGAAATATATCTTGCAAAGAGCGTTGTGGTATGGATACTAAAATTAAGTGTCTGTTCATTTTTTAAATTTTTTACTATTTTATAGACACTCAGCAACTACATTTAAAATGTGATAGGTTAACTAAAAGACTTTTATGAATTTAAAACATTCATGATAGGGACCAGAGCGGTGGCTCTAGAGGTAAGGCCTTGCAAGTGCTAGCCTAGGATGGACCCTGGCGTCCCTTGTGGTCCCCCTAAGCAAGGAGTGATTTCTGAGCACATAGCCAGGAGTAACCCCTGAGAGTCAACGGGTATGGCTCAAAACAAACAAACAACCCCCCCAAAAAACCAAAATAACATTCATGATAAATGCAGGTGCTTAGAATGCTGATAGGTAAGATAAGGATTACTGGGACCCAAGAGATAGCATGACGGTAAGGCGTTTGCCTTTCATGCAGGACAGTGGTTCGAATCCCGGCATCCCATATGGTCCCCCATGCCTGCCAGGGGTGATTTCTGAGCACAGAGCCAGGAGTAACCCCTGAAGGCTGCTGGTGTGACCCCCCCAAAAAAGATAAGGATTACTTCTATTGGCACCTTAACCTTAAATGAATAATTCATTGGCTTTCTATATAAAACAAAGAGGATCATAAATACTATGCATTAGATAGGTCGGCTTTAGTTCCAAAGTATGTAGTCCGGGTCTATTGTATGTAAGTCTGTTGGCTGTGTCTAAAGTCCCAGTTTCTGTACACCTTCTAGCTTATGAATGTTTACTGCAGTTTCCTTCGTTTGAACCCTACCTTGTCTTGAAACCTGGTTTCTCTTTGTCCCACTGGAATATGTCTACTTATTTTGGCTGTTTAACTTGGCTCATGGCCCTGCTCTTACTAATCATGTATTGCATATCTAAACTTGAAAAAAAGGGTCTTACAAGCCCACTCTGGATAAAGACATGTGAGATATAAAGTCACATGCAAGTCCATTTAATAGTTAGCTATTTAAAACGTCCGAGGAGTTTAACAGTTCAATTAAGTTTTACATCTCATAAAGTTAGATATAGGGTCTGAGAGAGATAGTACAGGGATTAAGATGTTTATTTCACTTACAACAACCTTAGGGGTGTTTACAGACATGCATATATATGGTCACCTGATCCCTTCCTTCAGAATCAGGTATAATCCTTGAACACTGTAAAATTTCCTAAATTCTCCTTTCATATACACAAAAATTACAAACCATAGGTAAATTTAGTTGAACACAAGGAGCCAGGCAAAATAGTAGCAAAAAAGTAAGATAAAAATGCACACACTGGTAAACATTACTACTCTAAATGAGGTCAACTGTTTCGAGAACACATGAATGGAAATTAAAATATTTTTCAGTCTCTCCCTTCATATAGTAAGAAAACTTGTTATTAGTTATTATATATCTTACAATTCTGGTGATAGGAATTGCTTGCTAGTCATTTATATATACCAGTTATTTTTAGCTAACGGTTGATTTAACTGTAATATGCTGACTTTATAACATCTGCATGTTGAGGTGTGATTAAAAATATGGTTATGGAAATAATAAAAAATATTCAAAAAGCAAGATAAAATATGGGTAGGATTTAACATAGATGCCAATCACTTTGATAAAATGGCTATCTGAAGGCTGAGTCACGAAATCATATGAAATCCTACAACCAGAGTTTATTTCTTTAAAAAATGGAAACATCAGGTTTAATGTTTAGTTGATAAAATAAAACATTAGGATTTCAATAGACATGTGATCAGAATTATGTCACAGTATTTATTTTATGTATTGCTTTAAGGTTGTTTTGGAATATGAATTTAATTTGATCACAAATTACACTTGCTTTGTCATTAAATATATCTCATTTTGTTGCTAACATTAAATTGAAAACTTTATACCTTCCTCCTTTTCACACTTAATACTTTCATTGTCTAGCTTAAGAGTTATGTGCATCCTAATTCTAGACCTAACTGGCCTATATACACAAGAACTACCCTCCTGAATTCCATTTGTAAATATTTATATGGAGTTAACCTAGTCTCACATTAACTAGTGCCACATTAACTAGTGTCACACCTTATATAATCATAACTACAGAAGTTATTGCTTAATATAGTCTACATTCATTTCCAAAGAATAGGGCTAGAGTGATCATACAGCAGGTTGGATGCTTTTCTTACATTCAGTCAACCTGACTTTGGTCCTTGGTATCACATATGGTCCCTCCAGCTCAACCATGAGAGATTCCTGAGGGCAAAACCAGGAGTGTGCTCTGAGCATAGCTAGTTGTGGAATTCCCATTAAAATAGTTCATAGAAACCTTATATGATATATATTGTTATTACTTTTTATTTCAAAAATTATTTTTATTTAAGCACAATGGTTACAGAAATATTTGTAGTTGGGTTACAGTTATTGAATATACACCACCCTTCACTGGTGCAAATTTTTCCACCACAAACGTCCCCATTTCCTTCCCCGTATCCACCCCCTATCTATCTCTAGGACAAGCATTCTGCTTTATTTTCTCTCACTATCATTGCCAGGTAGTTGATAGTGCTGTTAGTGCTCTAATTGCACTCACCACTCCTTGTGGAAAGCTTCATATCATGAGCTGGTCCTTCCAGCCCTCATCTCTATTGTCTCTGAACATTATTACCATACTGTCTTTTATATATCTCATATCCCATAAATGAGTGAGAATATTTTATGTATATTTTTCTCCCTCTGAGTCACTTCTCTCATCATAATAGTCTTCATGTCAGTCCATGTATAGGCAAATTCATGACTTCATTTTTCCTAACAGCTGCATAGTGTTCCATTCTGTAGATGTACCAAAGTTCCTTGTTTTTTGAGCCACATATCAGTTGTAGAGCACCTGGGATTTTTCCAGATTCTGGATATTGTAAATAGTGCTGCAATGAACATATGAGTACAGAGGGCATTTTTGTATGTTGTTTAGTGCTACTAGGGTATATCCCTATGTGTAGTATTGTTGGATCATAAGGAAGCTCAATTTCCAGTTTTTGAGAATATCCATAATTTTTTCCAGAAAGAATAGACAAAGATAGCATTCCCACCAGTGGAGGATGAGTCCATTTCTCCTCTTATCCATGCCAACATTGTTTATTCTTGTTCTTTGTGATGTGTGCCAGTCTCTTTTGTGAGATGATACTTCATTTTTGTTTTGATTTGCATTCCCCTAATGAATACTGATGTGGAGCATTTTTTTTCATGTTAATTTTAGCCATCTGTATTTATTCTTTGCGAAAATGTCTGTTTATTTTTTCTCCCCATTTTTGATGGGCTATATTTTTTTCTTATTAAATTCTGTAAGTACCTTGTATACCTTCCATATTAGCCCCTTATTATATGGTATTGAGTGAATATTTATCCAATTCTGTTGGTGGCCATTGTATCCTATTCACTGTTTCATTTAAAATGCAAAAGCTTTTCAATTTAAAATAGCCCCATTTGTTTATCTTTGCTTTCACTTGTTTGAACAGTGGTATTTTCTCTTTGAAGGTGCCTTTATGCGCAGTGCATGGTGTGTTGTGACTACATTTCCTTCTATGTAACTTATAGTTTCGGGTCTGATATAAAGGCCTTTAATCCATTTTAACTTAAAGACATTGATGTCATCATGGTCTTTAAAAATGAGTCAACAAAAGAAAGAGAAGTCAAACAGTTCATTTAATGCTACATATTTTGTAAGCAGCAAAGATTTAGAAACAGATTAACTCGAGTCAAAGAAATAATTTCACAGAAAATGTGTTTTATTTTCCTCACTAAACTTTCCTGTCTTTAAAACTAAAAGCAAATCTTATATTTTACTTTCATTTTCTTAGAGAGGGTAGTGTAGTGTGAGGTACAAAGTTGTGTTAAATAGCACTTGCTTGTTTCTAAAAAAGAATCTAGATTGAATTTACTAATAATTATTATGCAAAATTAGTTTATTCTTATAGCATTAAATATGTTTTGTAAGTCATCAAAAGTCACTATTTGAAATAAATAATAAACAATCATAATTTATTTAATCAATTTTTGTCCAATCTTATAGATAGAAGAGAGAGAAAACAAAATGAAAAAACTATCATGTGACCCAACTGCTTTTTGAAATGTTTTATTCTTCAAGGTAGAATCAATAATAAATAAGCAAGGTCTTCAATAAATAAATGTCTGTGCAATTCACCCATCTGCTTATTTTTCTGCATTAGTAATATTAAAGCCACTATTATTATTGAGTTTTGGATTTTGAGTTGCTTTGTGTGATATAATATATCTTTACCAATTTCCATAAATTCCCATAAAGGAAGTAGTGTGTTCAAAGAATCCAAAAAGGGAGAGCTGAACTGAAACAATATTCATTACATTCAAGTTAAATCTCTAATTCTTATAGACAGCACAATTAATAGAAAATTAAAACATCTTGGGCATAATTGTTACAGCTAATATTATATTGTTTAAGAAAGAATACCTCTGACTGGCAGTTATGGTGGTTAAAAATAGACACAACATTGCTTATATGAAAGTTGTAAGCCATGTTCTGAGTCTTAATCTGGGAATAAAATAAGAATAAATTATTTGGAGATATCAAATTATTTCCAAAGTTTTACCCTAACGACTGCTTTTTCTGTGTCCCATAGATTTTTGTAATATTTTTTTCCATTGTCCTTAGTCTTGGGTAATGTTTGTATATCATCCTTTTCAATCCAGATAGTTTTTAAGCAGCAAGTGTTCAGTTTCCTAGTGTTACTTTCTCCAAATCTCTTTTATTCTATCTCAATTTCTGTGGCATTGTGGTCTAATAAGATGCTTGTAAATTTTTATAAGTTAGACTTTTATGTCTTAAAATATGATGTATCTTAGAAAATATTTCATGTTCCTAAAATAGTGTATTCAGCATTTTGAGAATGGAAGGCTATGTATAACTCCACTTGTCCCAGTTCTTCTATTTTCTCATTAAAGGCTGTTAGGTCCTTACTGATATTCCACTTCATTGATCTATATAGTCGGGAGTGTCTTGTTGAAATATCCCATTACTATCACATTTTTGAGTAAAAGCCTTAAAAACTTTGCTGAACTAACATTTTGTTAATATACAATTATTAAAATTGATACTTCGCATTCTATTTTTCTACTTATAAATATTGTCTATTCTTGTCTCAAGTTACTTTCTTGAGGTTAAATACAATTTGGTTTGATATAAGTATGGCTATCCCAGGTTTTTTGTTTTCCAGTGACTTATATAATTTCTTTCCATCCTTTTACTCTGAGTCTATATCTATCCTGAGATTTTTTAGTTGTATTTTATGTAAGCAGCAAGTGGATGGGTTTTGTTACCAGATCCAACCCTCTACCTGGTGACTTTCTGGGAGAGTTTAGTTCATAAGCATTCAAATCAACTAATGACAAAAAATATTTTCACACCATTATATTGTGTAGAGTTGTTGCTTCTACTATTGTTTATTTGGCTTTTATAAGTGACCTTTCAGTAAATCATTTAGAGTTGGTTTTGCTATCGTGAGTGTTACCATTCTTTTTTGGTCTGTGAATGTTTTTAAATCTTCTCTCTATACAAATGAGAAGTTTGATCAGTAGTGCACTCTAGGTTGAAAATTTCTTTAATTCAATGTTTGAATAAGAATTCCACTCTTTCCTAACCTGGATTGTTTCATATGGGAAATCTTGTTTGAGTCTTATGTTCTATAAATGAAATTTAAGGTATTTCTTCTCCCTTACTAATTTAAAAAGTCCATCTCTCTGGATTTTTGCCCTTTTGATTACTCTATGTATTAGTGCTATTCTTTTAAGTCTATTTTGTTTGGGGGTCTTTTGGCCTGTTAAATTTTTGCAGCCGTTTCTTTCGACAAAGTGGGGTAGTTCTGTGCTAATATGTCTACCATTACTTGTTCATTTTCTTTCCCTTTTTCAACACCTTTTTGTATTTCTATAATTTGGATACTATTCCTCTTGTTTTTGTTTATTAGGTACCATATATATATATATATATATATATATTTGGTTTTTGGTTTTTGGGTCACACCCGGCAGCACTCAGGGGTTACTCCTGGCTCTGTGCTCAGAAATCACACCTGGCAGGCACAGGGGACCATATGGGATGCTGGAATTTGAACCACCATCAGTCCTGGGTCGGCTGCTTGCAAGGCAAATGCCCTACCACTGTGCTATCTCTCCAGCCCAGGTATTTTATATTTTCTTCCATCTTTTGTCTCTTTTTTATTTTTCAACACTTTATCAATGCTTGCTTGTATTTGTCTCCAAGTTCATTTATAGTGTTCTCTCTCTGTGCATTTCTGATAATATGGCTTGTACTTGTGCTCCTAGAATGCCCTGTTTATGATTCTACCATCTACTGAAAGAGTTCTTCTCTGACTTGCTGACAATGCATTGAGTGTTGATTTTTAGTTTTTTATTGACCAGGTTTTGATTGTTTCCTGGGCTTGCATACTTGCTAAGGCTTCTTTTCCTAACTGCAACTGCATTGAACTCCTTAGTTTCCCCATTATTCTTTGCTTTTTTTTTGTTTCAATGGTTGAGTTTCTGGTTCCCCATTAATTGAGAATTCATCTGTTAAAATGTTTCTACAAAATATTGACTAATAATTCTTCAGCATTTTAAGTTATTTACCTAATAATGCAGGGTTATTTGAGTATGCTAAGAAAACAATTTTCTAAAAACAAAACAAACAATAAAAAACCAATTTTCTGATTACCAAGAATTCTTGTTAGTCCCTAGTGGAACAACTATAAGTTATAGATTTTAAGCAAGATATATACCACTCACGAAATAAAATTGATGGATAATTGATGGTCATGCATTTTGTTACTCACATTTTCAGAAACTCAATGCAAAAATACATGCATATATTAATTTTTATTTAATCACCATGTTTACAAAATTTTCATACTGGGGTTTTATAAAATCTAGACCACACTTCACCATCACAAATGTTCCCCACCCAACACCTGCCTATCTCTTAGACATTCTGCTTCTCACCCTCACTATCATTGTTATGGTAGTTGTCATTATGTTTAGTGCTCTAGCTGAACTCACTGCTCTTTTTGGCAAGTTTCATGTCATGACCTGGTCCTCCAGTCATTCAGGTCTATTGTCTCTGAAAATTATTGTCATATTTCTATTATATTTCTTATATCTTGCAAATGAGTGAGACTATTCTATGTCTAGCCATCTCTCTTGTTCATTTCACTAAGAATATAGGCTTCATGTCCATCCATGTATAGTCAAATTTTATGACTTCATTTTTCCTAATAGCTGCATAGTATTTGATTATTAAGTGTACCACAGTTTCTGAGCCACTCTTCTGTTTTGGTGCACCTGGTTTGTTTCCAGATTCTGGCTATTGTAAATAGTGCTGCAGTAAATATAGGGACACACAATGCATTTTGTATTGCTTTTGTTTTCCTGGATTATATCCCTAAAAGTGGTATTGTTGGATCGTATGGAGCTTTTTAAGGATAAAACAATGTCCATATTGTTTTACAGAAAGGTTGGACTAGACGATATTCACACCAACAGTGAATGAGAGTTCCTTTCTCCTCACATCCCCACCAGCAATGGTTGTTCTTGTTCTTTATGATGTTGCCAGTCTCTGTGGTTATATATATATATATAATTTAAATGTAGAGGGGAGAAATAGTGCACCAAGTAAGGTGTAATATGACACCCAACCATTAACCCCAAAACAAAGGCATTCCCCCATCTTTCTCTTTTCCAGAAAACCCTTCATTTGATATGATAAAGCACAACTTGATCTAACTCCACAATGTTCCACCTGGTTGTATTTTATACTGGGTTGAATAAAGAAAGAGCAATTCTGGCTTTGGATGTGGAAAGATCACAAAAAAGCTACTGACTTCATGAATCTTTCATGACTGGCTTTGTTTATTAATTCTTCACCACTATCCAGCTTCTTCAGACATGTCTGCATGGGGCGATCTCACAACTCATGGATTTTATTTTATAACTGTCACTCGAACTCGGGACCCATGAACACAAGAAGACCCCCAATGATGGTGAACGCCTTCACCCTCTGGTGAATAATTGCCATGATGACTTTGTTGAACTGGTCTGAGTGTGCAGTGCCCTTCACCAGAACATTGGAACACATGGTCCATGTTCTGAATACAGAAAAGACCCCATCAGGTGGGATAGAAGCAGGCAGTGAAGGAAGAGAGAGCTAAAGATTCTTAGAAGTGTCCCATAGGCTGAGGTCCATGACCTTTCTTCTACCATAGGTGAAGAGGACTTTGTTTGAGTACCTTGCTCCCACAACCTGAAGCAGCTTATCATGGAAACTGATGATGTAGACATCAAAGAGAAAGCTCCATTTGAGGTAGAACAACAGCAGGGAGATGAATGGGTTCCCCACCCAGATTCTGGCCTAAGAATCAAAGGCCTTTCTGTTCCAGACAACCTACAAAGCCTTCTATAAAAGGTGAAGATGAAGAATCCAAGCCCAGCTGAAGAGGCTCAACTGAGGAAAAACTGCTTTCAGAATCTCCTGCAGCTTTCTTCTAGGTTAATCTCTTGACCCTATTTGCATCCATCATTATATTGCAGTTTAAACCGTGTGTTCTACCTGTATAGATTTTAATATCTAGTATTTTGTTCTATGCCTTACTGAAAACAGAAAATTTAGTATCTATATCCAGTGGCTTAATATTAGTTTGCACAGATATGGGGAAATGCTTATAATGTTGTTAGATTTTAATTGGTTCTCAGCTATTCTAGAAATTATTTCTCAATTACTGTGATGTTTGATTATGTTTATTATGTAGCAATTTATTATCAAATTATGTCTGCAAAAATGTTCTCATGTTTTTGTCCATGTTTTTGTCTATGGAAAAGGAACTTGGATACTGTAGATTCTTATTACAGCACTTATAAGAATATTCTAGCAAACTTATTTTCAAACTATATATGCAAAAATGTTCTTGTGGTTTTTGTTTAGGAAAATTTATAGAGAGAATTTTAAATGTTCTAGACTTGTATTACAGTGCTTGGTATAAGAATGTTTAGGAATTTTCAAATTAAGTGTATCTGCAGAAAGGTTCTGTATTTATATACAGAGAAGTCTATGAAAAATTGTGATATGTATAAGACAAAGATATGTAAAAATTTTCTTGAGAATGTGTATGCATAGTCTGACCATTATCACTTTTACAGCCAACTTTTAATACACCTATACACAATAACTACCAATTTTATAAGTTCTTTTTTTTAATTTTTTTTATTTAAACACCTTGATTACATACATGATTGTGTTTGGGTTTCAGTAATAAAGGGAACACCACCCATCACCAGTGCAACATTCCCATCACCCATGTCCCAAATCTCCCTCCTCCCCACCCGACCCCCGCCTGTACTCTAAACAGGCTCTGCATTTCCCTCATACATTCTCAATATTAGGACAGTTCAAAATGTAGTTATTTCTCTAACTAAACTCATCACTCTTTGTGGTGAGCTTCCTGAGGTGAGCTGGAACTTCCAGCTCTTTTCTCTTTTGTGTTTGAAAATTATTATTGCAAGAATGTCTTTCATTTTTCTTAAAACCCATAGATGAGTGAGACCATTATGCGTTTTTCTCTCTCTCTGACTTATTTCACTCAGCATAATAGATTCTGTGTACATCCATGTATAGGAATTTTATAAGTTCTTATCTAGGGTTCCTGCCTCTGGCAGAGAACAAATAGAGCAAAATTTTATAACTTTTCTCATTTTTTGTTGTTTAGTTTTAAACATAAAGCATAGAATTGTAAGGTAACACCCAGATATTAACCCAAAACAAAGAAGTTTCCCCGGTTTCTTTTTTCCCATAAAGCCCTTCCTTTAATATGTAAAAAATCCACCTGGATATTATTCCATCCATCCACCCTGTCCCACCTCGTTGTATTTTGTACTGGGTTGAATAAAGACAGTAGTTCTGGCTCTGGGTGTGGAAAGATCACCACACAATCATTTTTACTGCACTTATGTGAACCTGAATAAAATGGGTGAGGAAGTCCTATTGAGCATAATAAAAAATCCAAAGTGACAAATCACATAAGTCAAAGATTAGGAATGAAATCCCAAGCTGACAGTTTGACCAACAGACCCTTCATCCACAGTCTGGGTAAGAACCCAAGAATAGTTTACAAGCAAGTGGGGGTGCTAATTTCAGCCAGGTGGTCACCACCATCAGCAAGAACATCAGGACGATCTACATTCTTTCCTGGTAGTTGAGTCAGCTGTATCTGCATGGGGTCCTTCTTGGGGTCCTTCTCATCTGTGAGATTGACTTCCCACCTCAAGGAACAAGGCCGTTCCTGCATCTTCTTCAATCCTGCAATTTAAGCAGCTGTTGTCAGGGAGAGAAAAATAACAGCCCTAGACTCCAGTTGCCTGGAGAAATGAGCTGTGATGGTTGTTGCCCTCCCTGCACTGAGTCTGACAGAAATGCCTACCATCTGGTGCTAATAAACCTTAATATTGTCAGGGTAAGCCACAATCTTTGCTCCTTTTTTCCCCACAACCCATCCTCTTGAAATATTAATGTCCAGTTCATTCTTTCCATCTGCTCCGACTTCTGAGATAAATAACTACAACACGATTTCCAATTGATGTCAAAGGTCATAGCTAGTTGAATTACTGTGGCCCCTCTTGTCCTTATTCCCTTGTCAGCTTTCCTGCTGACTTTTCTGTTTCACATTTCCCTGGAGATTTCACCAACATAGAAGTCATAAAAAGGTAAGTGTGGTCAAAGGTCATCTTCTGTAACTTCTTTAGGCTGGTAAAGGCTGTAGGCTTTACCTATAATGAGAGAAATCTCATGCTACATTCACTCAATGGAAGTATAGGCAATTGACTGGTTTGTGTCTGAGTTTTCAACATCTGATAAAGGTCAAATAATTTAGACAGGGGAATATTATTTAAAGTGATGAGGACAGAGAAGTAAATGGTCCTTTCTATCCTCGGGCGTACAGAGCAATAGAAGATGCTCCCTCTGGGATCATGACACTGAAGTTTAGCAACAGAAATCAAAACATCGTCGAGATATACCTTTTCTCTGAGCATTTG
Source organism: Suncus etruscus (assembly GCF_024139225.1). NCBI lineage: Eukaryota > Metazoa > Chordata > Mammalia > Eulipotyphla > Soricidae > Suncus > Suncus etruscus. Next base: position 72,190,072 of record NC_064868.1, on the reverse strand, counting down.
CTGCCAGTCTTCCTCAGGAAAAGATCTTTTTAATGCTATAAAGGTATTGCATGAAAAAAAGGTCCAGGACTCCCACTAAGTTTAGTAATAGCACATAAAATATAGCTCTGAGTCACTTCTACTACAGTCCAGTTTAGCTAAAGTTTTCCCTTGTAAAGTTCTGGCCTCCACTATTCTAGTCCTACTAGCAACAGCATGTATGTTGTGTATTTACAGCTTTTAGTTTATCATGACCAGTCTATTATAACCAGTAAGTGCACTAGAATACATTTAATTCAGTCAGTTACAAAAACTAATTTTTATCTACACCTTCACCTTGAACCTTGCCAGATAGCTGAAAAAACTTGGCTTGTTCCTCTGCATAAACCAAGGAAGACTGGATAAATCTCCATTTGGGGCACCCCGTTACAGAGAATTTCTGGGGATTGGTCAAGGCCAGAGAAGGTGGTTTATTAAGAAAGGCATAAATACTTTACCTGTCATGTCAGGATAACCAGAATAGGCTGATGTAAAGATGCGAAGGTCAGGTCAACACGATGAACCAGAGCTAGCCCTGGGTCTCTCATTCTCTATGGTATTGTCTTGGTGGAGGGAGCCCATTTCATCCCTCTTCAGGGTTGGGAGAGACTCTGATCTCCAGAACTTTTATCAATGATAAGAGCATGGCGTAGGTGGCCCTAGGCTGTGGCTAGTCAGTGCAGATCTAGACATTCCTAGATGATTACAAATATCCTAGGCCACTCTATCTCTATGGGTCCCTGAGGTTAGCAGAGTACTTTGTAACAGTACCAATTAAAACTAGACTTGCTCCTGTCATTTAACCTCAACATCTTTCAACTATGCTTTCCTGGAAGAGGGCTCTGGTGTATGTATCCTAGCTGACTTTAAAGTTTTCCTGTCTACATGAGATATAATCCACACTACAGAGAGGAAAACTTTCTGCCTGTATTTATGCAAACCAATATAGTGCAATGAGGCAAAAAAAATACTGAAGGTGCCAAGAAAAGAGAAAAAGCAAATGTTTTCCAAATTTTCAGAACACATGGAAGAACACACAGAACAATTATGTATATAAGTTTTTTGAAAGTCCATTTGTAAAACTTTGATTTCCTGTCATTTCTAAAGGTCCAATTTTCTAACAGCACTGTAACATGAGTTTGGAACATCTAAGCCCCTTTTCCATAGAATTCTCTACACAAAAACATTAGATCATTTCTAAATTAGAGGATTACTATAGCAATTCAGTTTGACCATACAGTTTCTTTCCTTAGTACACATAGTCAAACATTCTGTACATTCCTTTATATTCATTCTCTAACATCCCTTCAATCTAATTTAAAACCACTTATACTTTAACAGAATTTCCTTCCTTTTTTCAATATTCATAATAACATCCATTGTCTTTCTTGCATAAACCACACATCTACGCTTCTTTCCTTAATCTTCTCTTTAACCTTCTCTTCACTCTTTATCCTCCAACTGGTGGCCCTACTACTGCATACAGCTGGGTAGGAGGACCTTACTTATTTTTCTGTGCCTTTTCCTGTACCCTCTTCCTAAAACAGTGCTGCAGCTCTAGAAGGAAAACTTGAAACTGCCCCTTTTCAATTTGAAACAAATTGATAGACATGCTTACATCTAGCAGAACAGATTGCCCTTTAGGGTACTTATTAAAGACCTTTAAATCAGTCTATAGGTTTTGCATCTTCTGGATATTAACTATCAAGTACAATTACATCTAGATAGGATATACTAAGATTATTACGATCATTGAGATTTTCAAATTTAAAACTATCTTAAAGCCAACATTAAGTTTAACACCTAGTGACAAAATTGACATAAAATTGAGTTACCTTAACAATAACATGTTTTCCCATGGACTGGATAGATTAACAGAATAGTTCCTAGATGGCGAACCTGTGGCATGAGTTCCAACTGTGGCACGTGAAGGCCTTGAAGCTGGCACGCAGGAAGGTCCGCAATTAAGATATGTGGTGCAGTGGGAGGCAAGTGTACTGGTGTCTGCTTTGCAGCTCACCTGGCAACAGGGCTGGACTGGCCAGTAGGAGGACCAGGCATTGTGCGGCAGTTTGGGCACTCGGGCTCAAAAAGGTTAGCCATCACTGGTATAGTCAGAAAAAACTACTCACAGTAATTTGCAAAATTTTCTACCCAATTCTTCTGTTTGTTTGTTTCTGTTTTGTTTTGGGGTCACACCCGGCAGCGCTCAGGGATTACTCCTGGCTCTACACTCAGAAATCGCTCCTGGCAGGCACAGGGGACCATATGGAATGCTGGGATTCAAACCACCGTCCTTCTGCATGCAAGGCAAACACCTTACTTCCATGCTATCTCTTTGGCCTCCCACCCAATTCTTCATTCTGAATATATCATGAAAGGGGAGAAACCACTAAAAATTAAAGCTGCTCTTTGTAGAATACTAGGCTTCAGTTTTAAACTGGCCAAAATTTTTTTCTTTTCTGATAATTTGTTATTTATAGATGACTCCTTACCAAAGACTAAATAAGTGCTTAAAGCTTCAAGAAATAAAATATCTTGGATATCAATTCCTCAAAAGGGGTCTGTCACTTTAAAAGCAAGGGATCTTCTAAATTAGAAACTCCTGCATGAAATTGCCCTGGTCACATAAGAATCCTTGCTGGAATAATGTGGGGGTGGAGAGTTATTGGTGGTGTGTTTTTGGTTGGAATGATATTGCAGTTGTATTGAGGGCTGGCTGAGCTTTCTGAATGGTATTTCTGAAGACAATTGGTCCCCTTTCCTACATGTTTTGTCTTACTAAACCCTTTACAGGAAAAACTCTGTTTGGCTGGAGTCATTCATGAGTGACAATAGGAGGGAAGTGTGTTTGTTACATTTGGCACCTGGGACAGGTAAGTGATGTGGATCTGGTAATTTTGGATAGTGAACTTGTGGATATGGGGTATTTTACCTTTATGTTTCAAGGCCTTAAGTTCTTCTGGTTTTTTTTTTTTTGTTGTTGTTGTTGTTGAAATATTTATGTTCTGGTTGTTTAATGGCAGAATAATATATAATTCAAAGGAATGTTAATTTATTCTCTGATGGGGTTAATCTGCTGGAATGTTTACCTTCAAATCACGTTGAGAAGGAAAAACAGTTTTCCATGATTTGCTGAATAATGTTATTCCTTCAGCTCATCTCAAACCCACCCTCCAGTGAAAGAGACCAGACCAAACCTTAGGACAAAAGACACTTTCACAACGAAGATAACTCCTCCTAAACCGTCTAAATTAAATCTCTTGGAACATGCTACTCAGAAGAATCTAGCTGACCCAGTGCCGACATGGGGACAGCAGTTTACCCTGTTGAATCCAGAGCTAGTTCTCAGGCCAAAGCAGAACCAGAAAATGCACGGCATGCATAAACTTAAGGGGAACTCAGGAGGCACACCAGATGTATCCCTAGATTTCCCTGGTGTGGAGAGCTGAAATAATCCCCATGGGGTTCCTCAAAAGGTCCGCTGTGGACGCCTTTTTCCATGAGTGGATATTTGAGGAATTCCCGAAGAGACAAATTCATGTGTGGTATTACCTTTTCTGTCATTATTTGGCTGTCTCTCTTTTGTAAAATATCAGGCAAAAATATGGCCTCAATCAAATTCTTTTCAGAAATCCCAGCACCAAAGTTTGCTAAAAGAACCCCTTTTCTGGAAAATATTTAGCACTAAAATCAAAAGACAATATTTTTTCTGTTATGTCCTTGCAGCCTTAGTGTCTGGTAAACAAGGGCATAGCCAGAGTGCAGATCCTGGACTATAGATCTTTCTCAGAAAATAGGAACTCACCTTATTTTTCCAGTTATGTCCTTGCAGCCTTAGTGTCTGGTAAACAAGGGCATAGCCAGAGTGCAGATCCTGGACTGTAGACCTTTCTCAGAAAATAGGAACTCACCTTAGGGGATTTGGCCCCTTCCTTGACCTCTGAAACTATAGAGTTCACCTTGGTTGGGACCATGTTCCTAGATTTTCTACTTCTTAGTTTCCCTTGTTTTGCATTTGAGGTTAGTTGTTAAAAGCTGCCTGAGTGTGACCTTTTCTTTTGCAACTCAGAATTAACTTTGCTTTGTGATTGTAAATTTCCTTCTCTGCACCTGTGACTGACTTACCCCTATAAAGCCCCCTGTTTGGAAATTAAACTTGTCGCACTCCTGCCAGAAGAGGTGTTGACCCCACATACTTGTGTGTGATTTTATTATTTCATATTCGTCTGCTCATGTTACCCGCTTCCCTCTTGTGAAGTATTTCGTACCCACTAGAGATGCTGAGATGCAAGACGCCTACAGCAAGAAAACACAGTTGTCACTACTAGTAACATCCCAGAAAGACCTACATTCCCCCCAAGCATGACTCTCACACTAACACAAACTATGAACAGGTTAGTCAATGTTCATAGTCTGAGGACACTGACCAAGATAGGGAGAGGACAGAACCTATCAGATTAGGTCAACTTGAGCTGCTTTCTTATCATAGGCTAAGGCTTATTTCATTGAGAAGCTTTAAAAAATCTTTAATCCACACCTCCTTATTATATAGAGTATCAGGATGGAGTAAGAATGCATTTTGAACATCACAAGATTTCCAGACTGTGGTCACAGTATGCCTGAGCCACTCACAATATTTACAATGAGAAATGTGGTACAGAGATGAGGCAAAAGCTAATTTACACAATCTGGGAAGTTTGGTAGGAGGTTGTAAGGAAACTGAATTATTCTAAAATGTTAGAGGGAGAGGGTTATTTGTAAAAACTGAAAAGCAGTTTTGTACTGTGTTAGCTTATCTTTGAGAACTTGCATTGACTGAATGGGAAAATTGATTCAGATGAAGAATTTAAGGGTAGTTTTATGAAAATATTTCAGAGGGTTTCAGTGCCTTTTGTCCAATTTATTGGCAAACTAAAGCAGTCCAAAGACAGGTAAAAGGAAAGGAAATTTGGGAAGATCCAATTAAGCAGCTGGAATTTTGAGAATGCAAATGAGGACTTTCAATCAATCTTGAGGCCAATCAGAAGAAGAATGTGATCAAGGCTTGCAGAGACTTGCTTTCCATCTCCCACCAGCACATGTGAATGCTCTTGAGGCTTACTCCAAAAGCTGGCTGGTGGACCAGGTTATCAGCATAAAAATTATGCGGCCCCACCCAATCATACATTTTTAAGAGCACCACACTACCCTCAATGGCGAACCTATGGCACGCATAGGCCTTGAATCTGGCACGTGGGATGGTCTGCAATTTAGATAGTGCGCAGCAGGAGGCGAGTGTGCCAGTGTCTGTTTTGCAGCTCACCTGGCAACAGGGCCAGACTGGCCATTGGGAGGACTGGGCATTGTGCAGTAGTTTGGGCACTCAGGCTCAAAAAGGTTAGCCATCACTGATAGACCTTGACCTAAATGTGGCAGAGGTAATCACTAGGTAAGAGATTGTCACTCTGTAGAATTATGGAGAATGTTAGGGAGAGGACAGCCACAAACCTCTCAAGTCTGGATTAGATGTTGTAACAGCTGGATGTTTGGGGCTATTGCATGAGGAAATGTGTGATCCTCCCTAGGTCAACCCTCTGGAAATCAACCTGGGCCATACTCAGGATGCAACGAAGGGGATCACTGGACAAGAGACTGTCCCAACAACTAGCAAAGGTCAGGAATCTGGGCATAGGGCCTTGTCCAGGGCCCAGAAAATCAGAGGCCCTAAGTCATACTGAAAAGACCAGAGAGCTGTTCAGTGACATCAAGACTAAAGTTCATGCAAAAGCAAGGGGTTTATTGTTCAAACATATATGCCTGGGCACCCAGAATGGCCATATGTCTAGAGACTGAAAGCCCCAATCCCAAATCCAGCAGTTCTTTTATAACACTCCAGTACAATGGAAAATTTACAGAACACAGCATGACCATTGATTTCAGGAAGTTTAGTGATTTTACATTTCAGGGAACATTTGGAACATTTATCACAGACACAATAACAGGTTAACAGGTTGTACAGGTTCAGTGAATTTTCAGTTGCGGTCACCTTAACCTTAGGGGGGCTTTCTGGGCATATGCAGAGACGTTTTAAACTTTTTCCTTTTCAATACAAACCTATGACTCTTTAGACAATGGACCAGATTACATCAGCAGAACTTTTCAATCTCTGTAGTGACTGGCAAATTAAACATATTACAGGAAAACCTCATACTCCTGAAGTCCAAGCTATAATTGAACATGCACATAGGACTCTTAAAACCCAATTAATAAAAAACAAAAAAGGAGAATGTCTCCACTTGATTTTTATCCTCCTTTCCTCTAAATTTGTTAAATATGCCACCAGGAGAACTCTATACTGCTGATAAAAAAAAATGCTTCCGGGAATACTTGTAAGTTGAAAATAAAATTAATTCGCCTATTTGGGTGAAAATTGACAAAGAATGGGTAGCAGTAAACCTAATTATTAGAGGAAGAGGTAATGAATATATTTCTACTGTGAATAGTCCCAAAAAGAAATTTGGGGTTTCATTACATCTTGTCAGATCTTGTCAACCTTGAATACAGGAATCAAGTAGTAGTCTTATTTTCTTTTATTTTCTATTATTGTACCTTATCCTTTATTAGATAGATATTAAGAAGTAAAATTCTGACTAACCAACAATGCCCCATATCAGTAGGAAGTAGCTAGAAGATAATGAATCCTAAATTCCTAATTTTTTAGAGTTCTTATGATAAATTTAAATTTAGGGATAGGGTTAGTGTTAGGGTTCATTTATTTTTAAAAATCTTCCTGCATTTTGTTCTATATAATTGATGTTTTAATTTCTCTTTTCACATTTTATATGCCATATTAATTCAGAAAAAGTATCTAATTCTGATAAGTTTCAAACGTTATTAGTTTATCTAATAAATATTTATTTAGGGGGCCAGAGCAGTGGTGTAAGTGGTATGGTGTTTGCCTTGCACATGCTCACTTAGGACAAACAGCGGTTTGGTCCCCCAGCATCCCATATGGTCCCCCTAGCCAGGAGCGATTTCTGAGCACATAGCCAGGAGTAACACCTGAGTGTCACCGGGTGTGGCCCAAAAAGCAAAAAAAAGTAAGTTTATGTTTCTCTTCTGTTGGAATGCCAATTCACCATTAATGAAAAGGAGTTGCTGCCTGAGTACATCCCAGCTGAACTAGCTTGAATCAGTAAACCAGGATCTTGAATTTACAAAGAAGTTGTCCACTAGTCAGTAGGGAAGTTGAGAGGAAAACTAGCGATATCTGTGGCAGGAACTATGCACTGCTGAAGGTTGCTGTAGATTGTATGAGTGTAACTCAATAATGAACAACTTTATCTGTAAAAAAAAATTGTATCATGAACAACCTTGTAACCATGGTGTTAGAATAAAAAATTGGAAAAAAAAAGTGAAAGAAATCGGCTACTCCTGACTATTCTGCAAAGAAGTCTTCAATAGCTGCAGTCATTCTAAAGCTGCTGGTCTCTGGATATGACCTACCAGAAACTTAATCAGCAGTATGGATATGTACGTGGACACAATTCCACACCCTCAAAATCTTTTAATACTAAGATCGGGAGTTCTTGGAGATCAACCCCCCCAAAATGTGTCTGTCACTTTAAGAGCAAAGAGTCCTCTCAATTAGAAACTCCTGTATGAAGTTGAGAAGAAGTTGCCGTGGGCACATAAGAACCATTGCTGTAATATTGTGGAGGTGCAGATTTGTTGGAGATTTATTGTTTGAAGTGATATTGGTTGTTGTATTGAGGGTTGGCTGGACTTTCTGAATAGCTTTGCTGTAAGTTCCTGGCCTTCCTTTTTACCTTTGGTCCTATGAAACCCTTTCCAGGAAAACACTGTTTGGCAGGAGTTGTTCCTGAGTAAAAACAGGAGGAATGCATGTATATAACAAAAAGAAAGCACAAGGAAATGGAAACATCTACCCTACTCACGGATCGGGAACATTAACATCATATAAATGCCAATCATTCCCAAAGCATTGTACAGGTTTAATGCAATCCCTATAAGGATATCTATGTCATTTATCAAATAAATATACCAAGCACTCATGAAATTCATATGGCACAATAAATCTCCCTGAATAAAGAAATCTTTGCAAAAAAAAAAAAAGAAAAAGATGGGCAGTATCACTTTCCCCAACTTCAAATAGCACTATAAAGCAGTAATTATTAAAATCGTATTATAGGGCTGGAGTGATAGCACAGTGGGTAGGGCATTTGCCTTGCACGTGGTTGAGCCAGGTTTTTGTTTGTTTGTTTGTTTGTTTTGTTTTTGGCCCACCGGTGACGCTCAGGTGTTACTCCTGGGTATGTGCTCAGAAATCGCCCCTGGCTTTGGGGACCATATGGGATGCTGGGGGATCAAACCACATCAGTCCTAGGCTAGCACAGGTAAGTAGACGCCTTACAACTTGCACCACCGCTCAGGCCCCTGACCCAGGTTTGATTCTCAGTATTCCATATGGTTTCCCGAACTTGCCAGAAGTGATTTCTGAGCAAAGATCCAGGAGTAGCCCCTGAGTGCCACTGGGCATGCTCCTCAAAAATAAATATGAGTACCTGAAATAGCATGATACTACAATAAAGACAGACCCTCAGATCAGTGCAATATTTTTCAATATTCTGAGCCTGACTTGGGTATATATATAATCAGTTAAGCTTTGATAAATGGGCAAGATATATAAAGAAGAGCATGAAAGCCTCTTCAATATGTGTTGGGATAACTGGTCAACTACATTTCCAACAACTGAACTTGGTCATCTCTTAATTGCACTGCAAAAATTTCAAATCAAAATTGATTAAAGACCTTGATATTAGACCTGAAACCATGAGGTACATATATTGGAATATGTAGAAGCCACATACCCCCAAGATAACTGGGATTGGGGAAGCAATGACAACACAGGAAATAATCCACACAAAATTAGGGAGAAAAAACATATTCAGGAACATCCACTACAAGCTATCTGCAAGCAGGCAGACAAACTACTTGTGGGTCCAAAACCAGAAATATCTCTGCCACAAGGTCTTTACTAGGAAGAGTAGGACTACCCACTTGAGTGGAGAATAGGTAAAGGTGGGCTAATCCAGAGATACTTTCTGCCCAAGTGAGACAAACACATGCAAAGAAGAATTATACTGAATAAAGTAAGAACTGGTCACTCCAACAACTCCCCTTATTGATTTCATAGAAAATGCCAAGATATGAGATAAAATGAAATATTGTCCCAAAGTTCTCTGTAAAATGTGGCAACTATATTTAGATAATAAAGGAGGTAGCAGTATTTTCATAGGTCCAGCACAAGTTGGGGAAATAAAAAGAAAAAAACTCTTTAGCCTAAGAGAAAGGTGTACTTACCCAAGAAATACCTTGTCATAAGACCAAATACAGGCTTCAGGCAGTCTAATTTGTCTAGCCCCAAGGACTTTCTTCATGGTCCTAGGAAAAGTTCTCCTCATTGCTGCTGTTGCAGTCAGGCTTCTGTAATTAGAAATCTTGGATGTTGCACTGGGTCCTCTGTTAATGTCAAGATGTCATGAAGCTTGTCCTGGTGGCATGGCATGGAAATATGCTCTGAATGCAAGTCATTGCTGTTTCCTAATCAACATAAGGGTGGCATAGGAGCCCACCCTGATACAAGTCATTGCCAGGACAGTAGGAATGACTGACCTAGCTGTAGGTCGATTCCTGGTCATAAACCCGTGTGGGTTCTGAAAATGGGACCCAAGATTCAGAGTTAAATATCAAGTGTCCAATCAACTGAACCCTAAGTCAAGTCATTATGACAAAAGGTCAGGGAGGAAGGCCCCCATGCAATATAAAAATTTTGGAATTCCTATCCCTAATAGATAGGAACTTCTCTTTACACCTAAGATTTCCCCATTTTATTGTGTCTGTGCAAAAAGGAACAATGCTACAGTATACTACTGGTGATTTAGGGGGTCATAATAACAAGCTAAACATTCTTTATTACCTGGTTTTAGCAGCAACACGTATCTCCTAAATTTTCTACTAAACAGTTCCAAAGAAGGGTAAAACTACATCTCAATAAGGAAGTACACATAAAAATTCTACATATTAAAAAAATACACCTAAAGAAATATGCATGCCCCCCTTAAGTATTTTGAAATAGTCTGAGGAAGTAGAATATAGAGCACAGCTTCAGTCGGCAATATGGTCTTGTGGCAGTTTGGAAAGTGGCTTGCTGAAGTCACAGATCAGGATATTTCCTTGAGCCAAAGCTCTCTCAAAAGCTGAATCGGGTTGTGAGCAGCAGTCCATGACAATGAGAGGTGGAAGGGATGGGGAGATACTCAGAATCATAAGGGGTGAAGAACTGAGGATAAAGAGAAAGAGAAAGGATAACAAATCTGGTGTGAAAGAATGAGGGGGAAACAATAGAAAATTATTTATAAAGTGGCAAGGGGAAGAAAAGACATTATGTACAGTGTAAACAGACACAGACTGACAAAAAGATGGCTACCACACATACACACACATAGGAAGACATTGAAGATCTACCAATAGGTTACAGGTGTCAAACTGTCCCAGCTATAACTTGTCAACGTGCTTCAAAAATAAATTAATAAATAAAGCAGCAGGTAGGATGGAAAAAATTTCTAATTTCTAGAAATCAAGGAGGGGAAACTTGGCTGAAAAGCTTCAAAGTTTAGATTGAGAATTTAACATTCTAACAATCAGCTTTTCCAAATCATATTCTGCAGAATATTACAAAAGCTTTTCCCAGAATTTACTAAATAATGTTGTGATGAGTGCTGTAAGAGTCTACATAATGGAGTATCATTCTATAGGTCTAGAGCCTCCATGTTTCTTTCTTGTGGGAAATATGAGAACAAAAACATTAGGATATGATTGCAAACATGCTTAAATTAAAAATAAATTGCCAAATATTCTCATGAATGAGCACTGTAGCAAGAGTCAATAGTATATTGATGCCTTCTCCAACAGTATCTGTGGGGACAGAAACATTCGATCATATTAGCAGGCATGATCAAATTGGAAATGATTAGTTTAAGACATTGAATATTAAGACATTTTATAATGAGCACTATAATATGAGTCTGCTATTATAGAACACTATAATGTGTATTTAGAAATTATTACTTCATGTTTTCCTAGAACCCCTGTGAAAAAATTAGAAAATTATTGTAAATTTATGCGTATAGGTAAGTCACTAAAACAATCTTATAGTGAGCATTGTAATGGGAGTCGATGGTATCCAAATCCATTATGAAAATGTTTTGTGGATAAAGGCATTAGAACATTATTATAGACATCTATAAAGGGCAATTAGCTGAACACCTTCTTTAATCTAACAACAGTGTCCATTGCTGCAGGTCTCTTTGAAGTATAAAAAAGTATGTATGCTGCTGAACACTTCCCAGACAAGAAGGGAATTTTTTATAACTTTGTGATTATCAAATTTAAACCAGTGTTGTCTTGATGCATTTTTGTCCATGTCACAATAATGATTTGAAACAGAAATAAAGCTGTATTCTTCAAGGTTGTTCTTAGACTACATTATACACTGTGACAATCAGTCTTCTAAAGGAAGTCCCCATAGGCCTGTAATTTTTGCATCTGCTTGTCATCATAGGAAAAATGTTTCAGGTATAATAAAAGCACATGTAGCAGTTTCAAAATTTCTTTCCTTTTAGAAAATCCCACTGAATATTGAAGTGAGTGCAATAAGACATGTTATTGTGTGTTACTCTTTCTTCTTTAAAAATAACTTGAAGCAATCCTACAGCATGCTTTTTTTTCTGCGGATGCCAACGGTATGAATATATGTATGAAAACCTCAAATGCCAAGACTTTTTGTGACAGGTGAGGCACTGGACTGTGGATTTGAACTGGTCTTGAAAAAGTGTAACAATAATAGACTCATTGAACTGCTGTATCTACCAAACATGCACCCAAACATGCAACCAAGTCAATGAGATAATCATTATTTTCCTCTTTATGTCTTTATTCAGGTCTTCATGGAGAGCATAAATCAGAAATAGAAGTAGTTTGTATGAATCTGATTGGTTATGCCCTGAAAACTGATCATTCATCTTCCCAATTGTTATCTTAAAGTCTTTTGGTCTGTTAGACCTGTGCTGTCCTGCCTTTTTGGGTTTTCATAATTTTGCCAAATTCTTATGTGACTTTACCTTTATGTACCTATAGATTTAACCTGTAAAGATCATCCTTATAATAGTTCTGGTTAAAATACTCAGTCAAACCTGGAATGTTACACAGACATTGTAATATTGAGTTCATGTGACAAGTGTTTCCTAAGTTATGAAGTCCAGTGGAGCTGCACCAATTTCCTCATCAACAGAACCGCGGTTCTGGAACTGGTTATTTCCAATCCCAGTAGTCTCTGACTTAGTGTGAGGTTGTTGTCTTGTTTCCTGATTGAGTTTGCTGTTGATTTCCTACTCTATTCCTCTCCAGTACTCTGTGTTGGGTTTGAAGGAAGGTAGGAGAGCTTCAGTTTTAGAGGATTATTTAGCATGCACCAGTGTTTGAGTTTCATCATTTATGAGAATCCTACATTGACAAGGCATAGTGGGACCCAGAGTTTCTTGAAGGAATTGCTATGTGTGGAAACATAAACATTTTCCTTTTCTTGAATGAGAAGATTACCAGGAACCTATTCATTATGAATTTTACTCAAATAGGTGAATGATTGTTTTTTTGAAAATGAGCATTCTCGAGGGAGGCCGAGAGGGAGGGCGGCTGTGGTGGCGAGCGAGGGAGGGAGGCGGCGGCGTCGGCGGCTAGCGGGCCCGAGAAAGAAAAAAAAAAGAAAAAAAAAAAGAAAATGAGCATTCTCTTGAAAGTGTCTGCAGCTGTGTGGGGCTCTTCTTGGGGGTAAGTTCAAAAAAATTTGTATAGTCACAGTGGCGAAAAGACAAAGGGATTCTAAACCAACAGGTTGTACTAGCTGTAAGTATAATTATAGTGATTGAAAATGTTAATATATTCCTAAATGGTGGGGCTGAGCAATAATAGAGCATTGTCTTTACATGTGGCCAACCTGGGTGTTATCTGTGACATTGCATATGATCCACAGAGCATTGCCAGGAATAATTTCTTAGTGCAGAGCCAAGACTAATATTTAAAATCATTGAGTGTGACTCCCTCCAAACCCAATCAAATAAACAACAAAATATATCAATGATAAACCCTTACCAAATTAGTAAAAAATTGGAAAGCATATGGATGTCCTTATTTTTTTGAAGTTGACATCATGGATAAAATAATCCTACGGGCAGTCATTAATCTTAATGCTCTTGTGTGAAAGAGGATGTGTGTGTGCTTGAGAGAGAGAGGTGAGAGAAGAGAGAGAAAGTAGGAATACTGGTAGTAGTAGCAGCAGCATTAGTAGTAGTAGTAGTAGGAGTAGTAGTAGTAGTAGTAGTAGTAGTATAGAGGACATGGTTAATCTTGAAGCATTTATCAATATGACAATGAGGGAATGTTCTATATTTGCAAAATTTCCAATATCATATTGTTTTCAATGATGATAACTATTAATAGAAAATTATGCTTAACTTACATGGATTCAGTAGTCTGGGGAAAATAATAAGAAAATACAGATTTCTGAACAATGATCTGGTTCTTTCCTTGACTGCTATTTGAGAGATAGAAATCTGTAATACCCAGGCAAAATTTGTCAACTATGTACTGTGTGAAGAGGAAAAACAAAAGACTTCATAAGTAAAAGATATTTCAACAATGTTCTTTAGAAACCAAGACCCACGTTATTAAGAGAGAACCCAAAAAAACATTGTCAGAGTTTTTAGAAACTAGCTTTCATGGAAACTAAATTAAGACATGGAGTCAAAGAGAAAGGAGTAATATTAGATAATCACTGGCAATAGACTCATTGTGGTGTATGTCCAATTATTAGTCATTTGTTATATCCCATGTCACCTGATGATAAATAAAATGAAGATTCTGCAATACAAAATAAATGATGAAGAGAAACAAAAGATACCTTACAGACTGGGATACAAGTTTTTCTACCACTCCTTTGAAAAATGATCATATCTGGGGGCCGGGAAGGTGGTGCTAGAGGTAAGGTGTCTGCCTTGCAAGTGCTAGCATAGGACGGACCGCGGTTCGATCCCCTGGTGTCTCATATGGTCCCCCAAGCCAGGGGCGATTTCTGAGCGCATAGCCAGGAGTAACCCCTGAGCGTCAAATGGGTGTGGCCCAAAAACCAAAAAAAAAAAAAAAAAGAAAGAAAAATGATCATATCCAAGTTATAAAGAACATAGTTAAAACTTAACAACAGCCAAAATAACCCCATAAAATATGATATTTACATAGGTGCTCTAACTCATATGTGGGATGTAATGAAACATAGTAAGGGATCATAAATGGCCAAAGGCAACAGGCACTGGTCTATAGAACTGTGCCTACCAACATAGACTGTGAAGATAAGTCAGAGGAGGCCCTGGGACAATGTTGGAGAGAAATAGATATTCTAATGGAGGGTGTCATGCTGACACACTCTATGCATGATGCCATATCTATAACAATATTTAAGGTAATTGTGCCTCAAATAATTTTCTTTAAATAAAAATATAATTCCAGTGATAGTGATGGGAGGAATATGAGAAAAAGAAATAAACATATGGAGAAGATAATAATGTAGAGGTTCTTGGAAATATATGAGCAAACAGTGAATATTAAGAGAATGATGACATAAAGGAAAGAACTAAGTTAAAATAAAGGAATAATTCTGAAGAAACCAAATAAGAGCGTGGAAGGTCATTTCAAACTTGAAAAGAAATTTGAGTGTCAGAATGGTTCATTTAGATTTAATTTCGCATATTCTATTAGGAGCCACCAGCATTTGACGGGTTATAGTTGTACCTAATGGATGTTCATGTCCTTTTAGTAAAACAAACTAGTATTTATATTCTTTTTCAAAATATCTCAATACACAGAGTGATTAATAAAATCTTTTATTTTTATCTAAATTGTCTATTGAGTAGATTTATTATTTTCTTAGGAATTCCAAACTACTCATGCATTTGTTTCAACCTAGAACAAGTGGCCAATTTGTTAGACACACAAATGTGTTGCTATATCTATGTATATATACATATATATGAGTGATGTCCAGTGAAAATATTATGGTTTGTCTAAAATTATTCTTGGTTAGGATCATATTTTTTCAAATCTTGTATCTTGACATTACTGAAATTAGCATAATTGTCCTAAAACACTGAATGTGCTAGAAATTATGTCTACCTATACATGGATCCAATTTGATTTTCTGTAGAGTAACTATATAATTGAAAAGAGAAAACAGTAGCAAAAAACCCCACAAAAGTTAGAAATTAAAAAGAAAGGAAGACAGAGAGCTGAGTCACATTTTCATTAATCCGTGAAGAATGAAATCACACAATATACTTCCATTGCTGGAAATAATGGATATATTAAAACTTCATGAATCGGCAATATTATGTAAAGTACATTATAAAGATATGACCTTCTGGAGCATGGTGCAAATAAAGAAATAAACTTTATGGAATAATCTTGAAATATTATTTTGTCTTTTCCTCTATTCTTCAGCCAAAACCTTAGTTCAATCATATCAGACAAGGAGGAATCTACTATGATTAAAATCAAATGTGAACCAACCCAGAGGTAATTTCTTTTTTTTATAATTATCTTTATTTAAACACCGTGATTACAAATATGGTTATAGTTGTATGATTACAGTCATGAAAAGAACACCCCCCTTCACCAGTGCAACATTCCCACCACCAATTTCCCAGATCTCCCTCCTCCCCACCCCCCACACCTGTACTTGAGACAGGCTTTCTACTTCTCTCATTCATTCACATTGTTATGATAGTTTTCAGTGTAGTCATCTCTTCAACTGCACTCATCACTCTATGTGATGAGCTTCATGTCATGAGCTGCACCTACCATCCCTCATTTCTCTTGTCTCTGAGATACTGTTAAAAATGTCTTTCATTTTTCTTAAAGCCCATAGATGAGTGAAACCATTCTGCATCTTTCTTTCTCCCTCTGACTTACTTCATTCAGCATAATAGATTCCATGTACATCCATGTATAGGAAAATTTCATGACTTCATCTCTCCTGACAGCTGCATAGTATTCCATTGTGTATATGTACCACAGTTTCTTTAGCCACTCATCTGTTGTAGGGCATCTTGGTTGTTTCCAGAGTCTGGCTATTGTAAATAGCGCTGCAATGAATATAGGAGTAAGGAAGGGATTTTTTTACTGTACTTTTGTGTTCCTCAGGTATATTCCTAGGAGTGGTATAGCTGGATCATATGGAAGCTCAATTTCCAGTTTGTGAAGGAATCTCCATATCGCTTTCCATAAAGGTTGTACCAGACGGCATTCCCACCAGCAGTGAAAAAGAGTTCCTTTCTCTCCACATTCCCGCCAGCACTGCTTGTTTTCCTTTTTTGTGATGTGTGCCAATCTCAGTGGCATGAGGTGGTACCTCATAGTAGTTTTGATTTGCATCTCCCTGACGATTAGTGATGTTGAGCAGAGGTAATTTCTTAACCTCTATATCATGAATTTTTAGGTTTAATATATTTAAATATCAGTAGGAAATTAATATATTTTTCTTTTTTTGGTTTTTGGGTCACACCCGGCAGCGCTCAAGGGTTACTCCAGGCTCTATGCTCAGAAATCGCTCCTGGCAGGCTCGGGGGACCATATGTGATGCCGGGATTCGAACCACCGACCTTCTGCATGCAAGGCAAATGCTTTACCTCCATGTTATCTCTCCGCCCCGTAGAAATTTCTTAAACTTTCTTTGCTACAGTGTCATTCCTTATTGCTCCTCCCTCACTATTGACGGGGAGCATCTGGTCCTAATAATTGCCCTTGAGGTCCAAGAAATCATTAAGTCACCTCCTCTTAGCCAAATTTTCTACATCTTTCACAATCTCAATTCCCTTTGGTCTTTCTTCTGTAGCATACTTTCCTGCTGTTTATTATCCCCATTCTTGGAGTACATTATAATAAAAAAAAAGTAACCATGCTGTTTTCCATGTCAAATAATTGTATAATTAATAGCTCTAGCTTTTCAAAAAGAGTACATATTTTCCTAGGCTTCAAAGGTCAAGAACATTTTGAAAATTAGTCTCTTTGCCTACACTCAATGAAAAATGCCTGTGGACAATTTTACTTAACTTAAAAGTAGTATTTCTCCAAGGTGTTGACTGTACAAAATAATTATTTTTGCTATAGACAGAAATCACTTTTCTCTCCCCTCTGCTTCCACTAGTAAGTTGTGTAGTTACATAAAATAAAAATTATAGTGTCACTGACTTAAAAGTTTTATCAACTTAATAAAGCCTTAGGCAAGCATTATGGTCCTGAACACTGACCTCACCTCGCCTGGATCTCTTCAGTTATACAAATAGTACTAATGATAAGGGTAAATTCTATACCTTAAAAAGATAATGTAACATTTTATCAATGGATAAGGGAAAAATACTGTCAGAAGAATGAGCAAGCCACAATCAATTTTAGAAATATTTGACCAAAAACTTGAGTGTCTTGACTCTGAACTTGGCCTCACATCTGTACCTCAGACAAAAGAGCTAATATGTATTGTTTCCAAAGCAATTTAATTAACTAACATAATTATTCATCAAGTCAATTATAAAGTTCTGGTCATTTATAGCTTCACTCAAAGCTGGGCCCCTGATAATATTAAAACGTAAGTCTCAGGCCAAAGCAATTTCACAGCTGTAGGGCACACAGCCAAACCAAGACAGACCCCGGTTTGATTCTAGGCATTCAATAAGGTCACCTGAGCACAGAGCCAGGAGTAACACCTGAGTGCCACTGGATGTCCCACAAAAAACCCAAATAATCAAAAACAAACAAAAAATAATATGTCTCATATTAAACAGGTTAAGATTGTGGTTCAGTTCTCATGTAAGCTTTTTTTGTGTGTGGTTTTTGGGTCTCACCCAGCAGTGCTCAGAGGTTACTTCTGGCTCCATGCTCAGAAATTGCTCCTGGCAAGCACGAGGACCATGTGGGATGCCAGGCTTCGAACCGATGACCTTCTGCATGAAAGGCAAATGCCTTACCTCCATGCTATCTCTCAGGCCCCTCTCATGTAAGCTTTTAACTTCATTACATTACATAGGCACTGGGAACATTATGTGTTGTTCATATAGAACAGGTGAAATATGCTATTGTTCATGAAAAACTTGGCAACAATTTTCATTCAGGATAGCATGTATATCTTAAGAATGGTACAGAATTATTTCTATAAAGAGATTTGGTGAAATGTCACCTTTTAAAATACATAGCAATCGAAACTTCCCAAGAACAAAAGTCCAGGACCAGATGGTTTTATAGGTGAATTCTATCAAACATTCTGAGAAGATTTACTACAATTCATCCTCAGGCTCTTTTAAAGCATTGAAAAGACAAGAATCCTTCCTAACTCCTTTTACAAGGCTAATATAATACTCATTCCTAAAGAGGGCAAAGACACCACCAAGAAAGAAAACTACATAACAATACAGAACATAAATACAAAAATCCTCAATAAAATCTTAGCAAACCGAATCTAACAATACATAAAAAAGATTATATGCTTGATCAAGTGGGTTTCATACCAGTGATCCAAGAGCTTTAGCATCAAACCTAAATCAATGGGACTACATCAAACTAAAAAAGTTTCTGCATGCGAAATAAACCCTGGTTAAAACTAGAAGACAGCTAGTGGCATAAAATTAGGGGGCCCTAATTCTTGGTTTCCAAGAACCACTGTGGACAAAGAAGCTGAAGGGTTATTTTATACCTAAAAAATTAGTTGTACTCAATCATAGTAGATACCATATACAGTTCTCATAATGGTAATGTATTGATAAAATACTCCAATTTACCCATTTCCTTTTGTTTATGTCTTCTATTAGGACCTAAAGCATATGATCATTTCAGACCCACTGAAACAGTCAACAGTGCACCACAGAATTATGGTACAGATTCCACTCATTGAATACTTATTTTTGCAAATTACCATTTCCTTTTTTCTCTCTCTTTTTTCCTACCTCTTCTTTACTTCTCTCCATTCTCTTCTTCCTCCTCCTCCTCCTCCTCCTCCACTACCTCCTCCTCCTCCGTCTTCATCATGATCAATTCAATCTATGTTAAACCCACACTGTCAGTTTCTTTTTAGGAAAGGAACCTCGAAACACAAGATCTAGCGGCAATACTACATTAGGTAGCCACTTTTTTAGTCCTCACTACTAAGTACTCTAGATGTGAAACATATGCTTATCCTAAAATGGTCCAACCACTATCTAATCCTAAAACCTTCATTTAGCAAAGTCCACCCCCGTCATTTATGAAGTGACTAGAAATTGAAAAACCTTCCAACTCTGATGCCCAGGCCCAATTTATTAACTTATTTTTACCATATTTACTTATTTTTCTTTTCTCTTTTCTCTTCTCTTTTGTTTTCCCTTTCATTCTCTCCTGATCTATAACTTAGCTATTTTTTTTCAATTATGAGAGTCAGGCCTCCAACAACAACATAAGTATAGTTCTCTAATGACTGTCTATATGTGGGCATGAGTTTGTAAACAATGGACTCCTCTCTAATTACCAAAACTAAATTGTAAACAATCCATGCTATAGTGTATATAGTCCTTATATATTATTCCTCCTCCCCCATTCAGAAATCCTTCTATCCTTTCATCCCCTGATCCTGATCTGATATCCCTCTTTATTTAACCCTTTTTACCCTCAGTTCTTAACTCATTAGGTACTGAGACCTTCTGCCTCATTAAGCCACCACCCAGATCCCAAAGCAAAAGGACACTCTCTCAATCCCACATCTGGGGCACGAGATGAAGAAACTACAACCAACAATCCTGCTAACTACATGGCCCTTTTTCTCACCCCCTCAAAATGTGGACGTGCATGCTACCAGATTCTGCTCCTGATGGTCACCCAGCTCAAGGACACTACCTGAACACTTAGTGCTGCAAATCATTTGTCAAATTCAACAAGACCAAGGTGTGTGATAAAATGTCCCCTGGATTTCACCCCCCACAAGAATGTCTCAAAAGATTTAATGGGGAAGACTATATTTCCTTCATATGTTGTTTTTTTTTTTTTTTTTGGTTTTTGGATCAGACCCGGCAGTGCTCAGGGGTTACTCCTGGCTATCTCCTCAGAAATAGCTCCTGGCAGGCACGGGGGACCATATGGGACACCGGGATTCAAACCAACTACCTTTGGTCCTGGATCTGCTGCTTGCAAGGCAAACGCTGCTGTGCTATCTCTCCAGGCCCCTCCTTCATATGTTTAATACCTCTATGATAATACCTCTTAGTACGTTTATTCCCAAATATAAGATAGTCTCTTTCATCATTTTTCTTTAATTACTTAATTACAAAGTATTTTATTTATATTTATTTTATTATATTATATTTTATATTATATTATGTTTTATATTATATTACATGTTATGTGATATGATGTGATGTGATGTGATTTTATGTTATGTTATATTATGATGTTATGTTATGATGTTATGTTACGATGTTATGTTATGTTATGTTATGTTTTATGTTATGTTATGTTATGTTATGTTATGTTATGTTATGTTATGTTATGTTATGTTATGTTATGTTATGTTATGTTATGTTATGTTATGTTATGTTATGTTATATTATGTTATGTATATATTTCTTTGACTTCACCTATTTTGGTTTTGCTTGGTATGAAAACCTAGAAGAAAATATCTTGCCTGGGATAAAAGCTCAGGTCAAAAACAGCGCACAAAGATCGTGTAGCCTGTCAGTCTTACCCACAAATGCAGCAGCAATATAATATGGCACCATTCCCTTTTGCAAATGCATACTAAAATGGGGGAATGTTTATGCATAGAAACAAGCTCGTATCTACTAGGGATAAGAAACCATACATTTTATAATACAGGGGCGCCTGCCACCCTGAACATGTGTCATGTGGACCCAACTTAGTCTCCGTGTGACCAGAGAGTGATCATCCAATGCCAAACCCTAGATCCCAGACAGATCCAATGCAATTTTCTGCAACAGCACCAGGAACCAAACTTCCCCTGGGAAATTCCTAATACTGCTCTGCTCCAACTTGTGCCAGTTTTGATATGACATCCTATCAATAAGGAAATGGCAACAACTCGATCTAAGAGCAGGTTATCCTATCTCATCACCTAACAGTAAGATGAAATCAGAAGACACATCATCCTTTGATCTGTGCAAAAACCAAGATCTCTAACTGCAGAAGACTGACTTTGACAACCATGACTGGGCAGGACTTATCCTGGAACCAAAAAGAAAAGCTCAGGCTTCAGCCTAGGATTTGTACAAGAACCAAGATCTCTAATTCCAGAGATCTGAATTTGACAACTGCAAATGAACAGAACTTCTGGAACCATAATGAAAGACTCTATCATAGAATTTGTCCTAGGATCTGTGCAAAAAACTGGAACACTAATTACAGAGGACTAATTTCAACAACATTGATGGAACAGAACTTCTAGAACTGTAAAAAAAAACTTATAGAACTCTATCCTAGACTTCATCCTATGACCTGTGCAAATACCAAGATCTCTAGCTACAGAGGTCTGATATTATCATCCACAACTGAGCAGAAATTTTCTTGGCACCATAAAAAGACCTTGGGGGTATGAAAATGAGCATGTACAGAGCCAATAGTTTTTCCCATAACAGTTTGCTTCAAGGGTGCAGAAACCCTGTATCTCTTAGGCCAAGGGAATCCCCTTTCTAGTTTCCCCATACTTACTGTGCCTATGCAAAAAAAAGAAGTATGAAACCTTGCCATACCAGCCCTCCTCCTTCTTTTTTGTTCTCATGGTTATTATTTAATTTTATTTTTTAAATAAAATTTATTATTTAAATTAAATTAATTAAATTTATTTTTTGCTGTTGTGCTTTTTGGGGAGTTGCTGGTTTTGGTTCTTTGTTTGGTTCTTTGTTTTACTTTGTTCTTTCTTCTATTAAATTGATATTTATAACAACTGGACATACTCCTCCCATATTTTTTTTCTTTTTTTCCCCAACAGAACCACATAATTTGAATAATCTTGTTCTGCCTCATAAATTAAGGGGGGAAAATGGATGGTACCAGGACCAAACACTCATATGAACATTGACTGGAAATAAAAATGCTCAGGCTTAAACACCAAACGCAAAGTTAATGACAACAGAATCGATACCTAATCTACAACAAGCTACACACAGAGAGGACCAGTTACAGTAGCAGTCTGGGGGCAAAGAAAAGAGGTATGGAAAAAAAGAAAAGAGGTATGGGATGCATGCTGGGAACAGAGGTGGAGGGAGGATAACACTGGTAGTGGGAATGGCCCTGATTCATTGTCACTCTGTACTTTAAAATCATAATTAACTTTGGTCACAAAGTTATTTAAAAATTAATAAATAAAGGTTGGGAAGTGTTAAAAAATAAAATAAATTGCAATCACTTTCCCAAAGGCCTATAAGTTTGTTGAGTAAGAAATGTGAGGTCTAATTGCACTAATCAGAAACCAACCAACCTACAAACAAACAAACAAAAAACAAATTAAAACATAAGGAACATATTACTACCCAATAAAGTAGTAGCTGGGATCCACTACCCTATATGAGTTCCTTTGCTTTTCCTCACGAGGTGTGTCTTCCAATACCACTGTAGAGTAGTTGCTTTCAAATAGGATTTTTGCTTTACAGGGGATATTTTACAATGTTCAGAGCAAATTTTGGTTGTCATAACTGGAGACAATATTGAGTGGTTCAGTGAATTAAGGTCAAGGATGCTACTAGGTATCCCACAGAGTATATAATGACCCCCTGCTACTGACAACAAAAGACTATCTAGTCCGGGCCCAGAGAGATAGCACAGCGGCGTTTGCCTTGCAAGCAGCCGATCCAGGACCAAAAGTGGTTGGTTCGAATCCCGGTGTCCCATATATTCCCCCGTGCTTGCCAGGAGCTATTTCTGAGCAAACAGCCAGGAGTAACCCCTGAGCACCACCGGGTGTGGCCCAAAAACCAAAAAAAAAGACTATCTAGTCCGTTCTTTCAAATGTAAGAAATATTGATTGAACCTAGAATGTTCCCTTACTGAAAATATCACCTAAATGAGAACAGTT
This sequence comes from Suncus etruscus, assembly GCF_024139225.1. Classification (NCBI taxonomy): domain Eukaryota; kingdom Metazoa; phylum Chordata; class Mammalia; order Eulipotyphla; family Soricidae; genus Suncus; species Suncus etruscus. The sequence continues at coordinate 72,166,842 of NC_064868.1, read as the reverse complement.
ACTACTGATGTGGTTTGGAATCAATGTATATATTGTTTCTCTAGTAATTAGCATATATGCATATATTCATATATGTATATATATTTCTGTGTGTGGTGTTACCAGCTCTCTTGCTCTCCTTACATTCTGAAGTAAGGGAAGACGTGAGACGATTCAAGATATCTTTACTCATCTAATTGGGAAAACAGTGACAACTTCTACCTCTAAGTGTTATATACTATATGATTCATGCTCTCCAATCTGTGTTATGTACTCTGTGATTCATGCTCTCCATCTGTAATTTTGTGGGAATTTCAGAAATAGCATATTTCATTTATCTAACATTATGTAAAATATATTTTCATAACGCTCACAGAACCAAGCTTCTTTTTTTCAATACTTGAACAATTTTTTTTATCATTTTTCAAACTTATTTATTGAGTCAAGTGAAATATAGAGATAAAAAGTTGATACGACCGTTAAACTTCGAACCCTGGATCCCAACCTTAGAACTGGCACAGAACCTGCACCAGCACCAATAATCGAACTCCCCCCAGGGGAGTCCCTAATACCAGTATGGCATCAACTTGCACCTAAGTAAGTTCATACAACGTCCTGATGAAAGGAAACAGCAACTTGATCTAAGGGCAGATTTCCCTACCTCAACACCTAATGGTGAGATGAAATCCGATGATACTCCATCCTAGAATCTGTGCAAAAACCAAGATATCTAATTACAGAGTACTGACTTTGACAGCCACAACTGAGCAGAACGTTTCCTGGCACCATTAAGAAAGACCGTGGGGTTTGACAACGAACATGTTTGGAGCCTGTAGTCGATCTAATGACAGTATGCTTCAAGGGTAGAGATACCCTGTATCTCTTAGGCCAAGGGAATTTTCTTTCTAATTTCCCCAATATTTACTGTGCTCATGCAAAGAAAAAAAAACTTGACCCATCAGCCCCCTTTTGTTCTTTTTGTTTCTTTTTATTTTTTTTCTTCTTTTAATTTTATTTATATTTTTAGCTTCTAAACGGTGGTTCCCACTCACTTTTTTTTTAAATACAACCATAGAACCTGAAACATCTTGTTCTGCCTCATATTTCTATGACTTCCTACACATTGAGAAAAAAAAAAGTTAATGTTACTCAGGAGCCAAGCAGTCTCAGGAGCATTGAATGAAAATAAAAAATGGTCAAAACTAAATACCCAAACCAAAGTCAACAACAGTAGAATCAAAAGACCCAAACTACAAGCTATTCACAAAAAGACCTGTTACAATAGCAGTTCAGGGGGCTAAGGGTGGAGGTATGAGATGCATGCTGGGAATCATGGAGGAGGGAGGGCAACACTGGGGGTGGGAATTTACCTAATTCACTGTCACTATATATCTTAACTATATCTGTGAAAGACTTGTAATTCACATTGGTCTCAATAATTTTTTTAAAGTTGGTGATGGTAGAGTTTTATTCATTGAATATTCCAAAATTTATCTCTTCAGTTTTCATTTCTCACAAATAATATCCCCCATTTCCATTTCCCACTCTGTCTGCTTCTATAGCAGAATCTTTTACACTATCTCTTTCTCTTTTTTCCATCTAGGCATTATAGTTTGGAATACTGTTACTGGAAGTGTATCATACATATTACTTTTCCTCCTTCTAGCACTGATTTCTTATCCAGAGCCATAATTTCCAACTATCATTGTCATAGTGATACCTTATCTGTCCTAAATTAGTACAATCTTCTATTTGGGGGGGGGTTGGGTCACACCCGACAGCGCTCAGGGGTTACTCCTGGCTTTATGCTCAGAAATCTTCCCTGGCAGGCACGGGGGACCATATGGGATGCCGGGATTCGAACCACCTTTCTTCTGCATGAAGGGCAAATGCCTTACCTCCATGCTATCTCTCCAGCCCCAATCTTCTACATTTAACACCAGATCAATTTCCTATAAAAATCTAGCTTAGCTTCAACTTCTTCTGACTACACTTGTATATACTCACTTTAGTGTTTGATAAAGATATCTATATAAATATTTAAATTATTCACTTCTAAGTTCAAAGTGACTATAATTTAGTACTAGGAGAAATATATGTTATTGTAGTTAATTAAATATTCTGATAGACTAGAAGTAACTATAGATACCAGATCATAGTAATTTTATCAAGATTTATGAAGAAAATACATTAAATATTAAAATTAGAGTATATATATTATGTACTTTTACCTTTGTAAGTGGTTAATTGGGATTCTTTATTACATTAGTTACTTTATTAGAATCCTCTCTTGTGATTCATTTGACTGGTTAATCTTAGATAGAGGAATCAGTTCAATCAAGTAATTCTGACAAATAGAGTTGTGTCTTCCTTAAATACTATTGACTGACAAAAACAATGGAATAGAGACTCATCCCTTGCATAAATCCATTACCCAAATCTTGTAAAATATAATCTAGAAACATAGAAATCAAATGCAAAAATATTTTGACATCCTCTCCTTCATATTGAATAACTATATAAGTATACTTTGCTACTGTCATATACAATAATTCAGAAAATAGTAATTTACTATATAATATTCTTTAACATTTTTAATGCTAGTTTTAAAAAATATACCGGTTTTCCTAATCTACGCAAGTCAATAGGTATTTCATACACTGCTGGTTTTCAAACTGGGACTCACACACTACACTGGAACATGAAGATTTATTACACTAGATCCTTGAACTATTATGCTTTCTCTGACCCATTTTATGGCATCACAAAAATTATCTGTATTTAGGAAAGTACTCATAATTGGTGACCATATTGCCTGTCAGAGCAAGGATCAGAGTTTTATTTTGTAGCATTGGGAGAGAGAATGAAGTACAATATATCTATGCTGACAATGATAAACACCTAAAAAATTCTCACCTCAGAACCAAATTTGTTAATATGATGTAGAGATGCATCCTTAACAAGTATCAAAATCCGGGGCTGGAGAGATAGCATGGAGGTAAGGCGTTTGCCTTTCATGCAAGAGGTCATCGGTTTGAATCCCACCATCCCATATGGTCCCCCGTGCCTGCCAGGAGCAATTTCTGAGCATGGAGCCAGGAGTAACCCCTGAGCACTGCCGGGTGTGACCCAAAAACCACACACACAAAAAAAAAAACAAGTATCAAAATCCCTATCACCTCTGTGTCCTTCTTGGAAAGCAATTCAATGTTCAACAAATTATCTGCATTATCACAGATCTGGTGATTTAATAGAAGAGCTAAACATAAATATATATGAAATTTTCCTATTGAAACTTGAAATTTATTTTCAATGTTCCATTTTACTTTTGTTTGTTTATTCTTCCTTATCAACATGAGACAAAATAAACAAAGAAAACCTGTTATGTTCTTAGCATGATAGGACACAACAGAATTTCTAAGAATTCGGGTTCCTGGATATGTGCTTTTTCTATTTATTGTCATTTCTACTATTAGACAAGAAAAACTATAATTTCAAACACCAGGAAAAAAAACAATTCTTCTCTGAAGATTATATTTTTCTTATGAATAAATCTATTAAGTGTTTATTATGGTCTAAGGAAATTTTAGTTATTTTAATCTTTCCTCCCAAACACTGCAAGTTATTATAAACCCTCATTTATAAATGTGGCATTAGAGGACATAAGTAAAAGTCTATTTTCTTTTTCCTCACTGTCTCTTTAGTTCCTATAATACATATTAGTTATCAGATGTGATCAAGCCAGTTGTCAGATCAGCTGACAGTGTTGAGGACTATGTTGATTCAAGTATTTGAAGAGCAAATTCCATGACTGCATACGACATAAGAGCTATATTTGAGGGTAGCTGTGAAGGAAAATGGGAGAAAAACAAGAGAACTATGGAGAGAAAAGAAACAGGAGTGACAATTGATAATAATCTATCTACTGTATACAGAAAAGAAAAAAAGGGAATTACTTGAGTTTTAAAATGAATAAGAGCTCTCGTCATTTTTGCAAATCTAATCGGGAGTTTTAAAGTTGAAGGCACCCATCATGAGATTCCTGCATCTCTTGGGAATGAGCCTTAGTGTCCTTGCCATGCTCAGCTATGCGCTGGGAATATGAGAAGTATGCCTCCTAACACAGAAATAGATTCAGAGCATAGCAGCTGTCATTAAATTATATGTCCAAAAGTAGGAGAACTCAAAGGCAGAATTCTATTGCTGTTCTGGAAATATGGCCTGGGGTAAATACAGGCTTCTATTTTTTTTAAAAGATTTCTCCTGAACTTTTTATTTTTTTAATATATAAAATATTTATTTAAGCACTCTGATTAAAAGCATGATTATAGTTTAGTTTCAGTCATAAACAGAGCACCCCCCTCCACCAGTCCAACATTACGACCACCAATGCCCCCCTCCCTCCTTCTGAACCCTTGCTTGTATTTGAGACAGGTATTCTATTTCTCTCACTAAATAAGACTGTCATGATAGTTGTTAGTGTAGTTATTTCCCTAACTGCACCACTACTCTTTGTGGTGAGCTTTATATTATGAGTCAGTCCTTCTGGCCCTCATCTCTACTTTTTCTAGGGATTATTACAATAATGTCCTTAATGTATCTTAAAACCAATAGATAAGTGAGACTATCCTGTATCTATATATCTCTCTCCCTCTGACTTGTTTCACTAAGCACAACAGATTCCATATACATCCGTGTGTAGAAAAATTTCATGATTTCATCTCTCTTGACAGCTACATAATACTCCGTTGTGTTTATGTTCCACAGTTTCTATAGCCATTCATCTGTTGAAGAGCATCTTGGTTGTTTCCAAAATCTGACTATTGTAAATAGCGCTGCAATGAATATAGGTGTGAGGAAGGGATTTTTGAATTGTATTTTTGTTTTCCTAGGATATATCCTTAGGAGTGATATAGCTGGATTGTTTGGGAGCTCAATTTCCAGTTTTTTTGAGGAATCTCCATATTGTTTTCCATAAAGGCTGGACTAGACGGCATTCCCAGGAAAAGTGAAAGTTCCTTTCTCTTCACATCCTCACCAGCACTGATTTGTCTTGGTCTTTGTGATGTGTGTCAGTCAGTCTCTGTGGTGTGAGATGTATTTTGATTTGCATCTCCATGATGATTAGTGATGTAGAGAATTTTTTTCATGTGTCTTTTGGCCATTCGTATTTTTTCTATGAGGAAGTGTCTGTTAATTTCTCCTCCCCTATTTTTGATGGGATTAGATGTTTTTTCTTGTTAGGACTGATAGTACCTTGTATATTTTTGATATTAAGCTCTTATCTGGTGGGTATTGGATGAACAGTTTCTCCCATTCTGTGGATGGTTCTTGTATCCTAGGCACTGTTTTCTTTGAGGTATAGAAGCTTCTCAGCTTCCCACCTGTTTCTCTCTGCTTCCACTTGTTTGGAGAGTGCTGTTTCTTACTTGAAGATGCCTTTAGTCTCAATATCCTGGAGTGTTTTACCTACCTGTTGTTCTTTATACCTTATGGTTTCAGGTCTGATATCAAGGTCTTTAATCCATTTGCATTTGACCTTGTTGCATGGTGTCAGCTGGAGATCTGAGTTCGTTTTTTGCAAGTGGCTGCCAGTTATGCCAACACCACTTGTTGAAGAGGCTTTCCTTGCTCCATTCTTGGATTTCTTGCCCCTTTATCAAATTAATTGATTGTATATCTGGGGAGCGTTCTTTGATACTCTAGTCTATTAACTGATCTGAAAGACTGTCTTTATTCCAATATCATGATGTTTTAATTGATATTGCTTTGTAAAACAATTTAAAGTTGGGAAAAGTGATGCCTCCCATATTCCATTTCCCAGTGGTTTCTCTAGATATTCTTGGGTGTTTATTATTACAGATTAATTTCAGGAATGTTTGATACAATTCTTTGAAGAATGTTATGGGTATCCTTAGAGGTATTGCATTAAATCTGAACTTGTACAAGATTTTAGAGTAAAGGCTTTTAGTTTATCAACATTGGAAATAATATTTGCCATTGGTTTGTATTATATGGCCTTGACTATATTGAGAAAAGTTCCTTCCATTCCCATCTTGTTGAAAGTTTGTATCATGAATGTGTGTTACATCTTATCAAATGCTTTCTCCACATCTATTGATATGATCATATGGTTTTTATTTTTCCTTTTGTTGATAAGGAGTATGATGTTGATTGATTTATGTAGGTTAAATCATCCTTGAATTCCTAGAATGAAACCTACTTGGCCATGGTGAATAACCTCCTTGATGAGGTGTTTCATCCTATTTGCCAGGATTTTGTTGAGGAATATCTGTGTTTATCAGGGATAGTGGTCTGTAGTTTTTGTTTATGGCAGTATCTCTGTTAGAATTTTTCATCAAGATTATTTTAGCCTCATAAAACTATTTGGAAATGTTTCTCTTTCTTCAATTTTCTGAAAGAGCCTGAAAAGGATTGGTAGTAGTTCCTCCTGAAAGATTTGAAAGAATTCGTAGTGAATCCATCCAGGCCTGGGCTTTTGTTTTTGGGAATACTTTTGATTACCACTTTAATTTGCTCAATAGTTATGGGTCAGTTTGGATAATCTATATCATCCTGATTAAACTGTGTAAGGTTACAAGATTCCAAGAAGTTATCTATTTTCCAGGTTCTCATGTTTTTTAGCATAGAGTTTATCCAAGTAATATTTGATTACCCTTTGAAACTCTGCAGTATCTATAGTGATCTCCCACTTCTCATTTATAATGCAATTTATAAAGTTTCACTCTCTCCCTTTTTTGTGAGTTTTGCTAGCAAATAAAAAGGGAAATTATCATCCATAAGATTTATAGCAGACATCACAAAAACCCCTCAAGGCCAGATGGCAGTGGTGGAAAATAATGACAAATCTCAATGAAATAAATATTTCACATAGAATACTGCAACCCTCCAGACACACTTTCAGGTTTGAAAGAAGTATACATAGATTCACAGATAAACAACAGATCAGAAACTTTATAGACACAAAACCAGCCTTAGTTGAAAAACTGAAATGTCTACTTTAAGACAAGACAGACCAACAGACACACCAAACTTTTACACAAATATGACACTAAAACCCATGTCAGTTATCTCTCTCAATGTCAGTGGACTAAATGCACCAGTTAAGAGACACAGGGTAGCAAAATGGATCAAAAAGCTGAATCCAACATTCTACTGATCCAAGAAACACAACTGAAAACTCAAAATAAACATAGACTCAAATCAAAGGTTGGAGGACAATCAAGCAAACAACTCCCTTAAAAAGCTGAAGTGCGGGGCCGGGCGGTGGCACTGGAGGTAAGGTACCTGCCTTGCCTGTGCTAGCCTAGGACGGACTGCGGTTCGATCCCCCGGCGTCCCATATGGTCCCCCAAGAAGCCAGGAGCAACTTCTGAGCGCATAGCCAGGAGTAACCCCTGAGCGTCACAGGGTGTGGCCCAAAAACCAAAAAAAAAAAAAAAAAGCTGAAGTGCCTAAAATACTACTGTGAATGATTTGTAATCCACTTTGGTCAAAATAAAAATTATTAAAATAGAAAAGCTGAAGTAGCTATATTAATATCAGATGACACAAAATTAAATTTAAATTAAATTTAAAGATGAACATATCGTATTAATCAAGGGATATGTACAACAGGAAGAAATCTCACTCCTAAACATATATGCACCCAATGAGGGGCCAACAAAATATTTAATACAATTGTTGACAAATCTGAAAGACAACATAAATAGCAACACAATAATAGTTGGAGTCCTCAGCAATGTCCTGTCAACCCCTAATAGGTCAATCAGGCTGAAACATAACAAGACTATATATATATATGGCACTCCATCCCCAGAAAACTGTATATATATTCTTCCCCAATGCACATGAGTCATTCTCCAGGATAGACCACATGCTGGCCTTAAAACATACCTCCATAAAAGCAAGAGCATAAAATTGTTCAGACTTCCTTCTCAGATCACAATGCCCTGAAATTAGAAGTAAACTACAAAGGAACACATAAGAAAAAATTTAACACCTAGAAATTAAATAGCTCACTACTGAAAAACCAGTGGGTTACAGATGAAATCAAAGAAGAAATCAAAATATTCCTGGAAACAAAATAAAATGAAGACACAAATTATTATAATTTGTGAGACACAGAAAAAGCAGTACTAAGAGGAAAATTTAGAGCTTTCCAAGCACACATTGGGAAGGAAGGAAGAAGGGGCCTACATAAGTAATTTAATGACACAACTTACAAAATTAGAAAATAATGAACAAAATGAATCAAAAATAGGTAGGCAAAAGAAAATAACAAGACGGGCCCAGAGAGATAGCACAGCAGTGTTTGCCTTGCAAGCAGCCGATCCAGGACCAAAGGTGGTTGGTTTGAATCCTAAAGGTGGTTGGTTTGAATCCTGGTGTCCCATATGGTCCCCCATGCCTGCCAGGAGCTATTTCTGAGCAGAGAGCTAGGAGTAACCCCTGAGCACCGCCGGGTGTGGCCCAAAACCCCAAAAACAAAACAAAAAAAAGAAAATAACAGAGCAGAAATCATTAATGTGGAAATCCACAAAACAATCCAAAGCATCAACAAAAGCAAAAATTGGGTCTTTGAAAAAATAAACAAAATTGATAAATCAATTTACCTTTTTAACATATTATATAAAGTAGAACCATGCGTTGGGATTTTAAGTATTTCTCCAAACTAATTTTTTCTGTAATTTATCTTTATATATGATTTCCAATATCACTACCAAAGCATATTTCAAAGCCATATCACAGGATCTTAGAATTAACTAGCATTTTGGATCTGCCATGACTCTGTTCATCTTGTTAATATGAATAATTAATAGATGATTCCATATTTACCATTCTTTAACTTTTGTTTTGTTTTGTTTTGGGGCCATACCCGGTGGTGCGCAGGGATCACTCCTGGCTCTTTGCTCAGAAATGGCTCTTGGCAGGCATGGGGGACCATATGGGATGCTGGGATTCAAAATCTCTCTGACCCCGAGGATCTTTAATTTTTTATATTGTTAATTCTAGTTTTTAACTTTTTCTTATTTTCTACTTTTGCTGTGATACTATAATTTACATTTTCATTCATACAATATTTCAGAACTTTACCCATCACTAGAGAGCCCTCTTCCTTCTTCCAATCTTTCAAGAACCCAGTTTTTTTGCCTCCATGTAAACTTAACTTCGTATATAAATGCAAGTTCTGATTCCTTTATTCATTACTATATTTCATATGACTGACATGTGAGAGAATTTTATTATGAGGTGGTAACTTAAACATGCATATAGATAAATAAAAATAAATGTTTAAATTTTATAAAATTATAAGTAAGACATCCATATATTTTTCATAATTTTCTACATCTTGTAAAAATATAATTTAAAATTAATATATAAATAACACTATTGAATACATTTTTTTGTGGTTTTTGGGTCGCACCCGGCAGTGCTCAGGGGTTATTCCTGGCTCCAGGCTCAGAAATTGCTCCTGGCAAGCACGGGGGACCATATGGGACGCCGGGATTCGAACCGATGACCTCCTGCATGAAAGGCAAACGCCTTACCTCCATGCTATCTCTCCGGTCCCATATTGAATACATTTTATAAAACATGAAATGGAAATTGAGCTACCATACAATCCAGCTATACCACTCCTAGGAATATACCCGAGGAACACAAAAATACAATACAAAAATCCCTTCCTTACTCCTATATTCATTGCAGCGCTATTTACAATAGCCAGACTCTGGAAAAAAACCAAGATGCCCTTCAACAGATGAGTGGCTAAAGAAACTGTGGTTCATATACACAATGGAATACTATGCAGCCGTCAGGAGAGATGAAGTCATGAAATTTTCCTATACATGAATGTACATGGAATCTATTATGCTGAGTGAAGTAAGTCAGAGGGAGAAAGATGCAGAATGGTTTCACTCATCTATGGGCTTTAAGAAAAATGAAAGACATTTTTAACAGTATCTCAGAGACAAAAAAGATGGGGGCTGTTAGGTGCAGCTCATGACATGAAGCTCATCACATAGAGTGACGAGTGCAGTTGGAGAGATGACTACACTGAAAACTATCATAACAATGTGAATGAATGAGGAAAGTAGAAAGCCTGTCTCGAGTACAGGTGTGGGGGGGTGGGGAGGAGGGAGATCTGGGAAATTGGTGGTGGGAATGCTGCACTGGTGAAGGGGGATGTTCTTTACATGTATGACTAATCATACAACTATAATCATGTTTGTAATCACGGTGTTTAAATAAAGATAATTATAAAAATTATTTTATAGGAATAATAAAATAAAAAGTAAATATTGTTTAAAAAACATAAAATAGATAATTCCAACAAATATATAACTGAGGATAGTAGAACTTTTATCTATGTATATAAAAGATGAATTGGCCCATAAAAGTATAAAAGTCTGTTTTATTCTGAAGAATAATGTTTATTTTATGATAGAATGATATATATATATATATATATATAAAATTTTTAAATATTGGCATTACTAAGTAAAAGAAAAAGTGTATGTAAATGTAAAATTCACTAAAATAGACATAGAAAGATATTTACAATTACTAAAATATGAATAATTATTTAAAATTTATAAAGCCCCAGAAAGCTCGAAATAAACAGACCTTTCTGAATATAGTAGCATGCAACCATAAGTATGTGGATAACTCCCATACTTCATGGTGAAGTGTTGAGATATTTGTCTTTTTTTAAAGCAGTTCCCTTAATGCTTCCTAAAATGGGTTTCAATGTGAAGAACCAAAGTTGCAGCATGTGCTTAATTAGAATCTGTATTTACTCCAAATATTAATAATAATCTAGCTGGATAGAGTGTTATTGTTGAGATATTCATTTACTGAAAATTTTAAAAACTCTATCCCAGTATCCTTTTCAGTCTCAGAAAGTCTAACCATGGGGAAAATCATCTTGTATTCAAACAGTTCAACTATACTTATACTTTTGTACAGGAATCAAAATGTAGGCATTTATTTTCTTTTATATATATATATATTATTTCAACACCTTGACTACATACATGATTGTGTTTGGGTTTCAGTCATGTAAAGAACACCACCCATCACCAGTGCAACATTCCCATCACCAATGTCCCAAATCTCCCTCCTCCCCACCTGTACTCTCGACAGGCTTTCCATTTCCCTCATACATTCTCATTATTAGGACAGTTCAAAATGTAGTTATTTCTTTAAACTCATCACTTTTTGTGGTGAGCTTCCTGAGGTGAGCTGGAACTTCCAGCTCTTTTCTTTTTTGTGTCTGAAAATTATTATTGCAAGAATGTTTTTCATTTTTCTTAAAACCCATAGATGAGTGAGACCATTCTGTGTTTTTCTCTCTCTCTTTGACTTATTTTACTCAGCATAATAGATTCCTTGTACATCCATGTATAGGTAAATTTCATGACTTCATCTCTCCTGACAGCTGCATAATATTCCATTGTGTATATGTACCACAGTTTCTTTAGCCATTCGTCTGTTGAAGAGCATCTTGGTTGTTTCCAAAGTCTTGCTATGGTAAATAGTGCTGCAATGAATATAGGTGTAAGGAAGGAATTTTTGTATTGTATTTTTGTGTTCTTAGGGTATATTCCTAGGAGTGGTATAGCTGGATTGTATGGGAGCTCGATTTCCAGTTTTTGGAGGAATCTCCATATCGCTTTCCATAAAGGTTGAACTAGACGGCATTCCCACCAGCAGTGGATTTATTTTCTTTTTGAACAAATAAGAGCCCATTTTGACTTTGTGCCCAATCTACTGTTAGGTAGATATCAATGAGTGAAACTCTGTCAACTCCACAACATCCCCTGTCAGTGGGAATTAGCTAGATTACATCATCTGAATCCCTAATCATCAAAGCTTTCACTTCAAGATAATTACAGGTTTATATTTTTATGTTCCAACAATCCCCTGCATTTTGTTCTAAATAGTTCCTTGATGTTTCAAATTTTGCCTTTCAGACTATTTTTTATGCCATACTCCACATGCAGAAAAATGTATCTCGTTCTGGTAAATTTAATAGGTTGCTATGGTTACTTTTCCTAAACAAGTTTTTTTTCTTTTTTTTTTCTTGGCAATAGTGTGCCCAAACCCCCTAGGGTAAAAGAACTACTGTTAAAATCCAGTTTATATGAACCAGTTTAAATCAGTTTCTCTGACTGGGATCCTGGACCTACAAAGGAACCACTGAATACCTAATTGCTTTGGTGCAGATTTGATGAAGTCACCAGCTAATACCTTTTGGCTAAGGAGAACCAACAAATTCCTAAATGCTTTGCACAGATTGATGATGTCATTAGCTGCAGCCCTTCAGATCTGACCTACCTAAAACTTGATTGACAGTGTGGAACATGGATACAATTCCTGCCCCTAAATTTTTTTTCAGTTTATGGAGAAAGGAGATTGACATTCCAATGGCACCTGAACAGCATAAAAGGGGTCTTTCTGTTTAAGTGGGGGAGAAGCCAGTTAAAAACAGACCCCCTGGTTACTGTCCTTTAAAGGCAGTTGCCTAGGAGGCTATATAACCACCCAGCTCTAGTGTAGGGGGTGGCTATTTCTCCCTGCTCTTTCTCCTGGAAGTTTTTCCAGGATGATGACTGAATTTCCTGGATGGCTTTACTGGAAAAAATGTTGGCTGGAATTGCTCTTTCTGTTACCCTCTAGCTTTTTATGCCTTTCTTTCTCCTCTGATTCACTCTGACACCTTGCATAACCTCAGTTCTCTCTCACTCCTCTCTGCCTAGGGGTTGTCTGTAAAGCCCTTGGCTTCCTTATCCTGCCTGTTCCCTTATTAATTCTGGTTTCCAGACAAACCCCTTCTTGTCAGAGTCGTGTCTTCTCATCCTCTGGCAGTTAGGCTCTGACAGTGTGTAAAATGGATTTAATATTTACTGTGCAACCAAATAGTTATTATGATAAAAGTCAAACAATATAGTTGATCTGATACAGAAATTATGTGCAAATAAAACTAATTTTTATAAACTTTTAACATATGTTATATGTTTCATGTTAAGAAAATGTTAAACTAGAAAAAGAACTAGACAAAACAAAGACAGCTTATTGTAGTTTTCAATTATCACTATGTTTACAGCCGAGATATCACATAGAGCTTCTAAAATCCTTATATTGCCATGTTGTAAATCTTAGAAGAACCCAAGCTATTTTTAAATGTAATATATTGTCCAAGATTAAATATTTGACGGAAGTCACTTATACATGGGGTAACACAATCGCCAAATAGTGTATTGAGGGGTACACTGGTGGAATATGTTATTAAATAAATAGGTGGATATTTCATGTGAAGAAGCATTTTGAAGAATGTATGCTTTCCTGTGGCATTATTTTGGCCTCAGATTCCATATCTAATAATGTTAATAATTATATTCTAATAATTATGCTATTCTGATCTAAACTACAAGTATACAGTATTCAGTGTGGGTGCCATCCCCATCTTCTCATGCTTATTGAAGGTCTGGTAGCTGAAAACATGCTCCACAAAAGGGGGAATATCAGCAATAGTGCTTTGAAATCCTGGAAAACTCAGCTACATTCATTACAAATCCGATTTTTTTTTTTTTTTGGTTTTTGGGTCACACCTGGCAGCGCTCAGGTGTTACTCCCGGCTCTGGGTTCAGAAATCATTGCTCCTGGCAGACTTTGGTGACCATATGAGATGCTGGGATTTGAACCACCAATCTTCTGCATGCAAGGCAAATGCCTTACCTCCATGCTATCTCTTTGGCCCCACAAATCCAATTATTTTTAATACTGACATCACCATAGGAACACACCATTTTATATGCCGATATGTACTTGAAGCCACCTTGCAGGTGGCCTGCCCAAGTTTGTCTCCCAACACTACATATGATCTCCAAAGTCACACTACAAGTGATCCTGGATAGTAGAGTAAGGAGTAAGCCCTAAGCACAACTGTGTCCCACCTCACACTCAACGAAAGAGAATAATTTATCTAAATAATGAATAATAATGAAAAGTTATCTATTTTTGTTTTCGTTATCTAATATTATATTGTCTTAAATTTAGAGGCTTGAAAAAGCTGATATTTAGTATAGCACAGTTTCTACAGACCAATTCATAAATGACTTAGCAGTATACCTCTGCCTCAGTGTATTTCAGAACCTACAATCAAGGTTTTGACTAGCTCAGAGTTTTAGCTCAAACAAAATCTTGCATGTTTCAGACCCTGTGTTGGAAGAGAAGTGGGAAAAAGTCCTAGGATGAAGTGATGAAGGAGACAGAGGAGGAGAGAAATACTAATAATAACAGTAACAACGATAATAATAAGCCATTTGTAGATATTTAAAAGTCATTTGAAAATATATGCTTTTTCTCTTTGACAATACAAAAATATTTATTTTCAAATTTGCTATATGTTTTGTTTAAATTCTCTAAATGCAATTTAGTCAATAGGTTTTTTAATGAGTTAGATAGCACTTGATTTAAAGTATGAGTTTTCCGCCACAGTTGTGAATTTCATTATCTCTATTTTGAGTATTCTTATAAAGGCTCATTGTTTAAGGTTATATTTGTAGTTGTGTGCATCTATTATGGAATCAATATATTTTAATTATTTTATCAATATTTATTTAAACCATAATTATTTTAAAAGATATTCATAATTGAGTTTCAGGAGCTTCAGAATAACCCCCACCAGTTTTAATCTCCTACCAATGTTATGAGAGTGTATCATATGCCAACACCCCAGGCTCCAGCCTACCAGCGAAACAGGCAACTTTTAAGTTTGGTTGTTAAAAGTTTGGGTCACATGATTGAAATGTTGTTGACTCTGGCTTCAATATTTACTTCTGTCCTTTCTTATCACCACAAATACACGTAAGACCCATTGGCCACTGTTCATCATTCATTCATATTTGTTTTTCTCCTCCTCCACTCAATTTCCTTTCTTCTTCTCACTGTACTCTAAAACCTAGAGTGTTTTTTCACAACCCCATTTATACTATTGGATTTCCTCATGTAGTTATGCTAAATGTAACTTATAAGTGATATCATTTTGCATTTATCCTCCTGTCTTTATTTTATTTTATGTTCTTGTTTCCTTTATCAAAGACTAATTGACCATATACTTGGGAGTTTGTCACTGTTTATTCCATTCTGACCCATTGGTCTGAAAGTCTGTCTTTATTCAAACACCATAATGTTTCAATCACTACTGCTTTGTAGTAGAGCTTCAAGTTAGGTAATTAGATACCTCTTAATACCTTTGTTGTTGTTTTTAAGTATGTTGTTGGCTATCCTGGGTCTTTTATAGTTCCATACAAACTTTTTAAATAACTCTTCTAAATTCTTGAAGAATGTTATCTAAATTTGAATAAAGATTGTATTGAATTTATATAGTAGTTTAGGTTCTGATTAATAATCATGGATCATGACCATATACATAAGTCTTCTTGAATTTCTTAATTATTTTGATTTTTGTGGTGTAGGTCTCTCATCTCTTTGCGAAATGAATTCCTAGGTATTTTCAATGAGATATACTTATCTCTTTCTCTTCTGAGTCGATTTTTGTATAAAGGAATGCAACTCTCTATTGTGTATTTACTTTTGAGCTGTCCATTTTGCTATATGGTTAATTGTTTCTATGAGCTACTTTTGTGGACTCCTGAGGGTCTTAAATATATATTTTCATGTCATCTTCAAATAGAAATAGTTTGACTTATTCTTTTTCAATTTGGATAAGTTTGATCTCCTTTTCTTACATGATTGCTATTGTTACTAATTATAATACTGTGTTAAATTACAGTGGATACAATAGACATACTTGTCTTGTGCCTAACTCAGTGGGAATTGTTTCAGTTTTTCAATATATAAATGTCTGTTGCTATACTGAGGAAAGTTCCTCACATCTTTACTTTGCCGAGGAATTTTTGGTCCTCTAAGAATCTGTGAGCACAGCTCAAGGATGACTGAACACTTCCCTGGTGTTCTTAATAATCCCTGGCAATGCATTGCCACAGGAACACTGCATACTTGAGCCATCACATTAATTCATGAGGCAGGTTAACATAGAATCAGTGGGAGTCAGAATCAGAAAGTCCTCCTCAAAATCATTATTTTTAGTTTTTAGAGCCTAGTATTCTATTGTATATAAAACAAATATCTAACAACTCAAATATCAATGAGGATTTATCTTGTTTACAAATCTTGAATTCTATAAATATTGCACAGATCAAAGGATGACATGTCTACTGGTTTCATCTTATGATGGTCAGGTAAGACAACCTGTTCTTAGATCAAGTTGTTGCCATTTCCTCATTGTCAGGATCTCATATCAAATCTGGCATGTGTTTGTGTCAGAACAGTATTAAGAATGTCACAGAGGGAGTTTGGTTCCTGGAACTGTTGAAGAGAACTATGTTGGTTCTATGTCTGAGATCTAGAGTTCAGGTTTGGACAGTCGCTGTCTAATCACATGGAATCTAAATTGGGACCACATGACATATGTTCAAGGTGGAAGGTGCCCTTGTATTGTAAAATGTATGAGATCTTATCCCTAGTAGATAAGAGCTTGTTTCTATACATAAAATTTCCCCTCTTTTAGTATGCCTGTACAAAAATATTGGTGCTATATTATATTGTTGTTGCATGTGAATGTGAAAGTGTCTGGCACCATCATCTCTGTGCCCTGGTTCTGACCTGAGCTTTTATCCCAGGCAAGACTTTTTCTTGTAGGTTTTTGTACCAAGCAGAACTAAAACAGATGGAGTTAAGGATGAGAAGAAAACAAAAACAGGACAAAAACATATATATGTATATGTATGTGTATGTATATAAATATATATACGTTCACATATATATGTATATATAAAAAGGAAAAATAAATAAAGGGCTTTTGCCTTGCATGGGGCCAACCTGTGTTCATTCCCTGGCATTCCATATGGTCCCAACCTGCTAGTAATATCTGAGTATAGAGCCAGGACTAACTAATCCCTGAGTGCCACTGAGTGTGGCTCAGAAACACAAAGCAAACAAACAAAAACACTTTGCTTTGATTATCTATGCCCACAAAAATTGTAAATATTAATTGCAAAAAAGGTGACAAAAAGTTCTTTTCTTTGGCGAGATAAATAAAAATGGAGAATCACAGTGGAGAATCAATAAGCCCATAAAAATTAGAAGTTATATACTTAATATTGCTGTTAACTACTCTGAAGAAAATTACCTTTTTAATTTTAAGAAAAGAGTTACATTTAGGCAAATAGGCCTGAGAAAATTTATGATACATATACATAAATATAAATTTGAGAAACAGTGAAATTCTATTTGCTTTTTCCTTTGTTTCCATCACGTTATCTTCTCTACTCCATTCCCTTCTTTTATTTTTTTTTCATCTGTTCTCCTCTTTGGGGAAGATACTTGGTATCGAAACCAGTATCTCATACCAGCACATACTCCATTGTTGACCCATATAATTGTATGAAATTTAATTTTAACAAAAAGAGAACGTTATCATATCTGGTGAATTTTTCGAACTTATAACAATTTTAGCTTCCAATATACCTATACATATAAAACTATAGACCTTTGAAAATGCTTGAGAATTCAATTTTTTTAATTACTATGTTTAGACATTTTTTCTTGAGTTTTTAGTTTCCTATATTCTGCTACTAATTTTTAAAATAAAATAGTACTACCATGTGATTTAAGCTTATTTCCTTTAAATAGTAATATAATTTATTTTTCATCTCAATTTTTCTATCCTATTTGAAAGTCTATATTAAATATTTTAAATAAGAATCCTTGTTGTGATATTCCAAGTATACAATATTTAGCTATAATCACATTAGATACATATACTATTTGAGATAATTTTAAGTTACTTAATTATATTTAGACTTGTTCCATAACATTCATGCTAGTGATAAAAGCTAGAATTTATTAGTCTTAAATCATAATCTAAATCTTGCCTATGAAAATATTACACAAGTGGAGTTTTCAAGATGCCAAAGGGATGAAGATGTTTCCTTCATAGAATGACAAGATTTTTGCTTCTGTATACTAATGTAACACAAATAATTTCATATTGTATATAACTCAAATAAATAATTCTCACTACGTATCTAGTTAAAAAAAGGGGATGTTGCTAGGGGCTGCAAAGCAGCATGTTCTATATATAGTACAAACATCTGTTACATCATTGTACATAACTCCAGAATGTTCAGGAATATAACTACTAAAAAGGATAGAAAGGCAAAAGTGATATATACTAATGTAAATAAAATATTTGAGATGATTCATTGGGAAAAGTCCCTCTCAGACTTAATTGTGTAACCCCCTGTTGAACACATTCTTGACTCACTGTCAGAGTGAACAGCTGCTCAAAGTCACGGGGTATTAGAGAGTCCCAGAACAGGTGGAAGAATGAAGAACAAGAAAGGAGAGAGATACAGACTAGAATAGGCAGCATAATGCCTGACTAGGACCATGTAAAATCCTTCTCTCCTTAATTTGCTGGTGCTTCATTTCAGCAGCTGGGTGGAATAAGTGGTCAGCAAAAGAATATGTGAATTGTTGTCACAAATTTTCTGTGATATTTGTATTGTTTTCTCGTTTAAAATATAGCATTTTTTCTTTATATATGTGGTTTTCCCTGTAGGTGTGTGTTTATGCTCATCTGCCCAAAATTTAGTAACATGCGAGTCTATTTCTAGAAAACAAACAAACAAAAAAACACAAACCCATCTCAATTCAGTCAAATTTTAGTTTTGCAAATGACATATAGAAATAATCAGATGTGGAATTCTGGGTACATTTAGGCAAACACTTAAAATAGCTTATTATTTTGAGTGCTATTTTTGTTACAAGAGTATCTAACTCATAGAAAATAAAAATATATAAATGTAACTTGTGATAACTATATAAAAATAAAAGCTATTTCTACTATATTTCTAGAGTTATGGTAGATTATCTAGGTCAACCTCCATAGAAACATATAATAGTAAAACTTTGTAAGTATAATAAATGAATATTGCTTTATCTCCACTCTGGAGAAGCTCATGCTCTCTCTCAACCACCCACCTCTCTTCTCATATTGTAAAAGTTGATTTTATCAACTTACATCCACTTTTAGCAAATTCACAAACCACTTTCCTTCACGAAAAAAATTTAATTTTGTCCTTTTTATAACCGATATACTTGAATCCCCTTGACCTCTTATTTCAGATATGTCATTATTCTATTTCATTCTACTTCTTTTTTCTCCCTCTTCTCTGTGGCCAAGAGCATTCTAAACAACCCCATTTTAACCATTGCTTTCTCTCATGCAGTTCTTATAAATAACATATGTAAGTGATATCCTGTTGGACAGATTCTGGGAAAATTGACGGAGGGGTGTTGACACTAGTGGTAGTATTGGTGCTAAAATACTGTTGTCTAAAACTCAACTATGCAAAATTTTGTAAATCACAATGTTTTAAATAAAAGTTAAAAAAAGATATGGATCTTGAAGACATAGGTGCTACCAGTTAATTACAATTTTTTGCCTAAACAATATAAATGAAAAATACACCATACATGCTCACTTATAAATTATTAGAATAAAAATTGCTGAAACTCAACTACAAACAATTTTGTAGCCATGGTGCTTAAATAAATTATAAAAATTACAATGCATATGTTTGTATTTTAAAAGAATCCAGATTTCTTTTTTTTCTTTTCTTTTCTTTTTTTGCTTTTTTGGCCACACCCCTTGACTCCTGGCTATGCGCTCAGAAATCGCTCCAGGCTTGGGGGACCATATGGGACACCAGGGGATCAAACCGCAGTCTGCCGTCCTAGGTTAGCATGTGCAAGGCAAACACCCTACTGCTTGCGCCACCGATGCGGCCCCAAAAGAATTCATATTTCTACTCAGTATATTTTATTACCATACTAGATGAAAACCTTTTAGGTATTCTGCGTATTTACTCTATATTCAATAACTAGAGTTTAGGAATCTGCTAAAGGTTGCAAAACAATTAAGTTACATTACTGTGGATGATGACGAAAGAGTTATCACCAAATGACTCATTTTAACAGGTCTAGAAAGCCAAAGTAAATTGCATATTTTATTCTCTTGACAGAAAAATGTAAATGAGAAGTACGAAAGCTGTCACGATTTGAAGAGCAAATGCTAATGTGCATCTTGGGATTAGTGTAGATTAAAACAAAAGGTTTTTGTTTGTTTGTTTTTTGTTGTTTTGGGGCCACTCCCGGAGGTGCTCAGGGGTCACTCCTGGCTATCTGCTCAGAAATCGCTCCTGGCAGGCACGGGGGACCATATGGGACACCGGGATTCGAACCAACCACCCTAGGTTCTGGAATCAGCTGCTTGCAAGGCAAACGCCGCTGTGCTATCTTTCCAGGCCCTCAAACAAAAGTTTTTAGTCTGACATTCAATGATCACAGATCAACCAAATACCCATTCAGCATTTAAATATGCTTAGTAAAATTACATTTTAGTATACATTATTACAGTCTAATCACATAAAAGTTATTTAATAATTATTCTCTACAAAATGATAATTCAAATATGCAATTAACCAATATTCATCAATTCATGCTAATATTGTGCTTCAGATGGCATATTCTCACATAGGTTAAATTGTTTTATTTTTCTCCTTTCTATGGACACATATGTTCTGGAGGATCACATAATCTCCTATAATAATAGGAAATTATGTTGAGAAAGGCAAGGACAGTCAAAAAGTACAGAAGAACACAAACTGAAAAGATAAAATGATGAATGGAATTCTAGTAGAGAGAAAATCAACCATGAAAAGATAAATTTGAACTTGGCAATTAGGACCATCCTACAGTCTAACAATTATTACATTTTATTCTTACCTCTTTTAGCACATCTGTAGTAAGTGTTTGTTAGTTTTGGGGGGCCAGTTTAGAAGTGCTTAGAGTTTACTCTTGACTTTATGTCCAAGGTTACTCCTAGCAGGGCTTAGAGGAAAATATGACATGCTGTGGATCAAACCCAGAACAGTAACATGTAAGACAAGTATCTTTCTCATTGTATTATATATCCAAGACAATTTTTTCTCTTTTCTCTTTTTATTTTTAATAATATATATTGCACAGGGGCTAATGGGGCAGGAAGTGGCAGAGCTAAAGCCTAGGGTTCCAAGTTTGTAGATTGGAGTATACAGTTTCAGCTCCAGGAAGGCAAAATATTCCCACACCATGATGCACCTGAGTTTAGAGGTCAGACAAATGGGCAGCTTTCTTGCCCAAGGACATGGGGGTGACAAGCACAGCTAAAGCATTCTAGGGTCCCAAATTTGTTGATAGAAACATGCAGTTTTAGTTCCAGGAGGGCAGGTCCAGCACACAGTTTTATAAAGCTTAATTCAAAGGGAAGAAATACATCAGAATTGGGGGCTTTCTGGCCAGAAACTATGGATTAGGGCTCTGTCACAGCTAAAGGCCTGGAGACCCACATTTGTTGACTGAACATGCAGTGCTGTTCCCAAATACAGCATAATAAACTTGGTTTCATAGGAATGAATGAGACCAGAATTTGAGACTTGCTGGCCTGAGTGCTTTGGAAGATGGCTGTGCATAGCCAAGGGTTCTGAGGTCCCATGTAAGTTGACTGGATATTTTAGTTTCAGATCCAAGAGAGGATGCCTCTCTCAAAGTATGATGTACGTGGGATCAGAGTGCAGACAGATTTCAGAACTGGGTATCAACTGACTAGAGATATTGAGAGTAGGACAACAATACAGTAAATGGGTAGAGTGGAGCATGCAGTTTAATATCCAGAAGGGCAGGATCCTTCCCCAGCATGGAGTACCTAAGATCAGAGTACAGACAGACTGCAGTACATGTGATTCTAGGGCCAGGGCTTTAGGGAGAGGGAAATCATAGAGCTAAACCATCTGGGATCCCATGTTGATAGAATGGAACTTGCAGTATCAGCTCCTAGAGAGATGCCCCATACCATGATGGACCTGGGGTCAAAGGACAGATAGATGTCATAACAGGAAATTTTCTGGTCTGGGGACTTGGGAGAGTGTAGTGGAGCAGGTAAAATGTATGAGGTCTCATGTTGGTAGCCTTGAGCATGCAGTTTCTGCTCCAGGAGTGCAGATACTCCCAAGTTGACAAACCTGGGTTTAAAAGGCAGTCATCAGAAATGGGAGATTTCTGGTCCTCTGGCTTGGGCTTAGCATGAAAAAGCAGCTAAGGGACTGGGGTTACACATAAGTAGAGTGGAGCAGGCAGTTTATACTCTAGGAGGCCAGGTCCCTCCCACAGCATAACACACTAGGGTTCAGACAGAAGATAAACATCAAAACTGGTGAAGTTCTTGCCTGGAAGTTCCTCACAACATTGGTCGTACGGCATAGACACAGCTATAGGTTCTGGGGTCCCATATTGTTTGATTGAGCATGCAATTTTAGTTCTAGGAGGGCATGTACTTCACACAGCATGAAGCATCTGAGTTTAGGAGACAGTCATCAGAAATGGCAACATTCTGGCCTGGGTTTCTGGGAAGTCATTGAATTATTTTTCTAGTGTCCCATATTGGTTGACTGGATAATACAATTTTAGCTCAGGAGGAAATACCTCTCCCACAGCATGACCGACCAAGGTTTAGAATGCAATGACAGAATTGACAACTTTATGGACAAGGGTCTTGGTTGGAGAGTTGTGGCACAACAAAAAAGGTCTGGGTTCCCACTTTGTGGACTGGATCATGCTGTTCTAGCTCCAGGATTGCAGAACTCATCCCTATTATGACATGCCTTGGTTCAGAGATGAGAAAGACTTACAATCTGGTGACTTTCTTGCACAAGGGCTTTGTGGAGGACAGTGCAGTGAAAAAAAAATGGAGCCCTGCATTGGTATTGCAAGCATATAGTTTCAATTGCAAGAAGAAAGATCCCTTCTATGGTGTTATGCACTTGTGTTCAGAAAACAGATAGACTTCAGAACTGGCAACTGCCTGGCATGGGGTTTGAGGGGCATAGCTAAAGGAGCTGGGATCCTACACTGGTAGACTACACGTAAGATTTCAACTCCAGGAGAGCAGGTCACTCCTGCAGAGTGACACACCTGGGTTCACAGGGCAGAAATATGTCATTACTAGTGACTTTATGGCCTTGGTCCTTGGGGTAAAGGTGGCAAAACAGTTAAAGTGTCTGTGGTTCCATGTTGGTAGACTGGAACATACAGTGTCAGCTCCAGAAGGGCAGATTTCTTACATAGCATGACACATCTGGATACAGAAATCAGAACTGGGGATTTTCTGGCTGAGGTATTAGGGGTAGGGAGGCATCACAGCTAAAGGATATGGAGTCCCATGTTGACTGGAGCATGTAATTTCTGTACCATCAGAACAGATCATCCTTATTGCACAATGCTCCTGTGATAAGAGGGAATAAAAGCAAGAACTGTAGATGTTTTGGCCCAGAGGCTTGGAGGAATGTCAGAAGCACAGTTAAAATATCTGGGTTCCAGGTTGGTAGTTGGAGCATGCAGTTTCATCTCCAGAAGGGCAGGTCTCTCTCATAACATGATGCATCTAGGATCAGAGGGCAGATAAAGCTAAGATCTTTGGCTGTTTTTTGCCTGAGCACATAAGGAAGGACCATACTGCAGTAAAACAGTCCCAGGTTGTATGTTGGTGGACTGAGACTTGCAGATTCAGCTCAAGGAGGGCAGGCCCTTCCCCGAGCATGATGTATCTAGGATCAGAGGCAATCAGAAGTTAAAACTGAGAACTTTCTGACCTAGGGTCTTGGTGATAGGGTGACATCTTAGCTAGAGTGTTTGTTATCTCACATTAGTAGACTGGAATATGTAGTTTCAGGTACAGAAGTGCAGGTTCCTCCCACAGTGTGATACACCTGAGTTTAGAAGACAGATTTCAGAACTGGAAAATTCCTTTTCCTGGGGCTTGTGCAGCAAGCAGCAGCACAGAAAATGTTTCTGGGGTCTTGTGATGATAGAGTAAAGTATAATGTTTCAGCTCCAGAAAGGGGGACCCCACATGCAGCATGATCTACATGCATTCAGAAAGCTGACAGAGGAAAGAACTGACAAATTTCTAGCCAGTGGCCTTGGGGAGGGGGAGAGAGGTCAGTGCAGTCTATATTTCTGTATTCCAACATGTGTATCCTGGATCATGAAGTTTATGCACAGGATTGCACATCTCTCTCACAGTATGATGCACCGAGGTTCAAGAGTTGACGGATGTCAGAACTGGCTATTGTATTAACCAGCCTTCACCCTAAAGAGTTATGACATATAAGCATTCACCCTTAACTATGATGGCTTCCTCTTTTACATGTCAAAGACCAACCAGGGCAGGAGGAACTTCTAAATAGGCTCTTTACCTTAACCCCACCCATGAGAGTAGTCCAATGTTTCCAATAAACACTGTGGAACCTGCCAGCTCTTCCTCTTGCTCCACATGGTAGAAAAGTTCCTGGACCCATATTTCATTTCTCTCCAGCCTGGTTTGGATCATTTCCTGTGATGGTTCTGCTCCAGTCTTGTTTTCCTCTTCCCCATAACATATGGCATGTGGGTATATTCAGAACAGGGACCCAAACAGGTACCTGAGAAGACCTCAATAATAGAGGTTGAGATAACCCCCTGGTGGATCAAGTGGATGCTCCCTTCATGGAACAGGATAACTCTTCTCTTTTGGATCAAGGCTATGATAATATCCTGGCGATGGAATGAGGAGACTGCACCTTTTTCATGCCTTTTAGCATATCCTTTGAAAAAATGGTGATATGTACACTAGACAGTTTGGTACTATACTTGGGAGGTGCTTTGCATGCATCATGCATTATGGATAATACAGGCCAGACTTTCTGAAAGGTCTTACATATTGGAAAATAAAAGCACCTTCCCAGTGGTGATGTGTTCTCAAACAAGAAGCCAACCCAACGCCATTATTTTGCCTCTTGACACTAGCATAAAACCAGAGAAACCACCATTTGCTCAGACTAATACCTCAAATTAAAGGGATACTGAAGATTAGCTGGCTACTGTCAATTTGGACTCAGAGTCTAAAAGTGGCTCTGTAGGAACATCCTCCACTCTGCCCCCACTGCAGCCTGGCAGAGAATGTTCAAGTAGAAGCTCCTCTGCCCCACCATTTGAAGGATAATCAACCTCCATTTTATGAGGATATGAATATAGCCTTTGTTCAGCTGTTTTGAAAAGTCTTGTACTTCCTACAGGCCAACATCTCCATTCTGTTTTGAGTTTCGTACTAACTAGTGAGGGTGAGCTATGGACTCCTCATAATCTCCATACAATTACTAAGATCTGCCTGAGCCCTATGCAATATATGCAGTGGATAATATGGCTTAGTTGTGAGGCTAACTAAATCCATAATCTTGGTAGTTCTGAAGGATAATTTTATGGGTTCTGTTGAGTTATGAACTTTGGATTGGAGAAGGGAGTTATGTTCAATCCAGACACAGGCTGCCCTAACTTGTGCTATTTTAAAGCAGGTCCAGGGTATATGTAGCATGATGGGCTTGGGAAAAGATTGAGGATGATGCTGAATTTAAAGAAAGTTATATATGGATTTTCAGGGATATTATAAGCCATATGCAGGATTTCTAGTGAAATTAATGCTATCCAGGGACAAGTTAGAGGTAAGAAACACAAAAGCACCTAATAGCTTTTGAGAATACCAATGAAGACTGCCAGGCGATCTTGCACCCTATCAGAGAAAGGAAAGATGATATGGAATTTCTAAGGGCTTGTCAAAATGCTGGTTTCAAATAAACTTAAGGCTTATATCAATATCATAGAGGCCTATACTGTACATAGACATGCTTGGGAGAATTGGGATGAATTAAGCTATCCCTCCTGAGAATACAGAACCCTTCAATAACCCAAGATATGGTAAAGGAAAACATTAGACAAGAGACTGACACTTGTCTGAGAATTCTGTTTCAAGAAACTGGAGAAGAGGCCAATCCCAGACTTCACAAGTTCAGGGCAGATGCTTTGCCTGTGGTAAACTGGGATGTTTTCATATAAAATGCAGGATTCCTCCTAGACCTGCCTTCTCGAGAATGAGATCCAAACATTCTGTCTCCAGAAACTGGACAAAGGGCCAGCCTCAGACCTCACAGAATTAGGGAGTATTCTCATCTATGCCTGCCCTCCTCAAGAAAATCAAAGCAATATGCCACTGCAGTAAGCTGTGCCTTGGATATTTTCTGCACTGAGACAGTGACCATAATACCATACCAGTCCAATATCCCTGCAAATTAAAATATGGAACAAAGGAAACAATCCTAATAGGTACTGTAGTCCTGCTCATGGGGAAAGCAGTT
The DNA here is from genome assembly GCF_024139225.1 of Suncus etruscus. Taxonomy (NCBI): domain Eukaryota; kingdom Metazoa; phylum Chordata; class Mammalia; order Eulipotyphla; family Soricidae; genus Suncus; species Suncus etruscus. Next base: position 72,140,482 of record NC_064868.1, on the reverse strand, counting down.
TACATATTAAGGGAATCATTATTTATATGGGGATTCATAGATTCTGATTATGTTAGAAAATAATTGTCGGGGCCGGAGAGACACCATAGAGGTAAGGCGTTTGCCTTTTATGCAGAAGGCCATTGGTTCGAATCCCGGCATCCCATATGTACCCTCTAGTCTGCCAGGAGCGATTTCTGAGCATGAAGCCAAGATTAACCTCTGAGCACTGCCGGGTGTAACCCCCCACCCCCCAAAAAAGAAAAGAATTGTCATTTCCATGCCAACTGTTTGGACTTTTGAGAAGAGGGAGTGCATTGCTCAACTTCTGTTACTCCCCATTGCAATGCCGGCTACTCTGATCACCCTAGAATTGGATGTTTCGATAGCAACAACCCCTTAACTGCCTCCACTAAACCCTGGTAGCCTTAACCTATAAGCTTAAAAATGCCAACCTCCCACTTTTTTGAGATTCATAGGGAAAAATTAAGGTATTTTTGACAAAGGTGCTGATGCTTCTAGCATTTCTTCACACCACTAGTGTGAAGACCATAATTGGGCCTTGAATGAAATATCATATGGCCTTCAAATAGGTTCATTGCCCTCTTCCTCTGACAGGGTGCTAGACAGCTGAAATGTGTTGTTCCAGAAGGACAGGTGGCTATCTTTATACAATATGTAGCTCCCCGTCCATGAATTTATGGAGTTGAGATCTACATGATCAGTGGTGTTGAGTATCATTTCTCCCCATCTCTCTCTCTCTGGCAACTAATTCAGAGATCATGTCTTTTTAATTGGAATTGTGGTGGTTCAGAACCTGCCACCCCTCCAGATTCAGTGGAAGTCCCATGAACGTTTGTTCATGCTGCAGTGACCCCTTAACAACACAAAATTAAAGTAACTAATAGACTGATATACTTGGTAGAGGGACATCTTAAACTGTGGCATGTTGAAACCTCATTTTTAAGATGGAACTATCTTAAAAATATTGTTGTTAATTGGCAAAGAATGTTAATTCTAAAATGGTTCCCATGATGCATTGCTATCCAGTGTCCTGTCCCAGCAGCTATTCCTAAGGACTGGCGACTGGTTGTGATAGTCTTGAAAGACTGCTTTTTTTTAAATATAATTTTTATTTTGATCATAGTGGTTTACATATTGTTGACAATAATATTATGGGTACATATTTACATAAAATCAGGGGGGTTCCCATCACCGATTGTCCTTCCTCTACCTCCGTTCCCGTCCTACCTCCCATGTCCTCCTCTATCACCCCCAGGGCTGCGAGAATATGTGGTCCCCTCTGTACCTAGCTTACCACTTAGAAGTCTTGGTCTTGGTGCCTCCCTTATTTCCCCCTCTAACTGGGAGGAAGGACTACATAGTTCAAGTTATGTGGTTTTATTTGAAGAAGGGAAAAGTAGTAAACTGGGGTAAAAGTTTAATATGCTGAAAATGGGCGGAATCCTTCTAGAGGCTCTCATTGTCTGTTTGAGAGATGAAGGAGAAAAAGAAGGTGAAACACCCCAACAGTACAAAAAGAATTGTCAAATATCCAGTGAGCACTCCAGTGATAACGATAGGCACCACAAAAAAAGCCATGGCCTTGAGTTAAAAAAACATGACGGAGCACCTAAAGAAAGAAAAGAAAAGAAGAAAAAAAACAATATAAATATAAATTGGGACAACAACTTCAATAACCACACCAAAACAAAGAAATCGACAAAAAGTAGATAGGTAAATAAAAAAATAATAATAATAAATGAAGAAAAATAATATATAAAAGATAAAAAAGGTTTTGTGCTTTTTGCCTTTTTTTCCCTCCTGCACTGGCACAGTAAATATTGGGGTCATTCGAAAAGGAATTCACTTGACCTAAGCGCTATGGGGTTTCTCCACCCTTGGGGTATATTGTCACGGGATTAACTATAGACTCCGTTCAGGTTCATTTACTTTACCGGTGGTGCTTTCATGGTGTTTGGAAAACTTCTGCTCCGTCCTGGGTGATGAGATAAGACCTCTGTATCTAGAGATCTCAGTATCTGCACAGGTCCAGGAGTGGGACTAATGATGAAGTCTTTCTTTGTGGTTCTAGAAGTCCTGTTCCCTTAGTGTCATTTTAATTCATCTTCTGTGGTTGGTGGTCTTGGTCTTTGCACTGATCCTGGGATGGAACCTAGGATAGCGGAAAGACTGCTTTTATAAAAAATCTGTACACCCAGTGGACTTTAAAAGCTTTGATTTTTATTCCCCCTCTTAATAACAGGGCCCCATGCATAGATTTCAGTGAACATTTTTTTACCTCAGGGAAAGACCAATTCACCTATCATGTGCCAATATTTTGTTGATGTGGTTTTATGCCTTGATTATGCGAGGTTTCCATGCTTATATTATTCACTATATGGAGAATATATTGCATGTTCTATTGACAAGGAGCTTCTGAGATTCTATGAGGATGTTATAAAAATACCTGCAGGTTTATAGGTTTCCACAGAGAAAATTTAAACACTGCCCCTGTATGAATGTTTGGGTTATGTTCTGGAACACACTACAGTGCATACCTAGAAAAACTTTATTTATCAGAAAGATCTAGGAACTCTTAATGATTTTCAAAATATTTCTGAGAGATATTAATTGGATCTCTCTCTTCCTTTGTAATTCCCAATTCTGAGCTCAGCAGCTAATTCCTCACCCTGGATGGACTCCACCCTGGATAGCCCAACTTAGTAACCCCTGAAGCTCAAACGGAATAAGTGTTTTTTATGGATCAGTTCCAAAAGTCCTATCTTTCCAAGTTCACCCCTGGAGAAAAAGTATGGTCATTGATCTTTGCTACCCCCAATCCCAATCACTGCCATACCCCAATAATTTGGGCCAATATAATGGCTCTACTGACACAATACAGAGCCTCTCACCCTTTTGGCATATTTAGAGTTGATAGGTGCTCTGACATTTAAAGGGAGACTAGGGCACATAACCTCTGGACTATCATCATATTTAAAATTATTTTACTAGCTGTTTAATCTTTCTCAGATGATTGTAATTTATATAAAGATAAGTCATTTCCATTGTATTTTATGGATTAAAAAGTTTACTTAATGGACACATGAGAAAAATAATATACCAATAATAAAAATCAACTAATTAGGAATTGCTGAAATATATGTAAGGGTAATGTAAAAAGAAAGATGGAAATTGATGGCAGACGACAAAAATCTATTTTTACAACATTGTTTTTGTTACCCTAGTTGTAGTGAGGTAATAATCATGAGATATTTTTATTTGACTAGTAAATTTGGAATATATGTTGACCACTCATTAGACAGTAGATGCACTTTAACATCTCATTAATAAAATGGACAAGAAGTATTTCCTCCTGGACCTCGAACCTAATGGGAACCATTTATGGACTTATTGCAAATATATGATGAAGACTTACACTAGAAGTGTGACTGTGGAAAACAAAGAAAAGTTGTTCAAGTTCAGGTGCTTTATACAGTCAGTGAAGTAGATAAAACAAGGTGAAGAATAGGACAAATTGGGCATCTCTACCTCCACAATGTCTTCCATGAAGTCCTGCCATGGGTTATTGTTGAAGTAATCAGTTTTCACACTATTCAGGATAATTCTTTGCTTGTAATTGTCATTCGTGGACTAAAGTACCTCTGAATTGGTCCCCTACCCCTTACCTGTTCTTCACTGATGGGGATGGTCTTTCTCTTCCCAATATAGTCTTTTAGGTTCTGCAGTAGTCTATCTGCCTGCTAGTATTTTTTTGCTAGCTAGCAAAAAGCTGTGATGGAAGTTTCCTGAACCTGTTTTATTCTCTTCTATCTTGTGTGAATTAATTGTTGTGCCACCATTGCTTCCAGACCCATGCATGAGGCTTCTGATATGGGTTATAATACATCTCATAGAACCCAATATTACATATCTTATATTGTAAACATTAATTCACTTATCTACTTACATATATTTAATCACAGTATATCAAAGTCCAGAAAACAAAGTTCCCTCAGATACATATTGAATATACAGATTAAACTTATTGAATATTTAAAATACTTATTTTTAGTTCATTTATTTTTAACTCAGATACTTTAACCAGGGTAGTATTCCTTATCTATCAAGTAGAAACCTGATGAGGCTTTTAATCTTATGTGACTTTTTGTGGTTGATTGATGCATAAAGTCCCTTTCTAGATTGTTGTTCTAAGCTGGGAAAACAATGAAAATTATTATATCATTATTATATTGAGAAAATGAATCAGAGAGAGAAAGAAAGAAGATAAAGTGAGATGAATTATACACCTTTAGTAACAATATTACAGACCACATAAAGGAAAAATAAGCAAATGAGACAATAGAAAATAATCAGAAGGAGAGATTATGGGGATATTACTGGAGTAAAATGTGCAATGGTGAAAGGTGTTATACATTGCATGGCTGAAATTCAATCATGAAGACCTTTGTAACTGTATCTCATGGTGACTCAATATAAGAATTTACTAAAAACACACAAAATAAACAAAATATGAAAATGTGCAGACTGGAAAATTACATTGTCTTATTATAACAGTTGTACCTGCATAAACATTGCACATCAGAAAATTGGGATATAAAGATTACAAATGCAGTACTCAAGAGTACATTCATAAGAAATCAAATATTCTATTAGCTTGTTATGTCAATTAAAATCTCAGTGATCAAAACACCTTCATGCAATGGTCAATGCAGGTTTTTTGTTTTGTTTTGTTTGGGGGCTTTTGTGACCCTCAGGGGTTACTTCTGACTATGAGCTCAGAAATCACTCCTGAATTGGGGGGCCATATAGGATGAGGGGATCGAACCCTGGTTCGTCCTAGGTTAGCACATGCAAGGCCTACCGCTTGTGCCACAGTTTCGGCCCCTGGTCAATGCAGTTTTATAGCACTGATTGTAACTCAGAAAATATTTTAGAGGTAAATTTACTGAGTTCACACTTAAAAGTTCTCAAACAGCCAGCACAATTCTGCAAGGATGGTGAAACATGTCAGACAAGCACACACTAAATTCAAGAAAGTAGTGACTATTGTGGTTGGTGGGAATGTCAATTGATGAATTGATGAATACCCTCTTTGGAAAAAGGGTATTAACACTTGGCAGGAAATTAAGAATTGAGCTCCCACATGAGCTTTCAACTGAGCTCCATCAATTTTTGCTTCTCTTAATCTACTCAAGTACCTACAAAATTCAAAAAGATATTTGTGGGGCAAAGCAATAGTATAGGGGTAGGACTTTTGCTTTGCACATGGTCAATCCACGATCAATTACAAGAAGCATATAAAGCCCTCTTAGCATGGCCAGGAGTGAGCCCTGAGCAAAGAGCAAGAGTAAGCCCTGAGTACAACAGTATTTGGCCCAAAAACAAACAAGAAAAGTTATTTGTGATTTGTGGTACATTGCAGCACTAATAACAACAGCCCATCTCTGGAAATAATTCAAGTGCAAAAAATCTAGTAGTGAATAAAAAATTGTGGTACATACACAATACAATGCTCCTTGTCTATGAGTAAAGATGAAATCATGCAAGTTGCTACCACGTTAGTGGAACTAGAGAGTAACATGGTGAGTGAAGTCAGCCAGAAAAGGAACATATCAAAACAATCATTCTCACCAGTGGAACAGGAGCACAGTAAGAAAACAACAAATCGCCAAAGGAGGATAGTGGTCTACAGAACTGACTTTGTCTCTAGAAGAGAAGATAAGAATGGGAGAAACTCTTGGGAATTTGGTGAAGAGTACCAGACACTCTGGTATTAGGCATGGAGTTGGAATTATCTATTAATGAACCTATTATTTATAGTATTGTATATCATGGAACCTTGATAAAAAATAGGGAAAATTTCATATTTCTATTAATATCTTAATATTAGGAGAACCTTAATTAAGCCCAGCAGAATATTAAAAGTCTATTTTTAATAGGTGATATTTGATGGTTGTTTTAAAATATGCATTTTTGTTCTTTTCCAAAATCTAAAGCTATATGAAAAATTGAAAGGTTGTTTAAAGAGTTAGTGCATATACTTTGCATGCAGGAGGCCACTTAGCTCCTCAGTGGCATTTGGTTTCTTGATTACTATCAAGAGTAACTTCTGGGGCCCGGAGAGATAGCACAGCGGTGTTTGCCTTGCAAGCAGCAGATCCAGGTCCTAAGGTGGTTGGTTCGAATTCCGGTGTCCCATATGGTCCTCCGTGCCTGCCAGGGGCTATTTCTGAGCAGACAGCCAGGAGTAACCCCTGAGCACCACCGGGTGTAACCCAAAAACCAAAAAAAAAAAGAGTAACTTCTGAATATAGTGTCAGAAGTAGTTCGGGAGCACTGTTGGATATGGGCCCAAACAGGGGTCCTCAAACTTTTTAAACAGGGGGCCAGTTCACTGTCTCTCATACCATTGGAGGGTCTGACTATAGTAAAAACAAAACTGATGAACGAATTCTTATGCACACTGCATATATCTTATTTTGCAATGAAGAAACGAAACAGATACAAATACAATATGTGGCCCGCGGGCCATAGTTTGAGGACCACTGGCCCAAAACATACAAAATAAAGAACTGTATAAAATATGTTAAATACAACTGTAATATCAAAAAAGTTCCTAGAGAATTAAAGAACATAATGAGGGATGACTCAGCACATGAACTCATGTCTTCTACCTCTTTCTCTAGTCCAAGCTTTCAAAAATGTTTTTCTTACATGGGAGTAACCATTATTTCATAGGTCAAGCAACCAGAAAAGGCCATTTTATTATTTTCCCAACCAAGGTTTACAGAGAGACTAAAGTAAAGCTGAAGCTAAACTCAGGAACCCTGACTTCAAGACTTCAATATCTAAAGAAGGAACTTAAGGGGCCAAGCGATAGCACAGCAGCAGGGCATTTGCCTTGCACGCAGCCGATCCCTGATGGACGATGGTGCGAATCCTGGCATCTCATATGCCCCCCTCCCGTGCCTGCTAGGAGTGATTTCTGAGCTCAGAGCCAGGAGTAACCCCTGAGAGCCGCTGGGTGTGGCTCAAAAACCAAAACAAAAAACAAAATCAACAAAAAAGAAGGAACTGAGAAATAACTAGAGATTCAATAATTCAGATTCTTGGGCCCACGCAAGTGGTAAGGCGTTTGCCTTGCACATGCTAACCTAGGGTGGACTGTGGTTTGATGCCCTGGTCCCCCAAGCCAGGAGCAATTTCTGAGCACATAGTCAGGAGTAACCCCTGAGCACCACCAGCTGTGGCCCAAAACCAAACCAAAACAACAACAAAAAATATTTTTGGGGCTAGGGTGATAGCACAGTGGTAGGGCTTTTGCCTTGCACTTGGCTGCCCAGGACAGACCTGGGTCCTATTCCCGGCATCCCATATGGTACCCGAAGCCAGGAGCTATTTCTGAGTGCATAGCCAAGAATAACCCCTGAGCATCACTGGGTGTGGCCAAACAAAACAAAACAAAACAAAAGATTCTTACCATCTTGGCATTTTCCATTGTCCACAGAGGTTCTTGGATATATAAGTTGGACATCCTAATTTTGCAATTCAGTGCTCTAACTCCATATACAGTGCTTATTATGACAATGTCTTGATAAAATACTCCAATTTACTCATTTCCTATTGAGTCTGTCTTCTACAATGATCTAAAGCTTATGAACATAGAGACCACTGAAATAGGCAAATTACTATTATTCCCTTCTCATTTTTTTCTTTGTTTCTTTTCTTCTTATTTGTTCTTTTTCAATTCAAGCTAAATTACTATCATACCATAATGCCCACAGTGTCAATTTCCTTTTAGAAAATGAACCTCAATGCACAAGTTATGGTGGATAATACTACATAGGGTAGACTCCACTTATAGTGCTTACTATCATATTGCTTAGTATTCCAGATGCAAAAATTATGTTTATTCTAAAATACTCCATATATAATCTAACCCCAAATATTTAATTTAGCAAAGTTCACTTCTGCCATTGATAAAGTGCCTAGAAATTAGAGCAAAGAAGAAACCACTATGACAAAATTGTTGAAATGGTCACTGCACAAGAACTGGTTGCTGAAAGGAAGTAGAGTGATATGGATTATACTCCCTCTGGAACCATATTCCAAACTATGGTGTTTAAAAGGGAAAAAGAAAGAGTAAGAGTAAGCGAGTGAGAGAGAAGAGGGTCTGCCATAAAGGTGGGCAGGATGGAGAGCTTGTCAGAGCTGGGTTGCAAATTGAGGACATTGATGACAGGAAACGTACACTGGTGAAGGGATGGGTGTTGGACATTGTATGAGCATCTTTGTAACAGTTTTTAACATGATTCAGTTAAAATTTTATAAAATAAATAAAATGTTGATGCAATCAAAATACTTAATGAAAGTTCATTAACTACAGATAGGAATTATTTCACATCGATAAAGTACTGAAGAAACATTACAACTAAATTCAGTGCAATAAGTGATCTTATTGGGTCATGTGTTTTATATCTTATATAAAAGATATTATTAGCTAATGGTCCTGAGCACTACAGAGTCCAAGGATCGCCACATTCTAAAACCCAGGAATTTGAGCTGTCCAACCGGGTTGGCCAAATATCACTGGGATTTTGGCTCCTCCCGAGCACCAAAAAGATGCTAGTGAGAAAATCTGAAAAATTAGCTAAAGTCAAAATACTAAGAAAACCATTTTAATAGTGTTAATTTTATAACTGTGATCATAGTGGTTATATAATTTAATGTTTTAAACAACATACACTGACATATTAAGGATCAAAAGCATCATATCTGTAATTTATTTCAAAAAAGATTATAAAACATATTTATAGAGAAAAAATAATTCACATGTGGGAAAAGTACAACTTTGGGAAGTCTTGATAAGGAGTATGAAGAAATTATATGATCTTTTACAATCTTCCTGCAAATTTAAAATTATTACAAGATTTAAATTTGAAATTTTCAATGGTCCTTTTTTCTTATCACTCTGCTATTTTTAATGGGAAATTGATACATCAGTAATCTTCAAATTATATATGTGGATATATTTAATATGAAGAGTATATAATAATATTTAGATCTACGAAACAACCTAAATTCACTTTTATTTCAAAAACAGACATGCTATGATGCAGTTTGAGAAAGATGTTATGCAGAGACTCCAAAATAAACCTAACAATATTATTCAAGGATGATATGCCAACGTGATTATGAATAGGCACTTTAATGGGAAGCATGACATCTCCTCAGGAATTGCCTTGTGGAGTGCCATTTAATCTGCCAAGCAATTGTGCCTATTCTGAGAAGTGTTTCCAGAGCTCCCCAAATCAAGTCATTATTGCAATATTGTGTTTGACCACCTGAGGGCGGGCTAAAATCACTTTTTCAAACTAAGGGGTTTACAGACACTGACATGGAAGATGGGGAGTCCCACAGGTCCGCATAGTACTTTAAAGATTTCCTGATAAGTTAGAAAAGAAAAGGAGTTGCAGTTCTGATTTTGGCCAAACTATTGTCTTCAAAGCTTCTATAACCTGCCCCAATTAGTGGATCTTTTTGCCTTTATTGTCTCAATGCTTTCTATTTCCATTTTCTTCTAGCAACATCTATAACTCTTTAGGACTTTCCTACCTTCCAAACAATAGTGCTATCCAAAGCACTCATTTCCAGTCAAATGTAGAAATAATAGCAATGATAATGACAATGAAAGACTATCATAACATAACAATCGAATATAACAATATTCAAGATAACAGAAGTTTGGGCCAGACATAACTCAATGCACAAATAGAATATCTGGCTACAGCATGATCCTCCAAGTACCATAGAGAGACTCTAAACAACAAGATGATATAGCTCTGAGCAGCAATGCGTGTGACTCAAAAAACAAAGCAAGAAAAAACAAACCAGCAAAATGATATCAGAATGTGATTCTCCCTTAAAAGAGGGGAACATATGAGAGGAATCTATGCCTTCAATGATAGAATTAAACTAAAATTAGAAGTTCAGATTTCAAAATTAGTGATAGAGAATGTGAATCTGTAGAAATATTTATTATTTGCTGAGATCATATTTTGAGTAGCTAAAGGGAGTCTAATTATCATTTAGCTGTACAAAGAAAGAGGGTACAAAGATATGTGTGGATGGGAGAAGTTTTCATTTCAGGGCTGAAAACTGGACTCTAGAATTTAGGTTTATATATGGAAAGGCTGGTCACCATTAAGAAATTTATGAATTCCAAGCATCAATACAAGCTAAAATAGGTTGGGATAATAGATCTATGAAGCAGAGATTGCTGACCCTATTGTAGTTGTCAACTTTCTACCCTGTAAAACTAGACATCTACTTTTATATTAACTTAAAGAGCCAAAGATAGAACTTTGGAGACTAAGCACATGGTCTCCTAAACTTCACTGGGTAAGGCCAAAGAGTGTTTTAAAATGATTTAAAATTTAAAAAAAAGATAATATATAGAAGAAAGCCAATTGTGATAAAGATATCCTAGAGGCTAAGAAATTTGGAGGACAGTCATGATAGAAATAATAATCTCATTTCTTCCCAAAATGGAACAAAAATACTAAAACTTGCATGTCATCCCAAAAGACCATGAATAGACAAATAATCCTCTGAGGGTAGGATAAAAGGATCAGACTTAAACACCAAACCCAAAGTCAACGACAACAGAATCGTTATTTCAATCTTTATAACAAGCTATATATAGAGCAGACCAGTTACACCAGCAGTCCAGGGGCAAATGAGGGAGATATGGGATGCATGTAATGAACAGGGATGGAGAGAAGATAACACTGGTGGTGAGAATGGCCCTGATTCATTGTCACTATGTACCTTAAATATTACTGTGAAAGATTCATAACTCACTTTGGTCACAATAAAATTATTTTTAAAAAACATGTTTTTACAGTAAAACTGGTTAATATATGGCTTCTGTCAATGGTGTATAAAATTAGCATGCCAAACACCCGATGTCTTCACTGTTAGAGAATCTCTTTCATTTAACAGCTCAGGTAGGAATATTTCTGCAGCTTGCAGCAGCCATAGAAACAGGAACTTAGTCCTTTTTTCTTTTAAAAATTATTCATAAATTAAATTACTGTGAAATACCGTTATTAGGTTGTTCATAAAGCTTCAGTCATACAATATCCAACACTCATCCCTTCACCAGTTACATTTTCCAAAACCAATGTCTCCACTTTCCTTCCAGCTTTCCCCCCTGTTCTACTCATTCTCTCTCTCTCTCACTCTCTCTCTTTCTGTCTTTCTATCTGTACCACATTCCTATTTTCAAACCCCTGGACCAGAAAATAGCCAGTTCTAATATCTGTATGCTTTCTCATTCCAGTTGCATCGTGCTGAGACATGCACTTCTGTAGCTGCATCTGCATGATCAAACCTTCCAATGTGTGACAGCAGGCCCTGTAGCTGTGCCACTGCCGTAATTATATGTGCCTAGGCTAGAAACTGGCCAATTTTGAAATCTGCACTCTGATCAAGGTGCACCATGGAAGGGGGCGAACTTGCCCGCCAGGACTTGTGTCTGCATGGTTCAGCCTAAAGATATTGGACCCCAGACTCAGTAGCTATGCTGCTATCCTGTTTCCAAGCCCCTAGTCAGAGAGTCATTGGTACAGACTTCTGTCTACCCCCTGTGATACCAGATGAACCATACTCGGTGGGACGTACCTCCAGAGGCTGCATTTGCATGGATAAGCATCCCAACATGGGGATACTGAATCTGGACCTATACCAAGGGCCTCGTCCCAAGGCCTGGGGGAGCACTAAAAGTCAGACATTTGTCAGCCCTCTAATCCCAGATAAGTCACGCATGGGGTGGGATCAGCCTATGGAGTTGCATGAGCACTATCCAGCCTCCCAAGTATAACCACAGTCACTGAGTCAGTGGCTGTGTCCTCTTCTCAAGCCACTTTGCAAGGAAGTCATCAGTTCTGACATCTGTCTGACATCTGTGCCAGGTGTGTCACACTGGGAGTTGAATCTGCCCTACAGTTGTAGAGTCTGCATGCTCCAGCCACTCAACATGGAAACTGGGACTTTGTAGCTGCAATCCTGTCCTCTTCCCAAGCCCCTGGACCATAATATCACCACTTCTGTCATCTGTCTGCTCTTTGATGCCATATATGTCTTGTTGTTTATTAAAGCACCACTTCTGGAGCTTCATCTTCATGCTGCAAGCTCCTGATGTCATCCCAGTAACCATGTGTATACCCTGTTTCTAAGTCCCTGGTAAAGAATATTGACAGTTAACATCTCTCTGCCCTTTGATTATGAATATATCATCATACTCGGGATAGGGCCTGACATCCTGAAGCTGCATCTACATGCTCCAGCCTTCCATTATAAGCCAAAAGACCCTGAAACTTCATCTCTGCCCACTCCCCAAATCCATGGACTGATGGGTCACCAGATCTGAGGTTTTTCTATCCTCTGACTCCAGGGCTTTAGGTCTTGGATGGCTCCGACCTTCTTAGAGCTACATTTGCAAGCTCCTGACTCCCAACGTTATTTGCTGCACTGCTGCCCTCTTCCCAAGCTCATGGGTCAGAATATCACCCATCTTGATATCTGTCTGTCATCTAATCTCAGGATCTGAGACCTCCTCTGATACATCTGTATCTGCATGCCCTAAAATACCAAAGTGGACCCAAGACCCTGCCTCAACCGTGTTCCCAAGCCCCTGACCAGAAATATACCAGATGTGTTATATGTGTGAATTCTGATGCCATTGGTCACATGGTGCGTGGGATCTCTTCTTAGAACTGTATCTGCATACTACTACCTCCCAATGTGGTACGCCATAGCTTGTAGTTTCTCCAAAACCCTCTTCTCAAGACTCTTGGCCAGAATGTCAACAGTTCTGAAGTGTGTCTGCCCTCGGATCCCAGGTGTGTTATTCTAGGCTTGCATTCTACCCCCAATCCCCAGAATCTTAATCAGCATAATCAGGCTCCCAGTGTGGGTTTACGGTTGTGTCACTTCCCTCTTACCAAGCTCCTAGGCAAAAAGTCACCAGTTTAGATCTCAGTCTGTCCTATGATCCCAGGTGAAGCACGCTTGGTGTCAGGCATGCTCTCCTGAAGCTGCATCAACAAACTCTAGCTTCCTAACTTGGGACCCCAGAACCGAAAAATCTTCTGCTGCCCTTTTCCCATTTTCTGGCCCAAATTATTGCTAGTTCTGATTTCTGTCTTTACTCGTATCTCAAGTGAGTCACTCTGGCATATGAAATACCCTGCTGGAACTTCATCTGCATGCTCCAGTCTCCCAACATGGGACCCAGACATTTGCTTTTTTGCTATCCTCTTCCCAAGCACCTGTACCAGAAGACAGTCAGTTTTGATGTTTATATTCACTCTGATTCAAGGTGCTGAAGCCAGGTGTGAGACATGCCCATTTGGAGATGTAGCTGAATGCTCCAGTCTCCCATGTGGGACCACTAACACCAAAACTGCCGCTGCCCTCTTCTCAAGCCCCTGTACCAGTTCTGCTGCTTGTCTGTACTCTGACCCCTGGGTCTTCAGGCCTGGAATGGGTCCTGCCTTCTTGGAGACAGATATGTATGCACCACCATCATAAAATGGTAAAAAAAAAAGACACTCTAGCTGTGCCACTGCCACGTCCCAAGCCACTTTGCCAGAAATATGGCATGTGTCATTACTCTCTACCCTTTGATAATTGGTGCGTCGTGCTAATTTATCATGGGACCTGCATTCCTGGATCTCCATCTGCAATCTTCAGCCTACCACATGGACCCCTAGGCTGTAGCTGTACTACTGGCCCTATCCAACTCCTTGGGCCAGAAAGTTCTAATGTCTGTCTGCCCTGTGATCACACATGTATTACACTAGTCATGATATCTGAAATCCTAGAAATCTGCATCCTCCAGCCTCCTACATGGATGCCTGGCCATGTAATTAATTTTATCACTTCCAAAGCCCTTGGGACAGTAAGATACCAGGTCTGACATCTCTGTGCCCTCTTAGCCCAGGTGCGTCATATTGAATGTAGGTTCAGCCCACCTGGAGCTGCCTCTGGATGCAGGTTCACAAGGTGGGTCCACAAATACTTGGGACACTGCCCCTTCCCACTTCCTAAGTCCCTTGGCTAAAATATTAATGGTTTAATGTCTTGCTTGCCTATTTTTGGTTTGGGGATACTCTCTATGGAACACAGTGACTTGGTTCACATAGTCCCTGCCCTATGCTCAGTAATTACTCCTGGCAGACTTGTAGAATATCTGAGATTAAACCAGAGTTCACCACATGAAAGGCAAATGCTCTACCCCAAACTAGAGTTCAAGATGGTCACTTGCTTTTTATCTCATGTACTTCACACTGATGGTAGGACATGCTATCCTGGACCTTCATCCGCATGCTGGTTCCTCCTAATTTTGCTCCACAGACCCTAACATGGAGCTGCTGCCCTCTTTCTAAATTTGTTTGTCAGAAATCTGCCAGTTCTTACAAATGTTTTCACTCTGACCCTAGGTGTTTCACATGTGGCATAGAATATGTCGTCCTGGAACTGGATCTGCATGCTCCAGTTTACAACATGGAAACTGAGGCCCCCAAACTGTGCCACTTCTCCTTTTCCAAGCCTCTGGACCAGTAAGTTGTCAGTGCTGATGTTTTTGTTTCCTGTAATACCAGGGGCTTCATCTCTAGGATGAGTTCTGCCCTCTCATGCTGAGCCTATTTGCACAAAGTGGGATCTCAGACATTGTACATTCACTTCTGCCTCCTTTCAAGTCCTGTGTCCAGGAAGTTGTCAATTCTAATGTCTGCCTGTCATCTAAAAGCAGATGCATCATGCTGGCACCTAAATGAGAGAGCCTTCCATCAGTGGACCACAGTATCAATGCCACTACCCTCTCCCCAAGCCCCTGTCCAGAAATTCCTCAAATCTGATATCTCCTTGCCCTCTGATCCCAAATCCATCATGACAGAGGTTGGACCTACCTTGCTGGAGAAATACTTGCAGGCTCAGCCTCACAGTGTGAGTCTCTAGAAACTGTTTTGCATCACTGCCCTATCCCCCAAGCCTCTAGGCCAGTATGTCACAAATTCTGGTGTCTCTCTAATCCCAAGTGTTTAAAGCTGGTCATGGAACCTTCACTCCTGGAACTTCATATGCATGTTCTAGCCTCTCATACCGGATACCTAGCAATGTTGTTGTGCCACTATCACTTCAAAAGCTCCTGGGCCAGAAATTTTGCAAGCCTAATGTCCGTCTGTCCTCTGAAACTAGGTGTATCATGTTGGATGTAAGACCTGCCAAGCTGGTAGCTGGTTCTACATGCTCCAGTCTCACAACAGTTGTCCACAGACCCTGTAGAGACTTGCTGTCCTCTTCCCAAGGCTCTGGGCCAGAAGATTCCCAGTTCTGACATCTGTTTTCAATGTGATCTCAGGTATTTCCTGCCGAGTGGGATGTTATTTCTTAGAGATACATCTGCATGCTGCAGCCACACTACATGGGATGTCAGATCTTGTAGCTATGCCCTGTCTCTTCTCAAGCCCTTTGGGCAGAAAGGCACCAATACTGAAGTCTGTCTTCCATCTGATCCCTGTTTTTATCAAGACGGCTTTGACACCCACATTTCTGGAGCTAAATTTACTTGCTTCAGTCCCCTAACATTAAATCCAACACAGTAGTTGAGCCACTGACCTCATTCCAAGGCCTGGGTCATGAAGTCTCTCTGTTCTCTGCTCCAAGTGTGCAACGTTGGGGAGGAGAAAATTTCATCTGGAATCGTGTCTACATGATGCAAGCTTCCAACATGGGTCCCGAAACCCTGGACAATTGCCACTGACCTCTTCTCAATCAATGCTCTAACAGGGGTCCTCACACTTTTTAAACAGGGGGCCAGTTCACTGTCCCTCAGACCATTGGAAGGTCTGACTATAGTAAAAACAAAACTTATGAACGAATTCTTATGCACACTACATATATCTTATTTTGCAATGAAGAAACAAAACAGATACAAATACAATATGTGGCCCGCGGGCCATAGTTTGAGGACCACTGCCTAGAATGTTGCCAGTTTGCTGCCTCTCTGCACTCTAATCACAAGTATATCATGCTGAGGGTGGATCCTGCCCTGTTGAGCTTCATCTAAAGTTCTGGTCTCACAGTGCCAGAACCAAAGACCTATGGCTGTGCCATTGCCCTATTTCCAAGACCCTGGGTTCAAAAGTCATCTGTTCTGATGTATCTAAGCTACTGTCACATGTGTCACTTATGTCATGTGGTGTGTGGGGACATGTCTTCTTAGCAATAGATCTGCATTCTACTGCCTCCCAATGTGGAATCCCAAACTGTAAGCTGTGTTGCCCAAAGAGTCACCATTACTGGTGTACTGCTGTCACCAGTACTGCTGCCCTCTTCCCAATGCCCTGGACTAGAAAGTTGTCAATACTTGTCTGTCTGCCCTCTATTCCTAGGTGCATCACCCTGTGTTTTGGACCGGCAACCTTGGAGCTGTATCTGCATTATCCAGTCTCCTTATGCAGGACCCAAGTCCTTGAAGCTGCCCCTTCTCAAACTTCTTGGCCATAAATTAATTTGCTCTAATGTCTGTCCAACATCCACATGGTAGACCAACCTGTCCTTTTGTAGATGAAACTTCATACTCTAGCCATGAAACATGGGACCTCAAAACCAAAGTTGCACCAATGCTCTCTTTCCAAGTCCTTGGGCTATCATATCACTAGTTATGACAACTTTCTACCGTTTGGTTACAGATGTGTCTTTTGGTTGTAGGATATCCACTTCTGGAGATTAGTCTGCAAGTTAAAGCCTCCCATGTGAAACTCATGACCAAGGAGATGTGCTGCTAGCATTTCCAAGTCACTTGGGCGAGGAAGTCACATCTTACATATTTATGCCCACTGATCTCAGTGCATCAGATTGGAAGTAGAACAAGTCCACATGGACCTGCATCTGCGTGCTGCAGCTTCCGAACATGGGTCCAGATATCCTGAAGAGGAACCTCTATACTCTTCCCCAGGTCCTAGGCCAGAACATAATCAGTTTTGATGTCTGTCTTCACTCTAATTCTAGGTGCTTATGCTTTATTGCCAGTTAAAGATGCATCAGCATTCTCCTGAACCCACATAGAACTCTAGACCCCAAAACTGTTCCATTACTCATTTCTTGAGCTCCCAAGCCAGCTAGTCGACAGTTTTGATGTTTGTCTGACTTCTTATCCCAGACAATAAGGCAAGGATGAGTCTTGCCCTTTGGGGTCTGAATATGCGTGCTTCAGACTCCCAATGTGGGGCCACAGACATTATGGCTACACCCCTCCCTCTTTCCAGGCCCCTTGGCCAGAAAATCGCCGGTTCTGATGTCTCTCTATCATCAGAAATCACTTACTTCAGGATGATTCCCTTCAAGCTCCCTCCTGCAGCTGCATCGGCATGATATAGAATCCCATAGAGGGCCCCTGACCCCTCTATGCACTGGTGGCACTTCCCGAGCTCTGGTTCAGAAAGTCTCCAAGTTGATGTCTCCCTGCCCTCTGATCCCAGGTGCCTTATGTTGCAGGTCCAATCTGCCCATATGAAATTTTATTTGCATGATATGGCCCCCAAATATTGGTCCACAGACCCCATAGCTGCACCACTGCAATATTGCCAAGCACCTGAGCAAGAATATCACCAGTCCTGATGTCTGTCTACACTCTGATCCCAGGTGCTTCATGTCAGAGGTGAGACATTCCCTCTTAAAGTTGCATTTTCCGCATGTGAAGCCAGAACCCAAAACTGAGCAGCTGACTTCTTCCCACAATCCTGGACCAGAAAGTTGCAAGTTTTTATGGCAGTCTTCCATCTGGTCACAGGTGCATCACACTGGAGATGGAAATTGTCTCTGGAGCTGCAGCTGCATTACACAACCTCCATATTTGAGACCCAGACACTGAAGCTGCAATACTATACTCTTCACAATCCCCTTGGCCAAAAAGTTGCCAGTTTTGTCATCTGTCCCACCAGGTGTGTCATGCTGAGGATGGATCCTACCTCCTGGAACTGCATTTGCATGTTCTGGCTTCCCAATGTGGGACACAGCAACCAGGAAATTGTAGTTGTTTAATCATAAGTGTTTGATCTATGATATCACTAGTTCTCTTTTTCATCTGCCTCTGATCTTAGGTGTATCACAATGGTAATGAAATATTTCCTTTTAGCTGCATCCCCATGTTCCAGCCTCCCATCATGGGGCTCCAGATATTTACCATGCTGCTGCTGTGTTCCCATGCTCATCAGCCAGAATGTCGCCAGTTCTTATGTCTGTCTGCCCTCTGAACCCAGCTATGTCATATTGGGGTGGTACCTGTCCTCCTTGAGCTTCATCTGCAGGCTCTGGCCTTCCAACATTGGCACTAAAACTCTTTAGTGTGCCATTGCTTTCTTACCAAGCCCCTAGGTCAGAATATCACCAGTTATGACATCTGTCTGCATTCTGACATGTTATGGTGGCTGTGGGATATCTACTCCTTGAGCTGCATTTGCATGCTTCAGCCTCACACATGGGACCACTGACACTGAATCTGTGATACTACCCTCTTCCTAAGCCCATTCACCAGAAGCTCAGTAGTTATACTGTCTCAGTGCCATCTGATTCAAGTTGCATCGTGTTGGCTGTGGGACCTGCCTACCTGGAGCTGCATCTACACTCTTCAGCCTCCCAACGTAAGACATCTGAACTTGTAGTTGTTCCACGGCCTGATTCCCAAATTTTGATGTCTTTCTGCCCTCTGGTCGCAGGTGTATCATAATGGTCTTAAGAACTTCCACAGCCCTGGAGCTGTATCTGCATGATCCAGCCTCCCTTTAGTGTGCTGCTGCCCTCTTCACAAAGCCCTGGGCTAGAATGTACCAGTTCTGAATTCTGCATGCACTCTGATCCCTAGTGCATCTGGCAAGTTGTTCATGTACATACCTCGAGCTGCATCAGTATGATTAAGCTTGCCAAGTGAGATGTCTGACCACATTGTAGATGAGCCACTGGCACTTGCCAAGGGCCAGAATGTCATCAGGTCTCACATCTCTTTGCCTTCTGATCTCAAGTGCGTCATATGATGTATGAGACTAGCCCACTTGGATACGAATGCTACCGTCAATAACAATAACACAAACCTCAGTGTCAAAAAAGGAAAGAGAGAGAAGTAAAATGCCTTCCCCCTGGGCCCAAGCACAGCAGTAAGATGTTTGACCAACAGAGGATGGTCCCTGGTTCGAATCTCGACATTCCATATGGTCCCTCAAATGAACCTACCAGGAGCGATTTCTGAGCACAGGGGCAGTAGTAACCACGGAGTACGGCCAGGTGTCGCCTCCTCCCCCCAAAAAAGCCTGGCCCAGATATATAGCTCAAGGAACTGATCATAAGTTTTGTATAGAACTCAGGGTTCAATCATAGCAACACATGATCTCTTCAAAATCAAAGAGTAATCATCTAGCACAACTGCATAATGCCCCAAAGCTACACACACAGAGACACACACACTTATACACACACCACATGAAAATACTACAACCTATTGAGATGGCTTCAAGTTTATTTTTGGTGCTTGAGCCACACCTATTTGGTGCTCTGTGATACTCATAAGTCTGTGTTCAGAAATCACTCCTAGAGATCTGAATGGATCATACGGAATACAGGGCTACAAAGCCAGATCAACTGCATGCAAGACAAGCATGCTATCTGCTGTATTATCACTGTGGAGCCATGATGACTGCCTTTTTAAAGTTGATTGTTTTCTTTACAAAAGACCATTTATACCTGCTGAAGAGATAGTGGGTAGGGAGTTTGCTTTACAAGTCCCAAGCACTGCAGGCATGGTGGTGAGGGGAGACAAAACAACCCAATACAACAACAATTTTATTTATAGTAATTTTTTCTTTTAAACAGTTCTTGAATTTCATTGACCAGCTGTAAAATCCATTTCCTTAATAATAAATGTAATGACCCTTTAGAAATATGACCCCCAGCTACAAGCCCACCATTCCTAATTATAAAAACTATATACCTAATTTACCTCATGTTGCCAAGTATCATTCATTCAATTATTTGTTTGTTTGTTTGTTTCTATCAGTTGTGAGACTATGCCTGGCAGTACTCAGGGCTTACTCTGTGTTTAGACTCACTTGTAGAGGTGCTTGAGGGAACATAGATGATGTTTAGGATTGAACCATGGTTTGCAGCAAACAAGTCAACCACTCTACTCTCTCTCTAGTGCCTAATTTCTGTTTTTAAGACCCAGTTTCTTTACACATTAGCCCCATCTTATAGGCTTTTCCTCCTTATTTCTGGCTAATGAAGTAGTATTTATGATTGAGCAAGCATCTGTTTCCCCTCAATAAATCCTAATTCCTAGAAAGAAAAGCATTTTCCTTATTTTGGCACATTTGTTTATTTGTTTGTTCACCAAACATTGACTAACTGGAAAGCTGGCAATGTGGATTCCTGAGACAGAATTGAAGATAATATGCTCCATCTTCTTAAGCACAATTGGACTTGACTCGGAAGATCGGTGAAGAAGTGATGTCACTAGATAAGCCTTCCTTGCCCTGTCCCTGAAGCAGAGATCCACTGTGACTGACTTGGGTGAAGGCAAATGAACTTACTCTACTCAAGGACACCTGTGATAAATTGGAAAAGGTTTCCCAATCGCCAGATATCTACACCAGGAGAGGTACAGGTTGCTTTCTGCTTTTCCTTCTGCAATTCCACTGCTAGGTATCTTTGATACTGATTAAAATAGCAAAAAGGGGGCTGAGAACCAATCTCATCTTTCCAATACTATTGCTAATTCAGGACCCTTTCCAATTTTCTCTTTCCCAAATATAGAAACACTTGAGGTTGGCCAGCAGCTGGTGCTGGTGGCTGTGCAGCAGTGTCCGCGTGTGCGACTTGCAGTGGTCGACGCAGACTTGCAGTCGGCGCCACGGATGAAGGTGCCCTCCGCCGGCTCCTGGAGATGCTGCACCGACAGCATCATTGCAGTTCACCGCCGTGGCCTGTAGGGCGTGCAGCGCGAGGCTGAGCCACGGGACGAAGAGCGTCAGGAGGGCCGCCGAGATGAGCACCAGGCAAAGCCGCAGGATGTCGTCCTCGGCCTCCGTGTCATCCTAGACCACCCGTAGCAGCGCCATCGCCCTCCAAGCGCGACCGCCCACCGCCCCCGCCCCAGCGAGCGCGCCGCTCGGGGAGTTGGCGGACAGCGAGGGGGCGCCAGACATCGGCGGCGGGCGACACGCCCGGAGCCCCCGGAACCCCCCCCCAACCCCCGTGGGCGAGTCCCCCGCCCAGCGTGCTGAGCGTTCATAGACGCCCTCCTCGCCCCACCACCCTGAGTCCAGGGCAGCCCTGGAGCCATCACTGCGACACTCCCCCAGCTGCCCCGCCCGCCCACCCGCTGTTAGGCTCCACTCAAGCCAGTGTTTCTCAAATAGTGTGGGGCGCCCCCAGTGGGGGCACGAGGATCCTTAAAGGGGGGCGCCACAAGCTAAGCCCCGTGTTTATGTCTCTGTATGTCTCTGGAGCTGAGGGTTGCCGTGTCCTGCTTCAAACCCCGCTTCGAAAAGCTATGCATTGCAAAACGTGCTCATTGGAGCCATTCATCCAGACATCACCTCTGATGAAAAAATCAGCTCAAATTATTTTATACATTTTTGTTTGGCAGGTTAAAGTTTTTTAATAATAAAGTTTTAATAATAATAAAAGTTTATAATAAAGTTTTTTATTATTAATAAAGTTTTTTTTGCAGGTTAACGTTTTGCTTTTTTTTTTTTCAGTAGCACGGGGACGGCACGAAAAATGTTTTCTTCTTCCTAGGGGGGCATGACAGAAAATAATTGAGAAGCTCTGACTCAAGCACCTGAATGGAGCGCACTAGGGCTCAGTGTCGCCCTAAAGTTGATTGAAGTTCTGTGCATTGAAAATTCAATTAGGACTGGGCCAGAGGGTGGCGCAAAGATTACCACCAGTAGGGAGCTTGCCTTGCTAGTAGCCTACCCAGATTCAGTCCCCAGAACACTTATGGTGCCTTGAGAACTAATAGGAGGAATTCCTGAAGATGGAGTCAGGAGGAAGACATGAGAACCATAGGGTTTGTCTCAAAAGGCAGAAAATAAAATTAAAGATATAACTTTCATTCTTCATCAAAAAAGGCAGTTTCGCTATACACTTTGAAGTAAATTACAGGATCCTAGGTTCAATCCTCATATATTCATATATTTTAACTTACAATGAGGAAACAGCAAGAGTTGAGAAAGTGTGTAGATAAATAAAAATATTCATAAATTTCCAGGGGGCCAGAGCAGTGGCACAGCTGATAGGGCATCTATCTTGCACATGGTAAACTAGGAGGAACCTTGGTGAGATTCCCCGGCTTCCCATATGGTCCCCCAAGCCAGAAGCTGTTTCAGAGCAGAAAGCTAGGTGTCATGAGTGAGAGTCACTGGGTGTTTCTCCAAAAACCAAATACAAAACAAAACGAAGAAACAAAAAAACCCACACTAACAAAAATACAATTAAGACTAAAATGTGAAATTATGGTTAAAATGAACATTTTGCTATTTCAGACATCTGAATAGCTCCTTATAGTATTGAAAGTTAAAGGAACTTGTGTCTGCAGTGATAGTACCACCAGTAGGATTCTTCCCTTGCTAATAGCCTACCCAGATTCAATTCCCAGAAGTCCTATGGTCCACGGAGAACAAATAGAAGAAATAACTGAAGGCAGAGTCAGGAGGAAGCCTTTAGCACCATTGGGTTGGTCTCAAAATGAAAAAAATAAAATTAAAGATACAATTTTAATGAATTTTCATTATTCATCAAAAGAGGCACTTTAGGTATTCAGTTTGAAGTATATTACAGGATCCTAGGTTCAGACTTCTGTCTCCCCCCTGTGATACCAGATGAACCATACTCGGGTGGGACGGACCTCCAGAAGCTGCATTTGCATGGATAAGCATCCCAACATGGGGATACTGAATCTGGACCTGTACCAAGGGCCTCGTCAGAAGGCCTGGGGGAGCACTAAAAGTCAGACATTTGTCAGCCCTCTAATCCCAGATAAATCACGCATGGGGTGGGATCAGCCTATGGAGTTGCATGTGCACTATCCAGCCTCCCAAGTGTAACCACAGTCACTGAGTCAGTGGCTGTGTCCTCTTCTCAAGCCACTTTGCAAGGAAGTCATCAGTTCTGACATCTGTCTGACATCTGTGCCAGGTGTGTCACACTGGGAGTGGAATCTGCCCTACTGTTGTAGAGTCTGCATGCTCCAGCCTCCCAACATGGAAACTGGGACTTTGTAGCTGCAACCCTGTCCTCTTCCCAAGCCCCTGGACCATAATATCACCACTTCTGTCATCTGTCTGCTCTTTGATGCCATTTATGTCTTGTTGTTTCTTAAAGCATCACTTCTGGAGCTACATCTGCATGCTGCAAGCTCCCGATGTCATCCCAGTAACCATGTGTATACCCTGTTTCTAAGTCCCTGGTAAAAAATATTGCCAGTTAACATCTCTCTGCCCTTTGATTATGAATACATCATCATGCTGTGGATAGGGCCTGACATCCTGGAGCTGCATCTACATGCTCCAGCCTTTCATTATAAGCCAAAAGACCCTGAAACTTCATCTCTGCCCACTCCCCAAATCTATGGACTGATTGGTCACCAGTTCTGATGTTTTACTATCCTCTGACTCCAGGGCTTTAGGACTTGGATGGCTCCGACCTTCTTAGAGCTACATTTGCAAGCTCCTGACTCCCAACGTTATTTGCTGCACTGCTGCCCTCTTCCCAAGCTCATGGGTCGGAACATCACACATCTTGATATCTGTCTGTCATCTAATCTCAGGATCTGAGACCTCCTCTGATACATCTGTATCTGCATGCTCTAAAATACCAAAGTGGACCCAAGACCCTGCCTCAACAGTCTTCCCAAGCCCCTGACCAAAATTTACCAGATGTGTTATATGTGTGAATTCTGATGCCATTGGTCACATGGTGCGTGGGATCTGTTCTTAGAACTGTATCTGCATACTACTACCTCCCAATGTGGTACGCCATAGCTTGTAGTTTCTCCAAAACCCTCTTCTCAAGACTCTTGGCCAGAATGTCAACAGTTCTGAAGTGTGTCTGCCCTCGGATCCCAGGTGTGTTATTCTAGGCTTGGGTTCTACCCCTAATCCCCGGACTCTTAATCAGCATAATCAGGCTCCCAGTGTGGGTTTACGGTTGTGTCACTTCCCTCTTACCAAGCTCCTAGGCCAAAAAGACACCAGTTTTGATCTCAGTCTGTCCTATGATCCCAGGTGAAGCACGCTTGGTGTGGGGTATGCTCTCCTGAAGCTGCATCAACAAGCTCTAGCTTCCTAACTTGGGACCCCAGAACCGAAAAATCTTCTGCTGCCCTTTCCCCATTTTCTGGTCCAAATTATTGCTAGTTCTGATTTTTGTCTCTACTCGTATCTCAGGTGAGTCACTCTGGCATATGAAATACCCTGCTGGAACTTCATCTGCATGCTCCAGTCTGCCAACGTGGGACCCAGACATTTGCTTTTTTGCTATCTTCTTCCCAAACATCTGTACCAGAAGAAAGTCAGTTTTGATGTTTATATTCACTCTGACTCAAGGTGCTGAAGCCAGGTGTGAGACATGCCCATTTGGAGATGTAGCTGAATGCTCCAGTCTCCCATGTGGGACCACTAACACCAAAACTGCCGCTGCCCTCTTCTCAAGCCCCTGTACCAGTTCTGCTGCTTGTCTGCACTCTGACCCCTGGGTCTTCAGGCCTGGGATGGGTCCTGCCTTCTTGGAGACAGATATGTATGCACCACCATCATAAAATGGTAAAAAAAAAGACAATCTAGCTGTGCCACTGCCACGTTCCAAGCCACTTTGCCAGAAATATGGCATGTGAAATTACTCTCTACCCTTTGATAATTGGTGTGTCCTGCTAATTTATCATGGGACCTGCATTCCTGGATCTCCATCTGCAATCTTCAGCCTACCACATGGGACCCCTAGACTGTAGCTGTACTACTGGCCCTATCCAACTCCTTGGGCTAGAAAGTTCTAATGTCTGTCTGCCCTGTGATCACACGTGTATTACACTAGTCATGATATCTGAAATCCTAGAACTCTGCATCCTCCAGCCTCCTACATGGATGCCTGGCCATGTAATTAATTTTATCACTTCCAAAGCCCTTGGGACAGTAAGATACCAGGTCTGACATCTCTATGCCCTCTTAGCCCAGGTGGGTCATATTGAATGTAGGTTCAGCCCACCTGGAGCTGCCTCTGGATGCAGGTTCACAAGGTAGGTCCACAAATACTTGTGACACTGCCCCTTCCCACTTCCTAACTCCCTTGGCTAAAATATTAATGGTTTAATGTCTTGCTTGCCTATTTTTGGTTTGGGGGATACTCTCCATGGAACACAGTGACTTGGTTCACATAGTCCCTGCCCTATGCTCAGTAATTACTCCTGGCAGGCTTGTAGAATGTCTGAGATTAAACCAGAGTTCACCACATGAAAGGCAACTAGAGTTCAAGATGGTCACTTGCTTTTTATCTCATGTACTTCACACTGATGGTAGGACATGCTATCCTGGACCTTCATCTGCATGCTGGTTCCTCCTAATTTTGCTCCACAGACCCTAACATGGAGCTGCTGCCCTCTTTCTAAATTTGTTTGTCAGAAATCTGCCAGTTCTTACAAATGTTTTCACTCTGACCCTAGGTGTTTCACATGTGGCATAGAATATGCCGTCCTGGAATTGGATCTGCATGCTCCAGTTTACAACATGGAAACTGAGGCCCCAAAACTGTGCCACTTCTCCTTTTCCAAATTGCCAGTGCTGATGTTTTTGTTTCCTCTAATACCAGGGGCTTCATCTCTAGGATGAGTCCTGCCCTCTCATGCTGAACCTATTTGCCCACCATCCCAAAGTGGGATCTCAGATATTGTACATTCACTTCTGCCTCCTTTCAAGTCCTGTGTCCAGGAAGTTTCCAATTCTAATGTCTGCCTGTCATCTAAAAGCAGATGCATCATGCTGGCATCTAAATGAGAGAGCCTTCTATCAGTGGACCACAGTATCAATGCCACTACCCTCTCCCCAAGGCCCTGTCCAGAAATTCCTCAAATCTGATATCTCCTTGCCCTCTGATCCCAGATCCATCATGACAGAGGTTGGACCTACCTTGCTGGAGCAATACTTGCATGCTCAGCCTCACACTGTGAGTCTCTAGAACCTGTTTTGCATCACTGCCCTATCCCCAAGCCTCTAGGACAGTATGTCACAAATTCTGGTGTCTCTCTAATCCCAAGTGTGTAAAGCTGGTCATGGAACCTTCACTCCTGGAACTTCATATGCATGTTCTAGCCTCCCATACAGGACACCTAGCAATGTTGTTGTGCCACTAGCACTTCACAAGCTCCTGGGCCAGAAATTTCCAAGCCTAATGTCCATCTGTCCTCTGAAACTAGGTATATCATGTTGGATGTAAGACCTGCCAAGCTGGTAGCTGGTTCTACATGCTCCAGTCTCACAACAGTTGTCCACAGACCCTGTAGAGACTTGCTGTCCTCTTCCCAAGGCTCTGGGCCAGAAGATTCCCAGTTCTGACATCTGTTTTCAATGTGATCTCAGGTATTTCCTACCGAATGGGATGTTAATTCTTGGAGATGAATCTGCATGCTGCAGCCACACTACATGGGATGTCAGATCTTGTAGCTATGCCCTGTCTCTTCTCAAGCCCTTTGGGCAGAAAGACACCAATACTGAAGTCTGCCTTCCATATGATCCCTGTTTTTATCAAGACGGCTGTGACACCCACATTTCTGGAGCTAAATCTACTTGCTTCAGTCCTCTAACATTAAATCCAAGACACAGTAGTTGAGCCACTGACCTCATTCCAAGGCCTGGGTCATGAAGTCTCTCTGTTCTCTGGTCCAAGTGTGCAACGTTGGGGAGGAGAAAATTTTGTTTGGAATCGTGTCTACATGATGCAAGCTTCCAACATGGGTCCAGTAACCCTGGACAATTGCCACTGACCTCTTCTCAATCAATGCTCTAACAGGGGTCCTCAAACTTTTTAAACAGGGGGCCAGTTCACTGTCCCTCAGACCATTGGAGGGTCTGACTATAGTAAAAACAAAACTTATGAACGAATTCTTATGCACACTGCATATATCTTATTTTGCAATGAAGAAACAAAACAGATACAAATACAATATGTGGCCCGTGGGCCATACTTTGAGGACCATTGCCTAGAATGTTGCCAGATTGATGCCTCTCTGCACTCTAATCACAAGTATATCATGCTGAGGGTGGAACCTGCCCTGTTGAGCTTCATCTAAAGTTCTGGTCTCACAGTGCCAGAACCAAAGACCTATGGCTGTGCCATTGCCCTATTTCCAAGACCCTGGGTTCAAAAGTCATCTGTTCTGATGTATCGAAGCTTCTGTCACATGTGTCACTTATGTCATGTGGTGTGTGGGGACATGTCTTCTTAGCAATAGATCTGCATTCTACTGCTTCCCAATGTGGAATCCCAAACTGTTAGCTGTGTTGCCCAAAGAGTCACAGGTACTGGTGTACTGCTGTCACCAGTACTGCTGCCCTCTTCCCAATGCCCTGGACTAGAAAGTTGTCAATACTTGTCTGTCTGCCCTCTATTCCTAGGTGCATCACCCTGTGTTTTGGACCGGCAACCTTGGAGCTGTATCTGCATTATCCAGTCTCCTTATTCAGGACCCAAGTCCTTGAAGCTGCCCACTTCTCAAACCTCTTGGCCATAAATTCATTTGCTCTAATGTCTATCCGACATCCACATTGTAGACCAACCTGTCCTTTTGTAGATGAAACTTCATACTCTAGCCATGAAACATGGGACCCCAGAACCAAAGTTGCACCAATGCCCTCTTTCCAAGTCCTTGGGCTATCATATCACTAGTTATGACAACTTTCTACCCTTTGGATACAGATGTGTCTTTTGGTTGTAGGATATCCACTTCTGGAGATTAGTCTGCAAGTTAAAGCCTCCCATGTGAAAATCATGACCAAGGAGATGTGCTGTTAGCATTTCCCAGTCACTTGGAGAGGAAGTCACTTCTTATTTATGCCCACTGATCTCAGTGCATCAGATTGGAAGTAGGTCCACATGGACCTGCATCTGCGTGCTGCAGCTTCCGAACATGGGTCCAGATATCCTGAAGAGGAACCTCTATACTCTTCCCCAGGTCCTAGGCCAGAACATAATCAGTTTTGACATCTGTCTTCACTCTAATTCTAGGTGCTTATGCTTTATTGCCAGTTAAAGATGCATCAGCATTCTCCTGAACCCACATAGAACTCTAGACCCCAAAACTGTTCCATTACTCATTTCTTGAGCTCCCAAGCCAGCTAGTCGACAGTTTTGATGTTTGTCTGACTTCTTATCCCAGACAATAAGGCAAGGATGAGTCTTGCCCTTTGGGGTCTGAATATGCGTGCTTCAGACTCTCAATGTGGGGCCACAGACATTATGGCTGCACCCCTCCCTCTTTCCATGTCCCTTGGCCAGAAAATCGCCGGTTCTGATGTCTCTCTATCATCAGAAATCACTTACTTCAGGATGATTCCCTTCAAGCTCCATCCTGGAGCTGCATCAGCATGATATAGAATCCCATAGAGGGCCCCTGACCCCTCTATGCACTGGTGGCACTTCTCGAGCTCTGGTTCAGAAAGTCTCCAAGTTGATGTCTCCCTGCCCTCTGATCCCAGGTGCCTTATATTGCAGGTCCAATCTGTCCATATGAAATTTCATTTGCATGATATAGCCACCAAATATTGGTCCAAAGACCCCATAGCTGCACCACTGCTATATTGCCAAGCACCTGAGCAAGAATATCACCAGTTCTGATGTCTGTCTGCATTTTGATCCCAGGTGCTTCATGTCAGAGGTGAGACATTCCCTCTTAAAGTTGCATTTTCCACATGTGAAGCCAGAACCCAAAACTGAGCAGCTGACTTCTTCCCACAATCCTGGACCAGAAAGTTGCAAGTTTTTATGGCAGTCTTCCATCTGGTCACAGGTGCATCACACTGGAGATGGAAAATGTCTCTGGAGCTGCATCTGCATTATACAACCTCCATATTTGGGACCCAGACACTGAAGCTGCAATACTGTACTCTTCACAATCCCCTTGGCCAAAAAGTTGCCAGTTTTGTCATCTGTCTCACCAGGTGTGTCATGCTGAGGATGGATCCTGCCTCCTGGAACTGCACTTGCATGTTCTGGCTTCCCAATGTGGGACACTGCAACCAGTAAATTGTAGTTGCTTAATCATAAGTGCTTGATCTATGATATCACTAGTTCTGTTTTTCATCTGCCCTCTGATCTTAGGTGTATCACAATGGTAATGGAATATTTCTCTTTTAGCTGCATCCCCACGTTCCAGCCTCCCATCATGGGGCTCCAGATATTTACCGTGCTGCTGCTGTGTTCCCATGCTCATCAGCCAGAATGTTGCTATTTCTTATGTCTGTCTGCCCTCTGATCCCAGGTATGTCATATTGGGGTGGTACCTGTCCTCCTTGAGCTTCATCTGTTGGCTCTGGCCTTCCAACATTGGCACTAAAACTCTTTAGTGTGCCATTGCTTTCTTACCAAGCCCCTAGGACAGAGTGTCACCAGTTATGACATCTGTCTGCATTCTAACATGTTATGGTGGCTGTGGGATATCTACTCCTTGAGCTGCATTTACATGCTTCAGCCTCACACATAGGACCACTGACACTGAATCTGTGATACTACCCTCTTCCTAAGCCCATTCACCAGAAGCTCAGTCGTTATACTGTCTCAGTGCCATCTGATTCAAGTTGCATCGTGTTGGCTGTGGGACCTGCCTACCTGGAGCTGCATCTACATTCTTCAGCCTCCCAACTTCTGAACTTGTAGTTGTTCCACTGCCTGATTCCCAAATTTTGATGTCTTTCTGCCCTCTGGTCCCAGCTGTATCATACTGGTCTTGGGAACTTTCACAGCCCTGGCGCTGTATCTGCATGTTCCAGCCTCCCTTTAGTGTGCTGCCGCCCTCTTCACAAAGCCCTTGGCTAGAATGTACCAGTTCTGACTTCTGCATGCACTCTGATCCCAAGTGCACCTGGCAAGTTGTTCATGTACACACCTCGAGCTGCATCTGTATGATTAAGCTTGCCAAGTGAGATGTCTGACCACATTGTAGATGAGCCACTGGCACTCGCCAAGGGCCAGAATGTCATCAGGTCTCACATCTCTTTGACTTCTGATCTCAAGTGTGTCATATGATGTATGAGACTAGCCCACTTGGATACGAATGCTACCCTGTCAATAACAATAACACAAACCTCAGTGTCAAAAAAGGAAAGAGAGAGAAGTAAAATGCCTTCCCCCTGGGCCCAATCGATAGCACAGCGGTAAGACCTTTGCCTTGCACGTGACAAACAGAGGATGGTCCCTGGTTCTAATCTCGACATCCCATATGGTCCCCCGAATGAACCTACCAGGAGCGATTTCTGAGCGCAGGGGCAGTAGTAACCACTGAGTACCGCCAGGTGTCGCCTCCTCCCCCCAAAAAAGCCTGGCCCAGATATATAGCTCAAGGAACTGATCATAAGTTTTGTATAGAACTCAGGGTTCAATCATAGCAACACATGATCTCTTCAAAATCAAAGTAAGAGTAACCATCTAGCACAACTGCATAATGCCCCAAAGCTACACACACACACAGACACACACACACACATATACACACACCACATGAAAATACTACAACCTATTGAGATGGCTTCAAGTTTATTTTTGGTGCTTGAGCCACACCTATTTGGTGCTCTGTGATACTCATAAGTCTGCGTTCAGAAATCACTCCTAGAGATCTGAATGGATCATACGGAATACAGGGCTTCAAAGCCAGATCAACTGCATGCAAGACAAGAATGCTATCTGCTGTATTATCACTGTGGTGTCATGATGACTGCCTTTTTAAAGTTGATTGTTTTCTTTACAAAAGATTTTATAGTTGCTGAAGAGATAGTGGATAGTAAGCTTGCTTTACAAGTCCCAAGCACTGCCAGGCGTGGTGGTGAGGGGAGACAAAACACCCCAATACAACAACAATTTTATTTATAGTAATTTTTTATTTTAAACAATTCTTGAATTTCATTGACCAGCTGATAAAATCCATTTCCTTAATAATAAATGTAATGACCCTTTACAAATATGACCCCCAGCTACAAGCCCACCATTCCTAATTTACCTCATCTTGCCAAGTCTCATTCACTCAATTATTTGTTTGTTTGTTTCTATCAGTTGTGAGACTATGCCTGGCAGTACTCAGGGCTTACTCTGTGTTTAGACTCACTTGTAGAGGTGCTTGAGGGAACATAGATGATGTTTATGATTGAACCATGGTTTGCAGCAAAAAAGTCAAACACTCTACTCTCTCTCTAGCGCCTAATTTCTGTTTTTAAGCCCCAGTTTCTTTACATATTAGCCCCATCTTATAGGCTTTCCCTCCTTATTTCTGGCTAATGAAGTAGTATTTATGATTGAGCAAGCATCTGTTTCCCCTCAATAAATCCTAATTCCTAGAAAGAAAAGCATTTTCCTTATTGTGGGACATTTGTTTATTTGTTTGTTCACCAAACATTGACTAACTGGAAAGCTGGCAATGTGGATTCCTGGAGACAGAATTGAAGATAATATGCTCCATCTTCTTTTTTTTTTTTTTTTTTTTTTTTGGTTTTTGGGCCACACCCGGCGGTGCTCAGGGGTTACTCCTGGCTGTCTGCTCAGAAATAGCTCCTGGCAGGCACGGGGGACCATATGGGACACCGGGATTCGAACCAACCACCTTTGGTCCTGGATCGGCTGCTTGCAAGGCAAATGCCGCTATGCTAGCGCTCCGGGCCCGCTCCATCTCCTTAAGCACAATTGGACTTGACTCGGAAGATCGGTGAAGAAGTGATGTCACTAGATAAGCCTTCCTTGCCCTGTCCCTGAAGCAGAGGTCCACTGTGACTGACTTGGGGAAAGGCAAATGAACTTACTCTACTCAAGGACACCTGTGATAAAATGGAAAAGGTTTCCCAATCGCCAGAAATCTACACCAGGAGAGGTACAGGTTGCTTTCTGCTTTTCCTTCTGCAATTCCACTGCTAGGTATCTTTGATACTGATTAAAATAGCAAAAAGGGGGCTGAGAACCAATCTCATCTTTCCAATACTATTGCTAATTCAGGACCCTTTCCAATTTTCTCTTTCCCAAATATAGAAACACTTGAGGTTGGCCAGCAGCTGGTGCTGGTGGCTGTGCAGCAGTGTCCGCGTGTGCGACTTGCAGTGGTCGACGCAGACTTGCAGTCGGCGCCACGGATGAAGGTGCCCTCCGCCGGCTCCTGGAGATGCTGCACCGACAGCATCATTGCAGTTCACCGCCGTGGCCTGTAGGGCGTGCAGCGCGAGGCTGAGCCACGGGACGAAGAGCGTCAGGAGGGCCGCCGAGATGAGCACCAGGCAAAGCCGCAGGATGTCGTCCTCGGCCTCCGTGTCATCCTAGACCACCCGTAGCAGCGCCATCGCCCTCCAAGCGCGACCGCCCACCGCCCCTTCCCCAGCGAGCGCGCCGCTTGGGGAGTTGGTGGACAGCGAGGGGGCGCCAGACATAGGCGGTGGGCGACACGCCCGGAGCCCCCGAACCCCCCCCCCCGAACCTCCGTGGGTCCCTCGCCCAGCGTGCTGAGCGTTCATAGACGCCCTCCTCGCCCCACTACCCTGAGTCCAGGGCAGCCCTGGAGCCATCACTCCGACCCGCCCCCAGCTGCCCCGCCCGCCCACCCGCTATTAGGCTCCACTCAAGCCAGTGTTTCTCAAATAGTGGGGCGCGCCCCCAGTGGGGGCACGAGGATCCTTAAAGGGGGGCGCAACAAGCTAAGCCCCGTGTTTATGTCTCTGTATGAGACGTCTCTGGAGCTGAGGGTTGCCGTGTCCTGCTTCAAACCCCGCTTCGAAAAGCTATGCATTGCAAAACGTGCTCATTGGAGACATTCATCCAGACATCACCTCTGATGAAAATATCAGCTCAAATTATTTTGTACATTTTTGTTTGGCAGGTTAAAGTTTTTTTAATAATAAAGTTTTAATAATAATAAAAGTTTATAATAAAGTTTTTATTATTAATAAAGATTTTTTTGCAGGTTAACGATTTTTTTCCATTCGCGCGGGGGCGGCACGAAAAATGTTTTCTTCTTCCTAGGGGGGCATGACAGAAAATAATTGAGAAGCTCTGACTCAAGCACCTGAATGGAGCGCACTAGGGCTCAGGGTCGCCCTAAAGTTGATTGAAGTTCTGCGCATTGAAAATTCAATTAGGACTGGGCCAGAGGGTGGCGCAAAGATTACCACCAGTAGGGAGCTTGCCTTGCTAGTAGCCTACCCAGATTCAGTCCCCAGCACTCTTATGGTGCCTTGAGAACTCATAGGAGGAATTCCTGAAGATGGAGTCTGGAGGAAGACATGAGAACCATAGGGTTTGTCTCAAAAGGCAGAAAATAAAATTAAAGATATAACTTTCATTCTTCATCAAAAAAGGCAGTTTCGCTATACACTTTGAAGTAAATTACAGGATCCTAGGTTCAATCCTCATAGATTCCTATATTTTAACTTACAAAGAGGAAACAGCAAGAGTTGAGAAAGTGTGTAGATAAATAAAAATATTCATAAATTTCCAGGGGGCCAGAGCAGTGGCACAGCTGATAGGGTATCTATCTTGCACATGGTAAACTAGGAGGAACCTTGGTTAGATTCCCCGGCTTCCCATATGGTCCCCCAAGCCAGAAGCTCTTTCAGAGCACAAAGCTAGGAGTCATGAGTGAGAGTCACTAGGTGTTTCTCCCAAAAAAAAAATACAAAACAAAACGACGAAACAAAAAAACCCACACTAACAAAAATACAATTAAGACTAAAATGTGAAATTATGGTGAAAATGAACATTTTGCTATTTCAGACATCTGAATAGCTCCTTATAGTATTGAAAGTTAAAGGAACTTGTGTCTGGAGTGATAGTACCACCAGTGGGATTCTTGCCTTGCTAATAGCCTACCCAGATTCAATTCCCAGAAGTCCTATGGTCCACGGAGAACAAGTAGAAGAAATAACTGAAGACAGTCAGGAGGAAGCCCTTAGCACCATTGGGTTTGTCTCAAAATGAAAAAAATAAAATTAAAGATATAATTTTAATGAATTTTCATTATTCATCAAAAAAGGCACTTTAGGTATTCAGTTTGAAGTATATTACAGGATCCTAGGTTCAACCCTCATATATTCATATATTTTTAACTTACAAACAGGAAACAGCAAGAGTTGGGCACATATTATCTACATAGTAGACAAATAAAAATATTCATAAAATACAGGGGCCAGAGCAGTGGAGCAAGCGGTAGGGCATCTGTCTTGAATGTGCTACTCTAGAACAGAACACGGTTAGATCCCCTCGTGTCCCATACAGTACAACCAGTAGGGTGCTTACCTTGCATATAGCCTACCCAGTATCAATCCTCAGAACTCTTGTGGTCCCTTGAGGACTAATGGGAGAATTTCCTGAAGAGAGAGTTAGGAATAAGCCCTGAGCACAATTGGGTTTGTCTCAAAAGTAAAAAAAATAAAATTAAAGATATAATTTTGATGAACTTTCACTATTCATCACAAAGGAACTTTTGGTATTCAGTTTGAAGTAATACAGATTCCTAGCTTCAACCTCATATATCCATATTTTTAATGAACAGAGAACAGCAAGAGTTGGACAACTATGGAAATAAATAAATTTTTCATAAATTTACAGGGGCAGAGCGGTGGCACAAGCTGTAGGGTATCTGTCTTGCATGCACTAACCTAGGACGAACCGTAGTTAGATCCCCCAGTGTCCTAAATGGTTCTTCAAGCAAGGAGTGAATTCTGAGGGCAGAGCCAGGAGTAATCTCTGAGCGTCACCAGGTGTGGTGCCAAAAAAAGAAAATAAAAGAACAACAACAACAAAAAATACGATTAGGACTTAATTAGAAAATATGGTTAAAATGACCATTTTGCTCTTTCAGACATCTGAATATCTCATTATAGTTTTAAAATTTAAAGGAACATGTGGCTGGAGTGATAGTACAATTAGTAGGATGATTGCCTTTTAATAGCCTATCCAGATTCAATCCCTCAGTGTTGCAAGTCAGTCCCTGAAGAGGTTGACTGATGGAGGGATGGAGGATGAGGCCTTTCTCTTCCAGCTTGGAGCATGCATCTTCCACCCTGTCTAGCCGACGGTTCTGAGGGGCTTTTTGGCAGGAACTGAGGCTGAGTCTTTGGACTTCAGTCTTGTCCACCAAATAAAGCTAATATTTCCACATGCCTGACTGTCTGCGAGCTGTTTACCCGCCGTTTCACCTCAGGCCAGGCCCAGGCCCAGGATTGAGACTTTATTACAAGAAACAGAAACCTGGGCCTCCTCAGAGACTGATGGAAAGCCTAGATTGGAAACGGACAAGAAAAAAGACTGTATTGAAAGCGACTGATTTTCTGAGAATGACCTTCAGCTTGAATTTAGATTTCGACTTTAAACATTTCGGACTGGACTTTTAGTTTGAATCACTTTGAATTTTGAACATCCAGATGCGCCCTGCAAAGAAGCAGTGGCCAAGATGATCAGCAGAAAATGCCCATTCTGCAGGCAGCTACGATCAGCAGAGAATGTGTATCCTGCAGCAAAAAAGCAGTAAAAAACTCCTAATCAGGCCAGAAATGGAAACACGTGCAACTCAGCTCAGCTCTGCTCAGGTAAAGCTACATGGAAACAGCAGCGTGGAAGCGGCTTTTTGCAGCGAGTTTGGGACCCGCCCTCCAGATCAGGAGAATGAAATGGCTCAAGTTAACCCAGTTGAAACTCCATTGAAGAAAGCCACCTGGAGACATCAGTGTGAAAGAAGATCAGCGTCTGGACTAATGGTTTTTAGGTGAAGGGATTAAGTGGGTAGCCACATATTTTACACATAGTTGGTGATGGGATAAGTTCTAGTTAGTGGTGTAAAAATTAGTTAAAAAAGGGGAGAAATAACAGTAAAGCCCAAATGAACAATCTAATTTAAAAACCACCGCATTTAACTTTGATTAAGTGTTATCTCTTGATTAAGTCAGGTCCTTGCCAATTTAAATGTTTTATTGTTTTCCATAGTTAATATTTTCAATTGCAAAATGTTTTACTGTGTATTTTAATATATTAGTCTGTTTTCAAAATATATGTTCTGTATTTATGCTGTAGTACTTGTGTGTAGGGAAGGTTAATAGGAACAGAAAGTTCCCCCAAAATAGTTTAATAGGTATAGGAACATGAAAGTTCCAGGATAGTGCTTGGTAGAAAAGCGTTAAGAAAATTATAAGTTACAGGTGTATAGTATATTTTGCAGAAATGTTATATTTTTGAAAAAGGCTAGTATGTTAATTTTCACTTTATTACGTTGTTGCTATGGAAATATTACCTGCCTTTGTCTAAAGGCGGAGTCAGGATTGCAAAAGCTTATTATCATTAATTTATATTAAGGGAGGTGCACCCTATGTTTAGGTTAGAAGTTTTTCTTTACATTTTCCTGTGATGCACTTATGCAAACAGCTGCTCTTTTATTATTGACTAGTTTTTCCTTTAATAATTGTAGACAATATTGTTTACTAAAAGCAAAGGGGGAATTGTTGTATATGTAAATATTTTAGGGGATTATTATGTTACTGACCCTAACCTGATTGATCCTAGGTTCAATCCTCATATATCCACATATTTTTAACTTACAAACAGGAAACTCAAGAGTTGGGCACGTAGGTAGATAAATATAAATATTCATAAATTACAGGGGCCGGAGCAGTGGCACAAGTGGTATGCTAGGACGGACCACAGTTAGATCCCCTGGTGTGCCATACAGTGCCCCAAGCCAAGAACGATTTTTGACTGCAGAGCCAGGAGTAACCCCTAAGAGTAATCAGGTATGGCCTAACCCCCCCAAAAAAACCACAACAATAAAGAAACAAAAAACACGATTAGGACTAAAATATGAAAATATGGTTAAAATGACCATTTTGCTTTTTCAGATATCTGAGTGGCACCTTATACGATTAAAAGTTAAATGAACCTGGAGCTGGCATGATAGTACAACCAGCAGGATGCTTGCCTTACCAATAGCCTACCCATATTCAATCCCCAGAACTCCTATGGTCCCCTGAGGACTAATGGGAATAATCCTGATGACAGAGACAGGAGCAAGCCCTGAGCACCATTGGGAAAAAATAGAATCAAAGATATAATTTTAATGAACTTTCATTGTTCATCAAAAAAGGCAGTGTTGCTATACAGTTGGAAGTAAATGATAAGATCCTAGGTTCAATCATCATAAATCCATATATTTTTAACTTAAAAGCAGGAAACCGCAAGAGTTGGGCAAGTATGTAGATAAATAAAAATATTAATAAATTTACAGGGGCCCGGGCAGTGGCGCAAGTTGTAGGACATCTGCCTTACATGTGCTAATCTAGGACGAACCACAGTTAGATCCTAGGGCATCCCATATGGTCCCCCAAGCTAGGAGCTATTTTTGAACACAGAGCCAGGTGTAATCAGTGAGTGTCACCGGGTGTGCTTCAAAAACAAAATACAAACTAAAACAAAAAAAACCCCATAGAAACAAAAATATGATTAGGACTGAAATGTGAAAATATGGTTAAAATGACGATTTTGCTTTTTTAGACCTCTGAATGGCTCCATAATTTTAGTATTGAAAGTTAAATGAACTTGTGGCTGGAGTGATAGTACAACCAGTAGGTGTTTGCCTTGTTAATAGCCTACCCAGATTAAATCCCCAGAACTTCTCTGGTCCCTTGAGGACTAATAGGAGTAATAACTGAAGACAGAGTCAGGAGGAAGCCCTGAACATCCTTGGGTTTGTCGCAAAAGGAAGAAATAAAATGAAAGATATAACTTTAATGAACTTTCATTATTCATCAAAAAGGCAGTTTCACTATAGACTTTCAAGGAAATTATAGGATCCCAGGTTCAATCTTCATATATCCATATATTTTTAACTTAAAAACAGGAAACAGCAAGAGTTGGCATGTATGTAGATAAATATAAATATTCATCAATTTACAGGGGCCAGAGAAGTGGCGCAAGCTGTAGGCCATCTGTATTGCACACAATAACCTAGGACAGATCGTGGTTAGATCCCCTGGCATCCCATATGATCCCCCAAGCCAGGAGCGAATTCTGAGCACAGAGCCAGGAGTAAACCCTGATTGTCACTGGGTGTGCTCCAGAAGCCAAAAAAATAAAAATAAAAAAATAAACAAACAAAAAATATAACAAAAATAGGATCATGTCTGAAATGTGAAAACATGGTTAAATGACGAATTTGCTCTTTCAAACATCTGAATGGCTGCATAATTATAGTATTAAAAGTTAAATGAACTTGGGCTGGCGTGATAGTACAATCAGTAGGGTGCTTGCCTTGCTAATAGCCTACCCAGATTCAATCCCCAGAACTCCTATGGTCCCCTCAGGACTAATAGGAGTAATTCCTAAAGTGGGAGTCAGGAGGAAGCCCTGAGCACCATTGTGCTTGTCTCAACAGGCAGAAAATATAATTAAAGTTATAACTTTCATGTACTTTCATTATTCATCAAAAAGGCACTGTTGGTATACAGTTTGAAGTAAATTACAGGATACTAGGTTCAATCCTCATTTATTCCTATATATATATTTTTTTCCGGTGGTACTCAGGGGTTACTCCTGGCTATCTGCTCAGAAATAGCTCCTGGCAGGCACGGGGGACCATATGGGACACCAGGATTCGAACCAACCACCTTAGGTCCTGGATCGGCTGCTTGCAAGGCAAACACCGCTGTGCTATCTCTCCGGGCCCCTATTCCTATATTTTTAACGTACAAACAAAACAGCAAAAGTTGGACAACTATATAGATAAATAAAACTATTCATAAATTTACAGGGGCTGGAGCAGTGGTGCAAGCCGTAGGGCATCTGTCTTGCATGCGCTAACTTAGGACAGACCATGGTTAGATACACTGGCGTCCCAAGAGCAATTTCTCTGAGCGCAGAGCCAGGAATAACCCCTGAGCTTCATTGGTTGTGGCCCCCACGAGTGGCGTGTGGGCGGGCGCTCATTCCAGCGGCGATGCGGAGCGGAGGCGCCCGTGTGTCGCTGAGGATGACCTGCCCATGTACCTGGTGCCGCCAGGCAGCTCGGCGCAGTCGCCTCGGCAGGCAGAAATACGGCGGCATGTTCCCGGCCATAGAGGGCGCATAGGTGCTGACTTCAACGCCTACAGCGTGGGCCTCCGCGGCTCGGCCCGCACCCCGCGTAAGGCCTCGGCCCAAAAGAAAAAAAAATGACAAAAACAAACAAACAAAAAAAAGAAACAAAAAATAAAATTAGGACGGAAATGTAAAAACATGGTTAAAATGACCATATTGCTCTTTCAAACATCTGAATGGCTCCATAATTATTATATTAAAAGTAAAATAAACTTGGGACTGGAGTGATAGTACAACCAGTAGAGTGCTTGCTTTGCATATAGCCTAACCAGATTAAATCCTCAGAACTCCTATTGTCCCCTGCGGACTAATAGGAGTAATTCCTGAACACAGAGTCAGAAGTAAGCCCTGAGCACCATTGGGTTTGTCTCAAAAGTAAGAACATAAAATTAAAGATATAACTTTCATGAACTTTCATTATTCACCAATAAAGGCACTTTCAGTATACAGTTTGAAGTAAATTATAGGATCCTAGGTTCAATCCTCATATATTCATATATTTGTAACTTATAAATAGCAAGCACAATAGTTGGGCAAATACATTGATAAATCAAAATATTTATAAATTTACTGCGGTCAGAGCAGTGACGCAAGCTGTAGGGTATCTGCTTTGCATGCGATAACTTAGGTCAACTGTGGTTCTATCCCGTGGCCACCCATGTGGTCTCCCAAACCAGGAACAATTTCTGAACCCCTGAGCGTCACTGGGTGTGGCCGAGAAATAAAAAAAAAAAACACCATTTAACAGATTCATAAAATTACTGGTTGTAATATTGAAGTTGCAAAATGGTACGACTGCTCTGAAAAATAGTGTGGTGCCTTACTGGAAAATTTAAACATAGAATAATCATATCTTTCTAAGTACATGCTAAAAAGTTTAAAAATGGATTTCAAACAAAATGTGAACACACATGCTTATCGAAATCAAAGATAAAATCCTGGGTCCTGGGTCCTGGGTCAGCAGCTTGCAAGGCGAACGCCCTACCACTGTGCTATCACTCCACACCCCTGTTGTTTTTTCTTTTTAGATCATAAAAAATACAAGAGAAGCAGAGCTATAGCATACCTGTATGAACCAAAAGAAATTTTTATGAACCAAAAGAAATTCTAGGAGGACTTTCACTTATATGACAAAAGGCCAACATAGAATTCACTCAGCTTTTGCTTTGCATGGAACAATTCTGTTTTTATTTTATTTTATATTTATTAAGCCACTATGATTTACGAAGTTATTCATTGCTGAATGTGATAATACAATGGAACAAAAAATTTCTTAGGTTTTTGGACCACACCTGGATACCGTCAGGGGTTATTCCTGGCTCTGAGCTCAGAAATCCCTCCTGGAAGGCTTGGGCAACCATATGGAATGTCGGGGAATTGAACCCAGCTCCTTTCAGGGTCGGTCTTGTGCACGGCAAAAGCCTACTACTGTGCTATCGCTCTGGCCCCAATGGAATAATTTTATAAGCAGTGTGACCCCCTGTATCTAAGTGTCATAACCAAGGCCTGAAGAAGTGGCTGACTGGAGATGAGAGTAACACAGCACAGCAAAAGTTGTGTCATATGTGTGGTGACTGGAGGACCCTGTGCGACATAACTATTTTTTTGGATGCAACTAAGCACTTGATAAATTCCTGCAGTCACACTGTAATTTGGGTTCTTTTTTAAAAATCTGGAGGCCTGAAAATTTTTTCACCTAAGGTTTCTGTCAGAGTTTGTGTCTTTGAGTCACTAGTGTTCAGAGAAAAAGCAAGCCGATTTTCACACTAAGAGTGCATGATGGGATGTGGTTTCAAAATCCTAAATATGAGCAGTCGTATTTGTTCATCATTTCAAATTTTGGACTTGGGGCACAAATGGAACAGAAACGGAAACCCTAAACATTAATGACTAACTTCTGAGGAGCAAATAAATTAATGCAAGGTCAATGAACAATTTCACCTCTCCTTCTGAAAATATTAAATGAGGCCATAGTTTTTCCAGCCCCGCCCCTCCCCCTCTTTATGAAAGCAAAAAAGGCGCCACCACAGGAGTCAGGTACAGAGCAATACGCGGAAGAATACTCGTCAAACGGCTCACCACGTCTAGGAACTGGAGCGAAAATTTGCATACAACCACCTCATCCATGTACATCCGCGAGTCCCAGATTCTACCTACATCCACTGTAAGTAATGAGGCCTGGAACGAAATCCGTCTAACAAAGTGGAGCGCCCCCTAACAAAGTAGCTCGAAGACACATCAAAGAGTTCCCGTGCCTATATAAGGGCCTGCGTGGCAGACGCCTCCTCCTCAGAGACGCCAAGTCGCTGTAGAAGTCGCGGGCCGTCGGCCCGGGTTGCACCACAGAACCCGAAGCTGACTCTTTGGAAATGGATTCTACTGGACAAAGGGAAGCTCAGGGCCTTGGAGCCGCTGGGCAGGTGGGAGCCACTGGGCAAGTGGAAGAAACCTGGGAATCTGGTAA
This sequence comes from Suncus etruscus, assembly GCF_024139225.1. Classification (NCBI taxonomy): domain Eukaryota; kingdom Metazoa; phylum Chordata; class Mammalia; order Eulipotyphla; family Soricidae; genus Suncus; species Suncus etruscus. The sequence continues at coordinate 72,098,601 of NC_064868.1, read as the reverse complement.
GTATAATTGGAGATTGGAGATCGATGTACGGGTGGGAGGGGGTGGAAACAAGAGTTTGTTCGGTGGCGCCGGAGCGGTGGCACAAGCTGAAGGGCGTCTACCCAGAGCGTTGCAGGGTGTGGCCCAAAAACCCAATAAAATAAAAGATAAAAATAAAAATAATATATAATAAATAAAAATAATAAGATAGTAAAAAATTAAGAAGAAAAGAATTCGGGTCTGTAGCAATAGCGCAGTGGTAGGGTATCGCCTTACAGTCGGTTGGCCTAGGAAGGACCGCGGTTCAATGCCCTGGTGTCCCATAAGGTCCCCCAAGTCAGGAGCGATTTCTGAGCGCATAGCCAGCAGTAACTCCGGGTCGTCGCAGGGTGCCCCCCCCAAAAAAAAGAAAATATTAGGGGCTAGAGCGATAGCTTAGCTGTAGGGCATTTGCCTTGCACTCAGCTAGCCTAGGACGACCGCGGTTCGATTCCCCGGCGTCCTATTTGGTCCCCTAAGCCGGGAGCTATTTCTAAGCGGAGAGCCAGGAGGAACCCCTGAGCGTGACCGGGTATGGTCCAAAAAAAAAAAAAAAAAAAAAAAACAAAAAAAAAAAGAAAAAAGAAAAGAAAAAAGGAGTTTATGTGGGAGTCTAGGAGAGATACTTGTCCCTGATAGAGGGGACGGTAGGCAGAAGGTTATGAAGCAATACTGCTGCTGCTCTTGTGCCCAGCTCCTGAACCTTTCACAGGTTCACTCTGAGCTACCACCGACCCTTGTCCTTCGCTTTATTCTAGTCCTAGCTGAAATTCTCGCCGCGGCTTCTCTGCTTATCGCAGGAGAAGCGCCGTCGGAACCTGTGCAGCCGGCCGGAGCTGTAGCAGGAGTGGTCATCCCTGTGGAAGCCGAAAACCAGGAGGAAAATGCTGCTGGCCAGGAGCTGCCTCCACAGCAGGCAATGGCTGTACTCCCTGAAGCAGAGGGGCCACAGAATGTCCAGGAGAGGCCGCGCCCGACACGCATCATGCTCACCCCGATGCAGCTCAGGGAGCTGGAGGCTGTTTTTCAGCGCATTCAGTACCCCGACGGACTTACGATGTGAGTGGCAAACCCCCATTGGTCCTTTACACTCTCCTCAAATTGCACATTTTTTCCCGGGACCCTTTCTTTCCTCTGTGGGGCCAAAAAAATGGGGGGAGGAGGCCGACACTTTCCTCTGTGGAGCAAAAAAGATGGGGAGAAGGGGACCGACCCTTCTTTTCTCTGTGGAGCAAAAAAAAAAAAATGGCGGGAAGGGGGGCGACACTTTCTTTTCTCTGTGAAGCAAAAAAGTGGGGGGAGGGAAGCTCGAGCGGTGTGCATCTGCCTTGCACGCCTAGCCCTCGGTTCAATCCGGGAGTGATTTCTGAGCGCATAACCTGTAGTAATCCCTGACTGTGGCCCAAAAACCAAAAAAAAAAAAATGGGGGTAGGGGGGCAATACTTTCTTTTCTCTGTGAAGCAAAAAAGTGGGGGGATGGAAGCCCGAGCGGTGTGCGTCTGCCTTGTGCCTAGCCCTCGGTTCGATAACCTGTAGTAATCCCTGGGTGTGGCCCACGAACCAAAAAAAAAATGGGGGGAAGGGATCCCGAGCAGTGGGCGTCTGCCTTGCGCCGGCTAGCCTAGGACGCGCCTAGGACAGACCGCTGTTCGATCCCCGGCATCCCATCACCCAGCATCCCATATCCCATAGGGTCCCCCAAGCCAGGAGCGACTTCTGAGCGCACAGCCAGGAGGAACCCCTGAGCGTCACTGGGGTGCCCCCCTAAAAATGGAGGAAGGGGCTCTCTTGACTCCAAGAAGGTGGCGCCAAGAAGGCTTTCGCTGCGGTCAGCGAAGCTCGGCTGTAGAGTTTTCAAGCCTTTGAACTTTGAACTTTGCAGTAGTAGTTCGTCCAATATTTTTTTTTTGTGTGTGTGGGTCTTGCAAGAATTTCTACATTTCTTTAAGCCTGCGTGAAAAGAGTTGGTTTGCTCGCTCCGTGGTTTTGACTTTCGTATAAATAGCTCTGTTGCTAGGGGGCAGAGTTTTTTTGGCGCGTTCGCTAGCACCGCACCCCCCAAACAATTCCAGAACATAGCGAAGCGACCCACCTGAGTAGAGGACAACCCCGCCAGGTGTGCCCCTCCCCCCAAATTAAGAAGTTTGGGAAGAGTTTTGCGCATTCTGAAGTGGTTTGTTCCAAAGTGTACTGACTGGCCTTCCAGTTGCCTTCGTGGCCCTTGTCCTCAGGTATTCAGGGGACATGAATGGAGAAGTAAGCTGAGTGCATGTGAGGTTTAAAGGTGATCTTTCAGTAATCAGTCATCTCCAGCCAAAAAGCTGAAAATCATTTTCCCACAGGGCTTGCTTACCCAGCGTGTTTTGGAGTTTCTACTCTCTCCACCCCCTTTTTAAAATTTGTGTCATGAAGATACAGATAAGACCAGGAGATGCTCAGGATTTATTCCTGAATCTCATTCCCAGGCTTAACACCTGGAGACATTCAAAGGATCGAACCCGGGTTGGCCCCGTGCACACCAAGTGCCCGGCCAGTTATATTATTTCTGCACTCCTTTTTATAATACACAAATAATAGCCATGAAACCACCACTTTCAAAAATTTTGGAGTTCGTTTTCTGTTTTATAGGGTGAGGGTTTTATTTAAGAACTTTAGAAGTGTTGGTGCAGTTTTTTTGTTTGTTTGGCTGGTTGTTTGGTTTTGAGGCCACACCCAGTGATGCTCAGGGGTTCCTCCTGACTATGCGCTTAGAAATTACTCCTGGCTTGGGGGACCCTATGGGATGCTAGGGATCCAACCGAGGTCCATCCTGGGTCAACTGCGTGCCAGGTAGATGCCCTACTGCTACACAATCACTCCAGCCCATATTTTTATTATTTTTTAAGAAAATAAAAGTAATTTCATTATTTAAGCTCCGTGATTACAAACATGTTAGTAATTGGGTTTCAGCCATAAAATGCACTCTCCTCTTCACCAGTGCAATTTTCCCACCTTGGAGTTTTTTTTGTTCGTTTGTTTCTTTTGTGTTTCAGTTTTGGATCACACCTGGTGAGGTCTAGAGTCTGTTACCAGCTCAGTGTCCACTGACCATGCACACCTAGGGATTGACCCATATTCTTGTATGGCAAACAAAAGCCCCTGTGCTTTGAACTAAGTCCCTGGCATGATAATTTCTTTTTTTCACAAGTAAAGATTTCTAGGATTGTTTTATGCTGTTCAAAGGGCAGGAAAATGTATTTAGTCCATTTAGATGAGAGACACACTGCCGGGAACTTTCTCATATTGTCTATCTTATATAACAGATAAGTTGTCCATGGGGAAAACTTCTAAACTCTCAAGATGTATTAAGGAAGACTTAACGATAAAGGGTATGCGAATAGTTTACGGGAGATATAGCATTTAATCCACAATATCAAAAATTTAACATTCAAATTTTCTTCCCACAGTGACCGGATTGCTGAATTCCTGGGGTTGACTCGAAAAAAAGTTCAGGTTAGTAAATCTTAAAAGGGAAATATGCATTGTGAAGCATGCTTTAGGTTCTGTCACAGAAATTCTCAAATTGTCTTTATTTAGTTGTTTTTGCATATTTAGCAAATAGGTTTAAACATTGTGTACTTTGGGAGTAGAAATAATGAGAGACTATTTCACTACATAATCACTGTTTTTCAATAATACCAGACTAAGGTGACAAAATTGTAAAAATAATTACACTCAATTCTCACACTTGTTTTTAAAAAAATAAAGGAGTGGGAGAGGGTAGGGTATTTGCCTTGCACAAATAATCCCCTGAGCTTGCCAGGAGTACAGAGCCAGGACTAAACTCTGAGCACTAATGGGTGTACCCCCCAAAAGCCATTACTTATACAGTAAAATGCAGTAAGTTTATGTTATGTTAATTATTTCCTCAAAGAAAAAATATACATCTTCCCAGCTCTGACTCATGCACATATACTTGTTTCCATTAAAGTTCCTTGAACACTAGCACTTTTTTTCTTAAAGTTTTCAAATTAAAATTTTTATTATTATTTTATTGTGGCTAAAGTGAATTAAAAATCTTTCACATTAATATTTAAAGCACATAGTGACAATGAGTGAGGGGCATTCCCACCACCAACACTGGTATTCTTTAATAAAGTTGTCCATACTCCCTAAACACTTAATTCTTTTTTCACTTTTCTTTTAGCTTGGAAGTTTATTTATAATTGAGGTATCATAGTTTATGATAGTATTGGAAATGTTGTTTTTCATTTGCAATGCTGTTACAAGGATCTCTTCAGGGTTGTTCTATGGCTGCTCCTCCCAACCCCACAACCTCCTCAGTGGGCAATTTGACCATTGATCAGGACTTGTTTCCACTGGGGACTGTCTGTTCCTTTCTTTGTTTCTTCATAGTTCACATATAAGCTAAATCATCCAGTATTTGCCTTTTTTTTTTTTTTTTTTTGGTTTTTGGGCCACACCCGGCGGTGCTCAGGGGTTACTCCTGGCTGTCTGATCAGAAATAGCTCCTGGCAGGCACGGGGGACCATATGGGACACCGGGATTCGAACCAACCACCTTTGGTCCTGGATCGGCTGCTTGCAAGGCAAACGCCGCTGTGCTAGCTCTCCGGGCCCTGCCTTTTGCTTTTTTACTTCAATTAGTATGGCATCCTCCAGAGGATTTCTATACTAACTCTTTTCTCTTTGTACATAAAATATTTTATTCCAGGAGTTTCTTTTTGATAAAAATGGTTGGGGTTATTTTTCCCCTTTGTTATATGGTGGCAGAATCAAATGAGCAAGAGGGTTTTTTTTTTTGTATTGTTTTTGGGCAACACCTGGTAATGGTAAGGGGTTACTCCTGGATATGCACTCAGAAATCACTCCTGGTTTGGGGGACCATATGGGACAATGCGAGGTCAAACCTCGGTCTGTCCTAGCCTAGTGCAGGCAACGCACACCTTACCTCTTGCACCACCACTCCGGCATCAGGAGGTTTTTTTTTTTTGTTTTTTTTTTGGTTTTTGGGTCACACCTGGTGACGCTCAGGGGTTACTCCTGGCTATTCGCTCAGAAGTTGCTCCTGGCTTGGGGGACCATATGGGACGCCGGGGGATTGAACCGTGGTCTGTCCTAGGCTAGCGCTGGCAAGGCAGACACCTTACCTCTAGTGCCACCGCCCCGGCCCCAGGAGGTTTTTTTTTATAATAATAATTTTTATTTTGACCACAGTGGATTACATATCTTTCACAGTAAAATTTTAGGTACATATTAGCATTTAAACAGGAATTCCCACCACTGAAATTGTCCTCCCTCCACCCCCATTCCCAGTATGAATCCCATATCCCACTACATGTTCTTACTTTTGGAAAAGAATATCCTCTGTACAATGAGGAGAATGGGACTTAACTTTTGTGGGCATGAAGGACCATATATATGTGACCATATATATATATATACATATATATATATATATTATGTGTGTGTCTATTAGGAGCATCATTTCCACTTATTCCTTTAAGGCCAGTGCCCTTGTTCAGATTTACCTAACCAATATATCCAGCTATGATAGAGGAGTGCAGGTCATCTACTGCTCTTGTTGGTGCTGTCAGTATCTTTCTTCTTGTCTATTAGCAACTCCTCTCTCAAGTTGTGTATTTTCATATCTTCATACTCTCACAATAAGATGTGTATTGTTATTTTCACCACCTTTAGAAAAGCCTAAAGACATATGCTCCTTGGGTGAAAACACATGGTTCCCACATACACATATCACCTGCATCAACACTCTTGAAATGTGTACTTTCATGCTACTTTCAGGCTAGGTTGTGTATTGGGGCACTCTCCACCTTTTTAGAAGCCCGGTATCTCTCTCAAGTACATTACTGTTTACTTTTTTATTCTCTCCTTCGCCTTCCTCAAAATTTCCAAATAAATACTTTTTTAAGTAAGATTCTTTCTGCACTGTATAGGCTTAAGGGTCTATTTCTATGTGCAATGATTTTAGGCTCAATCTTAATGTTATGTGCATTCAGTTAATTCATAGGTTCAAATATTAAAACATGCACAAGCTTGTGGGTGAATGAATTAATTTATAAATATTTAAACATTGGGGTGAGGGAGTAATTTGCTTACTAGTTACTGATAAACTAGATGGAACTTGATACTTGAATACATAATTACTTAAATTAAGACTGAATGGAAGAATGGTGTAAAAATTGGTCTTCCTGGGGCCGGGTGGTGGCGCTAGAGGTAAGGTGCCTGCCTTGCCTGCGCTAGCCTAGGACGGACCGCGGTTCGATCCCCTGGCGTCCCATATGGTCCCTCAAGCCAGGAGCGACTTCTGAGCACATAGCCAGGAGTAACCCCTGAGCGTCAAATGGGTGTGGCCCAAAAACCAAAAAAAAAAAAATTGGTCTTCCTATTGTAAGCAGAGCAAAGAATAGCATCCTTAAATTTACAGTTTTGTAAGACTTTGATATTATCCTGAAATCAGGATAAATTATTAAAATTATCTTAATGGTGAAATTTCGACAAGTTCCAGAAACTTGCCAGAAAAATAAGACCAGACAAAAGGAATTATTTTATTTTATTTTATTTTATTTTGGTTTTTGAGTCACAGGGGCAGCGCTCAGGGGTTACTCCTGGCTATATGCTCAGAAATCGCTCCTGGTAGGCTCGGGGGACCATATGGCATGTCAGGATTCGAACCGCTGTAAAAAGAATATTTTTATGAAGTCCCAGTGACCTAAGGGGTAAGAGTTTATAGAATAATAGTATATACTAGATATAGTAATATAGTATACATAAAAAGCACATGTAGTATAGCTATTCATGTTCATTGCTCAAAGAGTTTGGGGTCTTGAGTTCCATCCTGTGCAGTGCATGTCCACCACAAGTATAGCACTATGCAGAAGCAAGCACTAGTGGCTTCTAGCATCTCCAGAGTTCACTTTAAAGACTGGAGCAGCACTATATAGCTTAACCTGAGCAGGTTTACATGGGACCATGTGTCACTAGAAGTAGCCCTCAGACTCTGGGGGCTAGAAAGCCCTCCACTGTCTTTCTTTGTGCCATTCAAATATGTGTATTATAGATGATACAAATTGAAACGTATGAAACAACCAAATTATCTAGAAGAATTTTTAATACCTATGCCATTTATTTTCAGTCCTATTATTCTCTTGTTTTGTTTTTAGACCGCACATGGTGGTGCTCAGACTTTACTTCCCAGATCTGTGCTAATCAAAGATCAGTTTTGGTAGTGTTAAGTTGACCATGTGGGGTTTATTATTCAGTTATTCAAGTAAAGGATTGAACTTGGATCAGCTGCGTGGAAGGCAAATGTCCTACAAGCTGTACTATAACTGCGGGCCCAGTGGTCATGTTAATTTGCAAAGTTAAGTTTTTTAGAATTGTGAGGATGCTCTCACTTCAGGCCAGATTCTGATGTGTGCTAACTGAACATGGTTTTTATTTACCCAGACAGTGATTACTAGCCTGTAGATCAAAAGATCAAAGGTGACTTTTTAGGTCATAGAAAACCATAGTTATATCAAGAAAAATTTCTTTCCTCCAACATTTATAAATAGCATGTGCTTTCTAAAATACCATTATTTTACATATAAATTTAAGTATAATGAATATAAATACTTTAATATGATATATAAAAATAAAACACAGTCGTTATGACTTAGTAGTTTTGTCACATATGCATGAGTTCAGTGATAGAAATATACTGATATCTGTCAGTGGGATCACGAAAAATTGCCCAACGAAACATGCTGGCATCATAATACCACAGGCTGAACCAATAATCCTCATTTCAGATCTCCCTTTTCTTTTCTTTTCTTTTTTTTTGGCCACATCCAGCGGTGCTTAGGGGTTACTTCTGGCTATCTGCTCAGAAATAGCTCCTGGCAAGCACTGGGGACCATATGGGATGCTGGGATTCGAACCAACCACCTTAGGTCCTGGGTTGGCTGCTTGCAAAGCAAACGCCGCTGTGCTATCTCTCTGCCCCCAAGATCTCCATTTTCTTATATAAGCAGAGTAAACTCAAAGGACAAAAAAAAAAAACAACAAGATATGCTAAGTTACATCACCCCTTCCTTGGTTTTTTATAGTCATTTCAGTGTCTTTCTGAAGAGTAATAATAATAAAACACAAAGACACATAGCTCTTACATAATTTCAAAGTATATTGTATTAATTTCCTAAAGAAACCTAATAGTTGCTCCTCAACTCTTCTCATTTTCAATATATACCTGTTATTATAAGCCCACAATTAAAAATATGAGCTAATATCAATCCATTCTAAAAATTTCCCAATAAAGTTTTTGGTTAAAGTTTTAGGAGATTTTTACCAAAATCCATTTGTAACTTTTCATGATTTTTCATTTAATCACCATAAGTTAAAAAGTTGTTAATGACTGGTTTCAGTCATTCAGTGTACAACAACAACCTTCACCAGTGCACATTTCCCCCATCAATATCCCCAGTTTTCTTCCCATCCTCCTCTTCTCCTCTGCTTGCCTCTGTGCATTTTTCTCCTAAAGTCTATTTTAACCCCTCTAAATGAGCTCTATTATACTGGATTTTAAACTATAAGTTTATATAACTTAAGGACCCCAAACCCTTAAGTGGAAGAGAGGAAAGGTGGTTTCAGGAAATAAAAATCTGTGGTTTGGAATCTTCTAAAATAATTAAATGCAGTAGAAAACCCATTATCTAGGAGACAGAGTACAGAAGATAAGGCTCTTTTCTTGCATGTGGTTGACCCAGGTTCAATTTTCAGCAACAGCAACAACACCCCTGAGCCCACACCAGGTGTGATTCCCAAGTGCAGTGTCAGAAATAATCCCTGGTGCTCAGGGTTTACTTCTGGCTCAGAAAAAAATTCCCACTAAATAGTTAAGAGACCAGTAAAATCTAATAGTTGGTTTGTTCACTTGTTAATAATGTACAGGCATTTAGGCAGCAGTATCTTCTGTGACCACTGTCCTCATATTGTTTTTGAACATCTTCTTAAAATATGTACTTGAACCTTCCTAGAACAGGTGATGGGATTGGTGCCTCCTGGTTAGGGGATGTAGCTGCTAAGGCCAACTTTACCCCCATTACTCTGCCCCTCAAGTGCTCCTGTCCAGGACCCTGGTGAAGTTCTGTTCTCTCTTGAATACGTATTTCTCTCCCCTCATATTTTTCTAAGTGGATGTCATTAAGTAAATGTTATTTTATTTCAGTAAGAAATATATAAAAGTATTTTTATCAGCTCCTCAAGACTCAAGACTGAAGACAGGTGCATATCCTCAAAAAGGCTAAATAAGACTGACTAGTCAGACCCACCTTTTTACCATCCTCAGTTTTCCCCCCACAACTAGGGTGATATAGGAGTGGGGAAAGGATTAGAAGTAGCTGGATAGGTAATAATCCACCAGTTTTTACAGTGCTGGTTGTGGCACCCAGAACCTCATACTTGCATGATAAGTGTTTTACCACTGAGCTACATCCCTTTACCATATTGTTTTTCCTTTACCATATTGTAAAGCATGAGCAAGAATTCAGAGCAAGAGAAAAAACATAAAGGAATACTAAAATTAGGATAAAAAGGAAAAAACAGTATGGCAAATTCTGCACTCACTGAAATTAGCATAAGGAAAGAAATATGATGTTCACTTTCTGACACAATTCTACAAGGGACTGAGAAGATGATTCAAAGTGCTTAAGCACATGTTTTGCATACAGGAGCCCTGGATTCAATCTCCAACATCACATGGTCCCTGAATATGGCACCTCTAGTACCCTCCCAAATACACAAAGATATTTTATCAATAAAGAAATAACCGATCTTGCTTCAAGTTAGAATCTGGCAGTGCTGCATGCTGCATAATTTTCATTATGAACTGTTGTCTATATTAAACTTTTTCTTTTTCCTTTTAATTAAAGGTTTGGTTTCAAAATAGGAGGGCCAAGGTTAGAAGATTGCACAGGGAAATGCAAAGAAACATGGCTCCTGTTCCCGTCGGTCTTCCTCCAGGATTATTCTTCAACAACCCGTATAATCCAGCCCATTTTCCACCCCCTGGAAGGAGATATTTTCCTCGGATGCAACATCCATACATGATGCCTCCACCTCCTATGCCACCTCCATATCCTGTGCCACCTATGTATCCTTGGATGCCTTTGCCACTCAGGCCCCCTATGCCCTTCTTTTGGCAAGGTATACCTAGGTACAATGCCCATCATGCAGGCCACCGTTTCTAAAGTATAGTCAGTGCTTATTATCATTTTCAAAATATTTTCTGCCAAATATAAGTTGTGCATTGTATATGAAGAAAACTTAGTCAAAACTAGTGCTTGTTGTTTAGTAAGCTACTTGTATTCTTGTAACTTACATGTAATTTTCTGCCAAATATAGTTGTGCATTGTACATGAAGAAAACTCTGTTAAAGACCACTTAAAGGAGTTCTAGAAATAGTCAAAATTAGTGCTTGTGTTAGTAAGCTACTTGTATTTTTGTAACTTACATATATTTTTCTGCCTAGTCAAAATTAGTGATTGTTTTATTCAGCTACTTGTATTTTTAACTTACATGTATTTTCTGCCAAATGTAAGTTTTGCATTGTACATGAAGTAAACTTTGTTAAAGACCTTTTAAATGGTTTCTGTAATTATTCAAAAATAGTACTTGTTTTTGTAAGCAACTTGCATTTTATGTTAAATTACTTGTAATTTTTGTAAGTTACATGTACTTTTTTTTGTTTGTTTGTTTTTGGTTTTTGGTTTTTGGGCCACACCCGGTAACGCTCAGGGGTTACTCCTGGCTATGCGCTCAGAAGTTGCTCCTGGCTTGGGGGACCATATGGGACGCCGGGGGATCGAACCACGGTCCGTCCAAGGCTAGCGCAGGCAAGGCAGGCACCTTACCTCTAGCGCCACCGCCCGGCCCCAAGTCACATGTACTTTTGCAAAATATAAGTTGTGCATTGTACATGAAGAAAACTTTGTTGAAGGCCTTTTTTAAACTTTATTGATTGATTGGTTGTCGGGCCACACCCAGCGGTGCTCAGGTGTTTCTCTTGGCTCTGCACCTAATAAGAAATCACCCCAGGCAGGCTGGAGAACCATGTGGGAAGCTGGGGATGGAACCTGAGTCCATCTTGGGATGGCTGTGTGCAAATTAAGCGCTCTACCGCTGTGCTCTCACACCAGCCCCCTCTACTCTTTTTTTAAACATTACCTTTTCTAGGGGCTGGAGAGATAGTACAGACATTATAGCACTTACCTTGAATGTGGACAACTTTGAATATGACCAGGTTCCTGACATCATATATGATATCATATATGATACCATCAGCAGAAAAACCTGAGCACCTCTGGGTGTAATTCAAGCCAGACTCTCCCCCCCCCAAAAAAAAACTTCAGTAGAATCCTTATCATTTCTCAGTCTCTAGATATTCTGTTAACACAATCATGCTATGAAATAATTGCAATGACTTCACATAATGTTGACACGGTGATACCTTAATCTCTCACCTGGAGATAAGTGGTATTGGATTAACCTGGTTCCACCCTACTCAGTATATGCTCCTTACTCATTGGTCAGAAGCACCTTTGAATGAAGTAAGCACCTTTTGGATTGGTGCCTTAGAACATTGGTGCTCCACCCAGGGGTGTGGTCTGGCGCTTCCTAATAAAGACCTCGGATCTCAGGAAAAAGCCTCGTTTTTCCACCACTGAGCTATCTGCTTCTTAGGAGCAGAAGGCTTGAGTGTGTAGTTCCTGAACCGGTTGTATCCCTTTAACCATGTGTGGATTATTTCCTGCCTCAGACCCACTGCTCTCCAATGCTCTGGACTTGGTGCATGAAGCTTTTGCTTTAGGCTGGCATTTCCAGCTTGTAAATAGAGTTATATATTCCTAAGTTTAGAGGAGGCTCTATATTGGGGGCTTCTGATTTTGTTGTTGTTGTTGTTGGTTTTTGGGCCACACCCGGTGACGGTCAGGGGTTACTCCTGGCTAAGCACTCAGAAATTGCCTCTGGCTTGGGGGACCATATGGGACGCTGGGGGATTGAACCGCGGCCCTTACTTGGCTAGCGATTGCAAGGCAGACACCTTACCTCTAGCGCCACCTACTGGCCCTGGTTTCTGTTTTTGCGGTGTTGTCTAGAAGTTTCTTTTTTTTTTCTCCTAGTTTTTTTTATATATAAAGTCTTTATTAAGCACCATGATTACAACATGATTGTAGTTGGGTTGCAGTCATAAACAGAATACCCCCCTTCATCAATGCAACATTCCCACCACTAATGCCCCATTCCATCCTCCCCTAGAACTTTCAATTTTTTATTTTCTCTTCACCCTAATGGCAGCCATCACCAAAGTGATTGTATTGGTTGTGTTGATTTCTTCAACAAAAGGAATTTTGCTTCCCCAGAGTAGCCAGCCCCTCTTGTAAGAAGCATCTAGGAATTTGCATATGCATGATCACTGCCAATATTCGGTAGTTTTGAAACCCAAACATTCTTTATTTTGGGGGAAGTAGTGTTTGGTAACACCTAGTGGTGTTCAGGGTTTCTCCTAACCAATGTGTTCAGTGGTCACTCCTGACTGTGGTTATTTAAATGGCTTTAATGCTTGCCACTCTAATTCATATTTTTCATTTTTAATCTTTGTAAAGCATAAGATCCCTCTATACTTTAAATTCTCTCAGAATTAGTGTTTATATCAGTCTATATACTCTATACAAGGTCTTTAAAGTTACATCTGCCTAGTCACCTGTGTCTCAAAAGATAAATGCTCAAATGATAAGTGCCACATTAGATTATATTTAATGATACACAGATAAATTGAACATTTTTTTCATCTCGGGTTGCCTGATACCTAGATGCCAGGTGATTTAAGTTGGTTTATATTGGCTGTTAAGGAAGGCTGGAAAGCAAAAGAAATAGAAAACATATTTCCTAAGATACCAGTATTCCCCCTCAATCGAACTTCTAAAAGATAGAAATATAAAATAATTCCATGGAGAGCATTCACTTTCATATTTTTATTTTTATTTTTTTTTGTTTTGTTTTGGGGCCACACCATGTGGCACTCAGGGGTTACTCCTGGCTATGAGCATAGAAATCACTCCTGGCTTGGGGGACCAGATGGAATGTCTGGGGAATGGAACTGTGATCCGTCCTAGGTAAGCTGCATGCAAGACAAATGCCCTACCGCTTGCGCCACCACTCCAGCCCCAGAATTCAATGTTTTTGAAGTGAGTGCATTTTAATGATTTTATTTGTTTAATCTATTTTTAGTTTTTTTAACTTTTTATTTAATTACTGTAGTTACAGGGTTGCTCCTAATACGGTTTGTTTAACAGATAAAGTAGATCATGATTGAGTTAAAGTCAGACAATATATAACAACCTGCACCAATGCACATTTACTGTCACCAAAGTCCTCAGTTTCTCTCTCACCCTCCCTGATAACTCCTTCCCTCCCAAGCACCCTTTCCCATTTGCTTCTGGGGCAGGCATTTTACTTAATTTCCTCTCTCTTTCTTTCATTCGTTTCTTTTTTGTTTTGTTTTGTTTTGTTTTGGGCCACACCCAATGACGCTCAGGGGTTACTTCTGACTGTGCTCAGAAATTGCTTCTGGCTTTGGGGATCATATGGGATGCTGAGGATTGAACGTAGGTCCGTCCTGGGTCAGCCAGGTGCTAGGCAAACACCCTATCGCTGTGTTATCGTTCTGACACCACTCCTCATTTTTAACACTGTGGTTTGCACTACTGTTAACGAAGGGGTGTCGTGCATGTCACTTTCTCCCCTTTCAGCACCCAGTTATTGTCCAGAGTAATCTGTTCCAACTTTCACATTCATAGAAGACCCTTCTATACACTCACTTCACTTTCCACTCTTTGTGGCAAATGTTCCTACCATGAATTGGTCCTCCTAATACTCATCTCTATTGTCTCTTTATATCATCCCCACACTGTCTTTTACTTTCCTTAAACCCCACAGATGAGTATATTATTCTATGTTTATCCCTTTATCTCTGTCTCATTTTATTCAACATAATAGTATCCATGTCCATCCATGACTAAGCAAATTTCATGACTTTATTTATTCCTAACAGCTCCATTGTGTATTTACCCGTTTCTTTAGCCACTCATCCACTGTCAGGCACCTGGGTTGCTTCCAGATTCTGGGTGTTGTAAATAGGGCTGTGATGAACATAGAACAAAACGTATTAAATGAAATAAGCCAGAAGATGAAGGATAAGCACAGAATGATGCCACTTTTCTGAGGTACTTAGTATATACACCATATATAATGTAATACTCCATGAACAAATACAATAATCAGAGTAGAAACTCCAAGCACTATAGTTATCAACATTTACTGGGGAGTAGTGTCCAAAATAAGTGGAAGAGGAACAATACAGAGCCTCGACTATCCGTTATACCATAAATAAACCAGCAACAATGGAAACAATGGTTTACTGAATAGCCTTTTACTACAAAGGCCTATAATAATGTCTTAGGGAGCTCATATACAGATACTGGTGAAGAATATGATTGGAAACCAGAGACTTCAGCGGCAGCATTTCCTAACAATGTGTTTTAGTGCCCTAATTTTACTAGGTATAAACTAACCTCTCAGCTTCTCTGTCCACAGGGAATCTTGGATACAAACAGTGGACACCTTAATTTAATACCTAGGTGCTCAGTTATACTAGATACCATATTCAGTTTGCATTATGAAAAAGTCTTGATAAAACACCCCAATATACCCTTTTTCTCTGGTTTATGTCCTCTACCAGGACCTGAAGAATATGAACCTTCAGACCACTGAAACAGTCAACTGAACTACAGACTTATATTACAGGACCTAATCATCGAACATGTTTGGGCAAATCAACATTTTCTTTCTCTCTCTTTCTCTATCTCGTCTCCCTACTTATTTCCTTCTCCCATTTCTTCTTCCTCTTCTTCTTCCTCATCATCAATTCAATCTATGTCAAATAAAACCCACATTGTTACTTTCTCTTTAGGAAGGGAATTTCGATGCATAAGATGCAGCAGAAAATACTATATAGAGTAGCCACCTACATAGATAGGCCTCATTAACACATTGTTTAGTATTAGAGATGCTAAACCTATTTGTATCATAAATTGCTCCAGTCATCACATAATCCTGAAACCTTCATTTAGGAAGGCCCAACCCTATCATTGGCAAAATGCCTAGAAACTGGGAAAACCTTCCAACTCTGACACACCGACCCAATCTCTCTTAGTATTAATATTTTACCTTATTTTTAATATATTTACCTATTTTCTGTTCTCCTTTCTTATCTTTTGCTCTCCCTTCCTCTTTTTTTAACCTATACCTAAGCTAATTATTTATCCTTATTCAACCAGTCCTTAATAGCTCAGATAAATCCTATTAGGATCAGATCTCTAACAACAGCTTAAGAACAGATCACTACTATATGCTTTTATGTGGGCATGAGTACATAGAGAGAGGACTCCTCTACAAGAATCAAACCTAAATTGTAAACAATACATGCCTATAGTGTATATATTCCCTTCTATATACTTCCCCCCATCAGAAATCCTACTATTCCTTCATCCCACATTTTCAATATGATATCTCACCTTATTAATGCTCTTTACCCTCAGTTCTTAACACATTAGGTATCAAGACCTAACTCCTGCCCAATAAGCCATCACCCAGCTCCCAAGCGAAGGGACACCCACTCAGCCTCACATCTCGTCCCCTGGCAAGAAACTACAACCAACACCCCTGCTGACTCATGCTCTTTGGCGTTCCTTCTCATCCCTCCAAATGTGGACAGTTATTTGATACCAGACTCAGCTCCAGAAGGATCCCCAGTGCAAGAACTCTACCCAAACTCTTTCTGCTGCAAATCATTTCTCAATCTCAACAAGACCAGGGTGTGTGATAAAAATGTGCCTTGGATCCTATCCTCCACAATAATATCTCAAAATATCCCCACAAATAGGGAAGCCTATATTTCCTTTATAAGTTTAAGATCTATATAATACTACCTCTTAACCTGTTTATCTCCAAATGTAAGGTAGTCTCCTGCATCACTTTGTTTCCTTAATATTTTTTAAATTTATTTTTATTTATTTTTTCCTTTGTATATGTGAGTGTATATATATAAATATATATATATATTTGTCTTGTTTCTGTTTTCTTTTCTTCCTTAACTCCACCTGTTTTTGTTCTGCTTGGTACAAAAACCTACAAGAAAAAGTCTTGCCTGAGATAATAGCTCAGATCAAAACCAGGACACAGAGATGATGGAGCCTGATACTCTCAGCCCCAAATACACCAGCAATATAATATAGCATCATTTCTTCTTACAAAGGCATACTAAAATGGGGAAATTTATATACATATTTATATTATATAATATATGTTATATAACTTATATTACATATAGAAATAAGCCCTTATCTACTAGGGATAAGAACTCATACACTTTACAAGACAGGGGCACTTCCAACCTTGAACATATGTCACATGGCCCCAAATTAGACTCCATGTGATTAGACAGCGACTGTCTGACCCTGAACCCTAGATCTCAGAGATAGAACTGACAAAGTTCTCCACAACAGCTCCAGAAACCAAACTCCCTCTGGGACATTCTTAACACTGCTCTGACACCCACATGCACTGGTTTTGATATGACATCCTGACAAAGAGGAAATGGCAATAACTTGGTCTAAAAGCTGGTTGTTTTACCTCACCTCCTATCAATAAGATAAAATCAGAAGACATGTCATCCTTTGATTTGTTTGATATCTACAGAAGACTGACTGTGACAACCATGACTGGGCAACTTATCCTAGGACCAATATAAAGGACCCTAGTCTAGGCCTTGGCCTATGATCTGTAACAACCAAGATCTCTATTTCCAGAGGTCTGACTGAGACAACTGCAACTGAGCAGATCTTCTGGAAACATAATGAAAGACTCTATCTTATGCTTCATTCTAAGATTGGGGCAAAAACCAAGACCATCAACTACAGAAGACTGATTAAAACAAAGGTAATGGAAAAGAATTCCTAGAACTGTAAAGAAAGACTCCATCCTAGGCTCCATCCTTTGACCTGTGCAAATACCAAGATCTCTGGTACAGAGGCATGATTTTATCATCCACGATGGAGCGGAAAGTTTCCAGACACCACAAAGGGACCTAGGGGAGAGTAAAAGAACATGTACAAAGCCTGTGGTTATTCCCATGACAGTACACTTTAAGGGCAAAGAAACCCTGTATCTCTTAGGCCAAGGGAATTCCCTTTCTGATCTCCCCCAATATTTACTGTGCCTATGCAAGAAAAAAAGAGAAGCACAAATTAATTTTTTGGGTTTGTTATTGTTGTTTGTTGTTTTTTCCGTGGGTCTTTAGTGCTTTGTTTTGTTTTATTTCAGGACCGTGGTTATTGTGTGGTTGTTGTCTTTATTGCTGTGGTGCTTTTCGAGTCTTTTGTTTGATTTTTTTTTAAAAATTTTTTAGTATTGCTGTTATGTTTTTCTTCCTTCTTCCTTTTTCCCTTTCTTCTCTTAAAATGATATTTATAGCCTCTAGAAGGACTCCTCCCATTTTTGATTGTTTGATTTATCCCCATATTATTTTATTTTTTTCTTTCCTTCACACCAAACCACATAACTTGAACCATCTTGTTCTGCCTCACAAATAGAGGGGGAATGGAGGGTACCAAGACCAAACATTCGTATGAACATTAAGTAGAAATAAAAAATGATTAGACTTAAACACCAAAGCCAATGACAACAGAATTGATACTCAATCTACAATATGCTAGACACAAAGGGGACCACTTATACTAGCAGCCCAGTGGGTAAAGGAGGGGGATATGGGGATATATGGGGGATACACAGATGCATGCTGGGAACAGGGGTGGTGGGAGGACATCATTGGTGGTGGGAATGCTCCTGATTCAATGTCACTATGTACCTAAAGTATTACTGTGAAAGATTTGTAATCCACTTTGGTCAAAATAAAAATAAAAAACAAAAACATAGAGTTAAAATGAAACCTGAAAGGGTGAAATATTTGCAAAAGATAAGAAGCTATAACCAAAATATATAAAAATTTATGCAATTCAACAACAAAAACTAATGATAAAATGGATGAACAGCTTCAATATGCACGTCTTTAAAAATATGCACAGGGGGGCCTGCAAGATACAATAACTTTCGTTTGTCTTGCACATGGCTGACCCAGAATGGACTTGGGTTCTCTCCTCGGCGTCCCATATGGTCAACAAAGCCAGGAGCAGTTTCTGAGTGCAGAGTCATGAGTAACCCCTAAGCATCACTGGGAGTGACCCTAAAAACAAAACTATATATATGCACAGGGAGGCCTGAGCGATATAGCACAGCAGTAGGGTATTTGACTTGCATACATCTGACCCAGGGTGGACCATATTTGATTTCCAGCATCCATTATGGTCTCCAATGCCTGCCAGGAGCGATTTCTGAGCACACAGCCAGGAGTAACCCCTGAACATCAACGGGTATGACCCCAAGAACATATATGCAAAAACATGCATACATATATATGTGTGTGTATATATGTATGTATGTATGTATATGCACAGGGAAGCACAGCGGTAGGGTGTTTGCTTTGCACTCTGCTGACCCAGGAAGGACCCGGGTTTGATTTCCGGCATCCAATATGGTCCCCTGAGTCTGCCAAGAGCAATTTCTAAGTACAGAGTCAGGAGTAACCTCTGAGTGCCTCCTATTGTGGCCCAAAAACCAAATATATATGCACAGGGTCAAAACATATACTCAACATCACAAATCATTAGAGAAATGCTTATTAAAAACACCATATTATAACATGATATGCCTGCTATAACAGCTATTATTGGTGGTTGAGGCGGTATTATGAAACTACATATGTAAATCACAGAACTACCCAAACTAAA
Organism: Suncus etruscus; assembly: GCF_024139225.1. Taxonomy (NCBI): domain Eukaryota; kingdom Metazoa; phylum Chordata; class Mammalia; order Eulipotyphla; family Soricidae; genus Suncus; species Suncus etruscus. The sequence continues at coordinate 72,079,618 of NC_064868.1, read as the reverse complement.
ATAAAGTCAAAAATGTGCTTGATAAAGAGACTGGCTAGGTGGTGAGAGGGAAAGGGGATTAGTGGTGGAAGATATTTTATACTGGTTATAGAATAGGTGTTGGAAAACTGTATGCCTGACAATCAACTATGAAAAGCTTAGTAAATCACTGCACCTAAAAATTAATTTAAAAAAGAAAGAACAGGGGCTGGAGTGATAGTACAGCTGTAAGGTGTTTGCCTTGCATGCAGCTGATCCGGAACAGACCCAGGTTCGATCCCCAGTATCCCATATGGTCCTCTGTGCCTGCCAGGAGTGATTTCTGAGCACAGAGCCAGGTGTAAGCCCTGAGTACCACCGGGTGTGGCCCCCCAATAGAAAGAAAGAAAAGAAAGAACAAATGTGGTAAAAATGTAGAGAAATTAAAAATATGTGCATGATAGGTTGAAATGTAACACAGTACAGTTATGTCACAAATCAGCCTAGTGTAACCCAAATGTAATGCAGTATAAATTATGTAAATAATAAATTTTAATAAAATACAGTATGATATTCATTAATAGATGAAATTCAGTTTATTAAAAGAAAAATAATAAAGTCAAAATAAAATTATATAATTTCTACTTCCAAGCATATACTCAAGAAACTTAAAAGCTGGTTTGTTTGGGGGTCATACCCAGTTTTCAGGGCTTACTCCTGGTTCCCAACGATATTTGTATATCTATGTTCATAACAAAATTTTTCATAATATACAAGAACTGGCACTGGCCCATTTGTCTACAGGCAGATGACTCATAAGTAAATTGGACAAAATATGCATACATGGAATATTATTTAGCCTTCTAAATGAAGAAATTCAGATATATATGAAAGTATAGATGAATATACTATATATTATGTTAATTAAAACAATCCAGACACAAAAAGTTAGATTCCATTTATATGATGCACCCACAAGAGTCAAACACATAAAATAATCAATTATGTCAGAGATTTAAAAATCACTAGATGAGGCTACACAGTGCTCTGAGTTTTTATGTTTGCTCTGGGGCCACATTTGAATATACTCGGGAATGTCTTCTGTCTCTGGATTTAGGAATTACTCCTGACAGTGCTCAAGGGAGCACATGGGATGCCAGAGACCAAACCCAAGTCAGCTGTGTTCAAGGACAGAGCCCGACCAGTTGTACTATCTCTCCAACTCCGAATTCAATGTTAAGGGTGATGCTCAGATCACCCTTGTCGTCAATAGGAGGAAAAAAGCAAAGAAGGATAGAAATCAAGGGGTGGAAGAGACTGGTTAGAAGCAATGTGGTTAAGGATATACCAATTCAAGTACATTTATTGGTGGTGTAAAGGAATGCTATAGCTCAATATGCAAACTATAGAGTCAATAAACTATAATAATGGAACACAATCTTTAATAGTCAAACTTAGAAAGGTGCTTATCAAGATTCAGGTGGAAAACCTGGGAACACTGGTGAAGGGAGATTAATAATGGTAGTTTTATCAGTGCTGGAATACTATATGTCTAAAACTGAAATATGAATATCTTTGTAAATCATGGTACTATAATAATATTTTTAAAAAATAAAAATAGGATAATGGTTGCCATACTTGAGGGGAGTAGAAATGGGAAGTTATTGTTTTTTGGGGGGGCTTGTTGGGTGTTTTTTTTTAGTTTTTCAGTCACACCCAGCAGTGTTCAGAGGTTACTCCTGGCTCTGTGCTCAGAAATCACTCCTGGCAGGCTCGGAATTATATATCAGATATGTAGTTTCATATTTGAAATATTAAAGATGTCTGAAGATTCGTTGCATAACAATGTGGATATATGTAGTGGTACTGAACTGTACATAACAATGTGGATATATGTAGTGGTACTGAACTGTACACTTTTAAAATGGTTGTGAGGGACAAGCTATACACAAAATGGACCAGTTATCCTTGCAGTCTAGGGGTCGAGGTACGGGATGCTTGCTGGGAACTATGGTGGAGGGAGGTCGGCACTGGTGGTGGGAGCGACCCTAATTCACTGTCACTATGTTGCTGGGGTACACTGTGAAAGACTTGTAAGATAAATAAGTAAATCAAGACATAAAATGGTTGTGAGGAACCAGAGCAATGGAACAGATAGTAGGGCATTTGCTTTGTATGCAGCTGATCCGAGTTCAATCGTGGTATCCCATTTGGACCCCCAAAGCCTGCCAGTAATGATTTCTGGGCACAGAATCAGGAGAAACCACTGAGCATCACTGGGTATGGCCCCAAAAAGCTTAAATATGAAATGGTTCAGATATAAAAATTTATGTTACTTGTATTTGACCATAACTGTTAAAAGTAGTTCTCAGTTCTTGCCATTCTGATGTCCTATCTTTTTTGGGGGGGGCACACCCAGTGATGCTCAGGGTTTACTCCTGGCTATGTGTGTGTTCAGAAATCGATCCTGGGTTGGGGGACCATATGTGACAAAGGGGGATTGAACCACAATCGATTCTAGGTCAGCGCATGCAAGGCAAATGCCCTGCCGCTGTGCCACCACTCCAGCCCCTCCTGTTTCTTCTTTTTGTTTTGTTTGTTTGGGTGGCCCATACCTAATGGTGCTGAAAGTATTTTTTATCTTTGTTGTTGCTCTCAGTAGAGCTCAGAATATCAAATGTGTTGTGGATTGAAGTTAGGCCTTCTGTACAACAAGCATGTATTCAGCCCCTTGAGTTATTTGTCTGGCATCTGTGTATTTAATTTATAAATAAATAAAGAAAGCCTGAATATAGAATAACCTATCATTCGAATTTAATGTCTAAATTTAATTTAAAGAAATACAAAATATATGGCACATTTTTCTTTTTATAGTTGGTAATTAATGCCCTTCCTCCTAAATGCTGAAAATAAAAAAATCAAGTTGAAGTTAAAAGATGCAAGTGTGGATTCCAGGCAATATAGGAAGGACTCTACATGATACTATCTCATAAATTATTTTTATTTTGTTTGTATTTTGTTTTGGGGCCACCTATCAAAAGTGTAGAAAGAACCAGTACTGGTGAGTATCTCTGGAGAAAGAAAGTATTTAAGCAAATGTCTCTAGTTCAGACTCTACAGAAAAAATAAGTATACAGATTCCTCAAATATTAAGAACTGAAACAACTGATAACCTGTGGCCATGTCAACACATTGGTCCAGCTCCACTGATCACTAGTTTTATAAGAGATTAAGCCAAGCAGCAAAAATTCATAGGAACATCAGTCTTCCTCCTAATACTCTGGGAGCACTGGAGAGGGCAGGCTAATACCCTACCCTGTCAAATTTCAGGTAGCTGCATCCAACCACCATGTTAGAGGCCCATCTTTACTGCTTTGCCACTAATCTATGCAGACACCTAACCAACAAAATCTCCAGGCACACTGATTTGGAGGTTGAAAACTGAGATTTGCGTGTCCCCCACGTAACTATTTCCAGGAGCTCCACCAGACATTTTCACATCTCACAACCATAGTCCTGTCTGCTTAATGGACCATTTGTACAGATCTTGAGTTTCTTGGAGTGTGCGGCCACATTTATGGGCAGGTGATCCTCCAAATTCATCAATACTGACACCCCATTTGAAGCACACCAAATTATATGGGAAAGTAGCATAGAAGTAAACTAATATCAATTAAAAAAGCATAGGAAAAAAAAAGCATAGGACACTCAATTGGAAACATATAGTTTAGTAAAACCCCAAAGACTTAATGACCTCATTGTGTAACAGTTCTCACAAATTTTCTTTTACTGAAGTATTTTTTTATAATTCCACTCTCTATTTGTGCCTGAGAAGTGGGCAGTCTTGTGGGATGGGAATGTGGGGACAACGGTTAAGGGATCTTACACTGATTGTGGGAATGGTATTAGGACATTGAATGACAGAAACAACTGTATTATATGGAAGGAAGAGGAAAAAGGAAACAATTATATTATGAAAAACTTTATAAATGACAGTATTTAAGTAAAGTGATAAAGGTAGAACAAATATTCCATATTTTCCATATTATCAGCCATTCTGCTTTTAAGCATCTATCCCAAGAGCCCCAAAACAACTTTGAAAAAAATTTGAAACAATCAAAGTGCCAAAAATTAGATAAATGGATGAAAAAAACATGGGATTAGGCCTGGAGACAAATTGGTTGAGATGCTGGAATTTCAACTGTGAGTGAAGTGTTGGAACACTGTATGCTTGTAATACTACTAAAAAATTGTGTATCTTGTTTCCTAAATAAAACTGGAAGAAAATATGGGGAAAGGGAAGATATGATTCATGTTTGTATAACCTTCTTCCCTGTTTTTTCTCCTTTACATAGTATGTTGAAGTCCAGAGTTGTTCAGTTGTATTTGGAATTTGGTACTACAACCATTTGTTGTGCTTCAGGATCTGGACTGATGGGCAAATTTTGGAACTACCTCACACTTCACCTTTCTTACACATTAATAATGCATTTTCTAACCCTCAGCATTAGCTTTTAGGATATTTAGCCCACAATCTCTTCCCTAAAGACCTGATTTGCTGCAAAGATATCAAATGAACTAAGTTATGAACTAGGCTCTTCATTATCAAATATTTTATCACTTTCTTTTTCCCCGATACACATACACACATGTGACACAAATACACAAAGATCTTTATCTTTAAAATGCCATGGTATAGTAATACCAATCCATTATATTTTGTGCTTTTAGTGGGCATCAAAATACTTCCACTAGCTGTTGTGTTGTTTCCAGAAAGCTCAAATGAGGAAAAAATGTAATTTTATAAATTTTCCCATGGGAAATTCCAACTTAGATAACCCAGGATTTTGTATCTTTTATAAATCTAGTAAATGAATTACATCAAACTGATTCCTATAAAAAGGCAAGAACAAGGGGCCAGAGCAGTGGTGCAATTGGTCTGCCTTGCTTGCGCTAGTCTAGGCTGGACCGTGGTTTGATACACCGGCATCCCATATGGTCCCCCAAGCCAGGAGAGATTTCTGAGTGCATAGCCTGGAGTAACCTCTGAACATTACTAGGTGTGCCCCCCACACACAAAAATAAAAGGCAAGGACAAATCACTACCAGTGAAGAGAAGATGAACATCTGATTGTTAGAGGTGGGGAAATGCCAGGGTATCTATATTCATTAAGGAGTATTTATGAATAAAATTAATTTTGAAATACTTTCATTGACAGAGGAGATAACATAGGGATTAAGGTACAAAACATTGTTCAGTCTCTGGTATTACGTGGTTCACCAAGCATAGCAGGGGCAGAAATCCCTGGCACAATGGGCTGAACAGCTGTGAAAACTCAGATCCTACTACTGAAACACAGGTCCTAATAGCCAGGAATTCATCAGAAATAAGTCCTGGGACTCCTGAGCATCACTTGGGAATGCTCTCTCACTTTTAAAATTAAACTAGTGACCTATTTTCAATAGCTTTGAGATTTATTAAACAACTAGTGAAATGATTGGAAAATATATACAAATAGACATGGAAGAACTGGACTTCTACTTTTATATCCGTGTAGCTCATCTCAGGAATGATGCATGCCTCTCTGCTCTGTTTTAGCTTCTGGGAGGATTTAAAAGTTGAACACTGGGAGAATTAACATCATTAACTTAACAATACTGATTAGAGTATGGCACAGATTTAATGTAGTCCTTGTTAGTATAATGATGAAGATTCTAAAGCAACAGATCAAACATTTCTGAAATTCAAATGGAACAATAAAACTCCATGAATAACTAAACAACCGTTGTGGAAAAGATGATAAGAGGCATCACCTACCCAAATATAAAATGTACTACAAGTGGGAGCAATTAAAAGGGTGTGGTGGGCTGGAGTAGTAGGACCTTTGCCTTACACATGGCTGACCCAGGATGGACCTGAGTTCTAGCCCTAGCATTCAATATAGTCCCCCAAGCCTGCCAGGAACGATCTATGAGCGCAGAGCCAGGAGTATCCCCTGAGTGCTGCCATGTGTGGCCCAAAATACGAAAAAAAAAACATAACAGAACAAATAAAGAAAACCCTCTGTGTGATGCCAGAATAAATATTCTCAGATTAGTGGATTAGAGCTGAATATTTTGAGACATTCCAAAATACAGTATAAGTTATGATAAAGGAGACAAAAATATGAAGGGAAATATAGAAAGCATCTTCAAAAGTAGTGGTGGGAAAACTCATCGAGTAACTGCAAAAAAATCAACAAAGACCTCTTTCGAACAGCATTCATGATAAAAATGGACTAAAGACTTGGTATGAGACTTGAAACCATAAGGTACATAGGGGAAATGGAGAAAGTACTCTCCATGACACTGAAGCTAAAGGCATCTTCAAAGATGAAATACCACTGACTGATCAAGCAAGTGGAAGCAAAGATATCAAATGGGACCACATTAAATTTAGAAGCTTTTGCATTTCAAAGGAAATGATAACCAGAATAAAGAGAACACCAACAGAATGAGAATAAGTATTCAGCCATCTGACAAGGGGTTAAGATCTAAGAGATATAAAGAACAGGTAGATCTTAACAAAAGACATCTAAACCCATCAAAACATGGGAAAAGTTAAAAAAACACAAAGGGGAATAAATAGATGAACAGAATATTTTTTCAAAGAAGAAATACAGATAGATGTCAAAAGTGTACATAAAAAATGCTCCACCTATGCATCCAAAAACTACAGAGAGAGGCAGGGCAGGGCTCAGAACACTCCACATGCCAGGACTTCTGGGTATCTTTGACTGGTATGTTGGGGACTCTGGGCAGGACAGCTAGACATAGGCCCTCTGGGCTGACCACTTAGTCCAGGGGACCGAGAGCCCCCCACACCAGGCGGGTCTTCAGGGCCACGCCTGGTTAATCAGGCCCTGGGGGGAGGGGGGTGAGAAATTCCTCCCTATGCATCCAAAAACTACAGAACCATGCAGAGGCGAGCCCCCGCGCGCACTTTATGTAATAAGAGTATTCCTTATCCTTACGTTATGTTTTGCGTATCCAGAATGTTCATTTTGTATTCTGCCCTTTCCCACACCCCTACAAAGCTCTTTTTTACTCCTTAACTCTCTAACCCCCCCAAACGTCACTAACCTACATTACTCTTTTTAACTTCAGTACTGTACAATCCTAATCACAGACCAAAGCTGTGCATTGTGTGTAACAACCCCAAACTGTTTCAAGATACATAAAATGGACACATATTACTTTAGAATATTTTGTGTTTTTCCTCTGACAGCTATAATTCTTACTAAATGTTGTCTTATACAGTGACAATTCTAACCACTTTTTATCTTCTCTTTATGAGCTGTTTAACAAGGAATTTTGGTGAAAGAGTCCCCCAGTTTAATGCTTATGATTGAACCATATCATGGGAATCGTTGGACTTGTTCTTATGGACCCCATATGCGCCAATAACACCATGTGGCATTGCTCCTTTTTTGCATAGGCACATTAAAATGGGAAAATACTATACATACAAATAAGATCCTATCTAATAGAGATTGGAACACACTAATCTTGTAGTGAAAAGGGAACTTACACCCTGAACATTGACATAATGACCTGGCATAGACATCAGAAGAAAGGGCATTTTCCATTCACCCCTGAACCAGGGAAGCCATCCACAAAACATCCAGGCTTATCTATAACATCACTTGGAAGCAATTCTCTACCACGGAAGACCCTACACTGCTCAGATATCGACCTGCTCAAAAGAGACTTCCCTTAACACTGAGAAGACTCAACAACAACAATGACCTACTTACAGGACAGGGCTCCCTGCATTGCCCTTTGATTGTGAGGTGAAACGAGAGGACACTCCACGTCCTGACTTCAATGTAGGATATGCAGATTCCAGGATCTTTAATACAGAAACATGATACCAACAACAGAGACTGTGTGAAAAATAAAAGTGTGTTGGCACTACAGACAATGTCTTGGATTGGATGATCTAAGCTTGCCTGGAGCCTAGAGTTGGTCTTGTGCCAGGAAACTTCAGGAGTCAGGTCTCTTTGTATTTAGGCCAAGGTTATTCCTTTTCATGTCCCTCATATTTTGGTGGGCCTATGCAAACAACAATTGCCACTCTAACACCATTTTTACTGTGCTCCTTTGACTCTAATCCTTAAAAAAGAACCCACTTAAAATTTGAGGTTAACTTAAGCTAATATGCATGTACATGGAAATGTAAAAAATACTATGCCTCTAAAGTTTAAGGAGTGGTGTAAGTTTTATGGCTTTAGATTGCCTTGTGTGCTGTTAAGAAATATTATAATGTGTTGCAATCTGGGGACTTGAGGGACAAAGTAATTGTACATGGATTCTGTTTTATTTATCTTAATGTTCTTTGGCTGAAAGTTCAAAGTTAAGATAATCATACAACTATAATCATGTTTGTAATCACAGTGTTTAAATAAAGATAAAGAAAAAAAAGATATCAGCAAGGGGACTTCTGAGAATTATGTTATGGGTGATTGTCCTTCCACTGTAACTTTACCTTGTCCTCTTTCTTTGCATCTTTGTTTTCATAATTAAAAATAAAAAATTTAAAAAAATGCTCCACATCGAGTTCAGGAAAAGAGAGCAGACAAGATGGAAGCTGATGGAGGCCTTCTTCCTCAGGCCTTCCAGGGCCTCAGGCTGGTTGATAGCCTGCTGATGGCAAAGGGCTTGGCAAGCGCCACCATGTGGCTTCCCGAAGGCCCACCAAGGCCTGAGAAAGCCTGGAGGCATAGACGCTTGCCCCTCCTCCTCATCCCCTCCTCCTCATCCCCTCCATTCCCCCCTGCCCCTCCTCTCCTCCCTTCCCCCTCCCCCTCCCCTCCTCTCCCCTCCTCTTACCTCTTCTCCCTCCCTTCCCCCTCCTCTCCCTCCCCTCACTCCTCTCCTTTCTTTCTCCCTCCCCTCCCCCTCCTACTAACTCCCCTCCCCTCCTTCTCTTCTCCCTTACCCCTCCTCCCTCCCCCTTCCTCCTGCCTTCCCACTCCCTTCTCCCTCCCCCTCCTTTCCCCCTCCTCTCCCTCTCCCCCTCCCCCTCCCCCCTCCTCCACTTTCTCCTCCCATGAAGCCGCTCAGAACTGAACCACAGGGAGTGCGAATCCCGATGGACGCTACAGGCAGTTGATAACGTGCCCACCACCGTCTGGCGAGATTTCTGGGCTGCCCCGCGCAGATACGTGAAACCTGTCTCCTAGCCACTGAACCCCCAACCTTTTTTTTTTTTTGGTTTTTAGGTGACACACGGTGGCACTCATGTTACTCCTGGCTCTGTGCTCAGAAATCGCTCCTGGGAGGCTCGAAGGATCATATGGGATGCCAGGGATCTAACACGGGTCTGTCCTGGACCCATGCAAGTCAGATGCCCTACCACTGTGTTATCTATCTCTCCAGCCCCTGAACCCCCAACCTTTTAAAAGCCAAGTTGTGCTATACCCAGATCTAGGCAGAGAGAGGTTGGTGACATCAGAGAAAGCAGAGGCAAGATGTGTTGGAAATGAAATGCCTGTCTGCTCAGAGGCCGAAAAAGGTCTTCCTGAAATGACTTTGAAAGGGGCCTGTTACCACAACTGGCAGCGAGTGTTGGGTCGGGAAGGCCTACAGGCCACTTTTCTTCCCTGGCTAGAGGATAGGAAGCAAAAGACCTTGAAGAGAACGAGGGTCCATGCTGGACTGGTCACATTTAGAAGACATTTTATATTCTAACCTTTTATGTCTGCATTTTATCCCTTGCTCTTTTGTACACGCTTTTAAGTTTAAACATAATGTTAAGTACTTCTTTTGAAATAGCCCATCTTTCTAGATGTACTAAAGTGCTTCATGTTTAAAGGTATTTGTTTTGCCATCTGTCCACTGGGTCAATGGGATTAAGAACAGGCAAGATTCTAGACTAGAAGGGCCAATGTGATAGCACAGAAGATAGTGTTCTTGCCTTCCATACAGCCAACACAACTTTGATTCAGGCCACTCCTGATGGTTCCGAAGTATGCCACAGTGACCAGTCCCTAAGCACGACTTGGTATAGCCCCATCCCAGAATATTTTTTAATTAAAAAAAAAGATTCTAAGTTAGATAGTCCCTATGTAGAAGGTATTCAGATGACAGTGGAAAAAGGATAAACATCCTTGTTGGAAAATCTACTCTTATTGATGTTTGAAAATATATAACTTGTAAAAGTAGAGAAAAGGGGACCAGAGAGAGAATATAGCAGGTAGGACATTTACCTTGCACACAGCTGACCTGGGTTCAATACATGGCATGCCAAATAGTCCCCTGAGCTCCAGAGAGCAGAGCCAGGAGTAATCCCTGTGTACTGCCAGGAGTGACTCAAAAAAAAAAACTATATGAAGGTTTGTATCTGGGGATGGAACTATTAAAGAATGTCTTGGAGGAATCCTGACCGTTGGGGAAGGGTTTGCAGGGAAGGAAGTGTAGAGAAGGGTTCTATATCCATGCGGCTTTAGGCAGGTTCAGACTACTTTTTGTTTTATATATACATTTTACTTAACATGACTATATTAGAAGATATTTTAAGAAGTAAATTGCTTTAAGAAGTAAATTGAAGTGCATTTCAATTTCTGCTTCATTTCATTTTCTGTATTTTCTTGTTAGAACTCGCCTTTTTATTTTAAACAGTTGTGTCATTACAGTAAGCAATTTCAAACTAATTTTGACTTCTGCTAATTTGATTTCCTAACTCACAAAATCCTGGCTGCACGCAGGCCCTCTGTCCTTGAGAGCCCCAGCTGCTGAGCAGTGAGACATGTTAACTGTCGGCTGACCCAGTGAGTTAAGAGACAGCTGTGTATGAGTATCTGTGTGTGTGTGTGTGTGTGAGTGAGTGTGTGTGTGTCTGCTTGCGAAGTATAGAAAATGATTAGGTGAAATGTAGTTTTTAGCTTTATCATTATTTGCTGGCTCTAGGTTATAAGATATAAAATAAAAACACCAAGCTCCCAAGGACCTGACTAGCCAGTTCTTTCTCAGGACCCTCATCCTTCCAGGTCAAAACTCTTTCATGGGACATCTGGAGGAATGGGCCTCATTATCTCACAGACCATCAGAGTATGGATGCCAGACATAGCTCCAAGAGAACAGCAGAAAAGGCGATAGAGTGAATAATGCCAACTGGGGGCTAGGAGATCACACCTCCTAGGAACAATTATTGGTCAGTTTAAAAGTGCAATATTTATGGGAAACTATGAAGATGTTTGGAATTGTAATCTCATCATATGAAATTCTATAAGAATCTAGGGACGACATGGCTCAAGATTTCTTATTTGACCCAGTACCTGCTGTGCCAGGTACGCTGTTGGGGAATTCCAAAGTTCTGGAGAGAATAAAGTATGTGCTGCTTTTGCATCTCTGAAGGTTTGAGGTCTTTATTGAGGCGCACGGCTTTCCCCGAGACTTGGTCATTCCTGAACCTAGGGCCTTTCTCTCACAGGCCCTAGGCTTTCCTGTTCCCTTTAACACGGGGGCTCTCCAGTCATCCTGTCCTGCCCCAAAAGGCCCAGAGTTGTGGGTTTATTTGTAGTACCTAGGTCTAGGGGGAGGTAAGGCCTCCCGTGGGTATCCAGGGGGTCTTTGAGGTGAAAGACCCCGGAGAGAGTCAGGTCTCTCTCTCTTCAGGGGGGGGGGGTCTTCGAGGTGGAGGACTCCAGGAGCTCCTTTACTTTTTATTTCTCTGAGTTTGGGGCCGCTTTCTTGCGTCCCCCTTTTGCTTTTCAGTTACAGGATTACGGATCCGTCACTCTAATCCGGACTGCTGGTCCAGTTTCTGACCGTGCTCCCTCTGCAGGTTGGTTTTGGTACCATTTTTTCTTTTTTTCGCATTTTTTCTTTTTGCTTTCTTTTTAAGCTGGATTACATAGGGTTAGAGGGAGACGTCCCCCTATTAACCCCTAAAGGGCCCAAAGTGTCTTGGACCCCTTTTGGAAAACTGCCTATGACCCTGAAATAAAAGAGAAAAGATTGAGTTGAAAACTTGAACTTGAATTTGTGTTGTTGCTGTCTTTTTGTTTCTTGTCTATGTTTGTACTTTGTTAAGTATGAATTTTAAAATACTAAATTTTAACATGGGTCAAGTCCAAACCACTCCTGAGTCTCTTTTTAGCATACTTCCCAGAGGTGAAAGAAGTGGGAAGGAAGATGAGGTTGGCAGCAATCAATAAGGGTAAGTTTGAGACATTCTGCTCCTCGGCATGGCCAAACATTGGGGTCGGGTGGGCTGCCAAGGGCACCTTCTCTCTGCCAGTAATTCTCAAAGTAAAAGAGGTTCCTGCTAGACCCAGGCACGCTGGCCACCCCGACTAGTATCCTTACATAAGGCTTTGGCAAGGTATTGTAGAGGACCCACCAGGGTGGCTCAAAACATTTCTCTTAACTCTCCCTGACACGTTAGTTCCTGAACCAGCTGGAGCACTAAATCTCCCCCAAGAGCCTTCTGTCCAGGCCTCTGCAGGCACTTCTCCAAGAACCACAGCCTTCGTAGTTAGTGGCCTCAGTGAATCTCCGGCTGTTGATTCCAAGGGACTCCCACAGCTGAAACCTGAGGAACCTGGAATCTAATCAACACTGCTGGACCTGGCATAGCGACCACTCCCTGCTTATTATCCTGGGAAAAGGGCCTCCACACCTCTGGTGGCCCCAGACTCATTGGCCTCTTCCCTTTGGTATCTGCTGGCCCCCTGAGGGGACACACAACCTACCTCCCAGAGGGAGCCGGAAGGGGTGGTCACCCAAACCAGACTCAACGGGACAGGGGAGGTGGTCCCCACTCTGCCTGTTAGGGCAATTGGCTTGGGCGAGGGACCCCAGTCCTATTAGTATTGGCCTTTCTCGTCTAACGACCTGTATGCTTGGAAAGCCCAGAATCCCTTTTCTGAAGACCCTAAGAAGCTTAATGACTTGTGTGAGTCTATCATGCACACGCACTCTCCCACTTGGGATGACTGTGAACAACTTTTAGCTGCCCTCTTCACATTCGAAGAGAAAGAGCAATCCATCATGGAGGTACGGAAGAGCGTCATGTGATGTAATCAGTGCGCCAGGTGCAATTAGGTCGGGCACTGGAAAAACGAGTGCCATGTGAAGAAATACCAATGTACTAGGTGTGGGAAGGACGTGCACTGGAAAGACAACTGTCACTCTAACCAGGAACATCAGCGCCCCAAGTCCTTATCACTGAGGTGGATAGCGACTATGGGGGACTGGACTCGAAGCCCCTCCCCAAGCCCTGGGTAACCGTTTGTGTGTGGGGGGAAACCTGTAGGGTTTATGGTTGGCATATGGTTGGGAAACCTGTAGGGTTTATGGAGCGCAATTTTCTGACCACCCTTTGGAGAAATTATAGCAGCAGAAAAGCCTGGTGCACAGAGCAACAGGAGTGAAAACATATCTATGGTCCACCAAAAGAAGAATGCAGCTCGGGCGCCACCTAGTGGAACATCCTTTTTTGGGTAGTGCCCGATTGCCCAGCCTTCTATTAGGTAGGGATTTACCTATCAAGGTTAAAGCTCAAACAAATCCAGTTCCAAGCAAAAGGTATCTTGGTCATGGATGAGGAAGGCCAACCTCTTTCAGTTTTAAATTTGTCTGTAGCCGATGAATACTGCCTATATGAAACTGTTCCGCAGACCTCACTGGCGGAGGAGATGACTTCATGGCTCAGAGATTTTCCAATGACATGGGCCAAGTCAGGGGGAATTGGTTTCATCCATCACCAGAGCCCCGTGGTGGTATGCTTAAACCTACAGCCACTCCGGTAAGAGTGAAGCAATATCCCCTCAGGCCGGAAGCTATGCAAGGAATTACCCCACACATTGAAAAACTCTTGAAAGCAGTCATACTAAAACCATGCCACTCGCATGGATCAAACCCCTGCTGCCTGTGAAGAAACCAGGGAAGGGGGATTATAGACCGGTACAAGACCTACGCAAAGTCAATGAGAGGTCTGAGGACATTCACCCAATGGTACTGAAGCCTATGCTCTCCTGAATTAACTCCAGCCACACTTGTGTGGTACACTGTCTTAGACCTTAAAGATACTTTCTTCAGCATTCCCCTGGCTCCAGTTAGCCAGCCCATATTTGCATTTGAATGGGGGAACAGACAGCTCCCATGGACCAGACTTCCACAAGGGTTTAAAAACTCGCCCACACTCTTCAATGAACCCTTACAGACTGATTTGCAGGATTATAGAAACAGTCATCCCAAGGTGACCCTCCTGTTGTATGAGGATGACCTCTTGGTCGCTGCTGCCTCTGAGACTGAGTGTCACCAAGCCACTCATGACTTACTATCCGAACTGAGTAACCGAGCAAGTGCCAAGAAAGCCCAAATCTGCAGGATTAAAGTAACCTTCCTAGGATATAAGCTATCTCGAGGCCAGAGATGGTTGACAGACACCATGAAGGAAATCATCCTACGAATTCCAGTGCTCAAGATGCCATGAGAGGTACGGAAATTCCTGGGGACCACAGCATCTTGGGCCCCTTTTGGCAGACTGCCTATAGACCCTGAAATAAAAAAGACCAATTGAGTTGAAAAACTTGAACTTGAATTTTGTGTGTCGTTTCTGTCTTTTTGTTTCTTGTCTATATTTGTACTTTATTAAGTATGAATTTTAAAATACTAAATTTTAACATGGGTCAAGTCCAAACCACTCCTGAGTCTCTTTTTAGCATACTTCCCAGAGGTGAAAGAAGTGGGAAGGAAGATGAGGTTGGCAGCAATCAATAAAGGTAAGTTTGAGACATTCTGCTCCTCGGCATGGCCAAACATTGGGGTCGGGTGGGCTGCCAAGGGCACCTTCTCTCTGCCAGTAATTCTCAAAGTAGAAGAGGTTCCTGCTAGACCCAGGCACGCTGGCCACCCCGACCAGTATCCTTACATAAGGCTTTGGCAAGGTATTGTAGAGGACCCACCAGGGTGGCTCAAAACATTTCTCTTAACTCTCCCTGACACATTAGTTCTTGAACCGGCTGGAGCACTAAATCTCCACTATGCAGATCCCAGCGACTTGCTGGATGAGCCATTGGCTAACAGTGACTTGATCTGGTTTACTGATGGGAGCAGCTTTGTGTCAGGGGGAGTAAGGAAAGCAGGGGGCAGCACTGGTGGATGTATATGGAAAGTTAATTTGGAGTAGCTCCCTTCCCCCTAGCACCTCAGGACAGAAAGCAGAACTGGTGGCGTTGGCTAAGGCCTTTGAAAGAGCAAGAGGTTCCATGTACATCCATGCATAGGAAAATTTCATGACTTCATCTCTTCTAAGAAAGACGCAGAATGGGTTCACTTATCTATTGGTTTTAAGAAAAATGAAAGACATTCTTGCAATAATAATTTTCAGACACAAAACAGAGAAGGGCTGGAAGTTACAGCTCATGTCATGAAGCTCACCACAAAGAGTGATGAGTTTAGTTAGAGAAATAACTACATTGCGAACTATCCTAACAATGAGAACATATGAGGGAATTAGAAAGCCTGTCTAGAGTACAAGTAGGGGCAGGGAGGGGAGGAGAGATATTTGGGTCACTGTGATGGGAATGTTATACTGGTGATGGGGGGGTGTCATCTTATATGACTGAAACCCAACCACAATCATGTTTGTAACCTAGGTGTTTAAATAAAAATATTAAAAAGTTAAAAAAAGAGGAAAGAGAGTGACAATTTATATGGACAGCAAGTACGCTTTTAACACTATTCATGTCCATGGAGCAATCTACAGGGAAAGAGTTTTCCAGTCGGCCAAGGGTCGGCCGCTAAAAAACTTGGGGAGCATATTCTCAGATTGCTAGACGCTGTTCATATGCTTAAGGTTGTAGTTGTAGTGCACATACCAGGCCGCCAGAGGGCGACCACCAAGGAAACACAGGGAAAGGCCGCAGCAGAGAAGGCAGCTCTGGTCATACAAATAGGGACTGGGGAGTGGGGGTGGGATGATAACGGACTTTTGTTTCTCCCCAAATCCCTAAGAACTTATTTTATGCAGCACCTGCATAGTGCCACTCACCTGGGAAAAGAGAAACTTAAAATCCTCTTAGGTACTGCTCGCCTGCGCTTTCCGGACCAGGCTGCGGTAATAACCGAGGTGGTCAGTAGATGTCAGCCTTGCATCTGGATGAAACCAGCCAAAGGAGGCGCTCTACACCAAGGTAGAAGGGAGAGAGGGAATAAGCCAGGCAGACACTGGAAGATGGACTTTACAGAAGTAAGGGGAAGTATGGGTACAGGTACTTGCTAGATACATTTTCTGGGTGGGTAGAAGCGTTTCCTACTAAACACGAGACTGCTAGGAGGGTGGCAAAAGTCTTGCTAGAGGACATCATTCTCCGATATGGGGTGCCAGAAATCATAGGGTCAGATAACGGGCCGGCTTTCGTGGCTAGGGTCACTCAGGAGCTGACTAGTGCTGTGGGTTCAGATTGGCACCTTCATTGTGAATATAACCCACAGAGCTCAGCTCAAGTCGAGAGAATCAACAGAACCCTAAAGGAGACCCTTACTAAATTACCAATGGAGACTGGCATGGACTGGGTGACCCTCCTACCCTTGGCCATATTTCGGGTCCGCAACTCACCATATACCCTGAATTTGACCCCTTTCGAAATCATGTATGGGGCTCTGCCACTCATCATTTTTAAGTTCCTAAAGGAGGTGGTGGCCACAGCAGGGACCCCCGATTGGCTATCACATCTTAAAGCTTTACAAGTGCAGAAAGAAATTTGGCCAGCCATACAGGTAGTGTATAACCAAAGAGGGGAAAAGGACCAGGACCATGGACTGGAACTAGGGGATTGGGTTTGGGTGAAAAGGCACCAGATCAAAATTTTGGAACCACGGTGGAAGGGCCCCTTTGTGGTCACCTTGACCATCCCCTTGGCCCTAAAGGTTGATGGCATAAAAACCTGGGTTCACCATTCTCACATCCGTAGGGCCGAAGTGAAGGACATTGAACAGGCGGAGCAGTGGAGGGTCCGGATCTGCCCTGAAAACCCCCCACGAATAACCATCAGCAGAGGGAAGTCCCCAGGTACCACGACAAGTAGAGATGCAGATGCCAGGAGCTTGCCTCCAACTCTTGACTCGGTCTTCTCGTTGGAGGGAAAGGAGCATGTCCATCCCGTAACATCAGTGACGTTAACCCTTACCGACCAATAAAAATAAAATGGACACTATGCAATGAAAAGACTCAGAAACTCTTAGCAGCAGCGAGATAGTGCCTCAAATACCTGGTGGCCAGATTTGTATTTCTTTTTTTAAGTTTTTTTTTCTTTTTGGTTTTTTGGGTCACACCTGGCAGCGCTCAGTGGTTACTCCTGGCTCTGTACTCAGATAAAATCCAGACAGGCACTGGGACCATGTGGGATTTAAACCACCATCCTTCTGCATGCAAAGCAAATATCCTACCTCCATGCTATCTCTCTGGCCCTCAGACTTGTATTTCTGTCCCCAAGATCTGATTCTGGAGTATGCCAAGGCACTCCCCGCCAGGCCCGTTAGTATGGGTTTTATGCTTGTCCAGGACATGACCCTCAGAGAGAAACACGATGGGAGATCAGATGATGCCTATTGCTGGATCAAGGACTGTGCAAAGTCCAATGATGGGAAATAAAAGTGGGACTCGCAGTGCCAGACTTGGTAAAGATGGCTTTTGAGAGAATTCTGAGCCGGTCCTCTTAGAGACCTATCAGAATTCATGGTGGTGAGGATTGTTATTTGATGACCCATATCAAGGAGCAATACAAGAGTGGTGGATGCCCCTTGAAGGCCTTCCCTGCAAGTGGGGCGATCTGGATCGAGTCATACTACAATTCACAGCAGTGGGAAAACAGTATTGACTTGGGGTGTTTTCTATAACTTATGAACCAAGCCCTTCTCTCTTCTGGTTATCAAACAAAGGATAGAGCTGATATTGGACCCTCCATTGCCTATTCCCCCTCCCAGCACTACCCCCCACGACCACTACCACCACTCTTTCCCCTACTATGACTATCA
The DNA here is from genome assembly GCF_024139225.1 of Suncus etruscus. Classification (NCBI taxonomy): domain Eukaryota; kingdom Metazoa; phylum Chordata; class Mammalia; order Eulipotyphla; family Soricidae; genus Suncus; species Suncus etruscus. The sequence continues at coordinate 72,061,633 of NC_064868.1, read as the reverse complement.
GCACGACTACAACTATTCCCTCCATGATCCCCAATCTAGGGGTAGGGACAGGAGTGAAATTCCCAAGGGGGGACAGCACTACCCATCAACTGATGAGCATGTTGGAGGCAGGGGACAGTCCACTGTGGACCATGGTGAGGGCAGCAGAAAAGACCTTGAAGCTAGTTAAACCAGAGGCTTACCTTGATGGCTATGCTTCAAACCCCATTCCCCTTATTAGAGGCTGTTGGGCTGAATGGCACATATGTTATGCAAAAAGAAAATAACCCCCCAGTGTAGATGGGAAAGATCCCAGGATTTTCAAGGGAGCTTTCAAGGGGAAGGGGACATGTATAGGCTCAGGAAAAATGGGAGTCGTGTACCAGTATTGAAGCTGAACTTAGTGTTGAGGAATGGGCCATCCCTAACATGGGGAGCTGGAGGATGTGTTCCAAGGTGGACTGACTCCATGCACAACAGATTTGGTCCTCAGTAGTTCTAAAGAATTCTGTGTCATCATGGTGCCAAAAACTAAGTACCGGAACTTGACAGACATATATGACCATTATAAACTTGGTGGAGCCCTCAAGAACAAAAGGGAAGTTATCACTGCTATAAGCATAGCCATCTTAGTAGGCCTGGACTAACAGGATCAGGGACTGGTATTGCTGCCCTGACCCTACAGAACCACGGCTTGTCCTCACCAAAAGCTGCCATATTAGAGGACCTTACAGAAGTAAGGACATCATTACTGAAATCTGGAGAGGTCACATTCTTGGCTGAAATAGTCTTACAGAACAGGAGAGGGTTGGATTTAGTCTTCCAACAACAAAATGGAGTCTGTGCGGCACTAGAGGAGGAATGTTGTTACTACACAAATCGTACAGGGGTGATACGAGACTCCATGGCCAAGCTGGGGGAAAACTTGGCTAAAAGGAAGAAGGACCTAGAGAATCGCTGAACTTGGTTTGAAGGATGGTTCAATAATGCCCCTTGGCTCACCACCCTCATCTCCTCAGTAGCAGGCCCTCTGATCATTCTTTTGCTTCTGTTGACTATAGGAGCATACCTCTTAAATAAGCTGGTAAGCTTTGTTAAAAGCTGATCAAGACCATCCAACTCCTTGTAATAAAGGAGCACTACACTTGGCTAGGAGCCTCTGACGAAAGTGCACTTCAGGATAAATGTGTCTGGAGCTATGCATTCCAGAATTGGAATGCCATAATAACAAAAGGGGGAAGATGTTGAAGTGCATTTCAATATCTGCTTCATTTAAATTTCTGTATTTTCTTGATAGAACTCGCCTTTTTTTTTTTTTTTTTTTTTTTTTTTTTTTTTTTTTTTTTTTTGGTTTTTGGGCCACACCCAGCGGTGCTCAGGGGTTACTCCTGGCTGTCTGCTCAGAAATAGCTCCTGGCAGGCACGGGGGACCATATGGGACACCGGGATTCGAACCAACCACCTTTGGTCCTGGATCGGCTGCTTGCAAGGCAAACGCCGCTGTGCTATCTCTCCGGGCCCAGAACTCGCCTTTTTATTTTAAACAGTTGTGTCATTACAGTAAGCAATTTCAAACTAATTTTGACTTCTGCTACTTTGATTTCCTAACTCACAAAAACCTGCATGTACACAGGCACTCTGTCCTTGAGAGTCCCAGTTACTGGGCAGTGAGAAATAAGAGACAGTTGTGTGTGTGTGCTTGCAAAGTATAGAAAATGATTAGGTGAAATGTAGTTTTTAGCTTTATCATTATTAGGTTATAAGATATAAAATAAGAACACCAAGCTCCCAACGACCTGACTAGCCAGGTCTTTCTCAGGACCCTCATCCTTCCAGGTCAAGACTCTTTCATGGGACATCTGGAGGAATGGGCCTCATTATCTTACAGACCAGCAGAGTATGGGTGCCAGACATAGCTCCAAAAGAACACTGGAAAAGGGGCTAGAGTGAATGACGCCAACTGGGGGGCTAGGAGATCGTGCCTTCTCCTAGGAACAATTATTGGTCAGTTTAAATGTGTAATGCTTATGGGAACCTATGAAAATGCTTGGAATTGTAATCTCATTATCGTATAAAATTCTATACGAATCTAGGGACAACATAGCTCAAGGTTCCTTCTTTGACTCAGTACCTGCTGTACCAGGTGGCTGTTGGGGAAGCCCAGAGCTCCGGAGAGAATAAACTCTGTGCTGCTTTTGCATCTCAGAAGGTTTGGAGTCTTTATTGAGGATCTGGGCTTTTCCCAGGACCTGGGCATTCCTGAACCTATGACCTTTCTCTCACAGGCCCTAGGCTTTCCTGGTCCCTTTTACAATATTAGTACACTTTATTCCTATATAATTCCTTTTAGATTTTAGGAAGGACTCTATTCTGGGACAATCTGTTAATCCATCTCTTGGAACAAGATATGGTATTGTACTTTGTCACTGAAATGGTGGAGGAAAAGCAAGTGTTAGGGAAGGACTCTGCTATGTCAGCCAGGAGAAATCTCTAAATTTTAACCATAGGTCTATATGTGTGCTTTTGTATAGAACCTGTGTTTATTGTGGACAAGGTTTATTGATTACTTTGTATCATCTAAGCGTTTAGATGTCCTGAGGTGACAATGTATGATAAAATGTAGAATGTAGAACTAGTGAATTATCCAAATCTGTATTTATCTTGGTTATAACTGGTAGGAAGGGAGCATCTTGGACAAACTTATCAAGCCATCTCTGAATGATAAAACATCAGGCCTTGCACAGGGGACCATAATGGGATGCCAGGATTTGAGCTATCATCCTTCTGCAGGAAGGACAGATGCCTTGTCTCCATGCTATCTCTCCCGGCCCCACTTTACTCCTTTAATTATATCTTTTATTTAACTTTTTTAAAGAAACTCTTTTTTTCTTTAGATATGTGTGAGCATATATATCCCTAGTTTTGGTCAGGTGTCTGTTATCTTCTCTCTCCACCCCCAAATCCACCAGCAATATAATGTAGCACCACTTCTTCCCGCAAAGACATATTAAACAAAGGGGAAATTTTATGTGTAAAAACTAGCTCTTATCTACTAGGGATAAGAACTCATACTTGTTTACAACACAGGGACATCTCCTACCCTGAACGTATGTCATGTGGAAACAACTTAGACTCCAGGGAACTAGATACCGACCAACCAGTCTTGACTCCTGGACCCCAGACACAGAAACTACAGAGTTCTCCACAACAGCTCCACGAGCCCAATCCCCTCCAGGGCATGCATAATGCTGCTCTGACACCAACATGTGCCAGTGCTAAATTGAGAACCTGACAACGAGGAAATGGGAACAACTTGATCTAAGAGCAAGTTGTCCTTCCTCATCAGCCAACAATAAGACAAAATCAGAAAACATGTCACCCTTTGATCTGTGCAAAAGCCAAGATCGCTATATACAGATGACTGGATGTTACAACCAGGATGGGACAGTACACATCCAGGGACCAACAACAACAACAACAAGAACATCAAAAATCTCTAGACTAGCTTTTGGTCTATGATCTGTTCAACAAACAAGAGCTCCAATTTCAGAGGTCTGACTGAGACAACCGCAATTGAACGCATCTTCTGGAAACATAACGAAAGACTTTATCCCAGACTCCATCCTGGGAGCAACATAATGACCAAGACCACCAACTACAGAAGATGGATTAAAATGACACTGAAGAAGCAGAACTGCTAGAACCACAAAGAAAGACTTCATCATAAGCTCCATTCCTTGAGCTGCAGTCACCAAGATCTCTAGATACAGAGGTCTGATTTTACCATCCATGACGTAACAGAAGTCTTCCATACACCACAAAAACACCGAGGGGAGAGTAAATGATCATACAAGGAGTCTATAGTTAATCCCATGACAGTATACTTCAGGGGGAGAAACCCTGTATCTCCTAGGCCAAGGGAATTCCCTCTATAATATCCCCAATAGTTACTGTGCCTATGCAGGGGGAAAAGGAAAAAAGGCACAAAACAATCATTTTCCCACATATTTATTTATCTATTGATTGATTTTTGACGTCTTTATATTAGTGTAGAGATTGAAGTCGATGTATCCAATATTATTTTATTTTAACTTATCTTTCTCTTTTTTTTTTTTTTTTGCACTCCGGCATGAGTTGATTTCAGAACCAAGACTGTTGTGTGGTGCTTGTCTTTATTGCTGTGGTGCTCATTGGATATTTAATTTGATATTTCTATCTGTATTGTGGTGGGGTTTCAATAGCCTTTTTCACATCTTCTCTCAAACAGAGGTTGAAATCCTCTGGAAGGACTCCACCTATTTTCAGCATATTTGACTTTTTTTCTCTTATTTTGTATCCCAATCTATTGCTTTTCTTTCCTTCAAACAAAGCCACATAACTTGATTTATCTAGCTCCGCTTCTTAAATAGAGAGGAGACAGAGGAGGGTACCAGGACCAAACAGATATATGATCACTAATAGTGAGCTGGACAAAGAGGGGACCACCTACTCTAGCAGTCTGGGGGGTGATGATGGGGTATATGGGTTGCAGAAGGGGAACTGGGATGGGGGGAGGACAAATTTGGTGATGGGTATTCCCCTGATTCAATGTATTTAAAATACTACTGTGAAAGATATGTAAGCCATTATGATCAAAATAAAAGTTAAAAAACAACATCAGGCCTTGTTTCTGAAGTTAGTAGCAGAGGGCTAGAAGGATAAGAAGGGGCTGCTCCTGGTAGCGTTTGTGTTGCCCATTGGTGTCTGCGTGTGTTGTGTGAAGTTGCATGCAGGACTATGGTGTTGGTGTTTTGGTTAACACTTGGCTTCTTTGCTAATATTTTACTAGATTGACTGGATAATGAAATATCTTAGAAGCTTAACCTTTACTTGATTGCTTTGCTCATTTTACAAGAGCATTAAGGGAATGCAGCATTTTAATTGAAACTATGCCAATATCTATCTAGAGGTGTTGTTGCTGTTTTTGTCTTTTAAGAAAATTTTGTTGCCAAGAAACGGCTGGATTATATTTTTCCTTCCAAATTGAGTTGGTGTATGTGTTCTTGTTTACCAAATACTCATATGGCATCTGCGTTGGTGGTATAGTGGTGAGCATAGTTGCCTTCCAAATACTCATATGGCTTTGGGACTTTGAAATGGTAAATATTCATAGTGTATAAATAAGCATGACACATAACCTATGATTTTAATAACAGAATAAATGCTTAGTAGTATAGGTAAACAGTACCTAGAAGGAAATGTCAGATACAACTGTATAATTGTTCTTTGTTTCTTTCTATTTACTATTATGCACATGTTAACTTCAAAAATAATAAATATTTTAAAAAATATTTAAAAATATGTATAAAATGTTTCACATTATTAGTCATCAAGGAGATGCAAGTCAAAACAATAATAAAATATCATATTATACCATAAAGACTGGCACACATCAAGGACAAAAAAAGGGATGACATAAATCTGGGGAGAAAGGGATTCTCATTTACTGCTGGTAGGAATGGTCAACTGGTCCATCCTCTTTGGTAAACAATATGTAAATTCCTCAATAAATAGAAACTAATCTTCCATTTTCCTGGTCCTGGGAATATTATATAGGGGTCCTAAAACATTGTAGAAAGGGTATCTGCTCTCCTATGTCCATTGCAGCATTCATTGCAATAGTCAGAATATGGAAACAACGGAAGTGTCCAAGAATATATGAGCGGATAAAGAAACCACAGTACATCTCCAAAATGGCATACTCTGCATCTATAAACAAGAAAACTTGCTTATACATGGATAAATATTTTGAGTATCAAGCTGTGTGAAATAAGTCAGAGGGACAGACATAGAATGGTTTCATTCATCTGCAGAATATAAAAAAACAGTATGAGTATGATTCCCAAAGACAATGAAATGATGGATGGTAATCATTGTTAAGGCAGAAAAGGGATCACTATGAAAAAATATTTGGAAATGATCACTATAGTCAAGAATAGAAAATTGATTTCCTTTAAAAAGTGTTGCAACCCACAGTACCTGAAAGCGAAAAAGAGAAGGGGAGAAGAAAGGAGGGACAATCCAGATCAATTCCTGTGCCATGAGAACAGCACAACTATGGTGTAAAATACAATGCTTGGTGGCAGTGGTTTTATCCCATACTCAGTGGGGCCATTTTAACTCAGGTCAGGTCCTGCAACATGAAAAGGGTGAAGCTGTGACACAAAAATGCAGTGCTGGTTGGAATTGGTTTCAGAGTAGACTGGGGGTGGTGAACTTTTTAACTCAGGTCAATTCCTGGTCAGAGACGACAGTGCCACTGTGACAAAAAATGGCGCTAGAGGCTGTCTGTTCCTCTCAGGCCATTTTTATCCCAGGCCAGTTCCAATGCCCCAAGAAGATCAGGGTCAGTCCGCTTTACCACACAGCCATGAATTTCTTCTAGTCAAGGAGCCCCACCTCAAGATATAAAATATACCACTGTTGTTTTAATATAAAATATAAAGTCTAATGAGCCTGCATTTCTGGGTAAGGCATTTCTTGGCACAGCATGGTGCCTTTAGCCCCTTTAGCGCAAGGGTCTGAAGAAGAGTAGTCTGCAGTCAGTAGGCAGAGAGTTTAGACTTAAAAAGCACCATTTCGAGCTAAACCGAGGTAGTGAACCAAAGCAAGATCATTGCCAATAGAATAAAAAGGACAGTTGACCAGCAAAATTGGTAGCTGCTGCTGGCTCTGGGCTGTGGACTAAAAAAGTGCCATTTTTAGTTGAAGTGAGGTGAGTGAGCCCAGGCAAGAGTGCTGTCCAGCGGGGTTGACCATAAACAGCAGGATCTGCTACAGTTTGTGGGACATATTGGACTAAAAAAGCGCTGTTTTTAATTGAAATGTGGTGAGTAAACTCTAGCAATAATATGGCTGGAAGAAAAATAATTACTGTTGGTCAACAATAGGGGGAGTAACTATGATCTGTGGTCAGAGTTTGAACAAAAAGAAGCACCATTTTGAACTCAAGTGAGGTGAGTAAGCCCAAGCAAGAGCATGACCTGGAGAAAAATAAACAACTGGTGACTGCAACAGTAGGAATGGCCTTGGGCTGTGGGCTGAAAATGCACTAAGAATTTGCCATAATATCCTAGTCACTGTTTCCTTTGAAGAGCAGAAGCTTCTCAGATTAATGTAGTCCCATTTGTTTACTCTGCTTCCACTTGTTAGTTTTTGTTTCTTTTTTTTTTGGGGGGGGGCACACCCGGTGATGCTCAGGGGATACTCCTGGCTATGCGTTCAGATATCACTCCTGGCTTGGGGGGACCATATGAGATGCTGGGGGATTGAACCGTGGACACCTTAGCTCTAGCGCCACTGCTCTGGCCCCAACTTCTACTTGTTTGGACAGTGGTGAATCCAACCTTGAGGATCCCTTAAATCACAATCTCATGGAATATTTTACCTCCTCTGCATGTCTATGTTCATTGCTGCTCTATTTACAATAATCAGATTCTGTAAACGACCCAGATTCCCGACAACATATGAGTGGCTAAAGAAAATGTTGTGCATATACAGAATGGAATATTATGCAGTTGTCAGGAAAATGTAGTCATGAAAATTTTCTATACATGGATGGACATGGAAATGCTGAGAGTGAAATTAGTCAGAGGAAGAGAGGCAGACACAGAATAGTCTCAGTCATCTGTGGGTTTTAAGAAAAATAAAAGGTAGTGTGGTAATAGTACCCAAAGACAACAGAGATAAGATTTTAAAGGACCAGCCCATGATATGAAGCTTACCACTGAGACTGATGAGTGAAGTTAGTGAAATAAATCCACCAACAACTATCATGACAATGGTAATAAGTGAGAGAAATAGAATGCCTGTCTTGAAGACAGGCAGGGTGTGGGGGAGGAGGGAGATGTGGGGCTTTGGTGATAGGAAGGTTGCACTGGTGAAGGGTGGCGCACTTTTTATGACAAACTCAACTACAAAATTGTGTGTAATCATGGTACTTAAAGATATTAATAAACAAAGTAACAACAGCAACAAAGAATGTGCCATTTTGAACTGAAGTAATAAAGTGAGAGAAACTAAGCAAGAGCATGTCCATGAAGGAAAAATAAAAGGATACTAACCAGCAATAGCTGGAGCTGCTGCTTCCTGTGGGCAGTGCTTTGTCTAACAAGGCTCCTTTGGAATGGAACTGAGGCGAGCCTAGTGCATGGGCGGGAGAAAAACGGACTGCTGACCAGCTGCAGCAGTTGCTGCTGAGGTCTGTGAGTGGCATTTGAACTAAAAAAGTGCCAACTTGAGCTGTACTCAAGTTAGTGAACCTTAGCAAGAGCATGGCCTGAGGAGGGAAAAACTATTGAGCAGTAGTGGGACCTCTGTGGGCTGTGGGCAGTGGCCGGACTAAAATGAGCTATTTAGAATTGGACTGAGGTAAATGAGCCGAGGCATTAGTGTGGCTGGAAGAAACAAAAGGATTGTTGACCAGAAGCATTAGGAGCAGCTGTGTGCTTCAGCTGTTTTTGAACTTACAAAGCCCTATTTTGATCTGAACTGATGTGAGTGAGCCCAGGCAAGAGAATGGCCAGGAGAAATGTAAAGGGCTGTTGACCAGTAGCAGCAGAAGCTACTATAGGCGGCAAAAGTATGCCAGTAGAAGAAAGGGTCTGTTGACCTATAGTGGTGGATGTGGTTGCAGGCTTTGGGCAGGTTTTGGACTAAAAGAGTGCCATTTTGAGCTGAACTGAGGTGAGTGAGCCCAGGCAAGACCACGGCTGGGAGAAAACTAAAGGACTGTTAACCAAAGCAGCAGGAATACCAGAGAAAAGGGTTACAAATAAAATCACCCTAGAAATATCATAGGCACAATGATGAAAGCCATAGATACACATAGAATACTAAAAATGTAAAGAACAAAAAGTAAAATTAGATACAACAAAGCAAACTTAATATTTACAGTAGATATGCAGGGTGGGAGGAAGTGTTGGTACATAGTAAAAAAAAAAAGTCAATGAAATAATTGCTTACCAAGAATATCTTTCCGGTCCCTAGAGATGGGCATTTTGTAATAATCAAAGTGTGTTTATATCAGGAAGAAATCATACTCCTAAACATATATGCACCCAATTAGTGGCCAGCAAAGTACATAAAACAAGTGCTAATAAACTTGAAGAAAGTCATAAATAGCAACACAATAATAGTGAGAGAATTCAACACTGCCTTGTCACCTCTTGATAGATCGACCAGGCTAAAACTTATCAAGGATATATACTTGCATTCATGGAAGAATGGCTTAGTGAATATCTGTATATATATAATATATATACATACATACACTCATATATATAGGGCTATTTATCCCCAGAAAACTGTATACAGATAATACTCCAATACATATCAGACATTCACCAAGATAGACCACATGCTGGGCCAAACCACATAACTTCATAAAATCAAGTGGATATAAATCATATCAACTATCTTATCAGATAATGATGCACTGAAAATAAGTCAATTATAAATTGACACAGGGAAATAACTTTAACACCTGCAATTATATAGCTCACTACTCAAACCAGTGGGTCAGAGACAATATCAAAGCAGAAGAAACTAATTTTCAGAATTTCTGGGACATAAGAATATGATATAAAGAGGAAAATTTATTGCTTTGCAAGGATTCCCCAGGAATAATTCCCCAATAAATAATTTAATGGCGTAGTCTAAAAGAATTGGAAAATGACCAACAGAATGAAGCAAAAATAGGTCAAGTAGAAGGAAATAATAAAAAATACAGAAGAAATTCATTATTGGAACACCCCCAAAAAATCCAGAAAAATCAATGAATGAAAGGGTTGTTCTTTGAAAAAATAAACAAGACTGATAAACATAAAAAAAGACTGATAAACATTAGCAAGAGTCACAAAGTAGGAGAGAGAAACTTAATAAACAAAATTAGAAATGAAAAGGAGGTCAGTACAAATACTACAGAAATTCAGAGGGTAATCAGAGATTGCTTTGAAAATCTTTATGCCACAAAAACAAGTGATGCTGGAGGAAAGGAATGCATTCTCGGATTCCTATAATCTCCAAAAATTGAACCAAATGATAGGTAATATCTGAAGAGACTTAGATATCTATCATTATTGAGTAAATGGAAATGATAATCAAAAGGCTTCCCAAAAACATACACCCAGGCCCAGATGTATTCACTAGTGAATTATTTAGAACTTTAAAGAGGACCTACTGCCAATGCTTTTTAGACTCTTCCAGGAACTTGAAGAAATAAAAAAACACTCCCAAATAGTTTCTTGACACCAAAAGCAAACATAGACACCAGAAAAGAGAATTACAGATCAATATCCCTGATGAACACAGATGCAAAGATCCTCAACAAAATACTACCAAGTAGGATCTAACAAAAAAAAGAGAAACGGAGGCTGGGCAATAGTACTAAGGTTATTAGCATTTGATTCTCAGCAACACATGGTCCCAAAGCATCTCTGTGGTTCTGCAGGCACCCGTCTGCCTCTGGTTTGGGTTTTAGTCTACAGCATCATCACTGAACCACCTACCAATTAACTATAAGCATTGCAATAAGCTGTCTGCCCTCCATGTGTACCCTGAGCACTATTTGGGAATCCCTATTACCTGAAAACAAAGACTAAATGGAGGCAGAGAAGCAAAAGTCTTTGCTTCTAGCACAGGCTCTCGTGTGTTCACTGGACCAGAAACATCAATATTTCCTTGTAATTCTTTAAAATGAAAATTCTGAATTTTTACCTGAGACATACTAAGACTCATTCTTGTGCCTTAACAACCTAATTCCACTCAGATATGTAAACCCCCAAAATAAATTATCTAGGATCCTTCAAATCTAATTTTATAATTTTAAGTATAAACTGAACAAATTAGAATATGAAACCAAAACCAATAGCCTAAAATTTGTTTTAAATGTTTAATATTATATTTGTGGACCTGGAGAGATAGTACAGCGGTGTTTGCCTTGCAAGCAGCCGATCCAGGACCTAAGGTGGTTGGTTCAAATCCCGGTGCCAAATATGGTCCCCCGTTCCTGCCAGAAGCTATTTCTGAGCAGACAGTCAGGAGTAACCCCTGAGCACTGCAGGGTGTGGCCCAAAAACAAAAAAAAATTATATTTGTAAAGGAATAGGATTATAATATTTCCTTCTATTTTCATGGTACCCAAACCATTTATAAGTACTAGGTATGCAAATATTTACCATGCAGGAAAAGTTGGATGAAAAAAATAGATTTACTGAGCCCATATCCAAAAATTTAAAATTAAATTTAAAATTTAAAGCTTACTTTCAGGGCTTTAATACTAAAGTAAGATAAGATTTTGGAATAAGACTCAAGGAATAAGGCTATGGTCTAATAACAGCTAAGTAGACAAGAAATTTGATATTAAGGTAATTTTTTAATTTTGGAGATATGTTCTAGATATCTATCAAGTAGCAGTGTCCTTATTGTTTAAAATTTTGATACTGTTTTATTTCTCTTGTTTTGGAAGTACAGGCAGAGGTGTCCAGGGCTTAATCCCAGCTCTTTCCTCAGGGTTCACTCCTGGTGATACTTTGGGGACCATATGCAGTACCAAGAGCTAAGTTGGTACTAACTCCACGCCTTATCCACCTAAAATATTTAAATGAAATATTAACTAGGTTAAAATCAGTACTTTAGAAGGTTGACATAAGAGAAAGGAGAGGAAAATAAGGATTAGCCATGAGAGAACTATAAAAGATGTGTGTATGTATGAACTCACTGTACTGCTATATTTAAATCAATTACCTGATTGTAACAATAACAATCCTACATAATATAATGGTACAACAGCCCTTTCTGTCAATAGTTTTCCTTAAATGTCAGCGAACTTAACTAACCCATCAATAAGCATAGATAGTGGATTGCAGTGTACTCCCAAAGGTTAACTCCACAAAACCTAAAATCCTCATCAAAAAATGGAAGGTGGGGCCCAGCGACCTAGCCCAGTGGCTCAGCACTTGACTAGCAAACTGCCTGTGGACCACTCAGGTTCGAGGCCTGGTATCCCATGTAAAGGTGTGTTAGAACAATGACCTCTTGATATAAGGGAGGATGGATTGGAAATCCCAAAAACTTGAGGCAGGAGTGGTGGTGCGAGCAGTAGGGCATTTGCCTTGCATGTGCTAACTTAGGATGGACCTGGGTTCGATCCCTCAGCATCCCATCCCCAAGCCAGGAGCTATTTCTGAGCATATAGCCAGGAGTAACCCTTGAGCATCACTTGGTGTGACCCAAAAACCAAAAGAAAAAAAAATCAGAAGAGGAAATGAACAGATATTTCTCTGCAGAAAAACAACACAAGGACAACAGGAACATTAAAGAATGTTCTTTATCACTTATTAGGGAAATCCAAATCAAGACAACAATGAGATGTCATCTTATACCAGTGAAGATGATACATATCAAAAATATGGGAAAAATCTCTGTTGGCAGTGGTTAGAAAGGAACTCTCATCCGCTGTTAGTGGGAATGCTGTCTGGTTGAAATCCTATGGGAAACAGTATGGAGGGTTCTCAGCAAACTCAAAGTTCAGCTGCAATATTAACCAGCAATTCCTCTTTTGGGAGGCTAGACCCAGGAAAGAAAAATATTCATCGCAAAGGATGTACGCACTATTCATTGCAGCACTTAGAACAATAGCTAAGATTTGGGATCAACCTAGATGTCCAACAACAGATGAGTGGCTCATGAAAATGTGAAACATATATACAATGGACTACTACATAGTTGTAAGGAATGATGCAATCACTCAATTTACCGCAACATGGATGGAACTGGAAGATATTATGTTAAATGAAGTAAGCCAGAGAAGGATAAATACAGAATTATATCACTTACATGTCATATTTAGAATAACTGCATGAAGAAATGCAATGGTCTAAATGGGAGTTATTTCCAGAGAGAAGAAAAGAAACTGGGTGGAAGAGGAGAAACACAAATAACAAAGGATGAGGTCTAGGGGCCAAGTGTTCTACGGTGCATTGTTGGAAATAAAAAAAGACAGAACAAAATATCTGAGGCAAAGTCAACAACAATGGAATCAAGAGACCCAAACTTTAACCATCTAAAATTTAAATGGGCCCACTTTACTGGCAAGCTGGGTTGCAAAGGTGGTAGTATGGGATACATGTTGGAAACATTGGTGGCGTGAGGTTGACACTGGTGTTGGGATTGGCTGATTCATAGTATGTCTGAAATCCAACTATGACTTTGTAAATCACAATGGTTTCAATAAAATAAAATTCAAATTAAAAAAAAAAACGATTAGGGACTGAAGCAGTGGCACTAGAGGTAAGGCGTCTGCCTTGCAAGCACTATCCTAGGACAGACTGCGATTCAATCCCCCAGCATCCCATATGGTCCCCCCAAGCCAGGAGCAATTTCTGAGTGCATAGCTGAGAGTAACTCGAGTATCAACAGTTGTGGCCCAAAAACAAAAACAAAAAACAAACAAAAAAAGATCAAACAGAGCCAGAGCAATAGCACAGTGGTAGGGCGTTTGCATTGCATGCGGGTGACCCAGGATAGACCTGGGTTTGAGCCCCAGAGTCCCATATGGTCCCCCTGAGCCAGGATCGATTTCTGAGTGCATAGCCAGGAGTAACCCCAGAGCATCGCTGGATGTGGCCCAAAAAACAAAAACAAGAACAACAAAAACAAAACAAAAAAATCCCACAAAACAAAACAAAACAAAGAAAAACCCAGATCAAACATTAGAGGTCTCAGAACCAAATAACACTTCATTCAGATATTCATTTTCAAAACAGTTTTGACACATCATCGGCTTTAATTACAACCCTACATACTCATTTAGATTTAACTACTGAGCTACTAATTTCAAGTACAAGAAAAAAATCAAAGTAAAAACAACATGTTAGAGCTATTGGTTTTCCTCACAGATTCAGGAAAAGCAGCTTTAATATACACTGTAGTAAAGTACATACAGAATGTAAAGAAGACAGTAGATATACAAAAGTGCATTAATGTAGTAATACATGTAGCAGATATACAGGAAAATATCCTGATTAACAATCTGATACATTACAGTACTTGAAGATTCTCCAAACCACTCAACTTTCTACTTGCTTTGGTTATTATCTGATGCCACATAACTAAACTTTGAAACAAAATTATGGAAGTTTCAACCATCTAGGAAATGTTTTTCATATACTTGAGTTTATGCTTAGTAGCTTTCAACAAGTCCATTTAACTCCCAACACAAAGATGTAGCATGAGTAATACTAAATGGATAAATGTAAATTAAATAGATAAATACTAAAATGAGTAAGTCTAAATTAGCGTACTCAGAGGACATTAAACTGATCCACTACAGTAACATAGTCTGCTGTATTCCCAAAAGCCTCACTGAGATTGACTAATCCCAAAATCTCAACTTAAAACTGAACAGTTACAATAAGAACAAGCAGCTCCACAAATCAAGTGATGTTTTCAGGCCGCTGTCCCTTAGAACAATTCAAAGTGTCAACTTGGCATTTATACATACGAATTCTACAATTACCTTTACATAGTCAAAATGTATGTATCATCAGACCAATTCCCTTTTTTTATCCGATCCCTCACCACTCACACATACACAATCAATTTCCACAGGTTCCACTCACAATAAAAAAAGTGCCATATTTAGAAATTAGAGGAAAATGATTAGTTCTTCTGAGTTCAGCAGTCAAAAAGTTAACTTAAAATTTAATTGCAATCATGTGATCTACGTAAGTAAAAACAACCATCATTGGTCTAGGTAATTTAAAAGCAATTACCATCATGTGATCTAGGTTAGATCTAATAACCTTAATTAAAACATAATTATGAGGGCTTAAAAACAAATTATCAGAATAAATATTAGAAAAAAAATTTTTAAAAAGCAAGTTAAGCCTCAAGGAAGCTCTTGTTAGCCAGTTGAGCTGAAGAATTTTCCGAGATCCTCCTAAGCCTTTTAATTAAGTAAATTATCTTACCAAAAACAGGAAATAAGCATTTTAATAAGTATATTCCAGATACTATAATGACGATGCCTAGTCCCAATTATTTTGAGTTTTTTCTCTCACTTAGCATAATTTGATAATAAAGCTAAAATTTATTATTTGTCAGACTTAAAATGAATCCAAAAATTACCACAGTAATGTGTATATATACAAATACTTATTTCCTAACTTGAATCCTTTTAAGGATTATAGTTCTAGGTTTAGACACAGCGAATGTCAGTATATTCGACATCAATACTATTACCTGAACAAAAGTGGGAATTTTTCTATTAGCCCTTTCAAACAATAAACTGACATTAAGTATCCTTTTCCTATTCCAAGCAAACATTTTTCTTGAATTACTAGAAGGTAAAATTTTAAATGGGGAGGAAAGTGTTCGAACTATTGCAAAAAAAGAAAGCATATTATTCTTAAAGTTAAGAAGAGAGTTGGCTTACTATATAATCTGTTCTTGAAGATTATCTTTTAAGTTATTCTGTTACTTGGTTTTCTCAAACCTTCCCTTCCGATTTATGACATTTCTGGAGGTGGGGTGGTCAAGAGGAAATAATACTTAAAGCAATTTTTTAGAAAAGCTTCACCTTGCGTGCCAGAAATGTTATGAAAATTACATTTAACATATGAAGCTTTTTGTTCTGTTCTATACTACATTAAGATTATTAGTTCACCTTGATGCTATTTAATGATATCCAATAGCCAGGACATTTTATAGAACAAATGCTAACATCTAGTTTATTTTGAAAAATTGACCCAAAACTACAACGTTCACCTTTAAGGCATGAGGCTATAGTGAGTTAAGTGACAAACAAAATGTGTCTGCTAGAGAATCCAGAAACAAAATTAAGACATTTATATAGTAATATATAGTCATATATATTATATATAGTCATATATATTATTATAGTAATACTTTTGGATTAAATATAAAGATACTTTGATAAATTTCACAATTTTAAAGCTCACTATAATCTGGATATTGAATGTTTTCTTCTTGAGTTCTTAACGTTTTTAAGATCTAAATAAAATGAGATGTATACCCATTCCAAACAATCATTAAATTACAAGTCAGTTTCTCAGATTAATCTGCAATACTTATTTAACCCCCAAACTAAGAAAATGACAAAACTGCTATCAACTAACAAAAACATGCAACACGTCTCATTTTTTTAAAAAAATTTATATTTTATTCTAAGATCTTTTTAAGACAGAATGAATTATTTCATTACACTCAATTGAATATAATATTACATTATTATAATTCAGTGGCAAAACTGTAGGAGAGTTATCCTTTTGTTTAATTCTAGGTTCATACTTTTAAAATCTGTGATGAGGACTGACAGATTCCACAAGATGTAATTTTTCAGTTTTACTGAGTTATAAAATGACTTACACATAAATATCTAATAACATGTATGAATATGGATAAATCCGAGTGCACTTTATTATTCCCTCATATAACAAAGTCATTTCTTGGGCTGGAGATGTATTATAGAGGATAAGGAGTTTGCCTTGCATGCTAACAAACAGGGTTTGATTCCTGGCATTGCAAATGGTCTCCCAATCACTGCTAGGAGTGATCCCTGAGCACAGCCAGATGTAGTCCAAAACCAAAAATTAAACAACAATAAAAATTTCAAAAATACCTCTAAAGGAAGGATTTATTTGCACCAATGTGTTTTATTTGCAATGGAATTCTCTGTAGAAAACAAAAAAAACTGGACAAAATCTCACATTTTGTTTATATTGAAAAGAAAAATATTGATTGATTGATTGATTTAAAATGAACTCAGATATACACCAAACTGAATTATTAATTTTAAGAAGTAATCTAAAATTTTTTTATCCATAGGAGGCATTAAAACAGGAAAAAAGAGTATCTAGCACATTAAATGCAAGAGTCTTATCTCTGTGCTATTTGGTGGTTCTAATCTTTCTTTGATCATTAGTGAATCAAAGTTGTCTTCAGTTTTTTTTTCTTTAATAAGAGTAATAATTTTCAATCGACTTCAAAGTAATTTTACATAGGATCACTATTTCATAGTACTGTAAAAATTTCATACAGAATTACACAAATTCTCATGGAACATTTTCCTCTAAACATACCAATATTTAGGGGCTGGAGTGATTGTACAGTGGTAGAACATTTGCCTTGCATGAGCACTCAGGCTTGATCCCAGCATCCAATCAATATGGTCTCCCAGTACTGCCAGGAGTAATTCCTGAATGCAGAGCCAGTAATCCCTAAACACTACTGGGTGTGGCCCAAACAGCAAAAATAAACAAAAACATTTCCAATCTTTCTAAACCTTAAAGACTGGCTTTGTGGTTACTTTGGTAAGTTCATTTAATGGTGACAGCTTAAATCTAAGGTATGAATGAGGTACTGGAAGATGCATATATAAGAAGTATAATTAACAGTACTGTAAATCTTGGTATCTCAAAAATGATTTCATAAGTTAAATAAAATAATAAAATTACATAACTGTTAGGAGGAATTAACCTTATTATATCATGTCCATGTTTAGAATTTTATTTTACTGGTTACTGCTTTAAGCATCCAAAAGCTGCCTATTTTCGGGGCTGGAGCAGTGTTGCAAGCAGTAGGGCATTTGCTATGCACGAGCTAATCTAGGACAGATTGTGGTTCGATCCCCTGGCATCCCATATGGTCCCCCAAGCCAGGAGTCATTTCTGAGTGCAGAGCCAGGCATAACCCCTGAGCATTACCGGGTGTGCCCCCCCGCAAAAGAGCAAAAGTTGCCTATTTTCGTTTAGGAGATAAAGAACTACCAATTTTTGAAATTTTGTTTTTTGCTAAGAACATGCAAAGAATTCAGTTGTCTCTGCTCTTCTTTCCATTTATTATTCTGCAAAATTACTTTTTCTTAGAAGGAAAATACAAAATCGACCCTTTCCCCAATTCTGAAAGAATTCTAAGACCAAAGTATGAATTTAGTAGTCTTCAAAATGTTACCACCTTACCACATAAATCACTTCATTGATCTATAGATAAATCTTCAATTGATCTACTTTAATTGGTTCAATTATTTAACCTTCAAAGAACTAAAATGAAATTTTTAACTTTAAAGCACATGATTACATGCAAATGTTAATATGACTTACAACAACTGAAAATTAAGATTTTGCTAATCTTTTTAATGACTTAATTCACATGATAAAAGATATTAAAGTGAAAAGAAATATGAAAATTATAATTCTAGCTCAACAAACACTGACTATACCTTCTACATAACCATGACTACCATTCCAAGATTGTAAGGCTGTCTATAATAAGAAAATTATGAATTTCAGAAAGCATTTCAATTTTAGTGGTATGTTCTTTAATCCATGTAAATGTTTAAACACAGATAAGAATAAAAGGAATCACTCTAATTATATATTATCTAATGTTGATAACAAACTCTTCGTTAGGGTAGTGGACATAGTGAAGAGATTGGTGTTGGAACAATGTATGCCTGAAACTCAATAATAAATATCTTTATAACTTGGTAATCCCATGGTGATTCAATAAAAATATCATTTAAACTATTACTTCTAAACTAAAATCAGAATTCCTAGAAATAGCCAAGAAACAAAGATGATTTCCTTGATCTTTCTGTTGTCTGTAATACAGAGAATTTTAGCAGAACTATAAGGGTTTTCTATTAGTTAATTTTGAACAAAATCTGTTCACATGTTCACAGAAATTTTTATCCCAAGATATTTAAAAATTAGATCTGTGCTGGGAAAAAAAAGACTTACCAAAAAAAAAGATTTCTGCTTCTAATATAGTTTTATAACCTTAAATTTTAGAAAACTTTGGAAAAACAGAATTGGTTACTTTGCCTAATTGCTTCCACTATTTGAATAGCAATCAAAGTGGTATCAAGTTTAATAGTTGACCTACGCATAATTATTTCTTCAGTAGTGGTCACTTACATAAAGTATTCTGAATTTACATAAAGTGAAAAAATGAACAGTAACGACATTAGGGCCTCTTTTCGTACCTGTTAATAATGAATGAAAACAGGTAGAACTAAACCCAATGAAGGCACTACAGAAAATAGCAAACCACACCTCACATTCAACAACTCAAAAAATAATTCCACTAATAGTTGATAATCATGCTATGGCCCGCTAGTAAACCAAGAAATTGCAACATCAGGAAAGAAACTGAATTATAATCTCTATATAAATTGTCAGCAGTACCTTATCTTCTAAACTTTCAGTGTATATACTAATCTCTGAAAAAACCCATTTAACCACCCTAAAATTCAAACAGTCCAACATTTATCTAAATGTTCTTAAAACTACAATGTGCTGTGCTGTAGAATAACCGGTTGCTAGTTAAAAGACAATGCTGGGCCTCCTTCCTGGTTATATCTGATTTACTAGAAGGGTGGAACCCAATAATATTCATTTTTAACAACTTTTCACACGAGCTGAAGCTGTTGGCCCAGGAACACCGAATTGAAAACCACTGGCCTAAATTATTCATGGTACATTAGCACAACCCTAACCAAAAAGTTTGGTCAAGATGCATGTAAAATATTAAGGACGGAACACTTAAAAGCTTAGAAAAAAAAGCAAATATAAAGCCACCCTGATTACATTAAAACATCTACATCTGCTTCATGGTCTTCCTCAGTGACTTTCAGGGAAAGCACTTCTTCATTCAGGAAGAGCCCACTAAGCCTCTCCTTCCGAGCCTGCCTTTGTTCTTTCAGCTGCCGCTTGCGCAAGGCCTTCTGCTGCAATTTCCGCTGCTTGGATCGCTTCTGTCAAAAGAAAAATTTCTAAATCAGCAAGGTTCGATTCTGACCTACTTACTGTAAAGCTTGAATCAAACACTGTGTTTTTATGACTTAAACTATGCTTTTCGAATTTTAAAGAGATGGTCCAACTCCTCTACAGTAAGTAAGCTGCACTGGCTCAGACTTGAAAATGATTTTTAAGATTTTACTTTAATAGTTTCTCACTAGTGAATCTTCTGATAAGGCGTAGCTAATACTGGATCACTTTGACTACTTATAGAAAAATCAATCATTCTAGACCAGGGGTCTCAAACTCAATATACCTGTGGGCCACAGGAGGCAAAGTCGGGGTGATCCTTGAGTGCAAAGTCAGTAGTAAGCCTTGAATATTGGGGGGTGTGACCCAAACAACTAAAACAAAACAAAACAAAAAAAGATTCCTCTAGGGCAGGGCCACAAAATGTGGTACGGAGGGCCGTTTGCAGCCCACGGGCCACAAGTTTGAGACCCCTGTAATCTAGACTTTTTAAAAATCAATTTTAGGTACACTGGTAACAGTGTACAATGAATATATAATAAACAATTCTGAACACAAACATAGAGAATATTGTCAAAACCTCTAATGCTTAAGATGATATTAATCCCAAAGCACTAGAAATTTTACAACAGAAGGGAATTACTTTTTATTTTTCATTTTAGGCAAATACCATCTTTAAGCCCACAAGAAACCAGTGAATAAACTGATGTAACATAGGCACATACTTAGCATCCCTTAATCCCTTGCAATCAACAAGACTGGTTATGTTAATGCTACTTTAATAAGTGTATATTCTAGTCATCACTGAATTACAGAGTGACATTTATCATCCTTAAGTTAGCTCAAGAGATTGTTTCACTCCAAGGAACTGAACTTCCCCCAAGGTAGCAAAACCATTCCATATATGCTTACACCTCCTATTCTTGTACCCAATAGCAATCAATACTATATTTTTAATTTGTCAAGACTGGATAGACATTAGAGAAGAAATTATTACATTTTAAAAGAGCTCAAAAGAAATAACCAAGAGGAAAGTATTTAATAAAATAGTTAACACACATACAAGACACACACAACATTCCTGGGAGCTCATAGACAGCAACATTAGTAACATACTCTCTTTTCAGTAGTGAGTTGCAGTCAATAATTCAATCTTGAAATTTACTCACTATTTTCTTAATTCATTTTACTTACATAAATCTTTATTTAAAACAGAAACAAAAATCATCTAAGAATGAATATGATCTGACTGTAGATCCTACAAATGAGTCAGCCCAGAGGGTTTTGTTCAACAGAAATCATCCTGTTTGTTCAATGAAAACCAAAACCCCTGGCATAAATTTATGACATAACTTATCCATAATAATAGGATAAGTTTAACTTTTTAGAAAATGTCCATGATAGAGTACTAATGTTAATATTGAAAGGCAAGTTTTGAATTGATTAGTGATTTTACTTTTGAATCCCGAATCCGTTCTGCTGCACTTGCAGACAAGTTGCTGTCACTGTGTGCTCGACTCATGTTGGCACTGGAGTTTGAAGCAGAGTTTCCAACACTGGACCCACTGCTGCTTGCAGAACTGACCATACTGGCGCTGCTGCTGCTGGCACTGGCACTGACACCGCTCACTCCACTGGTGCTGGCACAACTAAAGTTGCTTCTCTTCCAGGCCTCTCTAGCAGGCCTTTGACGAGGGCTGTGCTCTTTGATATAGTTTCTGACCTTGGAACCCACAAACATATTATTTAGTGTTGTGCTTTAAATTCTTATGCTTGCAAGACTGGCAAAAAGAAGAAATCATATGAAAATTATCCCAATATGTTACAGATGAACAAGATGGAGATTGACATTAATGGTCGAATTGGTCATAGACCACTCCATGTTTAAAACTCATTTATGACTAACTTTTTAAATTATGCTGTTTTCATAAAATTAAGAATGGGAATAAATTATTAAAAATTAAATATAAGGATAAGAGTATCACCTAGATGTAGAAATAAGTATCAAAATGATAATGTTCAACTATTTAGAATATAAATTATGGAACTAGATCTTGAAAGCATATCAAGTATATTAAGTAAATAGTAGGTTACTGGCTTCTAGAATTTAATGTTATAAGAAACTGATACTGAAAAACAGAAGCTAACAATGAAAGAGAATAGATTAAATTGGGCATTTTTCTGACCTCTACTTGAGATGATTTAAGCAAGCTGCTGTTTGTATCTAAAATTAGGGTATATATAAAGACACAATAGAATACCATACAGCTCTAAGAACAAAATCATGTGACTTGCCATAACATGGACAGAACTAGAGAATATCTAGCTGGGTGAAGTCAAAGGGAATGGGAGATAAAGAATGATCGTTCTCATACGTGGGACTTAAAGACACAGAGCGAGGCTGCAACAAAGGTCCAAAGGAAACAATGGGAACTGATCCACACAATTGAATTGGAGAGATTGGGAAGGAAAGGATTGGGGTCCTTGAATGAGGCAGGGGTACACACCAGTGATGGCTTTGGTGTTGCAATTATGCCCATGAAAAACAGTTAACAAAACAATAAACCATAGAACCACAATTTAAATATAAATAAATAAAAGTAGGATGATTGCTAAATCTCATAAGGGCACATAGTATTTGTCTTCAAATTCAAGTCACATCATATATTGAAAACTGGACTGGAATATAGAAAAATTATCCTATGAAGGAAATACTACAATAGAAAATTTTCCATAAATGACAGAAAAAAAAGACCAGAATTTACGTATTTTATTCAGCTATGTACCATATAAAGTGAGCAATGAAAACTATATAGAAATACCAGAAAAGCAAATTTTAGGATAGCAGAGAAAAAATTATTACTTTTTATACTATTCAGAATTAGTTATTCTGTAAAAACTACTTCAATTTCTTAGTTCGGATCAAGTATAACTCTCAATCAAGTAATTTGATTCTGTTAGTCTTTTGTAAGATTATTTAGAATGAATTTATATCTTAGCACAATCAAGTTCTGTTTCCTAGCCTACAGTTACAAAGCAGATTCTTTGATCCCAAAAGGGAAAGTTGTAGAACAGACTTATGAAAAACCATGTATCAACACATTAAAATTCAAAAGTTCTATTTCAAGCAGATTCTACCCTTAATTATCTAAACATTAATCTAATTATACAAATCTACATTTTATAAAACAACATTTTCTTTATTTTTTTAGAGAGGGGGTATGGTAAGACAGAGAAAGAGAGTGAGAGAAAAAAAAGACAGAGAAGCAATTTGTCTGCCCTAGAGCAAGGCAGGGGGTGGGCATTAGGGGGCCAGAGGGAAATGGGAGACATCAGTGATAGTGACAGGAAGGGTGCACTGCTGAAGCCTTGTGTACACTGTATGACCTAAACAAACAATGAACAAATTTGTAAACACAGTGCTAAAATAAAACAATTAAAAATTTAAAAATAGATGGGAAATCCACTTAAAATGTTAGTTGAGAACGTAATATTGTACTAAGCAGATATTCATTTCTAATGGTCCACATCTGAATTTATGGAATATCATAATGGAATTTCTTCCATAAAAACGTACTTTAAAACATCACTTTTACATCATATAACGATTCTGCATTAATCCAGGTATAGCTAAGTTTTCTATGGAAGAATATCATTCATTTGGGGGTATTAGAGTTTCTGTAGCACACAAAAGAGAATTTGTTTTAGTGATGGCATTATTAACCAGTCTCAGAGAACCTTCTCCGGTCAGTTGTCGATGCCCTTGCACATTGATAACTGCAATATCTGCTGCTTCTAAGATTTCCAGGCCATCTTTCCACTTAGTCACCCTTTCTCTTTCATTAATTCTTGAGTAAAACAACATATTCAATAATAGTACATATATTCCATATATTCTTTTATTTACATACCTGCTTCAGCTTTTCATCTGTGAGACAGTTAAGTTCAATAATAAACTCACTGTCTGTAGGGGAGATTTGAGCAGAAGGATCAATTATTTTAATAATATCAAGTTGCTCCCGAAGACCCATTTCAGTACTGACTTTACGGCTCAAATACTCAATATATTCCACCTATGTGAAAAGAAAATACAATACAATAAACATATCAATGCCTTTTAGTGTGCTCCTTAAAATGTGCTTTAAATATCAAAAGTAATTAAAGATCAGGCAGGTAGCTCAGTAGCAGAGTGTGTGCCTCGCATGTGTGAGCCCTGAGTTCATTTGACCCCCAGCACCAAACTCAAATTTGCTAAGAAATTTACATTTACCCAGAAGCTTCATATAGGCAATAAAGTGGGCATCACATAATCTCCCATATATGAAAAAAAATCAGCATCACTACCTGTTCATCATTGGTCATTGCACTCCAAGGAAGTTCATCTAAATTCTGGTGCTTGTTTTTCTTTTTAGGAAACAAGCAAGGTGAACTTGGAATACTGGGTATAACATCATAAAGTGCATCACTTCCACTGGCAATGTCACTCCCTGGTAACTTAATGAAAATAAAAAGGTAGAGTGAAATCAAAATTTCATAAATATATTAATATCTTATAAAGTATTTCCTAAGACAGATACAGAATCAAAAAACAGACTCATGTTTTAAACAAAGAAGCTAAAGTTCAACACAATATTTATATATGTTTATTCATTGTCCCTTATCCAAAGAAGCTAGTTTCTAATCACTTGACGTGATAACAAAGACTTGTGAAAATATTGGGGAACAGTCAGCAATAAGGTTTAAAATTTATAATGCAAATAGAAGCTAGGGTTCACACAATATAATGAATGAAAAGTACTGGTTTATATTCAGAGGACATGAGGATCTGCCATTACCTGATCTTTGCCAATACCAACACAAATGAATCATGGCCCTTGTCTTCATGTCTGCATTTACAAACGTAAGACAATTAAAATAAGTTAAAATATATTGCTAATATAAAACAAATAGCTTTCTAGACTAGAGGCGTGATTTTTTTTTAGCGAAACCAGAAAATATGCTAGGGTAATGTGCAGTAAAAGAATAAACGCATAGTCTCTTATACTATCAAATACGTTTAAAGTGAGATGAATAGGGGTTGTGGAGATAGCTCAAATGGGAGGGCACATATAGGCTTAGCAAGTAAAAGGTCATAAATTTGATAGCTGTCACCATATGTTCCACTCATAGCACTACCAGCTATGTCCTAGTGACTCACAAACTCCAGTGGCATGGCTCTTAGGGCCACCCCATCTTACCACCCTACCCACAACAGCACTGGCCATCCCCAGCAGAGGTTTGCAGGGTATAATCTCTGAAAAATATTAATGAAATTAATGAATAGCAAAACAAGTTATATAACTTTCCCTATGTTAATGATGTCTCAATGACTGAGAGTGGCCCAAGGTTAGTTGCGGCACACATTTAGCCACAGTACTGGGTGGAAGTGTCATATAAGATATGTGGGGCTCATAAGGGGACACAGCACTTTAGTTGTAGTACTCACACGCATTTTAGTGATCACCAGGGTGCGTGTGCACAATGTGTCACACTCCTGGCAAAGTAACTCAGGCATCTCTTTTATGTTTCACTGAGCTGCCACCAGGTGGCACCCTTTAGTATCCCATATCATTGGTTGCTGAATGAATATGGTCAGAAATTGCCAGTGGAATCCATAATCTCAAGCAGCAAAACCTGTCATGCACAAGCAGTAGAGGCACCAGGAATACTGGTGCTATGTACTGTGGATCAAATTTTAGTTCAGATAGTATGCACCACAAATGATTCCACTATGGGTGAAACTCACCCTTGAAGGCAGGCACTTAGCCATTGAATCATCTCTTGGGCCCCCAAATAGATTTTAAATAGATGTGTTTAAGTCACTTTTCAATAAGAATAGTTTCTTCTAAGATTTACAAAGATAAATTTGCCCATTTTTATAAAGTACAAAATAAAATCATTTTGGGAGGTGGTACTCTATAAAGACTGTGTTTAGTGTATTAATTATAGACTTTATAATTATATCTGATTCCGACTGATTATTAGGCTTTTGAAGTTACCAACAGAAAGACTATTTTAGCCACAAAGATTACTATAATTACAAGTATGTTTGGTTTATTGTTATACCCATAGCACAAGGGATTCAGAAGAGTGGAAGACATGTTCCTTACACAAGAATGTTGTACTTATGAATGATAACAGAAAATTACAATTATACCACAAAGTACATGACAAATGCTAAGTTTGGGGTGACAAGTCATAAATGGAAATATATGACCAGGTCAGCTCTATTCCCAAAAGAGATATAAGTCAAGTCATGAAAAATATAGATACACTGACATTGCAGCTGAAAGCAGGCATTCTCAGGAGGAGAGGGTGGGCCAAGCCTTTGTCCTGCTAAAGCTATGCCAGATATATTTATTGTCCATGATTGTATCTTTATCTATGCCCTGCTTCACCACTCCTCTATGACTCTCTGCAGAGAAATCAATCTCACCAAACTCCAGGTATGCTGGTATTTGGGCTGATATCTCCAAGACATTTTTTGGAGTGAGTGCAGGCACGTTCCCCCAGCACACCTTCTCATACTTTTGGAGACCTAACAGCCAAAAACATGCCCACAAAAGCTGCAGTATTGGTGTGCTTTGAATTCCTAGATTTTATGGCCACATGAAAATTTCATTTTTATTTAATATTATCGTCTCCATAGGAACCCACCAATTTAGATGCCACTATGTAGCTTAAATCACTTAATGTTCAGAAACAAATGAAATAACTGAATGGTCAGCTAATAACAAGAGCTTACCAAACCACTCTAACACTGATTTAATGACTTCATTGGAAATACAGCAACTTTCACAAATATGCTTTCACTTCTCATACTTATTTTCTTTCTATTCTTTTAAAATAATTTTGCTCACTTATCTGGAAACAAATGGACTATGATCAACTATGTCCAACTATGTAACACATGCTCTTAAAATAAATTAAAAAAAGAGAGGCAATCATTATGGCATGTTTGTCACCAATGAATTCAATACAAAAATGATTTCTAAGTATCTATATAACCCTCTTTAAAATCACATTTGTAAAGACCTAACTATTCATCCTTAGTTCTGTTATCGTTTGGTATAAGTAGAGGTTAGCTGCTTAATGAACAAAGGCAAGCTAATTTTCAGCCTCATATGTAAAAGACAATTTTGGGGGGATATATATCTTTTAAAATTTCCAATCAGAATTGACCAGAGCAATAGTACAGTGGATAGGGTGTTTCCCTTGGAAATAATAAACCAGGTTTGATTCTCTATATCTCCTATGATCCCCCAAGCACCACCAGGAGTAATTCCTAAATGTGATGCCAGAAGTAACCCCTGAGCAAGTAACTCAAAATATTTGTTTCCTCAAAATTTAGGAACGATTTTCATAAAAATCTTCAGTGAATGTTTACTAGATACCAGACTATCTGTGCCTTTAACACTTGGTATTTGTCTATAGGAGGGTCAGGAATGTTGTAAAAAAAAGAAGGGCAATGCATGGCTCTTTTATACAGGGGAAGTGAAAGTATTCCTAAAAGATTTCAAACTCCAGTGTGACTATCCCTATAACCCAAATATGGTTAAGTTTGGTTATTTGAGCTGCAGAAACTTCTAAGTTTGAGCTAATGATATCCATCTCAAAGTGAAAGGTTATTTTTGCTTTGTTTTAGTTTGGGGGTCACAAGTGGTACTCAGAGATTACTCATGAATGGCTTTGGGCACCGAATGGGGTGCTAGGTTTAAACTCGGGTTCGCCACATGCAAGGAAAATGCCCTCCCGACTTACCTACTTTGAGAAGCTCCTCAAAGTGAAAAGTTTAAGTAAAGTAATATGCCTATAGGTAGGTTACATTCAATAAATTAATTTACTCTTCCCACTTACTGTCATGGTTTTGAACCCTTAATAGGTAGCATGAACTCTCAAAAAGTGTCATATGTTGCTACAGTGGCTGTGTAACATTGCATAAGGTAGTGTCTCATAATGACAGGTGGGATAAAAGAAAAAGTAATTTGGTAGGGAGTATAATAATTTAATAAAAAACATAAACAGAAAAAATAGTGGCATTCAGATCAATATAATTAAAATACAGAGGAAATTATAGGAATTTGAAAGCTCAATAAAAGCTCAATAAATGAACCAGAAAGCTGTTTTATAAAATGTAGAAATAGGTCAATTACATTTTCTTTTTTTCTTTTCTTCTTTCTTTTTTGTTTTTTGTTTTTGTTTGTTTTTTGGGCCACACCTGGTGACGCTCAGGGGTTATTCCTGGATATGTACTCAAAACTCACTCCTGGCATTGGGGACCTTATGGGACACTGGGGATCAAACCGAGGTCCATCCTGGGTCAGCCGCGTGCAGGGCAAGTGCCATACTGCCACACCCTATTTTCTTAAAAGTTTTTCATAAAATTAAAATTGAAGAAAGATGGATAAAAAACAGCATGGGGGCAAAAGAGAAAAAATAAAAAATGGAGTAAGGTAGGAAATTCTTGTAATGCAGGGCAACGTTAAGATAAAAATGAAAAGAAAATATAAACAAAAATTTTCCAATGAAAAAATATTTGGGGACAGAGATAATGCAGATGTTAATTCACAAGTGATGCATGTGTCTGGATCTGATTTAATCCAGAGCACCCTAATCTTCCCTAAGCATCACCACAATCATCTCTAGAGTCCTCTGAGCACCATGAGGATAGGCTGAATGATCTACCGCACCACAGGGCTCGAGTAGTACTATATCCTTGTTACTAGCACTGAACCATCAGCCTGATTGGTCAAGAATTGCTAGTAAGGGATTTGGGCACATGAGCACCATTTGGGAGGCACCTAAAAGTCTATTTAAAATGTCAAAGAGGAGGCCGAAGAGATAGCACAGCGGTAGGGCATTTGACTTGCACACAGCCGACCCAGGACCAATGGTGGTTCGATTCCCAGCATCACATATGGTCCCCTAAGCCTGCCAGGGCGATTTCTGAGCGCAGAGGCAGGAGTAATCCATGAGTTTAGCCAGGTTTGACCCCAAAATTTAAAAAAAAATGTCAAAGAGGTCTTAAAAGATCATTTACTAACAGACAGAATAATAGTTACAATGCTCAAGTGCTAAAAACTGGTGACATTTCACTGTCATATAGCCCATCCAACATGAAGCATGAAAAGACCTCAAATTTTATAGCAATAGTAGTTTATAATGAAAGAATACCATTTTGGGCATGGGACTATATAGTTAAAATGAGAGAAGCAAGTGTCCTTTTAAATGGCAAGTCTTTTTCACTAGACTACTACATGTCACAGGTGAAGTCTTTTTCTTCTATGGGAATGTTATTACTAGAAGTTAAATTGATGACCAAAGAATGAACATTTGATATTCCAGAAGGTCATCCAAATGAAAATATCAGTAGTAAATAGTTGGAGAAATTGAATTTCAGTAGCAGATGTTCAGCAAACTTAATTGTATTAGCCCCCGTGTATCTATTAATTATACCAGAAGTTTTCATTTAGGTAATTGATAATGTATTACAAGATAATAATGCTTAAAAGTTCTGACCCCATATTATTTTTTTTTGGTTTTTGGGCCACATCCCATGGTGCTCAGGGGTTACTCCTGGCTATCTGCTCAGAAATAGCTCATAGCAGGTACGGGGGACCATATGGGACACCAGGATTTGAACCAACCTCCTTAGGTCCTGGATCGGCTGCTTGCAAGGCAAATGCCGCTGTGCTATCTCTCCAGCCCCATTACCCCATATTTTAATGGAAAATAATATTTGGTGGGGCTTATAATCAGTAACTGTCATAAATAAGGGATCAAACCAAACCACTGCCATGTTTTCTGTACTATATAGCAAAATTTTGAGTAGGCTCAGTTCTGTAATAACTGATATGTAATTTCAGATTGCAACCCTAAAGTTTCAAATATGACAACTAAATTACTCACTCCTTAAATTTTGTTTAAATTTTCTAGTCTTTCTTGATCAACAATAAAATAACTTCTCAAATTATGTGACTAGCCAAATATATTTATTAATGATTAAAGAAATATGAAGAAAATTATCAGCAAAGCAAAATGATTTGAACCTACTTCAAATGCTAGATGCATCTTTACTTTCTCTTTTTTGAGGGGCCCACACCAGCAGAGCTCAGGGCTAGCCCCTCAAACTATTTTCAGAGATCACTCCTAGAAGGCTTGGGGGCCATTTGGTAAACCTGAGATCAAACCCAGGCCAGCCGTGTTCGAAGCAAATGCCCTATCCACTGTATATCTTTGGCCTCAGGCTGCTACTTTTCTAAAGTTCAAATTTTGCTTTACTAATAAATAATTTTTATTCCAGAAAATATATGGTAATTCATATTTACTGCTTAAATATATAAACTGCTTAAAAATATACATGTAGCTGACCATTTTTCCAAACACCATTGTAGAAGAGGCTTTCCTTGCTCTACTTCATATTGTTTTGCTCCTTGATTTAAGATTAACAGTTCAGATACTTGATGATCTGTAACAGGATATTTAACTCTCTTCCTCTGATCTAAAAGTCCATCTTTATTCCAGAAACATTTTGTTTTAATTACTACTACATTGTTTGAAGTTGGGGAAAGTAAGGCCTCCCATCTTTTTCCTAAGGACTGCTTTAGCCATTCAATGGGGGAAAGGTTAATTGTTCCAGATGAGTTTAAGGAGTGTTTGATCTATTTCTTTGAAAAATCGCATGGGCATCGTTATAGGGGCTGCACTGAATCTGTGCAGTGCTTTGAGGTGCATGACAATATTAATGATGTAAGGGTTGTGTTTCCATTTCCTAATGTCCTCTTATTTCTCGAAATAGTGGTTTGCAGTTTTCTTTATATAGGTCTTTCACCTCTTTAGTTAAGCTGATTCCAAGATACTTGATTTTTCTAAGACACAACAGTGAACATGTTTCATTTTTTTTATGAAATCAGACCTCATTCTAACACCATGTAAAAATGTCACATCAAAATGAATTAAAAAATAAAAGATCTGAATCCATGAGGTACACAGAAGAAAATATAGGCAGAATTCTCCATGACAATGATGCTAAAGGCATTTTCAATAATGAAACATCACTAATCAAGCAAGTGAAAGCAAAGATAAACAAATGGGACCACCTAAATATAAAAAGCTTTTGTACCTCAAAGGAAATGATGACCAGGAAATTAAGACTGCCACAGAAGAGGAGAGATTATTTACCTAACACCTCTATGACAGGAGGTTAATATCCAAGATATACAAGGCACTCTTAGAACTTAATAAGGAAAAAAAAATCAACCAACGACATCAAAATGAAGGGAGAAGAGGGAAACAGAAATGTCCTCAAAGAAAAAATAAATTATCAAAAGGTACATAAAAAACTGCTCGATGCCATTAATCATCAGAGAGATAAAAATAAAAACAATAATGGGACATCATTTCACACCACAGAAGAGTAAAACCATCAAGAAGAGTAAAATCAACCAGCACTAGTGTAGATTCAAGGAGAAAGGGACTCTCATTCACTGCTCTTGAGTATGTCAACTGGTCCAGCCATTTTGAAAAACAGTACGGACAGCACTCAAACAATAAAAATTGAACTTCCATAAAACTCAGCAATACTGTTCCTGAGAATATACCCCAGGGGTTCAAAAACACAATGTATAAAAACATCTGTACCCCTATGCACTATTCACAATAGCCAGAACCTGGAAACAACCCAAGAGCCTAAGAAAAGATGAGTGGATAAACAATGATATATCTATACAATGGAATAGTATTCGATGAGGAAAAATAAAGCCATAGAATTTACTTGTACATGGAGAACATTATGCTGAGTGAAATGAGTTAGGGGAAGGACAGACATAGAATGATCAAACTCGGGGCCGGTGAGATGGCACTAGAGGTAAGGTGTCTGCCTTGCGAGTGCTAACCAAGGAAGGACCATGGTTCAATCCCCCGGCGTCCCATATGGTCCCCCCAAGCCAGGGGCAATTTCTGAGCGCTTAGCCAGGAGTAACCCCTGAGCATCAAATGGATGTGATCCGAAAAACAAAACAAAACAAAACAAAAAGAATGATCAAACTCATGTAATATGTAATATGGTAATAATATTCAAAGGCAATAGAAACAAGGGCCAGTAAGATGAGTCCATGTTAGGAAACTCATGTAATATGTAATATGGTAATAATATTCAAAGGCAACAGGCAATAGAAACAAGGGCCAGGAAGATGAGTCCATGTTAGGAAACTTGCCACAAAGGATTGGGGGAGGAGGAATAGCAATTAGGACATAGAAGGGATCAACACTAAAACTGGGTGCTGAAAAGAGTTAAAATGACATATATGATACCCTTTCAGTAACATTACTGCAAATCACAGTGCCTAAAAGATAAATTGAGGGTAGGGAGAAACTAACTGCCACAGAGGCAGGCTAGGGGAAACAGAAGAAAAACAGGGGATACTGATGTTAGGAAGTGTACACTGGTGAAGAGATGCATATTGGAACACTGTATAATTGAAAGTCAACCATCAACAACTTTGTGACTGTATATCTCATGGTGATTCAATAAAAATTAAAAAGAAAGACATAAGTTTTTAATCAAAGAATAGAAAATTTTAAATTATAGTAAAAATTTTAGTATATTAATCTTAATACATATTTGTATACATTATCTTGTATACATCATTATAAGTAAGCATTTAAGGACATTTTAAATGTTTCAACACATTTAAATAACAAATATCTTGGATTTCATGGTTACAACTTGGGACCTTATTATTAGGCTTTATTTTTATTTCAATGATACAGTAAGTCATGTATATTAATACAGAGTAGTCAGGGATTGGAAAGGTAATAGAGTAGTCAGGGACTGGAAAAGTAATATAGTAGATGAAGTGCTTGCTGTGCATGCCGCCAACCCAGGTTCAATATCTGTGCACAACATATGGTCCCCCTGTGCACCATTCCTGAGTACAGAGCCAGAAGTAGCCCTTGAGTATTGCAAGGTAAAAACTCCAGATGAAAATAATTTTAAAGTTACTGAGTGGTTAGATGTGGCCTCATCCCCCCATTCTTCCAGGTAACTTGATCTTACCTGCAAGACCCTGCCCATTCCTGGGAGGAGTCTTGGAAAGGTTATTCTGGGAGGAGTCTTGGAAAGGTTAGATAAGGCTTTGACCAGAGAGGATGAGGGGCTTTTGGTCTTTTGGTCTTTGGCCAGGATGGAGAGGAATTGGCATTTACCTGGATGGAGAGCTATGGCTAAGGGAGAAACGAGAATGCAGGGCTGAATGAGTAAATGGTTAGCAGCCACATCTGTTGGCTAGGGCTGAATAAAGATGTTATCTCTCTGGAAGCCTGCCTGTGTGTGAGTTCAATACCCGTCGCTTTCCTGGACCCAGACCCACCGGTTAATGGGGGATGGAGCCACGTGGCCGGGGCCTAAGAACAAAGGCCTCCATCCACCATCCAAGTCCATCCTAAGAGCTGCTGTGTTTCCTCATGAAATGAAGTTATTAGCAATTAAAAATTTCAAATGCTTATACCTTGCAAATTATGAGTGACAAGAACTCTAAATAACATCAAACAAAAAATTTCTTGTCATTTTTAAAACTCCATATAATTATATAATTACACTGAAGATTCTCCCACCCACACCCAACTTCCTCTAGCATATAAACAGCCCAGCACCATGACTAATGTAGAAGAAAGACCAAGTTGCTGATTCATTCCAGTTTCATAGTTCCTGAGGCATGCAGATACATAATGCAGCTGTGTAACACCTCCAAATTTCACAGTACTGACAGCCTATTGGGAACACAGCTAATAGGATGGGAAAGTTCCGTTGAAGTTCACAGAATGCCCAATTAGCATCTCAGTAAATCATCTGAAAATGGCTTTAGTAACACCAGTATGAGGTATATTTTGTAACAAGCATTATAAGGGGGCAGGCTTGGGAGGTGGGTGGGAACCTGGAAATACTGGTGGAAGAAAGGTCACATTGATGGTAGGATTGGTATTGGAACACTGAATAACTAAAACAACTGTATTATGAATATCTTTGTAAATCATAGTGTTTAAAAAAAGTTTCAAACATTAAAAAAATCCATATAGGGGCCGGAGAGATAGCATGGAGGTAAGGCGTTTGCCTTTCATGCAGGTCATCGGTTCGAATCCCGGCGTCCCATATGGTCCCCCGTGCCTGCCAGGAGCAATTTCTGAGCATGAAGCCAGGAGTAACCCCTGAGCACTGCCGGGTGTGACCCACAAACCACAAAAAAAAATCCATATAATGTGATTTTAAATACAAATATTCACTTAAAATATCAAATAAAAAGGTGCCGAGACGCGGGTACTCATTACTCTTTTATTAATAAAAGGAAAATTAAGCATACAGCTATGTAAATAATTTCAAAAGCTCTGGCATACAAAGTACCAGGTATATTATATAGTTATTAAAATCATTATGAATTTCATGAATAAAGTTTTTATGTTAAATCATACAATCATATAATATATTCTGAAAAATAGCATTTACTAATTCATTCTATTAAGGCCAAAGCCATACAAAGATAGTATAAGAAACCCATAGAATACTATCCCTTATAAATACTAATAAAAATCCTCAGCAAAATACCAGCTAACCAAATTCATCAGATTATCTTTTAAAATACTATGATCAGGGCTCGGAGAGATAGCACAGTGGTGTTTGCCTTGCAAGCCGCCGATCTAGGACCTAAGGTGGTTGGTTCGAATCCCGGTGTCCCATATGGTCCACCGTCCCTGCCAGGAGCTATTTCTGAGCAGACAGCCAGGAGTAACCCCTGAGCACTGCCGGGTGTGGCCCAAAAACAAACAAAAAAATACTATGATCAATTGAAATTTAATTTCGGACTGCAATGTTTCCTCAATATACATAAAACAACTGCTATAATACATTTTTTTTAATTATGAGTCACATCCAGTACTGCTTGTGGCTTAATTCTGACTCTGCTCTGGGATTCCATCCTAGCAGTGCTTGGAAGAACATCAGGTCTCAGAGACAGAACCAGAGTTGGCCATCTGCAAGGCAAACATCTTCCCCAATATAATATCTTTCAGGTTTCCTCTAATGTACATATTAATAGAATAGAGGAAAGACACTGTATCACTATCCTAATGTAAGGAAAGTACCTGAAAATTGTAGTACCCTCCTGGATAAAAATAATACATAATAGAATACATGGGAATTTATAAAATACGATAAAGGGCAGTTATGGTACAACAGATAACATTCTCAACTGGGAAGGACTGAAAATACGTGCCCAAGACTATAAGAGAATGTCTGATTTTGTCATTTATATTCAACAATTTTAGCCAGAGTAATTAATCAAAAAGAGAGCATAAAGGAGAACTTTACAAGAAAAAAAATCTAATCCTATCGAAAAATGGGGATAAGAAATGAACAGATACTTTGTCAAAGAAGAAATACAAATAGCCAAAAGGCACATGAAAAAATGCTCCACGTCACTAATAATCAGGGAGATGCAAATCAAAACAACTATGAGGTACCATCTCACGCCACAGAGATTGGCACACATCAGAAAGAATGAGAACAAGCAGTGCTGGCGGGGATGTAGAGAGAAAGGAACTTTTATCCACTGCTGGTGGGAATGCCGTCTAGTCCAATCTTTATGGAAATCGATATGGAGATTCCTCCAAAAACTGGAAATTGAGCTCCCATACAATCCAGTTATACTAGGGATATACCCCAGGAACATAAAAATACAATACAAAAATCCCTTCCTCACACCTATATTCATTGCAGTGCTGTTTACAATAGCCAGACTCTGGAAACATCCAAGATGCTCTTCAACAGATGAATGGCTAAAAAAAAACTGTCGTACATATACAAAATGGAATATTACGCAGCCATTAGGGGAGATAAAGTCATGAAATTTTCCTATACATGGATGTACATGTATTCTTATGCTGAATGAAATAAATCAGAGGGAGAGAGATAGAAACAGAATAGTCTCACTCATCTATGGGTTTTAAGAAATAATAATAATAATAATTCTCAGAGAGAAAAGAGATGAGGGCTGGAAGATCCAGCTCACGATATGAAGCTCACCACAAAGAGTGGTGAGTGCAGGTTAGAAAAATAACTACACTGACAACTATCATAACAATGTAAATGAATGAGGGAAGTAGAAAGCCTGTGGGAGGGGGTAGGGAGGAGGGAGATAGGGTGCACTGGTGATGGGAATGTTGCACCGGTGGAGGACTAAATCTCTATTTTGTCACATTTATAAATCACAATTTGAAATAAAATATCATTTTAAATGTATACATTATTATCCATAGCAGCTTTATTCGAAATTTCCCAAATATCTCACTTAATTCTTAGTGGTGTTAGATAATTTCTAGGACAGGATAAACACTGGAGATGTAGTCTGAAGTAGATGAAAATATCAAAACAGCAATTTTCCCTCTACTTAGATAATTATAGCAATTTAAATTAAAAAACTTACCTGCCATTCAAATTCACTATCTGACCAATCCCAGTATGTGCTAATAGAAGAAGAGACATCACTACAGACACTCCCCTCGGGAAATAAATCAAACGAAGTGAAATCCTGATCATCTAACAGGGAATAGCAATCGTCTTGGTCTCCAACAGAAACTGATGAAAACAGCTCCTCACTGCATTCTGAACTGGCAACACTTGTTCCACAGGATGTTAAGTTCCACCTTAAAACACAACACCAAATAAATTACAGAAAGAAGTTCAGAATCTACACAACTTAAAAAACAGTAAGATGCATTATTACATTTATAAGAAATATGAGTATAATTTTAAGTATATGTGACTGTCCTTAAAGGAGCCTGCATCATCCCTCTATCTACTTTTGTCTCAGAAAAATTTTAATACTATTTTAAAGAGAAATTCATCTGATTATGAATAAAAGTAAAACTTTCACCCCACAACAAAATATGTATATGTAATTACAAGTAAGATCTGAAAAATGAGTCCAAATTCTTGCTTTGTGCCTTACCTGTCTGATCCAAACAGATGTTCTGAAAGCTTTCTCATTTAAAACATATCATGAAGACTTCATGAGAATGCACATAGAGTAGATAGCAGACATAAAAATACTCAATACATGAGAGTTTTTGTAAAGCAGAGAAAAGCAGTAACAGAATACATGGATAGAGACATAAAGTACAGTAGGTAGAGCACCTACACCATCAACCCAGGTTGATGCTCACTCCCTATATGGTTCCTGAACTTTCTGAGAGTAATTTCTGAACACAGAGCCAGGTATAAGCCCTAAGAACTGCTGGGTATGGCACCAAAAAGAAAATAACTTTTCCATAATGCTGTTAATTATACCAGATCATTGAAAAAAAGTTAGAAAAATATTGAGGAAGATATAAATGACTATCAATTCCATTACCTAGCTATAAATAATTCACAATATCTTGGTACATATTTACACATATATATTTTTTACAGAATCAACATGCTGTACATATATTTTAGGTTCCTATCTCTTAATATAAACTTTCCCAAATATATTAAAAACATTTTAGTGCCTAATAAAAAGCATTTTAATGCCTAAAGCTATGTGAAAGATGATTGATCAAATGTATTTAAGCTTATTCTTCAATAAGATATGTAGGTTGTTTTCAAGTATTTTGGTATTACAAATAATACTGAAAAGCATATTTTTATATTTGTCTATATATAGTCTCTCAGATAGATTATTTGAAATAATGAGTTAGAAAATATAAACACTTCCAAGGGACAAATTTTACTGAGTCTTTCTAAATGGCTTCACCAACTTACACTCTTCAACGCCACTTGCAGAAGTGCTCTCTTCACCAAAACATTAATAGCATTGGAACTTTCACTTTAGGAAAAAACTACCTGAGGGGGCTGAAGCAATACTATAGAAGGCAGAGCACCCTCAAATTCCTTGAGCATGCCAAGAGTAATCTCTGAGACCAGAGCCTGGAAGAAGTCCTGCATATTGACAAGTATGACCCCAAAATCCAAAATATATTAATTTAAAAATTACCTGAAAGATGTATTCTTACAGCAACTTTTATGTCTTTCATTATTAGTAAGATCAAGATAAAAAATACTCCACTAGTGAAGTTCTGGTGGACACCAGGCAATATAATGTCTCAGCATCAACTACCAGGCTGGTTCTGGCAGATGGCAAGTGGTCCAAAGTGACACCTAACACTGGGTGGAGCTCCTATACAAATTTAAAATATTTTGCTTCAACATAGATTAATGTTTCTTTATTGATTTTGTAAGAGTTTCTCGGGAGCTGGAGTGATAGCATTGTGGGTAGGGTGTTTGTCTTGTTACTGCCAAATTGAGTTTGATCTCCAGCATCCCATATGATCCCCCAAGCATGTCAGGAGTAATTTCTGAGTGAAGAGCCAGGACTAACCCTTGAGTGCTGGCAGATATGGCCCAAAATTCAAAAATCAGAAGGGTTTCTGATGCATTAAAATATAAACATTTTGGGGGCCGGGCGGTGGCGCTAAAGGTAAGGTGCCTGCCTTGCCTGCGCTAGCCTTGGACGGACCGTGGTTCGATCCCCCGGTGTCCCATATGGTCCCCCAAGCCAGGAGCAACTTCTGAGCACATAGCCAGGAGTAACCCCTGAGCGTTACCGGGTGTGGCCCAAAAACTAAAAACCAAAAAAAAAATATAAACATTTCTACTTGTATTATTGATTATATGATCTTTGATCTTGAAACTACAAAATTCCGTTTTCTTCTGTAAATTTCCACTAGCCTTATATTAATAATTTTTGTTGCTTTGGCAGTAATCTAGGGAATTAATCATTAAAGTAATTACTTAGTAGAACCTTATTAAGGTTCTGAAATAATGAATTCCTGAATAAAAGCTTATTTACTTATCCTATTATTAGGTCCTTATCCTTCATTAATGCCAACTTTTTACTTGAAATATGAACTTGATTTTAACTTCCTTCTTTACCTATTATTGGCTTATTTCTTTTTTTTTTTTTTTTTTTTTTTGGTTTTTGGGCCACACCCAGCGGTGCTCAGGGGTTACTCCTGGCTGTCTGCTCAGAAATAGCTCCTGGCAGGCACGGGGGACCATATGGGACACCGGGATTCGAACCAACCACCTTTGGTCCTGGATCAGCTGCTTGCAAGGCAAACGCCGCTGTGCTATCTCTCTGGGCCCGGCTTATTTCTTATAATTCATTAAATCCAATTTGGGGGAGCAGAAAGAAGAGTACAGTGGTCAGGGAAATTACCTTGCTTGCAACTGACCCATGTTAATCTCTGAAATCCGATATTATCCCCTGAGCCCTTCCAAGAGTGATTCCTGAGTGCAGAGGAAGGATGACCCAAAATAATCTGCAAGGTGTGACACTCCAAAAAACCCAAATACGTAAGTCCAGTTTTTTTCCTTCAAACTATATACTTTATTCAACTCACCCCCTCTAATTACATAAATTCTAAAGTTCTTGATTTCAAAATAAAATGGGGCAACCTGATTTGGGGGGGCATACCTGTTAGTGTCAGGGCATATTGCTAGTGGTACTCAGGGGACCACATTGGGTGCCAGGGATTAAACCTAGGTTGGCCATGTGCAAATCAAGCACTATACAATCTGCACTATCACTGAGACCACAACCTGAAAATTTTATGTTTCCTAAGACATGAAATTATAGAGTATATTGGGAAAAAGTTCTGATAGTTGTGGTCTAGTAACATTATAAACCTAAAACATGACTATTAATATTATAAATCATGATATTGTGGTAACTGAAACAATTATAAACAGGTATACACATTGTTACATAGCTACTAATTTAACTATAAAAGTAGATGTCAAATAAACTTTTATAAACAGGTAAAGATAAAAATACACCTATAAATCCTAGGACATCCTACATATTCAATAGATTCATTTTTAACAAATCTAGAATTAACCAAATCGCCCAGTTAGTGCAAAAAGGCAATATAAAATCAGTGAGTGGCAATCACGAGTTCTATCCTAGAAAACCAAGTTTATATTACATTCTAAAAAAACTAGTTTTCTACTGTCTTAAATGTATGTAATTTTTTTGACTCACTAAATAAATATTTAATTAGTATCTCTTTTGTGCCAGGTCCTGTAACATAAAAGCTATTAGAAAACTGTCTTTAATGTGAGTTTCTTTTCAGCCTGCAAAAATTCTGCAGAAACGGGTCATCCTCCATAAACAAATATCCTTATTTAATATTTGATTAGGTCACTGGCAAGAGTCAGAAATTTGCTAGACTTTATTTCTTACCTTAGCACAAAATCAGTATGTTCCTCTATTTTCACGAGCCACAATTTTGTTTTCGGACGATTTTCAGTAACCTTTATTATGTTCATTTTTTAAAAATTCAATAGTGCAAGGATACTGTGACCATGGTTGAAAGAAATCATTTGTAAAGTAAGAAAATAGCATTTTAATATTAAAATGGTAAGTTTTCTATTTATTTTAATTGTATAAGCTTTTTATTTTTAAGATAAATATTACTAAGAGCCAAAGAGGAACCTACTACTTACTGGTGGAAGTGATCAATTGGAATACTACTGATAAAAATGTTAATTTGGCTTATCGTAATGAAAAGCAATTTATAGTGTATATAAAGACTTTTACGTTTTTATTTAAATAGGTGGGAAAGAAAGCTGCTAGGTATCAGGCCAACGTTTCATATATTTATAGGATATGCTCTTTCACGGAGCTACAACCCTAAGCCCCTTATCAAGAGCTTTAAAAGTGCTCATCCCTCTAGATTCAACAATCATCCTGCAGGAATCTATTCAAGTTCCCAAACAGAAAAAGATATATGTGCAAAACTATTATTTATAATATCTATAAAAGGGAAAATATGTACCTCATAACATGGGGAAACATTAAATGACATATATGAATGAGTGTTTTTGAAAAATTGTTAAACATCACATTTTCTTGATTCATGGCACCAAAAGAAAATACCATATAAGTACAAGTAACCTAAGGGCCAGAGTGGTGTTGCACTGGTAGGGTGTCTGCCTTGCATGCGTTAACCTAGGACGGACCACAGTTTGATCCCCCAGCGTTCCATATGGTCCCCCAAGCCAGGAGCGATTTCTGAGCGCATAGCCAGGAGTAACCCCTGAGCATCACCAGGTGTGGCCCCCCAAAAAATAAAAATTAAATTAAATAAGTATAAGTAACCTGGTCATAAATTAAGTATATAGCCTAATATTGATATTTTAAGTTGTAATATGTAGAAATGTAAAATGTAGAAAGAAAGTACATGTAATATCACTGGTGCCAGCTGTTAAATCTTTAGGGAAAGGAATCAGGAGAGGTCTTCATAGTTCTGCTTCAGAATGCAATTTTCAAAATGAGCTTTTATAATTAAAAAATTAAGAGTGACTCTTTTAGACTAACTTATCCATGTCACACATGTAATTAATGCCTACTATGTGCGTGTGCTCAGTAGATAATTAAAATTTCTAAAGTCCTTACATCTTATTCCATTGAGAAAACCGAACACTATGATCCTAGCTATAACCCTAAATTACTCAACAGGATTGCCCAAATATCTTAAAAGAAAAAATGTTAAAAATTAAAGTTACAAAGTGATAGGGAGAGAAAGAAGATAAAGAGATGAACCAGAACTGACAAGTGGACAGTGGTGAACAGTGAAGTGGGGTGAACTGACATGAGGACACTGGTGAAGGACACTTTGGTAGTGGCAGAGGTGCAGTAACTTTACTTTCAAAAAGCATAAATATTAATTACCATTACAACTATAAGGAAAAAAGAAATCTATTTTGAAAAGACTGGTAAATAAATGGGATTTAACACCAAAATTCTATATACTGGCCAAATATTTTGGGGGGGCCACACCTGGTGACACTCAGGGGTTACTCCTGGCTATGCACTCAAAAATCGCTCCTGGCTTGGGGGATCATATGGGACAATCCATCAGTCCATCGTGGGTCAGCTTGCATGCAAGGCAAACGCTCTGCCATTGTGCCATTGCTCTGGCCCCTATACTGGCCAAATTTTAAATTAAAATCTCAATACCAAGAAGACTTATCTTTAAGGCTTTTCAAAAAGAACACATAGTTTCCACACAGTGGTGGTGTTGATAAAAGGACTCAGCAGCCTAAGCCAGAGCCCGTATATCCATGCTGCTTGGCAGGGCACCTGCATGGGACCACAGTGCTGTGAATTGAATCCAGAACCTCACACACAAGTGCACAAAAGCAGGGATAACCAGATGTTCTTGATAATGTGCCGTTTTCTGACACACTGAGCACAGAAGGTGAATTCTTTTCACAAGAAGATAATATTGCATGAGTTGTTGTCAAGTAGGTTTAGGCAGAAGAGATACAACAAGCATGCTGTAAGAAGAGCGAGGCCATTTTCTGTGCGTACTCCACAGCACCTCATTTCTTCTAGTCAATGAGCCCCAGCACAATACATTGAAAAACACCACCACACTGCAAAGGTCAGTGGGAAAGCAGCACAGAACCCTACCATGCTTAGTCAATGAAGTTGGTAGTTCTGAAGACCCAAATAAGACCAGACACTTACGTAGCCTCTTTGATAAGGACTGAAGAGAGGAAATGCTGAATGTACAAAGAATTCAAAGGAACAATGGAATGAATTGAACCAACAGCCAATTAGGTTCAAGAGGATATGAGAGTAGAAATGGGAAAATTTCAAACAGAAATAACAGGACTGAAAGACTTGGTAGGCAAAATGAAAAACTCACTGAAAGGCCTCACCAGCAGAGTAAAAGCTGCTCAGGACAGAGTCGGTGGGCTGGAAGATGGGCTGCATAACACCTACAAACAACAGAAGAGGTTAGAAAAGACCCTAAAAATAAATTAACAAAAGATGGAAAAAATCCTAAAAATAAGTGAATAGATGAGAATAGAACTCTGGGATAAATGCAATAGAAACAACATTAGAAATATTGGAGTCCCAGAAACCAGAAACCCAGGAAGAAAACCCCAATGGAGATCAACAGTCAACAGTCAGCATCATTGTTAAGAAGTTCCCAGAGCTGAAGATTGCATGTACCCACATCCTGGATGTCCAAAACGTACTAGCTAAAGGAGATTAGAAGAAAAGCACTCCAAGGCACATCCTAAACAAAATGATGAAAACCACAAATAAACACAGAATACTGAAAGCAACAAGAACAATAAAGGAAATAACATATAAGGAAGCATCCTTCATAGTTACAGCATACTTATCACAAGCAACCCTCTAGACCCAAAGGCAGTGGAGGGAAATAGTAAATAAAATACTCAATGAAATGAATGTCTCACCAAGAATACTTGATAATAGAAAAGAAAGAAATATTGGGGTATAAAACATACCCTCTTATGGACTGTAAGGGTTAAAATCATTAAAATGACAATACTCCTCAAAGTATTGTATTGTACAATATTTTTTTTTGTTTTGGGGCCATACCCAGTGATTCTCAGGGGTTACTCTTGGCTATGTGCTCAGAAATAGCTCCTGGCTTAGGGGACCATATGTGATGCTGGGGGGTTGAATCGTGGTCCGTCTTTGGTCAGCCGCATGCAAGGCAAATGCCCTACCACTGCACTACCGCTCCAGCCCAGTACTGTACAAATTTAATGCAACTCCTATAAAAATATCCAGGACATATTCCAAAGAAATAAATATCAAGAGTGAAATTATTTTATAACAATAAATATCCAAGAATAGCTAAAGCAATCCTTGGGGGATTCTAAGGTATAAAAGTAAAAATCTCATATAAAGGGGTAAGAAATACAAACTGAAGCAAGGAAAGCCTCTTCAACAATTGGTATAGGAAAAACTACCCAGCAACATGCAAAAAATAATCTGGACCTCTATTTAACATCATGTACAAAAGTCAAATAAAAACAAATTAAAGGGGGCCAAAGCGGTGGTTCAAAGGTAAGGCATCTGCCTTGCCGCACCTAAGACAGACCTTGGTTCAATCCCTGGCATCCCATATGGTCCCCTAATCCAGGAATGATTTCTGAGCACATAGCCAGGG
The DNA here is from genome assembly GCF_024139225.1 of Suncus etruscus. Classification (NCBI taxonomy): domain Eukaryota; kingdom Metazoa; phylum Chordata; class Mammalia; order Eulipotyphla; family Soricidae; genus Suncus; species Suncus etruscus. Next base: position 72,017,753 of record NC_064868.1, on the reverse strand, counting down.
TTAACCTATGAGTGTCACCGGGGGTGGCCCAAAAAAGGAAACAAACAAACTAACTAACTAACTAAAAAAATCAGAGTAAAGGCTTATATCTGACCTGAAAACATAGGTGCACAGAGGAAAATGTAGGTAGAACATTCCATGACAATGGAGGCTTCTACACAGTGACCACCACTGAACAAGCAAATGGAAGCAAAGATAAAAAAATGGGACATTAAGCTGAGCTTCTGCACTTTAAAGGCAAAAAACTTTACCCACAGAATGGAAGAAACAATTCACCCAATATTCATCAGATAAGGGATTAATAGGTAAGACATACAAGGAACTCATTAAAAATTAGCAAGAAAAAATATAACCTCTTCCTAAATGAGAACAAATGAACAGACATTTCTCCAAAGAAAAAGAGCTCACCAAAAAACATGAAAGGTTCCACATCATTAATAATCATAAAGATAGATGCAAATCAAAACAACAATGAGATATCACCTCACACAAGAGACTGGCACACATCACAAAGAATAAGAACAGTAAATGCTGGCACAGATATAGGAAGAAAGGGACTCTCATTCACTGCTGGTGGGAATATCAACTGGCTCAGCATCTTTGGAAAACAATATGGCTATTTATAAAAGAAAGTAAAATTTGAGCTTCCATAGGATCTACCAATACAACATGCAGAGCACTCTGCATTTTCTTGTTTGTCATAGAGCTAGTTAAAATAGCCAGAATCTGGAAAACAACCAAGTAACTGAGAACAAATGACAGGATAAAGAAGGTATGGTATATCTACACAATGGAATACTAGGCAGATGTTAGGAAAAATAAAATAATTATATTTAATTACACACGGGTGGATATGGAGAGTATTATGCTGAGTGCATTGGGAGAGAGGAAGAGGGATAGATACAAAATAATCTCACTCATTTGTGGGATATAAGAAAAAAAGATAGCCCCAGGAGAGAACATTCATCCAAAATGATGTATGCACACTGCTACTCATTGCAGCACTCAGGACAATAGCTAAGACTTAGAATCAACCTAGATGTCCAACAAGGTATGAGTGGATCATGAAGATGTGGTACATACAGACAATGGAATACTACATAGTTGTAAGGAATAATAAAATCATGCAATTTGCCACAACATAGATGACCTGGAAGATACTATGTTAAAGAAAGTAAGTCAGAAGAAGGATAAATACAAAATGGTATCATTTAAATGTGGTATCTAGAATAACTCCATGATAGAAATGCAATGGTCTAAATGGGAATTGTCTCTCCAGAGTATAGTGAAGAGAAGGAAAGAAACTGAGTGGAGGAGGAGAAATACAAACATGAAAGGATGAGGACCAGGGGCCAAGCAGTCTCAGGTCCATTGGTAGAGATTTTAAAGGGACAAAACGAAATATTCAAGTTGAAAGTCAACAACAATGGAATCAAGAGATCCAAACTTTATCAATCTAATGTTGTAACTGGTTTTTACTTTATTCAGGATAATTCTTCTTTGCTTGTGCTTGTCCCCCTGAGAAGAAAGTGCCTCTAAATATTGGCCCCACCCTCTGATTGTTCTACACTCATGGTGGTGGTCCTACTCTTCCCAATAAAGACCTCAGGTCAGAGAAATTACTTCCAGTTTTGGTTCCACGGCTAGCCTGTGTGCCTGTGGTATTTTTGCCTGCTTGCAGAGAGCTTGTGGAGGAAGTTTCTGAACCTGTTTTATCTCCCTAACCTTGTGTGGATTACTTCCTGTGTCAGTGTTGCTTCAGACCTGTGTTTCCCAACCCCCCCTGGGAATGAGACATGATATTTCCACTACAATCTAAACTGTAAATGGGCCTCTTATACTGGCAGGCTGCAGGGAGAGGGGGGAGGGTGGTAGTATGGGATACACCCTGGGAACATGGTAGAGAGAGAGATCAACACTGGTGGTGGGATTGGCACTGATTCATTGTATGTCTAACACCCAACTATGAATGACTTTGTAAATCACAATGGTTTCACGAAAATAAAATTTAAAAAATAAGATAGTATGGTAATAACAGAGATAAAAATAGAGATAAGGGCTCAGAGGACTAGTCCATGATACCAAGTTTTCCACAAAGAGCAGTGAGTGCAATTAGGGTAGAAAAGGGTCAACTATGACAATGATAGTAGGAACCGATCATTCTGGACAAGAACTGAATGCTGAAATGGGATAAAGTATCATGCATGGTATCCATTCATTAATAATAATGCAAATGACTGTGTCAAAAAGGAAAAATTGAGGGAGATGCAAAGTGCCTGCCCCAGAGACAGTGACTGGGTGGGAGAGAAATTAAAGCAGGAAGTGATGGCAGAAAAAGTGAAGAATGTTCTTCATTCTATGACCAAAACTCTATCTTGAACATTTTTCTAATGAAGGTGCTTAAATAAAGTAATTATTATTAGAAAAAGAAATCAATGGGAACAAAAGGAAATGTAAGCATTCCCTGCTCATTAATTAGGAGGATTAACATCATTAAAATGGCAATACTTCCCAAAGCATTGTACAGATTTAATGCAATCCCTCTAAGGATACCCATGGAATTTTTCAACTAAATAGATATTACACACCTGAATTCACAGAGAGCCATAACCCTCTATAAAAAGCTAAAGTAATCCTTGGTTTAAAAAGAAGATGATGGGAAAAATCACTTTCACAAACTTTAAACTGTACTATAAAACAGTAGTCATTAAAACAGCATAGTATTGGAATAAAGGCAGAACCCCAGATCAGTAGAACAGATTGAATATTTTGAGACTGACCCCCATGTATATTATTATTTGATAAAGTGGCAAGAAATATAAAGTAGAGCAACAAAAGCCTCTTCAACAAGTGGTGCTGGGAAAACTGAGCAAGTTCATGCAAAAACGTTAACTTAGTCCTCTCTTTAACACCATGCACAAAGGTCATCAAAATGGATGAAAGACCTTGATATCAGTACTAAACCCATAAGATACATAAAGGAAAATCTAGGCAGAACATTCCATGACACTGAAGTTAAAGGTATCTGCAAAGAAGAAACACCACTCACCAAGCAAGTAACGCAAAGATAAACAAATGGGACCACAATAAGAAGCTTTTGCACTTCATAGAAAGGGTGATTAGGATACAAAGACTACCCAGAAAGTGGGAGAAACTATTCACCCATTATCCATTATCCATGTAATAAGGAATTAATGTTTAAGACAGACAGACAGCTAGATAGATAGATAGATAGATAGATAGATAGATAGATAGATAGATAGATAGATAGATGATAGATGATAGAAGATAGATAGATAGATAGATAGATAGATAGATAGATAGATAGATAGATAGATAGATAGATAGATAGATAGATAGATAGATAGATAGATAGATAAAAAGATAAAATTCCCTATCCCCATCCAGGGCAGGGCCCAGTCTGGGCTGGGACCTGGGGTTCTGGGTACCCTGGTTGTCCTCCATGAGCCGTTGCCAGGTAGCACTGAGTGCAAAGTGGGGAAAGCTTTTCTTTTAAGTAGATTCTCGCTGATGCCACCTCAGATTTTCTGGATCATAACCTACAGACCTGGCTAATGAGCTTGGAGTGTGCCCAGTCCTAGAAAGCCCCCAACCACTGCCTGTTTCTGCTGCCTTCACCAGCTCACCTGCGTCTGGCCATTTGTGTACATTAAACATCGCCCCCTCCCAGAAAAAATATTATATATAAGATATATTTAGATTAATAAATGTATATAAAATATATAAAAATATATAGTACTAGGAGAGCTTAGCAAGAAAAAAATTTAACCCCATCCAAAAATGGGAAGAGGAAAGGTACAGAGAATTCCTTAATGAGGAAATACAAACGGCTAAAAGGTCACATGAAAAAATTCTCCCATAATCATCAGGAAGATTCAAGTCAAAACAACAATGAGACATCATGCCACCAAAAAACTGGCATATATCATAAGGAATAAGAACCAATTCTTGGAGCAGATATGGGGAGAATGGGGTTTCATTCTCTTCTAGTGGGAATATAGACTGGTAGAGCCTTTTTGGAAAACAATCTGGGTGTTCCTCAAAAACTGAAAATTGAGCATCTGTATGACCCAGCAATATAACTCCTGACAATATAACCTAGGATCTCCAGCACACAATGTAGAAATGCCCTTTGCATTCTTATGTTCATTACAGCACTATTCACGATAGCCAGAATCTGGAATTAACCCAAGTGCCCAAGAACAGTGCGTAGTTAAAGAAACTGTGGTGCATCTACACCATGGAATACGATGCAGCTGTTAAGAAAAAAATGAAGTCGTGAAATTTGCTTATACATGAATGTATATGAAGTATTATGCTGAGTGAAATGAGTCAGAGGGAGAGGGATAGACATCAAATAATTTCACTCATTTGTGGGATATAAAATATATTATGGTAATAATATTCAGAGACAATAGAGATGAGGGTCAGGAGGATCTGTCTATAGTTGGAAGTTTGCCACAAATAGTGGGGGAGTGTAATTAGCGCAGAAAAGGACCATTATGACAAATATAGTTAGAAATGCTAACTCTGGACAAGACCTGGGTCCAGAAAGGAGATAAAGTAATATGCATGATACCCATTCAGTAAAAGTATTGCAAGCCATAGTGTCTAAAAGGAAGGAAAAGGGAAGAGAGAGAGAGTCAGATGTAAAGATGCCTGCCGCAGGAGGCATGGATGGGAAGGATGGAAGGGAAACTGGGGTCATTGGTGATGGGAATTATGCCCTAGTGATGAAGGTTGTGGTACAGTGTATGACTGAAACTCAATCATGAACAACTTTGTAAGTGTGCAAATCAAAACAACTGCATTATCAACAACCGTGTAACCACGCTGTTTAAATAAAGTAATTTTTAAAGAAAAGAAGCTGCTGTTTTCCTAGAGCCGCACGCAAAAAAAAAAAAAATGGGTGGGTGGTGGTGAGAGTGCCAACAGGGCTGGGAGACAGACTAAACACTAAGCAAAGGAAGATCTAGCTTTGCAAAGTGTCACACTGCCATTGATCCCAGTAGTTGACTGGAGTCATCTATGTTCCCTCAACAGCGGAAGTGGAAGGGGTTAAACTTTTGTGAGTGGCTGGAAACCGGAGAGCCTCAGAAAATCAGGGCTGGGGGTGGGGATGTTGCCGCAAACAGATCAAGGGGGGGGGGGGACCAGGAAAAGGAAGAATCAGTCTAATTAGAAGGTGGATGGGGGGAGGACAGTCAAGAAGGAAAAGCTGAGAGCAGAGGTGAATCTCGCGGGGGGGGGGGGTCGGGGGCGGGAGACAGATGGCGACGCACCCGGAAGACGTCCAGGGTCAATGGCAGGTAAGAGAGGACGCCCCAGACACCCGAAAGCCCAAGCGCCCGCGGTCCCTTCCCGCCCGGCCGCCGTACCTGTTGGTGTGGAAGCGGTGGAGCGGGTCGGTGCGGTGGCACGACGACAGCTGACAGCCGAAGTCGCTGATGTCCAGGCAGCCCGGCTCCTCGCTGGGGCAATTGCCCGCGCCGCGGGGGGGGCCCAGCAGCGGGCAGGGCTCCTCGGGGGTGAGAAACTTCTCGTACGAAGTCGTGGCTAAGGCCTCGTCGGACATGATCGCAGAAGGCCGGCTCGGGGTGACCACTCTGGTCCCCTCCCCTGCCCCCACTCGGAACGGGGCGCCGCCAACGCTCACCCGCAGGCTCAACCCTGCGGGCCGCCGCTGCGCCGGCAGATCCCGGCAGCGTCAAGGGGCCGCCGGAGATCACCACGATCCTCCGAGCATCAACGCACCCCCAGGGGCTCCGGCAGCTACTGGAGGGGGCGCCACCACTCCTGCTCGACTCCCGCGGCGTTCCGCAGCTACCGCCACCCCAATGGCCCACTTGGCTCCCAGCCGCAGCCGCGCAGGGTCCGGCGCTCGCCGGGAGGGGACCGGCCGCAGGAAGTTGCTCCCCTCGCCCTCTGCTGGAGCGGAGGAGAAACTGAGCCCCCCGCACCGCCCGCACCGCCCTTCACCGGGCAATCTTCGGGCACCCAGGCGCTGCAAGTGGCAACGAGTTGCCAGCCGCAGCTCCTCCGCTTGCTCAACCTCGGCTGATTACTAAGTAATTCCTCAGCCACAGTTCTAGGGAAAGGGTCTGGGACCAGCTCACACTAGATGCTTTAGATCCCAGCTTGATCACTTGATCACTCTGGTCTGGTTCGGCAAGCACTTATTGAGCTTTGGAATAGTGAGTGCCCAGGAATAATGCAAGAAGCTTGGGGAGACAAAAAGGGGGACAAGCCGGGCCGAGTGGTGGCGCAGCGGTAGGGCGTTTGCCTTGCCTACGACTGACCTAGGCCGGACCGCGGTTCAATTCCATGCCGTCTCATATGCCCCCCCCTCCAAGCCAGGAGCGACTTCTGAGTGCATAGCCAGAGTAACCCCTGAGCGTCACCGAGTGTGGCCCCCCCAAAAAAACTTAAAAAGGGGGGCCAAGTGGAATAAAACTATCCTTACCCCTCCCCCTCTTTATCATGTAACCTTGAGAACTCTAGGCAATAATTAGTAGGCAATGTAAGGTTATTTAATGCTCCATGCTGTCACTGCTTAGAAAGACTTCTCTGTCTCATGGTAATTCTCAGTTCAAATAATAACTTCAAATGGTAAGTTCAAATTCTTAGGCTCAAACCATCCCTGATTCCCAAACAAAATGTGAGTCGATGACCCTGCCAATGCTCCCATAAAAATACAATTTGACACTTAGCTTCTTTATCTTTAGTCAGTTTAGGGGGGGGTCACACTATGTGCTTAGCATATATTTCTCTTCCTTGTGTTCTAGACAAATTATCCATACTTTGGACACGTGCATTTTTATTTCAACATAACACAGGAAAACACAAGGCTGCAGGTCTATTTTGAAGACTATTTTTAAAAAGTACTACCGCTTTATGAAAGCAAGCCCATTTCTATAAAGTGTTAAGGGCATAAACTCAGAGCAAGAATAATGTATTTGGGACAAGAGACATAGTAGAGGGTAGGGTGTTTGTCTTGTAGGCGGCCTACCTGGGTTCGATTCCCTATATCCAATATGGTCCCGTGAGCACTGCAAGAGTATTTCAGTAAGTGCAGAACCAGGAGGGACCCCTGAATGTGGCCCCAAAACAAAACAAAAAGTAACATTTATCTGTAGGAAAAATTATTCCACCGGAAAGTAGTGGAAACATCGAAATAAAGTCAGTGGTTAGGAGGGGAAAGAAGAAAATGTAGGATGAAAGTGAAAAAGAGAAAATGGGGCCTTACCGTACAAACTAGGCCCAAATTTTAAACTGCTTTGGATAATTTTATAATGGAAACAACTCTCAACAACCATTTAAAATGTATGTATGTATTATCTAGCTTCAGCTACTTGATGATCTGACTTCTGTGGGATTTCAGCTTCCAGTTGCATACAAGAAATTAGACAGTCACTAGAAAAAATACATTTTTGGCCAGGAGCTGTTCAACAGCTTCTTAGATCCTCCCGAGACAGCCAAACTTCTTTTCTGCTGCTTCCCTGAATGGTATGCTTGCATCCACAAGTTTCTTGCATGCTGGGAAATGGCAAAGGTTTGTCTGAGAGATCTGGGGTTTCCATAACACAAATTTTGTGGAGAATGCTCTCACATTGTCATAGGCAGCACTGATAAGCTGCCCCGGGCCTTGTAACATCTTGTTTAGTACATTCAGCTTATGTGTGATGTCAACAACAAAAGTTAAGTCCATGAGCCATTTGTGATCACTCAATTCAGAAACAGCATTCCCATCCTTTTCCATGAAGGCTTTCACTTCTTCTCTCAACTCAAAAAATCCTTTCAGGACATTTCCCCTGCTGAGCCAATGTACCTCGGTGAAATAGAGCACATCTCCATATTCTGACTTCATTTCCTCTAAAAAAGCATGGAACCTCCTGTGCTTTAAGCCCCTGGATATGATTTGGTTGATGCATTTCACAACAACAGATATAACATTGTCACATGGCAGGCATTTATTGCAAAGGACCTGCTGATGGATAATGCAGTGAAGAGCATTATCTACACCCTCCTCTTCTACACCCTCCTCTTCAGGTTTTTTTGAACAAGTGCCACCAGTCCATTTTTCCTCCCTGTCATCAATGGCGCTCCATCGGTTATTATTCCAACAAACCTCTTCCATGGCAAACCTGCATTCTCAATGGCATCACACAGATGCCGAAATATCTCATTAGCGGTGGTCTGGCCATGCATTGGAATTATTGTGAGCAGCTCCTCTGTCAATTCAAAATTGCAATCAACACCACGGACATAAATTGTTAGCTGCGTAGTGTCTGTTATATCTGTGCCCTCATCAAGAGCAACTGAGTATGCATCAAAACCATTTGGCTTTTTCACACAGATGATAATAAATGTCACTTGACATGTCAGAAATGCGCTCTGCCACAGTGTTGGCAGAAAGGCTGATTTTGCTAAACTAACCTTTCTTTTCCGGACAGATAATACTTGCAGCCTGTAACATGCATTTTTAACAAACTCTCCTTCTGTGAATGGTTTCCCTGCCTTAGCAATCACCTCACTAACCATGTAACTAGCTTTGACTGATGCAACATTCTCTTTGGTTGCTTTTTTGACGAAATCTTGTTGTCTCATTAGACATGCTTTAAGACTGGGAACCCCTTGGCTCTCTCATTTCCTTGATATGTTGCACATTCCTCAGCATGTTTAGTTGAATAATGGCGTTTCAAGTTGTATTCCTTGTGCACTGCAACTTTCTATGAGCAAATAAGACATGTGGGAATGCCCCTGTGCTCAACAAAGAAATACTGTATCTCCCACTTTTCCTGAAATTGTCTGCTCGTCATCAATCTTTCTCTTCACTGCAGGCTTTGATGAAGTCATGATGAAGGTATGACAAAATCTAATTCTGTAGTAAACTTTTCTCTCTTCTCTCACTTAGGCCTCCGATAATGCAAGAGACAGTGGGCAGGAGCAGCGGAGGAGTGCTAGGCACAAAGTATTCGTGATTATTCGCTTACCGAATATTCGCAATAAAAATTCGCATTAGTAAGAGAAAATCACAAAAAAATCGCATTAAACATTTGCATACCCCGAATGGAACTGCTCGGTGTATGCAAATGTTTAATGCGATTTTTTTCTTACTAATACGATTTTTATTGCGATTATTCAGTAAGCGAATAATCGCGAATACTGCGATATTTGAAGGCCGGCCACAGGCCACAAAATGTTGTACGGAGGGCCGCAAATGGCCCACGGGCAGCGAGTTTGAGACCCCTGGTGTAGGACATTCAATGCATCAACAGGGGGCTCACGTGATGCTACCAGTTTCATTATTTACCCAGAAACCTGGTAAACTTTTTACCCCACTCAGTGTTTTGAAGTCTCTATTTTCATGTACCTGTTCAGGAGCCATTCTGTGGTATCCCAGCTTCCAGTTTCATTCAAGATAGAGTCATTGGAAAATAGTGAATTTAAAAAAAAGGAAAATAGTGCATTTTAAGCCAGGGGTTGTTGTGCAGCTTCCTGGATCTTCCTGAGACAGCCAAACGTCTTTTCTGCTGCTTCCCTGCCACTTATATTTGACAGAATTCAATTTGAATCACCTGAGGGTCAGAGTTTATGTATAAGGGGACAAAAGAATAGAGAGGATGATAGATGGATATGGAAGGCTTTCAGCATTATGGTGACAGGTGTGGTATGACAAGTTATTTTTGAAGAGGTGTGGAAAGCCCTACTAAAATATATGCAATTGTGTAAACTGATGTTTCCCACACCTGAAGTGCTTACAGGTTAGGTTCCTCCTGGCTCTCCCTCAGGCAGGGCTCAGTGCCATATGTGGTGCTGGGGATCCAACTTTTTTGACTACATGGCAAAGCAAGTAGCCTACCTACTGTACTATCTATCTTTCTGGCCTCTCCACAAGTTTCTGAATAAAGTGGGGGCACGATGAAGTTCCTGCCACCATCATGGATTGGGAGAATGGAGACAAAGAGGATTGTGGGAACATTATTTACATAGCTCCTTAGATTTGTGGGAATCATTTAGTGTGCTTCTGTGTCATTATCTATTTTATATGAGAGTGGCAGGCAGGAAGGAGTATGGCCACTGTCACCATAGCTGTGCAGTGAGTTGACGAGGCATGGCCACATGGACAGAGGATGAGGAGGCGGTGGTATGTAGCACTCGCAAGTTGAAGGTGTAGGTATAGGTAAATCCCACCCACAACCCAGCAGAGCCGTGGGATAGAAGTGAGGTGAACTGGTGTAGAGTGTAAGGGTCCGAGGAAGCCCACCGCCTCAAATAAAGATTCCAAGCACTGAGGAAAATGAAACAGCAAGCTAGGTTATTAAGCTAGCATGCTAGGGCAACTGTAACCCACAAGCAGTTCACTTAGGCATCCCCATGAGCAGCCAGTTTCCACACATTACATGGGCAAAAGGGGGCAATTCAGGGGGGCCAACCATGCAAATAAGGTTTTACAGAATTCACCAATGCAATTAACACTAGTGTACAAGATTCAATTCCAGTCTCTCCAGAGTTTCCTGAACAGCCTGTAGAGTTTGTCTAATTTCAAGCCTATACTACATCAGAAACTTCATTATTCTTGTTTGGCAAGTCCCTTATTCTGATTTCAGATCCTGTTTTAACACAATAGCAAGCAAGTTTCTCTCTTATATGGTATGGACATGTCCCTGCAAGTCAGGGCAGGTCCCTAAGCAAGGGCTGTGTGCCTAATGGGGTCTCCTTACTTAGATCTCTCCCTAACATTCCCCCCTGTCTTTGGATATACTGAGGAATCTTCCTCAGAGAGACAAGCATATTGCTGTCTAAGAATTAATAGTTGTACAGTAGTAGTACGTTTCTTAACATAGATTACAACCTTGTTCATAGACCAGGGGTGATTATTAAGGAGACTTTTTCGAAGCTCACTCAACCCCTACTTCCTTATTCCTGGTTTTATTCCTTTGGTTTTATTCCTGAGTTAACTCTTTTCTGCCTTCAGCTAGGAGTGGAAAAGTACACTTTACTAGGGTTTGGGCTTGTCTTAGTCTAAAGTTTCTTATCATGGACTAAGGGGGAGAATCTTCATCCTTACATTCCCTCCTTTGTCTTTGCCATAGGGAGGAATCATCCTCCCTTGTTCAAGGGTTTAGGCCAGGTTCTAATTTAGACAAACATTTATGGCCAACTGTCAGCTCAGTGAGAGGTGATCAGCCATCTCCAGATCTAGGGCATGCATGTCATTTTGCTATCTGTCCACTGATATTTAGCTGGGCTTAGTTTTTCAAACCTCAATCCTGCAGAATTTAGCAGTTACTGGTAACTTCCTTAAGCAAGCATAAAACAGAAGTCAAAGCAATGGCATCTCTAAGCGAAGGCACACTATATTCTAACATCAACATTTATAGTTGTTTCACCTCAGGTAATACACCTCTGTAATGGAAAATCTTGTGGACTACAATCAAGAAGCTAAAGTTTAGGAGAGGGGTCCCCAGGGTGACATTTTGACCCACAAATCCTCCATTCACAATCTGAGTAATAGTCCAAGTACAGTCCAAAAATAAATCAGATGTTCATTCTTGTCAGCAGTCCCATAGCCACCACTGTCATCTGTTGCATCAGGATGATCTTCATTCTGCCCTAGTCCTGAAAGTTGAGTCAGAAGAATGTGAAGGGGGTCCTTACAATTCTGTATCATGAGGAGAGGGTAGGTTCCTTTAGAAAGAAGGTTCCTGTAACTAAAATAGCTGTTAGTCTGAGGCTTTTTTATGCTCTGGATATAAGAGAACTGCCTGGTGTTTAACAATTTTAGGAGAAGCCACAATATTTGTTCCTTCTTTCCTTATACTACCCATCTTCTTTAATTTTCAGTGTCCAGTTGATTCTTGCTACTTGCCCCAACATCTTGGATAGATTCCAATTGATGTCAATGGCTTTAGCTCATTGAATTCCCATAGCCCTTTTTTGCCTTTATTCTCCTGGAAAAGGGAGAGTGGGTGAAGGTCCATCTTTTAGTAACTTCTTCAAGCTGCAGGGGACTGTAGTCCCTACCTCATGCTACCTTTGTTGTTAAGAGGCAATTGACAGGCTGGGTTCTGCAGTTCTGACACCTGAAAAAGGATAAGATCAATTAGGCAGGAGGTATCATTTTTCCAATAATTTTTGGCATCTGTGCGATTATGTTACAAGCTTTCTTCAGTAAATGCTCCCTAATGCTACAGAGGTTGCCTGAAGGAGACAGCAATAAACACAGTTCTGAGTTACTCCTACTTTACTTTTTCTGTTCAGGTTGAGTTTTCCTTAATCAGATTGGTGATTGTATTTATAGCTTTCAGTACTTTATAACGTGGTCTATTTCAACCAGTATGCACACTTTCACATAGGTTACCTTCAGAGGAATGGGATTTAAATTAGGTCCACAGGAAAAAGAATAGTTTTTTCTCTCCACCACCACCTTAACCCTTGCCAGATAGATGAATAATTTAATTTTGGCTTGTTCCTTTGCATTAACACAGCAATACTGGGGAAATCTCCATTTGGGGCATACCATTACTTAAAGAGTTTCTGGGGATTGGTTAAAGAGAGAGCAGGTGATTTACCACTAAAAGCATTAATACTTACATGCCACACCAGGATTCTACAGTTTTGGCTGATGAAAAGATGAGGTCTAGGAGGCAGCAGTCAGATCAACACAGTACACCAAGGAATGGCCTTGGCCTTCTAATTCCTGTAGGAATGTCCTAAACCTGTCCCACCCCCCTCTGGGATTAGGACAGATTCTGACCTCAGGAATTCTGGAGGAATCCTGTCCCCAGGGTTGGGAGAGGTTCTTTTCTCTGGAATTTTGCTGAAAGCAGGACCTGGGCTTGGCCAGCCAGCACAAATCTAGCTGTTCACTGATTCTCTAGGCCAGCCTGCCTTTACAGTCTCCCTGAGGTAAGCACAGTACTTGTAACAGCACAACTTATTACTGGAACTGCTCCTGTCATTCAATCATAATTCCTTTCAACTCTGTTTCTCTAAAGAGGGTTCTGGGGTCCCAGATTTCCTGTATGCATAAGGAATAGTTCTCACTACAGAAAGGAAGATTACCTGCCTGTGTTTATGCAAACCAACATAGTGCCATAAAACATCAAAAATACTGGAGGTGCTAAGGAGAGAGAGAAAGCAAACATTTCCTCAAATTGACAGAATACACAGAAAATCTCGAAACTATTTGATTAATGCCTGGGGGCCTCTCACAATAAGATTTCCCATATTTTATAGGTGATATTGCAGCAAATACAAAAGCATTGAAACATGTCTAATCCTACATATTATACAGAAAATAGAAGTTTACTAATTCTCTTAGCCTCAGTTTATGGGTTTACTGGACACCAGAAATCCACATCACATAAATTATACCTCTAATTTGAAATTATTTTTGACTAATGTTGATTATTCACTTAAAACAAGTGTACAAAAGACGCAGTTATTCTGATTCTGTGACTGAAAGAGGAAACATTAGTTTTCCCTTATCACCTGTGAAAGCTCCATTTTATTTGTCTGTTACACATTTTAAACATTCCTGCGATTTTTTCTTTCTGATAATTGAAAGTTAACAATTTACCAAGATGATAGATTCCTCCCAAAACTTTAAGCTCAGAGGAAACTAAGAGATCATAGACAATATCTCAGAAAGTGGACAAATAGATAACCGAGAAGGCCTGAACCTATCTTGATCACTCTAAAATCCTCACATGCTCTGTTACCATTTGACAAGTAACACAAAGACCCAGGTTTTCTTTCTTTTTTTTTTTTTTTGTGGTTTTTGGGTCACACCCGGCAGTGCTCAGGGGATACTCCTGGCTGCATGCTCAGAAATTGCTCTTGGCAGCCATGGGGGACCATATGGGACGCCAGGATTTGAACTGATGACCTTCTGCATGAAAGGCAAACGCCTTGCCTCCATGCTATCTCTCCGGCCCCAAGACCCAGATTTTCTATAAAAATACACAAAATGAGGCATATTTAGCTTAGTCTTATATTAAGTACCTCCCTGGCTGGGGAGTTACTACAGGGTAAAATAAGTTTTGTAGGTAAAATTCTCTTCTCCATTTCACTGAATTTTTCCATTTTCTAACTCAGTCTGACTTTTCCATTTTGTGATTCAATTAAGTAATTTATTTATTAAAATTAATAAAATTGTCCAATGGCACAATAAAGAATGAGTACATCAAATTCTATATAAGAAGCTGAATTCACTCCCACAAAAAATGTGAAGATAAACTTAAAATACACACCTTTAGATTCTATTTTTTAAATTATAGACTTACATAAATGACAAGTAAGAAACTACAAAATTTGGGGCCAGAGAGATAGCATGGAAGTAGCATGGAAGTAGGGCATTTGCCTTGCATGCAGAAGGATGGATGGTGGTTCAAATTCTGGCATCCCATATGGTTCCACTTGCCTGCCAGGAGTGATTTTCTGAGTATAGAGCCAGGAGTAACCCCTGAGTGCTGCCAGGTGTGATCCCCTCCAAAAAAAAGAAACTACAAAAATTAGAATTGAAACACAAATTGATATATTTAAAAGATAAGTAATATAAATTCTAGAATTTAAAAATATAAATATTATATCATGAAAACCAGTTATATCAATATAAATGATCAAGTGATGAACACTAAAAAATTCTTCCATAAAAAAGAAAGAAATTAGCAAATAATGGTGAGATTCAACTGTTTCAAAACATTAAAAATTAAATATAGGCTTATAGCAATATAGAGGATCTTTTGTTAAGAAATGCAACTAAATTTTGGTATTTTATTTTCCTTAACTAAACCTCAATTCTCCATCTCTTTTACCACCTTGAAAATCAACATGCAATCACAATGAAAACCATTCTGTAGAGAAGTTTGTGCACCAAAATTTTGTATGTAGAACATAGTTATTCTTAATCTTTCTGATAGATCCCTGTAAGAATGCATTTGCAAAACAATCATTATTTATTTAATCACTATTTATTATTATTTAATCACTGAATTAGTTATTTCACAGTAGAAAAAGAAAACCACTTTATTGGTTATCATTGATTAAAATGATTACAGGAAAATGTTTAACTTCATATCTGACAGAAGAAGGGTGCAAGTTATACAGTTAGTACAAACAAAAATTAACAAAATTCTTAAAATAAAATCTTGGGAAATGAAGTAATCAATAGTTTGGTAAGTTCCAGAGCAACAGAGATTGTACAACAGGTAAGGCACTTGCTTTGCATGTGGCTGACCCAGGTTCAATATTCAGCATCTAGCATGGTCACCTGAGCACCACCAGTAGTGATTAGACTTAAGCACCAAACCCAAAGTCAATGACATTAGAATCGATATCCAGTCTACAAAAACTATGCACAAAGGAGACTGTTACACTAAGCAGTCCATGGGGCAAAAGTGGTAGGTATGGGATGCATTCTGGGAACAGGGGTGGAGAGAGGGCAACTTTGGTGGTGGGAATAGCCCTAATTCATTGTCACTATGTCACTATTGTCACCTTAAATATTACTGTGAAAGACTTGTAATTCACTTTGATCACAATAAAAATTATTTTTAAAAATCTGGAAATCCTTAAAAAAGAATTAGAAATGTTAAGAAGTAAAATTCTCAGGTACACCTTTCTTCCAAATATATGGACTTCCAAAATCTCAAGGATATGTTGGAGCTTAACAAAATTTTTGTTGTTTTGGGGCTATACCCAGTGGTGCTCAGATTCAGACAAGATTATTTTTGTTTCAAATTTACTGATTGTCATCTGTTTTTAAATACTTTAAATCAGAAAGGATATCTAATCTGAATTTAATGATGGAGTTATATTTCATTTGAAACTTTTCTTTTCTGAAAATGAGATCATCCATTGAAGAAGCACTGAAGGACTGGGTAGTTAATATCATTTTCTCTGCAAAGTCTAGGGGCAAAATGAACATACTAGGATATGGCAGCGGTGGAAATATGTTCTAGACACAGTATGTAAACCCATATCTCCTTTCCTAAACCATACAAAAATCTAACAGCCTGTAGTCAAGTTGCCCTTGGGTTCTGTGACTATATTGGGGTATCTATTGTCATTATTATGATAATGTATTCATTTGATGAGATAATGAGAAAATCTGGATAATGTAAACTCACAAAGATATTTTTTAAGTATTTGGGCAATAAATTAGTTTCTGAAGGTCTAACAAATGTACGGTGTGAGAGTGTGTGTGTGTGAGTGTGTGTGTGTGTGTGTGTGTGTGTTCCAAGACTACATTTTTAGATATTTTCTTTTATAAAATGGTTGACAAAATTGGCAGTGCCCAGGGCTTACTCCTGGCTCAGTGCTCAGGGATCATGTCTGGTGGGGCTTGGGGAACCATATGTGGAGAGAGATTGAATTTGGTACATGCAAGGCAAGTGCCTCACCCACTGTGTTATTTCTCTGGCCCAAACTACATTGCAAAAGAGTCGAAATCCAAAGTCTGACTGAAAGCTAGAGTACAGGAGCTGGCAGATAACATCTCTAGAATGTGTTCTCTGTTTTAGGGTCTTTAAAGGAATTGTCCATGCCCTCCAGCCAAAGACCTACCACAAAGAACAAACCTGTGCTTGAGAAAATTATGTTTATTATGCAACATGTCACAGTGCTTTGGAGGGGAAGGGACGCCCCAAGGGAAATTCCTGGGAATCTCAGAGTGAGAGCTTGTGAGCTGTTTGACTTGTGGGATGATTTTAAAATATGTGCCTTTGTGAACCAGAGAAATAGATAGTGGGTAAAGTGCCTGCTTTGAACCTGTTAGACCTGGGTTTGATTCCTAACCCCCCAGTATGGTCCCCTGACTACCACCAGATTTAATCCCTAAGCATAAAGCTAGGAGTAAGTTCTGAGCACTAAGGGTTTGACCCAGGCCCTCCCTACCAAAATTAGTTTTATTTCTGAAGATTATATTCCATTAGAAAATTGCAATATTCTTGGAGTTTTGGGCCAGATCTACAGCACAGTAGGTAGGGCATTTGCTTTGCACATGGACAACCAGGTTCAATCACCGATATCCCACATGGTCCTCTGAGTCTGCCAGGAGCAATTTCTAAGTGCAGAAAAAGAAGTAACCCCTGAGAGCCTCTGGGTGTAACCTCAAACATCTATGGAGTTATTTATGTGACTAAATAGCTTAATTTTTGGTTTTTGTATTTTTTGTTTTGTTTTGTTTTGTTTGGGCCACACCAGGTGATGCTCAGGGGTTACTCCTGGCTCTGCGCTCAGAAATCGCTCCTGACTTGGGGGACCTATGGGACACTGGGGGATCGAACTGCCATCCTTCCTAGGTTAGCCGCGTGCAAGGCAAATGCCCTGCTGTTGCACCACCGCTGCAGCCCATGGTTTTTTGGTTTTATACAATACCTGGTGGTTATCAGGGAACACCTCTTGCTCTGTGCTTAAAGGTCACTCTTGGTAGTGCTCAGGACCATATACGATGCCATGTATTTAACTGGGGTAAGCAAATGCACAAGTCCTTGACAACTGTATAATCTCTATGATTCCTGAATCTGTTTATTTATCGTAAATATTCTACTTGAAAAACATTTCTGTCCATTTACATATATTCCAGTCTTATATCTATTTACATATATTCCAGTCTTATCCATCATCAGGTCCCAAAGCCAATGCTCTTTGGAAACCTAGACTTCTTTCCCTGTGTTTTTCCTCTGTAACCTTAAATAATGCATTATATGTATTGGCTTTCCTTTTGGTCTGTTTGTTCCTAGAAACTGTCTGTAATAGTTTAATTTGAGTTATTTGTATTCTTTCATTTTATTTATTTATATATTTTTTTTTTTTTGGTTTTTGGGCCACACCCGGCGGTGCTCAGGGGTTACTCCTGGCTAACTGCTCAGAAATAGCTCCTGGCAGGCACGGGGGACCATATGGGACACCGGGATTCGAACCAACCACCTTTGGTCCTGGATCGGCTGCTTGCAAGGCAAACACCGCTGTGCTATCTCTCCGGGCCCTATTTATTTATATTTTTAAATGTATGAAATCAACATGAGATACAAACTTGGTCATAATTGAGTTTCAGCTGTACAATGTTCAAGCATCCATCCTTTCATCAGTGTCCATATTCCTCCTTTAATGTTCCCAATTCTGCATTCTTGTATTTCTGTATTGATTATATCAGTCTTGTTTTTACATCTTCAATATAAGTTACCACCCAACAATCTTTAGAGCAACAAAGAAATTATCTGAACTTGGAGATTCAAGCAAAGATCGTATCTAATTAATGGCTGACTAAGTTTCTTAATTCAGTTTGATAGTTTTCAGAAGATGAAGACAAAGGAGAGAAAAGAGGTGTACATATGAATTATGAAGGTAAACTTTGTATATTTTGTTCACTTCTGCATACCCAGTGCCAAGAATATAGTAGGGATTCATTAAATATTTGTTGGAATATTAAGAAATGGATATAAATAAGCATTTATGTACAAGGATAAAAACAAATATGGACATGGATGTTGATTGCTTGTCATGAGTTATTTTATGTTTGATTTTTACATTTTTAATTTAAATATTTTTATTTAAACAATTGTAATTTAAATAGTTATTCATAGTTAATTTTTAGGCATGTAAATCCTACCAATCCCACCACAAGTGTCAACCTCCCTTTATCAAAGTTCTCAGAGTCAATCCCATACCTCTAATCCCAGACTGCCATTATAATAGGCCATTTTTAAGTTTGTTAAAATTTGGTCTTCGTGATTTCACTGTTGTTGACTCCATAGTTTGGATATTTAGTTCTGTCTCTCCTTAACACCACTAAACCACCTGAGTTCCTTTGACTCCTGTTCTCTGATAGTTCATATCTTTCTCCTTCATCACTCATTTTTGTTCCTTCTCTAAACTACACTGTGGATCCAAAATGTTCTAGATAGCATCCATTTAAACCATGCTACTATTTGAAATACTACATATAAGTGATATCACCTTGTAGTTAGCCTTCTTTTTCTGGCTTCCTTCATTTAACGTATCTTCCAGCCCCCTCAATGTTGCAATGAATTGCATGGTTAAATCATTCCTTGCATCTATGTAGTAATCTATTTTACAACATCTTCATGATCCACTCATCTAGGTTGATTCCAATTCTTAGCTATTGTACTGAGTGCTGTGATGAATAGTGGTATACATATGTTCTTTTGAATGCATGTTTTTCTGTCCTGTGGATATATACCCAACAGTGGAAATACTGGATAATATAGCAGCTCAAATTTGAATTTATTTAGAACCCTCCATATAGCTTTCCATAAGGTTTGAATCAGACAGCATTTCCACCAGCATTAAATGAGAGATTCTTTTTAACCACTTCTCCACCAACATATATTTTCCAAGTATTTTTGATATGTATCATCCTCACTGGTTTAAGATGATATTTCCTTGTCATCTTGATTTGGATTTCCCTAATCATAAGAGATGATGGGCATTTTTCAGGTGCCTGTTGGCTATTTATTGGTCTTCCTAAGAGTGGTGTTTGTTCACTTCCTCTTCTGATTTTGATAGTGATTTTTGATTTGGGTGTTAATATAGTGAATATATTGTATAACCCTGTATATCAACCTTTTATCTGATATGTTGAGTGCAAATATATTCTTCCACTCAGCTCTTTTAGTTTTTAGCCTGCATTTATTTTCCCATACAGAAAACTTTTAGTTTGATGTAATTCCATTCGTTCATATTTGATTCTGTCCCATTTGCCATTGGTATTGTATTACTGAAGATTTCTTTGAGGTCTAGGTCTTGGAGTGTTCTGCCTAATCCAATGTACTTTATAGATTTATTTCTGATTTTAAGTCTTTAATACACTTTGAGTTGAGTTATGTAAGGTGAGCTATGATCAAGTTTTAATTTCTTACATGTGGTTATCCAATTGTTCCAACACCATTTTCTGAAAAGACTGTGTTTATTCAACATTTCATGGTCGTGGCTCCTTTGTCAAAAATGAGTAGACCACATACTTGGGGGCTTGTTATTGGATATATTGAACTCATTGGTCCAAAAGTCTAACAGTGCCAATACCATGCTGTTTTTAATCATTATGGCTCTGTACTATAGCTTCGAGTTTCTTGTTTTTCAGTGTGGTTTTTACTATCCAGGATCTCTTGTGATTCCACACAAACCTTACAATTGACTGTTATACATCCTTGAAGAATTTTGTCTGAATTTGAATAGAACTTGTTTTGAATCTATATAGTAGTCTAAGTAACATGATAATTTTTATAATACTGAATCTTACAATCCATGAGCACGGAAAGTTTTTCCAATTTCTTAGGTCTCCTTAAATTTCTTTCTTAGGTATTTTGAAGTTTTCATGGAATATTGGTCTCATCATTTTTGTTAAGTTTATTCCAAGCTTCTTAATGGTTTTAAACACTATTTTAAATGGGATAGACTATTTGATCTCTTTCTCCTCTGACTCATTATTAGTATAAAGAATGCAACCAATTTTTGTATATTGATTTTGAGCCAGTCATGTTCCTGTATTGGTTTATTGTTTTTAGAAGCTGTTTTGTAAACTGTCAAGGGTCTTAGATATATATCATCATGTTATCTGCAAGAGAAATAGTTTGACCTCCTCTTTTCCAATTTGTATCCCTTTGATTTCCTTTTCTTTATTGATTGCTATTGCTAGGACATCTAATACTATGTTGAATAAGAGTGAAGACTATGGAAATCCTTGCCTTGTGTATAATCTCAGTTTGAATGCTTTCAGTTTTTCACCATTAAGAATAATATTGGCTATAGGCTTTTTATAGATAGCTGTTTATATCTTGAGAAATGTTTCTTCCACCCCTATTTTGCTGAAGATTTTAATCACAACTGGGTGTTGGATCTTGTCACATGCTTTCTCTACATCTATTGACATAATCATATGATTTTTAATATTTCCTTTTACTGCTGTGGATATGATGTTAATTGATTTGTGTATATTGAGCCATCGTTGCATCCCAGGATGAAAATCACTTGATCAATTATGTATGATTATTTTTATATGCTGTTGGATTAGGTTTGCTAAGATTTTATGAGTTTTTTTTTATCAATGTTCATCACTAAGACTTGTCTGTAGTTTTCTCTCTTGGTAGTATCTGTCAACTTTCATAATCAACATAATGTTAGCTTCATAGAAGGTATTATGGGCAGATTCCTGTCTCTGATATTCTGGAAGGTTTTAAGGATCTGTGTTAGTAATTATCTGAATGTGTGATAAAAATCACCCATAAAACCATTTGGGCCTGAACTTTTATTCTTAAGGAGATTCATAATTACTGTTTCAATTTCCTTGTTGGTGATTGCTTTGTTTAGGCTATTAACTTCCTCCTCCTTTAGTTTTGGAAAATTATATTTTCAGTAATCTATTTTATCTGGGTTCTCTAGCTTAACAGAGTAAAATTGTTCATAGTAAGCTCTCATGATGTCTTGGATTTCTGGTTTTCCATTATAATTTTTCACTTTTTATTATTTGAGTACTTTCTCTGTTTCCTTGGGAGTCTTGCCAATGGTCTGTCATTCTCTTGTTTATTCTTTTAGAAAACCAATTCTTCGTTTAATTGACTGTAGTGTTTTCTTGGTTTCTATGTCATTGATTTCTGTTCTGGCTTTTGTTATTTATTTTCATCTACTAGTGTTTGGGTTTCTTTATTTTTTTTTTTTTTGGTTTTTTTTTTTTGGGCCACAGTCGCTCCTGGCTTGGGGGACCATATGGGACGCCGGGGGATCGAACCGCGGTCCGTCTCCTAGGCTAGCGCAGGTAAGGCAGGCACCTTACCTCCAGCGCCACCGCCCGGCCCCGGGTTTCTTTATTTTTTATTTTTACACACATTTAAGGTTTGTATTTAGTTTTCTGATTATATCTTTTTTCTGTCCTTATGTAGGCTTGTGTCACTATGAGTTTACCCCTAATTACTACTTTTTCTATGCCTTGTAGATTTTGTTAACTTGTTTCTTCATTATCACTAGTCTCAAAAATCTTTTTATTTCTTCCTTTATTTCCTTTTTGATCCTGCTGTTATTAAGTAGCATTTTGTTTAACCTGCAGGCGTTGGATTTCTCCCCATTTTATTTTTATAATCAGCTCTAATTCTTGGCATTGTGGTCTGACAGGGTGTTTGGCATGATTAAAGTTTGTGAATTTTTAATGCATTTTTGTCCTAAAATGCGATCTATCCTAAACAATGTTTCATATGCACTAGAGAAGAATGTATATTCAGCACTTCAATGATGGAAGACCCTGTATAAATACGTTATTCCCAGATCTTCTAACTTCTCATTTAAGGCTTTTATGTCCTTACTGATATTCTGCCTCATAGAACTCTCCAGTGGTGAAAGTATTGAGATCTACCACTAGTATCACATTTCCATCAATATGATTATCTGGGTTTATAAGAAAAAGCCTTACAAACTTTGCTGAACCAACATTTGGTGATTACATGTTGATTAGAGTTAGTATTTCTTGGTTTATTGTTCCTGTGATCAATAAGTAATGTCCAGCCTTGTCTCTAATTTCTTTCTTGAGGTAGAATGCAATTTGGTCTTATATAAGTATGGCTGTCCTTATAAGTATGACCTTACATTTTCTTACATCCTTTTGTCTTTTCTTTTTTGATCTTTATCAATGGTGGCTTGTAATTTGTCGTCTAGTTTGTCTATATGGTTCTCTATAGTGCAATTCTGCTACTATGGCTTGTTAACACGTTCTTTTGCTCCTTCAATTCCATTTTGTATGTATTCTCTCATCTTTCTAGCTAGTGCTTCCTTATTTTCTGTTGCCAATATATTGAGTGTTGATTTTAAGCCTTCTTCAACCAGGTTCAAATGTTTTGATGGACTTGTATTTTTGCCTAGGTTTCTCTCCCTATCCACAATTGCAGTTGAGCTCTTTAGTTTCCCGATTGTTCTTTGCATTTTGTGGGTATTAACGGTGAAGTTTCAAGTTTCTTGATAGTTAAGAAGCAATCTGTTTAATTTTTTCTACCAAATGGTGACTGTACCAAATGGAACATCTGTATTCAAGTTATTTTCCTAACCATGTAGGTTTATTTGAGTGTGCTAAGAAAATTGTCGACTAGTTTATCTATTGTATTGACTGAGTTTTGAGGCTGTATGATCTCTGAAAGAAATAAGTGTTAAGACCCAACTCCCTTGAAATAGGAGATATATATTGGAATGCCTTACAAGGTGTTGGGATCAGAGGGCATACAGATGTTAAATTTGGTGAGATTTTTACCCAGGGGTTTGGGTGGAGGATGGCAGTGCAGCAAGAATGTCTGGAGTCCCATGCTGGTAGGTATAGTGGCACTTGCAGTTTCAGCTTCAAAGGGTAGGTTGCAACCACAGTGTGACACATCTGCAATCAAAGGACAGACAGACAAGAGAAATGGCAACTTTCTGGTTCAGGTGCTTGGGGAGGAAGTTAGTAGTGCAGATACGGTGTCTGCCATTCTACATTGGTAGACTAGAGCCTTTTTTTTAAAAGTTTAGGATGATCTTTAGCAAACTTTGTTATTGGAATGTTTAATGGTTTGCTATCCATGCCTAATGTGTGAAAGACACTCGAGTTTAGTCTTTAGTACCACATGACACTCAGTACTTTCAGGTGTACTCTAGTAGTTCCTAGTTCATTGGGAGCATGGCCCTTATAAAATAAAGAATACAAGTTAGGTCATACTGTTTGCAATGATCAAAACTATTGTTTGTATATTCAGCTAGAGACTTGGAAGCAAGAATTGGGAGGTGCCCCACAAATTTAATGGGTGTTAGAAAAGCAAAATATGGTGTGGAATTATATCTAGGAGAGTGTTTTCAGCAGTATTATTTTGGTTTTATACAATGTTTCCCAGTGTAGATCATAACACCTCCAGGTGTTGATGCAGTGATCTAATGGTAGCAGTATAATGGCTTTCTGCTTCTTTGCTTGAGTACTTTTTTCTAAAAAGAGCACTGTTAATCCCTTTTATTCAAAACTTCTTTTTATTTAAAACAAGTCTATTAAAATACGTTGCAAACAGTTGTATGATCACTAAGTAGTAAGCTAGACACTGAGGGGACCACTTATACTAGTAGCCCTGGGGGGTGCGGGTGGGGGATATGGGATGCAAGATGGGAACGGGGGTTGAGGGAGGACAACTTTGGTGATGGGAATTCCCCTGACACATTGTTAATATGTACCTAACATATTACTGCGAAAGATATGTAAGCCACTTTGTTCAAAATAAAAATTATATTAAAAAATGAAAGAAGAATGTTGAAGAAGAAACACTAAAAACACAGCAAAATCAGGGAAGAAAAAATATGTTGCTTCTGGGGCCAGACATATAGCACAACAGTGAGGTGTTTGCCTTGAACGTAGCCTACCCAGGACGGATGGTGGTTTGAATCCTGGCATCCCTTAGGTCCCCCAAGCCAGCCAGGAGCGATTTCTGAGTGCAGAGCCAGTAGTAACCCCTGAACACTGCCAGACATGACCCAAAAACAAAAAATAAATAAATGAATAAGATAAAATTGTTGCTTCTGCTTTTAGGGTCACATTTAAATCACCATCACCTATAATTTTCTTCTTGTATTTTTGTTAGCTTTTACATTTAGGTTTTGGGTCCATTTTAAGTTAACTTCTGCATACTGTATGAAATAAAATTCCAATTTCATTTTGTGTGTGAATATCTGCTTACCAGGGCACCATTTTTTAAATTATTTTGGCATCTTCATTGAAAATTGTCATAAAAGTCTGAATTTATTTCTGAACTCTCAATTTTGTTCCACTCATCAATATATTTACCATTACACCAAAATTTAATTGCTATATATTTAAAGTTATTTTTGAAATGGTGGTAAACTGTGACTCCTGATTTTTTTTTAGAATTGTCTATGTTATTTTGAGTCTTTAGTATTTCTGTGTGATAAAGTAAATTAGGATCATCTGGTCAATTTATATCATAAAAGATATCTGGATTTTGATAGGGATTGTATTGAATCTCTGGGTTAATTTTGAAGAGTTTAATTTCTTTTTCATTTTTTGTACCCCACCTTGCTTTCGTTTTGGTGGTGGCCAGAAGTTGGTTAACATGGTCAGGCACTTTATTGTATTGCTCACTGTATTGTTCACACTAGGATTTCATGATTGTGCATTTTTATTGGGACGTTCATATGTATCCTCGATTATGATGTGCTGGTAATCATACAACTTTGTTGTGGCCTCAGAGATTACAATACTCAACATTTGAGAAGATATCAGAAATTGAAATAGAATCTGAATATTGTCATCTTAATGATAACCTCTTGGTCTGCTAAGTAATGTTTATAGGATATCTATATGTCCATAGTTTCAATATGTCTTGTAGTTTTATTAAATAATTACTAAGTGCTATATGATTTATTGCTATATGCTTTTTAAAAAGTTTTTATTGAGACCATTATGAATGATCTTTCATAGTTGTATTTAAGGCATATAGTGAGTGAGTTAGGGCCATTCCCACCACCAGTGTTTACACCCTCGAACAGAATTCCCAACATGCATCCCATACTCCACCTTTAGCCCTATGGTTTACCAGTGTAATAGATACATTTTGTGTTTAACTTGCTATAGTTTGGGTTTCTTGATTCTATTTTCATTGACTTTGGCTTGGGTATTTACTCTGATCATTTTTCCACTCAGTGCACCTGAGACTACTTATCCCCTGGGCCCCATCTACTTTTTTCTTTTATTTTCTCAATTTGTAGAAAGACTTAGAAATATAAGGTAAAACAAAGTGATTCATGTACCAATGTACTATGAAAAAGGTGGGAGACCTTATCTAGAAGATATAAATACTAAGCCTAAGCCTAAACCTAAGCCTAACCCTAACTCTAACCCTAGCCTAAACCTTAAACCTAAACCTAACCCTAACTCTATCCCTAAGCCTAGCCTAACCCTGAAAAGAAAAAAATAGTAGATATAAATAAAATTAAAAAGGGGGTGGTTGTGGCAGGAATTTTTTTCTGCATAGGCTCAGTAAGTGTTGGGGGAAATTAGAAAGGAAATACCCTTGCCCTAAAAAAACGGGGTGTCTCTATCCATGAAGCATACTGTCATAAGACTGACTACGGGCTCTGGGCATGATAATTGTCCGACCCAAAGTCTTTCTTAATTGTCCCAGGAAAAGTTCTAATTAGTTGCAGTTGTTGTAGTCAATTTTCTGCAATTAGAGATATTGGTTTTTGCACAAATCCTAGGTTGTAGCTGGGGTGTCATAGAGTGTAACTCCACCCTGGCCAGGGACTAAGAACAAAGGCCTCCATCCACCTTCCAAGCCCATCTTGAGAGCTGTTTTTCTAAAATAAAGGTCTTCTGATTTCATTTCACCATTAAGTGATGAGGTAGGGAAACCTGCCCTTGGATCAAGTTGTTGCTGCTTCCTCATCGTCAGGGTGTCATATGAACTTATCCTGGAGCAAGTTGGTACCAGGGTGGTATTAGGGCCTCCCCCAAGGGGAATTTAATTCCTGGTGCTGGTTGGGATCCAAGATTTGGGGTTGAATATGGATTTATATGCCTATTAGATAAGAACTTCTTTCTATACATAAGATTTCCTCAACTTAGTGTGTCTATGTAAAAAGGGACAATGCCATATGATATTACTGGTGCATATGGGGGTAAAATTAACAAGTTAAACCATCTCTGTAGTCTGGTTTTAACTTGAGCCCAGATCCCAAGCAAGACTTTTTTACTAAAATTTCCTCCTAAGCAGATCCAAAAAAGGTATGAAGGAAGCTACCTCTACAAATGGAAATAAACAATAAAAGTTATAACTATTAAGGAATTGTGTCTACAGAAACATACAAAAGAAATATAGATATCCACTTCAAGTATTTTGAGATAGTATATGGGGAGGATAAAATCTATAACACATTTTCATTCTGTACCATGATCTTGTGGGGTGTGAGAAATGATTAACATCAGTCAGGGATCAGGTATTGTCCTCGAGCTGCTATGTCCTTTTTAAAGTTAAACTTTTTAAAATCAGTTTCGTGCTTTAATTTTTTATTTCTAGTGTATACAGATGCAATTGATGTTGTGTATACAGCCAGATCCAACATTCTTCAATCTTTATTAAATTGCTTATTCAAGTAAAATTTTCCTGGGTTTCATAGACAAGTACCTATCTACAAATAGAGATAGCTTTATTTATTTCTCTCCAATATTGGTGTCTTTTATTTATCCCCTCTTTGCTGCATTAATTTTCTTAACTAGGATTTTCAGCACAATGTTGACTAGTAATGAATAGAGTGGAACCTTATAATGTTTCTGTATTTATGATGAGTCTACATGTTTTTGTTTTTCTTTCTTAAATATCACTTAAATTCATAAATGTAAATTTTTTCATAAAATTTGTAGAATTTCAATCATGGATTATTCAGATATATTTTCTAACCCTCTCTTTCCTTCTCCCTTTGGGCCTCTCATTAAATAAAACTTGGCATGCTTGATATTGTGTTCAACAAATCTCTGAGGTTCTGTTCATATTTTTTCATTCCTTTTTGGTTTCTGCCTTCAGACTTTCCAGCTGAAATGGACCAGTCTTAATTTGATTCTTTTTCTCTGACAGTTTATCTGTTGTGCTTAGGAAAATAGGTCCCTGCCCACATTTCAAACAGGCTAATACCAAAGATCAAGTGTTGCCAAGAGGCAGCATTGAATCTGGGTGAAATTATGTAATTAAAATGATGTAACCATGGAACACTTTCAGGATGTTCTTGATATGTCTCAATTTGTAACTGTGGAATGTGTTTCCAATGTGCTTGAGATAATATCACCAGGGTTTTGCAGATAAATTGCTTGAGAATATTCTTCTGTATTGTCTCATGAGCTGTTTGCAAATGTTCCAAGCCCCTCATAATATATTCGATAAAATGGAACATTTAAAATAAATTGGAGGGGACAAACGATGGTGCTCAGGGCTTACTAGTGGTTTTGTGCCAGGGATCACTCCTTGTGAAGTTTGCCTCAAAATATAGGGTGCTGAGGCTTGAACCTAGGTCAGCCATGTGTAAGCAAATGCCCTATCTGCTCTACTATGGCCCCTGCCACTAAAATAGAACTCTTGCTCTGGTTCAGGGCCTAATTTTTGCCATCATAATAAATATAACTCGCCTAACCCTCAGAGTGTTCTACTTGGTTTATCATTGACTCACAGTGAGAATTACCACAACAGGTGATTTACTCTATATTTTCTTTTATTGTATTTTTAATCTAAAAATGTCTATTTGATTCTTTTAACTAGGTTATCTCTAATGATACTATTTGGGGAGATCATCCAAATGTGCTTAGAGATTACTCCTGGCTCTGTGCTCAGGATTATTTCTGGAGCATTTTAGGGGATTATATGAGTTGCCTGAGATCCAACCTGGGTTGACAGCATGCAAGGTCAACACCCTACCCACTGTACCCACCCACTCTGGCCCATGACTAATATTTTTTATTTGATGAAACATCCATATCATACTTTTCTTGCTGTCATTATACATGTTCACTTTAGTTCTTCAAAGATACTTATAATTTAGCTGAAGTTTTGGCCTTATAACTTTAATGTCTTGTTTCTTCAGGTAATTTCTGTTGACTACTTAATTTTCCACCATATAATTACTTCCTTGTGTGTCTCAAAATTTTTCTTTAGGAATGTTTTATATAATGTGGCAACTATGGGATCAGGTTCATCACTACCATAGTTTGTTGTTGCTTTTTATAGTTAGTGATCTTTTGTCTTTACAGGTTTTTTCATGAATTGATTCTATCAAGTCTTTACTTTTTTGTGTACAATCACTGAAGTCTCTTTTCAGTTATGTTACTACACTTGTAACACAGTGGTTAGTGAATATCTGGAGATATCCTCAAGTTTCTTAAATAAGTAGCTCTGCCACTTTTTTCAGAGATCTGTATTGTTGTACACCTCCAGTGCTGTGTTAGATAGCTTATATTTATGTCTTAGCCTTCACTTCCTGCTTTTTCAGACTCTCAATATCAGCAAAATATGAGAGATAAAAGACTTTTTATGAGTAAACCGGCTTGCAGTGAGCCTGGGAGCATACTCAGGAAGTCCACCAAAAGGCTTTCATCTCTCACATTTGCTGACATTGGGAGCAGAACTTAGTTGAAAATAATGAAACCTATTTACCTATCTGTAATTAATTCCTCGTATTGAGCCACTTGTAATTAATTCTTCTCACTGAGCCACTGGGATAATTCTCAGAAAACTTTAGGAGAGAGTCAGTAATTAGGGAAAGATCAGAAGATAAGGATAAGACAATATATTGAAAATTGTCAGGGCTGGCAAGGTGGCGCTAGAGGTAAGGTGTCTGCCTTGCAAGCGGTAGCCAAGGAAGGACCTCAGACTGCGGTTCGATCCCCCGGCATCCCATATGGTCCCCCCAAGCCAGGGGCAATTTCTGAGCGCTTAGCCAGGAGTAACCCCTGAGCATCAAATGGGTGTGGCCGAAAAACCAAAAAAAAAAAAAGAAAGAAAGAAAGAAAAGAAAATTGTCTAGATCTCATTTTGTTACACTACTTTTCAGATCCCAAATTTTCTTTATTTTCTTTATTTTTAACTTTTTTAATTAATTGATTGGTTTCTGGGCCACAGCCAGCGGTGCTCTGAGGTTACTCCTGGCTCTGCACTCCTTGCTCATGCAAAACAAAGGCATTACCACTGTGCTATCTCTCTGGCCCCAAATCCCAAATTTTCTACATGTGTGTGATTAGCTAAACTTAAACTCTCTGTTCCTATTAACTTTTTATCTTTGAAATGGAAATACCTTCCTTCTAGCTTCTCAGTTTGATAAGAAGATTAATTAGATAATGGGTCAACAATGGAGAGCATATTACCTCACGCAGAGTAAGTATTTACCAAAGAAAGCTGTTTTTTTTGTTTGTTTGGGGGTCAGATCTGGTGGGGCTCAGGGGTTATTCCTGGATCTGTACTCAGAAATTATTTCTGGAAGTCTCAGGGCACCATATAAGATTCCAGGGACCAAACCCAGGTTGGCTGTATGCAAGGCAAATGCCCTACCTGCTGTGCTATCACTCCAGTTCTGGCAGCTATAGTTTTTTTTTCTTTTGTGGTTTTTGTGTCACACCCGGAAGTGCTCAGGAGTTATTCCTGGCTCCAGGCTCAGAAATTGCTCCTGGCAGGCACGAAGGACCATATGGGACCGGGATTCGAACCGATGACCCCCTGCATGAAAGGCAAACACCTTACCTCCATGTTATCTCTCCAGCCCCAGCAGCTATAGTTTTAATGTATGAAGGCATCTATGAATTTAGAGACAAAGTGTGCAAAGCTTAGAAAATGTATGAATGGTTTTGATAATATTTTCTTGAAAATGCCAACATGTTTTCATCAGGATTATCAGGATCATGTGTGATATTTTTGTGTATGCTTTAAATATTAAAATGAAAGTACTCACTATGGAGGAAGGCAGAATAGATAAGATCTCAGGGGGTAGGAAATTCAGAGAATGAAAGTTCTTCATCAATTTAAATTGCTATGAGGTTGTATGTACTTCTATTACATTGAGTTTTGAGAGCCCAAAGGTTTTTTTTTTTTGTTTTTTTTTTTTTTTTTTGGTTTTTGGGCCACACCCGTTTGACGCTCAGGGGTTACTCCTGGCTATGTGCTCAGAAATCACCCCTGGCATGGGGGGACCATATGGGACGCCGGGGGATTGAACCGCGGTCCTTCCTTGGCTAGCGCTTGCAAGGCAGACACCTTACCTCCAGCGCCACCTACCCGGCCCCCCAAAGGTTTTTTTTTATTTATTTAGACACCAAACATGCACAGAGATGGGTGGCAGTGCTGTTATATTTTTCTTATTAGAACATGTATTTTTGGACCCATTCAAGCTTTAATCTGTACTTTTGTGTTTCTTAGCTGTGCAATCTATACAGTTTTCCCAACTTCTCTGTTGTAGTTGCTGTAGTTGTACAATGAGAATAATAGGATTATCTACCCCATAGAGTTGTTGAAGAGTTAAATGAGTTAATACATCCATGTAAAAAAAGACTTAGATAAGTTCCTTGTATGTGTTAAGTGTGCAACGGTTGTTATCTATTATAGTAGCTATATTATAAGGGCTGGTATGTTCATTTTTAAAATTGTTTTCAAGTTTTATTCTCTGTTTATATGGCCAACAAGTTCTGTTCACCAGTGAGTCTTCTATTCCTGACTTCATGTTAACATACACAAGGCACTTACAAATTAGTTTGTGGAACAATGAATGCTTATAGACAAACAATTATAATACAGTGAGAGATGTTATAACTTGAATACAGGGCACATAAAATAACATGAGAGATATGTTGACATCTTTGAGACAGTTAGGGCATATTTTGTTGAGAGATTCATTCTATCACTTCTAGAACTTTCCCATGGTTAGAACAATCTGAGAAAACTATCTGGAAATAAAGAAGTGCTATTGAGCCAGCAAGTGGCAATAGTGACAAAAAGTTCGCTTTTGTTTTTATTGGAGGCACACCAGTCTAAGCTGACAGTTTACTCCCGGCTCTGTGCTCATTGATCACTCATAGTGGGATTCAGGGGAGCACAGCCAGGAAATGTACTGTTGATAAAAATGTATATCAGCACCAGTGACCCCTAGTGATCACATTTGAAACTAGAGCACCTCATGTACAGCGTGTAACTACCAGCAAGCAAGTGAGCACACATTGCAATTAAATAAGTACAAACCTCAGAACCACTGTAGTCAAATGTGACCACACCATCACCTCCAGTGCAATCCCTAGTGAACACTACAGGGGTGCATGACCTCCAGTCTTGACAATATCACCAATAGTAACAGCAAAGGAAAGGTGTTTTTTTCTATTGGTTTTTTTAAACTAGAAATTTCAGCTACTGTTGAGCTCATGAGAGGGGGGAATACATGTAGTATGAAACTGAGATCAGTCAAGGTAACTGCCTGCCAAAATGTCAGTATTCTTCAGAAGAACATATTACAAGGACATAATAAACCTTATTATTTAATTTTTTATTTATGAATTATGATTTAATGGGGCTGGCGAGGTGGCGCTAGAGGTA
Organism: Suncus etruscus; assembly: GCF_024139225.1. Taxonomy (NCBI): domain Eukaryota; kingdom Metazoa; phylum Chordata; class Mammalia; order Eulipotyphla; family Soricidae; genus Suncus; species Suncus etruscus. The sequence goes on along the minus strand of NC_064868.1, from coordinate 71,985,639 downwards.
AGGTGTCTGCCTTGTAAGTGCTAGCCAAGGAAGGACCATGGTTCGATCCTCCGGCATCCAGTATGGTCCCCCCAAGCCAGGGGCAATTTCTGAGTGCGTAGCCAGGAGTAACCCCTGAGCACCAAACGGGTGTGGCCGAAAAACCAAAAAAATAAAGAATTATGATTTACATAGTTGAATTTAAGACATAAAATGTTTTCAGCACCAATCCCACCACCCATGTTAACTTCCCTCCACCAATGTTCCCAGAGTCTACCTTTCCCACTCCAGCTTGTCTATCACAAAGGGCACCTTTTTAAGTTTGGGTCTTACAGTTTCAGGGTTATGAAATCCTTATTCTCTACATGTTCTTTATAATGTATAGGAGATGAATAAAAGTGACAGGGAAATAGAAAAATGTACCTACACTGAAAAAGAAGCAATCAATTGAGATTTGCCCCAAGACCAGTTAGCCTTTGGAATTAGTAGCAATGAATTTTTAGAAGCTACTGCAAAAGGAAATGAAGAAAAATGTGCAAAAGAGTAATTGGTGACCATTGCGCTTTATCAAAGTAAAAGTGACCAACCTACAAATATGGGCAACTGGTTCAAGGACTACAGAAAGAAGCCTCAAGCTTGACCGGAAACAATAGTATCAACTGATACTGCCTTAATTCCGTTAGGTTTCGTTAAACTTTATCCACCCATAACCTCTTTTTGCCTAAGAAATGGAACTCTCTAAGTTACGTCAGAAACATATTGGGTTCCTGACACATATGACATTTAATTCTTGGTTGTTGCATATTCATAAACCTTTTACTGTTGTCAGATTTTAAATTTTTGTAAGCCCCCATGCACAGGCAGAAACCAGAGTAGCCCCCAACCATCACTGCGTAGTCCAACATTGGTCCGCATCCCAAAATAAAAAGAAGCTAGTATAATTTGTAGTTAATAGGGAGTTGTGACTTTAGTCATAACACCTGCCTACTGAAACAATGTCTCTGCTGCCTGTGTGGAACCTCTGCTAGGTCGAAATATTTTGGAAGGTCTGAGGGACCATATAGAGTGCCAGGAATCAAATTGAGGATGTCAGTGTGCTAGGCAGGCACTCTACCTGCTGTACTCTCTCTCTAGCACCAAGATTCTGTAACGGTTAGTGTGTTGTTGGTATAGCTATTTTCCTTAAGACAGGAGAGTGCTAGATGGGCTCCCCAGTCAAACATCTTGACCTGGTCCTACCAACTGATGTACTTTTTTGTTTTCTTAGTGCCAGTGATTTAATTAGGATGTCACCATGAATGTATAGAACATTATGAAAAGTTCAAGGGAGTATTCCCAGCCAGTATTATGCTGAAAATCATAAAAAATGAGATGACACCAATCTTTGTATGTAAGGTATTTATTATTGCTTATATAACAGAGAAGACAATCCTTGGATAGTTTTGATCCCCCAGCATCCCATATGGTCCCCCAAGCCAGGAACTATCTCTGAGCGCGTAGCCAAGAGTAACCCCTGAGTGTCACCAGGTGTGGCCCTCCCAAAAAAATGAAAAAAAATTTTTTTTACTTTCTCCTTTCTATGGGACCAGACTCTCATATCCACCACTTAAGATCACTTACCTCCTTGGTTTGGTAGCTCTCATCTTCTAAAGTTTCTTGTCCAGGTACTTTTTTGCTTTGTTTCTGTGAGCCTGGATATCTTAGCTGGGTGCAGAGACTCTCAGTTAACTCCCCAGTGAAACCAAGCATCCCTGCAGGTATGTTCATAATACAAGCATTTCATACTGAGAAGAATTATCTTCTCATCCTTTAAATTATTTAATTCACATTCCCTTCATGTGGGTAAAGTAACTAAAGGGTTCTGAGTTTAGTGGAATTACTTATGAAGAGTCTCAGGGGGAGGTTTAAAGAATTCATCTATAAGAGAGTTTAGAGAGACGATGTACCAGAACTAGAGGGAAAAGTTCTATTTTTTCCTTAGGTGAACTTACTTGATTGAAGATATAAACTCATAAATTGTTATACTTCCGAAATGATATTTGTGAAAAAAATTGGTCACTATGATATGTTTCTTCAGCATCAACCCTGGATACTGAAGAAACAAACTTCTAACAGTGAGAAAGTAGTTCTTCCAGTGTAACTGCCATTTACAACCTATAGGAAATGACCCAATGGAAGATGCAATACCTCAAGACATTTATGTAAAAATTGCTATACTGGTTAGTGGTGGTCGGATAAGAGATTACTGTGACTTGCATCTGAGTGATGACAATGTCAATGGAGAGAAGTAGATTAACAAAAAACATATTTTTGAGGTAGAATGATAGGATTTGTAGAAATGAGCAGTAAAGACGAGTTCCGAAATAAGATCTATTGTTTATTAAGTATTGTAGTTTAGGTGACATGAAAAAATAGTTTTAATATTTATGGTTTGGGGACCATAAAGATAGTACAGTGGGTAATGTTCTTGCTTTATGTGCAGCTGACCCAGGTTTGAGCCTCGGTGCTCTTATATGATCCCTTGAGTCCACCAAGACTGATTCCTGAGTACTTAGCCCTGATGACTGCAGGTATATCCCCCAAATTGAAAAAAATTATGGTTTTATTATGCAGTTAACTGTACCTTAACCACCACCAATATACTCTTCCAAAGCCCTTCATCTCCACTTCTCTCTACCTTTCCTCCAACTGCTTGATGATATCAAGTATGTAATCCAAGGCCAAGCATTTGCCATTGTTTTGTACTGTTTATTCCCTTGTTTTGTTTCTCTGTGTGACAAAGGTGATATCATATTGTATTTGTCATTTTCCCCTCTGTTATTTCACATAACACAATGTTCTCTAATTCCATGCATGATCTGCATTATTTCATTATTTTATATATCCATCTTAAGAAGCTTTTTTGGTTTTTGGGCTATGCAGGGTATACTCAGGACTTACTCCTGGCTCTGTATTCAGGATAACTCCCAGAAGTGCTCAAATGATGATATTTGATGCTTGATTTGGACACTGGTTAGCCATGTGCAAAGCAAATATCCTACCCATTGAACTATCTTTCAAGTCCCAATCTAAGATTTTATGAAATAACCAATAAATGATATGCTCATCACTGAGAAGAAAATTTTGTGATCTTATTTACTCAACGTTAAGTAAACACTGAGCTTATATTAGTCAAATTCATAGATGAGGACAAAGGTGAACATGTATATTTGAGAAATAATAATGGCCATAAAATGAATAATAAAATAAACAAAATTAATCATACAAAAATTCTGCTTTTCAAGTAAGTTTGTAGAACATATCTTAAATAGTACTGAAAGGATATGTAAAGTCAGGCTGTATATAGCTAACTCAAGACTGGGAATACTTTTAGGTAAGATGGAATCTAAAAAAAATATCAATGAAGGGCCCGGAGAGATAGCACATCGGTGTTTGCCTTGCAAGCAGCTGATCCAGGACCAAAGGTGATTGGTTCAAATCCCGGTGTCCCACATGGTCCCCCATGCCTGCCAGGAGCTATTTCTGAGCAGACAGCCAGGAGTATCCCCTGAGCACCGCCGGGTGTGACCCAAAAACTAAAAAAAAATATATATATATATATATCAATGAAATAAAAAAATGTAGACAAGTCAATCCAAGGTGAAATTGATTCAGTTGACTAATAAACTTTCCAAAATTCTAACAAGGAAATTTCTGGATTGTGACTCAGAATGTACAATGTACAAATAAATTTGAATAATTTATAATTGCCACTGAGTTGTACATTTTAAAACAGGAAGATTTATGTGATCTGAACTTTATTGCAGTAAAAAGCTGGAATTAGAGATTTATATACAGATAGACTGTAAAAGAAGCATACTATTAAATATTATGTCTAATAATTGCTTTAAATTACTTCCTTGGGGTAGCTGGAGATGTATCTTTGTTATATAGAACATGCCTCAGATGTGTGAGGTCCTGGGTTGGATCCCTAGAAATTAAGAAAAATAAAACAAAACCAAAATTTCAATAAAAAAGGGTTGAAATTGTAGAAGAAACCCTTGAAAGTTAGAAAAATTGTGATAGTCCCTAAAGATGGGCAATGAGAATAACAGAAGGACCTGAGATCATTCTTTTCAGTTTTTTGTGCTGGAAACTTGCATTTTGAAAGTTGAAAACAGCTCTCCAAGACCATTTGAAAATTTAATTTTATTTGATTTCTTAATTTTATTTCTTCATGCTGAACCAATCTTTAAATATTACATGTTAGTAGCACTGAGTTAGAAAATAAGGGCATATTAAGGAACAAGGTAAGACTTGGAAAAATAGTGCCAGGGTTAAGATCTTTGCCTTGGTCTCACCCCAGTTTGATCCTCAGCACTGTATATGATCCCTTAGCACTGCCAGCAATGATCTCTAAGCCCCGAACTAGGAATAGGCCCTGAGCACTATCAGATGTGACCCCTAATGAAGTAAGAAACAAGGGAATAAGAGGACTAGCTCAATGAGCTGAGAATATGCTCTACATGCAGGAGGCCCAGATTCCCTTGCTGGCATTCTATGGACTTCTGAGCACTACTCGGTGTGTCCACTTCCCAAAAAACAACGTAAGAAAGGCACCAGGGAAATAAGTCACCTGGTAAAATACTTGCATGTTTGAGACCATGAGGTTGATCTCAACACCATATAGCCCCCAAGCACTGACAGGTGTAGCCATCTTGGCCCCTGAGTATCACCAGAAGTAAACCTGAGTCATTGAGCACCACTAGACTTTTTCCCTAGAAAAATAGGAAGGTGGTCGAAGAGATAGTACAGCATGTAGAGAGGGCACTTGCCTTGCATGTGGCCAACCCAGGTTCAATTCCTGGCCCCACATACAGTCCCCTGAGCACTGGCAGAATATGGCCTAAAAACACATAAAAAAGAAAGACCTTGAATGTGAATCAGTACTATCAAAGTCGGTCATGCCACCTCCACCCCTGCTCATGCTCCAATTTCTGTGGAACCCTTCATTCAGCAAATCTCCTTCAAGGTAACTAAAACCCTTCATCAAAACCATAACACTAAATATCCTTCAAGAGAGCCATAACACTTCATTCAGCAACTCTTCTTTAAGAAATTCACAAGAAATAAGTAGTCAGATCTGTATTTGAATTAATAGTCAATTAATTTCTGCAGTTTCTGCAGGTTAGTTTCTGCAGGTTAATATAATAATGAAGCCTTGAAATCAAGTATTTTTAAGGAGGTTTGTTTAATTATGTTTATGGGGCTGGAGAGACAATAAAGGAGTTAAGATGCATGTCTTTGATGCAGCTTACCATGGTTCTATTCCCAGCACCAAATGGTCTATCCCCTGAGTATCATCAAATATTTCTCTGGATAATTCTTAGCATCACTAGGATGGCCCGGGTAATCCTCAGATCTAAGGACTCAAGTAACAAAAAGGATTGCCAGAAGTGACCCTCACACCCACTGAACACCACCTGGTGATGCCCATCACCCCCAAAATCATGGCTATTCTATAACTGAAAATAATACAAATATCAAAATAATCTATTTTTATAACCTGAAATTCAGTTTTCTTGTTTTATGAATGAAGGACACTAAAACAGGAAAAAGGAAAAGAATTTGGTACTCCTCACATAATCTTATGTTAGCAAATTCTCAATAATGAAACCCAAACAAATGCATAAAAAGGAAAATGCTAACTTGATTATAATAGTTTATGAACATAATATTAAGGAGTTAAATATTATAGTAGTAAATTGAACTGGGCAGTATGCAATAAGTTATATTTATCAAAGAATGCCTGGTTGGTTACTTATTATAAAATCATAGACTAGGGAAATACCTTAAAGGACTTAGCACATGTTTTAACGTGGAAGATCAGTTTCCATTACTGTACCGCATAATTTTATGAGCACTGAACTAGGAGTAGGTACCAAGTACCACTGAGAATGACCCAAAAATGTAAGGAATGGTCCAGAGAGATAATATAGGAAGTAAGATACTTGCTTTTTACGTGGCCACTTTAGCTGTAACATTGGTTCCATCCCCAGCACCAAACACTGTCCCCAAAAGCACTGCCAGGAGTAAGCTTGGACACTGCTAGGTGTGGCCAAAAAGTAAATAAATGGAAAATATACAAGACCAAAGTAAAAACAATGGAGAGGGTAGGGGTAGAATGGGAGGAAAACTGGGGACATTGGCGATGGGAAATATGCACTGGTGAAGGATGTTGTACATTGTATTATTGAATCTTTATCATGAACAAAATTTTAACTATCTCACAGTGATTCAATTAAATACTTTATACAAAATAAAATAAAGCAAAGAAAACTACAGCAAACACAAGTAATGTCAAATTATTAACATGTTCACTTGGATTAATAAATTAAACATGAAATTTATCTTTCACCCTTTTGTGCTTTAGGTCCTAGCCAGTGCAGTAAGACAAGAAAAATATGTAGATTTTATTTGACACCTCTTTTTGTACTGTTGTAGTGTTTCACCTTCTTTTTCCCCTTCGTCTCTCCAACTTAGGATGAGAGCCTCCAGAAGGACTCCGCCCATGTTTGGCATATTTGATTTTTTCCCCAGTTTATTACTTTTCTCTTCTTCAAACAAAACCACATAACTTGAACTATCTAGTCCCGCCTCCCAATTAGAGCGGGAAATAAGGCAGGTACCAAAACAAAACAGGGGTAGGAGCAGTAAGTAGTAAGCTAGGCACAGAGGGGACCAATTATTCTAGCAGCCCCGGGGTGAGGGAGGAGGTTATGGGAGGTAGGACGGGAACAGAGATGGAGGGAGGGCAATTCGTGATGGGAATTCCCCTGATTTTATGTTAATATGTACCAAAATATTATTGTCAATGATATGTAAGCCACTATGATTAAAATAAAAATTATGTTTATTAAAAAAAAAGAAAAGAAAAATATGTAGATTGAAAAGGGGATAAAATCCATTATTTGAAATGCCATGCTTTCTGAAGTCATTCAGAAAAAAAATTGTGGTTGAGATTATTAAAAAGATCAATTATATTTTAAGCACTTATAAAATTATATTTAAATATGCATTTATAACATGGCATCACAAGTGTCATGAACTAAGTCTATGAAATATGTGCACTATTGGCACAAGCCTAAATTCGGATTAATTACATTAATGTTCTCCCTTTGCAATGCTGGTGGGAATGTCGACCTGCCAAGCTTTTTTGTCAACAATATGGATATTCCTCAAAAAATTAAGAATTGATCTTCCATAGGGTCCAAAAATTCCATCCTGAACACATACCCTCGGGGCCCCAAAATACATTCAGAGTAGACATCTTCACTACTATATTCACAGAAACATTATTCACAATAGCCAAATCTGGAAACAACCCAAATGACCAAGAACAGATTAATGGATAAAGAATTCATGCTACATCTACACAATAGAATACTATGCACACGTTAGAATAAATGAAGTTGTGAAATGTGGTAATATATGAATGGACACAGAGAGTAACATACACAGTGAAGTAAGTCAAAGGAAGAGGGACAGTTATAGAATAACATTCATTTGCAAGACACAAAGAAATATAGTAGGAGAATAATACCCAAAGACGATGGAAACAACTGCCAGGAGGACTGGTCTTTAATATAAAGCATACCACAATGGAGGGATGGTGGGTCCTCCATGACCAAGGGACAACTATGGTAATGATAGTAGGAAGTGATCACTCTGCAAAAGAACTTGGTACTGAAAGGAAGTAAAGTGACATACATGCTATCCTGTCAGTGACAGTATTGCAAACCAGCATGCTAAAAATAGTGTCTGTCATAGAGGCAGGCTAGGGGATCTTAGGGAAACAAGTGATACTGGTGGATGAAAGCAGACAACCGTTGAAGGCATGGGTGCTCAAACATGTATTGAAAATAGATCATGAACAACTTTATTACTTTGTATCTCAGTGTTTCGATGAATTAAATGTTTTAAAGATTCTATCTATCATATTATCAAGGGAAAATTGTATACATACTTTAAATTAATCAAAACTACCTAACATGTAAATGAAGTTAAAGACCTTATAAGTTGAGATTTTTATTTGTGAAATTTATTTCTATGATTAACATAATTTTAAAAATAATTGTATGCTGTCTTGATGTCATATTTGTAAAATGTTAATATAATTTGTCCAAACATTTATAATTTATTTTAATAGCCTTGAAATTTAATTCAAAATGCATCAAATAAGATAAAAATATAAAGAGAAATGCTAATGTTATCTGTGATAATCAGAATAGGAGTCTGACTTAGATCCTTCTCAGAATTTATGTATGTGTATATATATATGTATCTTTAATACTGTATATGCCTATACATATTTAATTTATTGACAAGAAATATATCAAAATAAGGCAGTAAAAGTTTTACTATAGAGATCATGGGAAATGTATAGAGATTTGGGAAAAACATTAAAAATTATAACAAGTAAACAGTATGTAAATCTCTATATTTATTTTTTTAACAAAGTAACAATTGCCTCCTTTTAAATTCTAGAAGAACTACATGTTTTATAAAGTCTCCTAAGAATCAAGCTTTCTCGAAAGTGGCATCCTTTCTCAGGAATTTACAAAATCTATTGAAAACTGCTATCAGATCAATACTATTTTTACATTTTCATGAAAGGACCAGAACCAGACTTAAATTCAGAGCAGAATGACATCAAATGAAGCAGATGACATCAAATATGGACAGTTATGAAACTAAGATTTAAACAAACATGCGTGATTCATAAGCTATAATATTTATTACCTTCTCTGTTTTTTAATCTCAGTTGTCAACCTGAGACCTATCATGCCAATAATTTTTCCAGTGAGAAAATGCTACTTAAATATTTATATATGTATTCGTTCATTATATAACTGTTTATTATATACTACTTGAAAAATATTTTCAATTGTTGGGTTTGTGGACAGCTAGCAGTATCTAGGATATCTGTTATTCCCTGACAGTGGTCAGCCTTACAAGATGCTGAATGAAAGAAATTATCCTATAACTGAATGCTATAAATCAGAAACCCTAATCACACTTAGTGGGTTCCTGTGATTTAGCTTAAAACTTCACTTATTCCATTCCTGGTCATATTCTTTTTACTTTTCATATAATAATATTTTTAAGTTTTTTGGTTCGGGGGCCATATTCAGTAGTGTTCAGGAGTTTTTCCTGGCTCTGAGCTCAGTAGTTACTCCCACTGGGTGCTCTGGGGACCAGAGACAGATCCTGGCCTCCTGCATATCTTCCAGTCTTTTAGGCTACCTCTCAGAATCTATATAATGTTATTTTAAAACTGGCAAGAGGGGCCAGAGAGATAGCATGGAGGTAAGGAGTTTGCCTTTCATGCAGAATGATGGTGGTTCGAATCCCATATGTTCCTTCATGCCTGCCAGGGGCGATTTCTGAGCATAGAGCCAGGAGTAACCCCTGAGCGCTGCCGGGTGTGACCCACCACCACCACCACCAAAAAAAAAAAACCTGGCAAAGCTATACAAAAACCCAAGCCTGACTTTGTTGAGCTATTTTATTCTATTCTCAATTATGGGATAGTTCTTACCAATGTTACAGCTAAAGTAGCCATGTAAAAAGCAAGTGCCTTACTTCCTAGAATACTATCTTTCTGGACCATTCCTTAGAATTTTGGGTCATGCTCAGTGGAGCTCTGTACTTACTCCTAGTTTAGTGTTCCTAGAATTATGTGGTGGAAGCATAGAAACTGATTTTCCACATTAACGCATGTGCTCAGTCTTTAAGCTATTTCCTTAGCCTATAATTTTATAATAATTAACTAATGAGGTATTCTTGGATAATCCAACTCTTGGATATAACTTATTGTATACTGCTCAGTTAAATTTACTACTATTTATTATTTGACTCCTTAATATTATGTTCATAAAATATTATAATCAAGCTATCATTTTCCTTTTTATGTCTTTGTTGGGTATTGTTATTGAGAATTTACATACATAATATTATGTGAGGAATACTAAATTCTTTTTCCTTTTTTTCCTGTTTTTAGTGTCATTCATTTATAAAATAAGAAAACTGAAATTCTTAATACTGCTTTTGCTGTGTGTGTATATATATGCTAACTAACTCTCTTCCAATAAATGGATGAATTCTTACATGTCTATAACCTCACAAGGTTGAACTATGATGATTTGGAATACCATAACAGACCTATCACTATTGAGAAAATTAAAATGGTAATCAAAAACTCAAAAACAAAATCCCAGGCTGGGTGAATTTACTAGAGAATTATTTCAAACCTTTAACCTTTTCAGACCCATCCAGCAAATTGAAGACAGAAACTTTCACAGTTTATTTGAAGCTAGCATCACCCTTATACCAAAGGCAGACAGAGATACCACAGAAAAATAGAATTACAGATAGATATCCTTGATGAACACAGATGCAAAAATCTTCAACAAAATAATTGCAAATAGAATCCAATAATTCATCTAAAAGGTCATACACCATTATCAAGTAGGATTCATCCCAGAGATGCAAGAATGGTTTAACACGTGCAAGTCAATAAATATAACACTTCATATCAACAAAAGAAATAATAAAATTCATATGTCATTTCAATAGATATACTGATAGCATTTGTTGAGATTTAGCACCCATTCATGGTAAAAAAAAAACTCTCACAAAATGGGAATTAAAGGAACTTTCCTTAATATACTCAAATCCATTTACCACAACTCCATGGTAAACATTATACTCAATGGGGATCATTAAAAGCCTTTCCTTTAAAATCTGTCTCAAGACAAGTTTGCCCAGTCTCACAACTTCTATTCATTAGTGTTAGATGTATTGGCCATAGCAATTAGGCAGAAAAAGATATCACAAGCTGCAAGATATCTTCGCCGTTATCTTGGCTGGGTATTTGTGAATCCAAGAACAGTTCCCAGAATGAGAAATTACTTCCCATCCCCTTGTCCCCTTTCGGGGGAAGACCTTGGTAATATTTATCCGCAGCAAGTAATAATCCACACAGACAAGAACGATAGGGTTTAAAAGATCGGGCAAGGAGAGCCAGAGAATCCTCCTGCAGCCAGCAGCTTTTCACAGAAGGACCCCTCACTCCTGTCCCTCAAGCTATTTATTGCCAACTCCACAGCGCCCCACCTGGAAGGGTTAGGTGGGGCAAAAGTCACAGAACAATCCTAAGGAAACACTTTTAAATACAATTCCAAGAATCATCTTATGGAAACTTTTTCATATGCTACAACAAGCATCCAGATGGAAAAAGAAATGGCTTTTATGTGGTGCTTATCTTTTTTTTTTTTTTGGAGTGCTCACTGGATATTTTATTTGACACTTCTTTTTGTACTGTTGTGGTGTTTCACCTTCTTTTCTCCCTTCGTCTCTCAAACCTAGGATGAGAGCCTCTAGAAGGATTCCACCCATTTTCGGAGTATTTGATTTTTTCCCCAGTTTATTACTTTTCTCTTCTTCAAACAAAACCACATACCTTGAACTATCTAGTCCCGCCTCCCAATTAGAGGGGGAAGTAATGGAGGTACCAAGATCAAACAGGTGTAAGACCACTAAGTAGTAAGCTAGGCACAGAGGGGACCACTCATTCTAGCAGCCCCGGGGGTGAGGGAGGAGGATATGGGAGGTAGGACTGGAACGGAGGTGGAGGAAGGACAATTCAGTGATGGGAATTCCCCTGATTTTATGTTAATATGTACCAAAAATATTATTGTCAATGATATGTAAGCCACTATGATTAAAATACAAATTATATTAAAAAAAAGAAATCAAGATCCCACTGTTTATGGATGACATACTATATTTAGAAAATTGTAACAACTGTACCAAACCCTCCTAGAAACAATATATTTGTATAATAAAGTGACAGGCTACAATGTTAATAAGTAAAAATTCATGGTTTTTATATATACAAATAATAAAAAGGAAAGATATTTAGAAAAAAATCCCATTCATAACTGTACTTCAAAAAAACAAGTACCTGGGAGCCAAGTTAACTAAAGAGGTGAAAGATCAATACAAAGAAAACTATAAAACATTGCTTCAAGGGCTGGAGAGATAGCACAGCGCTAGGGCATTTTGCTTTGTATGCAGAAGGACAGTGGTTTGAATCCTGGCATCCCATATGGTCCCTGGAGCCTGCCAGGGGCGATTTCTGAGGGTAGAGCCAGGAGTAGTTCCTGAGCGCTGCCGGGTGTGACCCTAAAAAACAAAACAAAACAAAACAAAAAAACATTACTTCAAGAAATAAAAGAGGACACAAAGAAATGGAAACATGTACCCTGTTCATGGATTGAGAGATTTAACATAATTAAAAAGGCAGTACTCTCCAAAGCCTTGTCCAGATTCAATGCAATCCCTCTAAGGCTACCCATGATATTCTTTAAAGTGGATTGGGGGTGGCGGGGGTGGCGGAGAGATAGAATGGAGATTAAGGCATTTGCCTTGCATGCAGAAGATCGGTGGTTCGAATCCTGGCATCCCATATGTTCCCCTGAGCTTGCCAGGAACAATTTCTGAGCATAGAGCCAGGAGAAACCCCTCAGCGCTACCGGGTGCAACCCAAAAACCAAAAAATAAATAAACAAAGCGGATAAGGGGCTAGAATGAGAGCACAGCTGTAGGGTGTTTGCCTTGCACGGGGCTGATCTAGCAAGGACTGTGGTTCAATCCCCCGGCATCCTATATGGTCCCCCTAGCCAGGAGCAATTTCTGAGTGCAAAGCCAGGAGTAACTCCTGAGCATCACAGGGTGGGCCCAAAAACCAAAAAAAAGAAGAAGAAAAAGAAGTGGATCAAACCCTACTGCAATTCATTTGGAATAATAAATGCCCACAAATAGCTAAAGCAATCCTGGGGGGAAAGATGGAGGCACAACTTTCCTCAACTTCAAACTGTACTATAAATAATTATTAATTAAAGCAGCATGGTATTGGAATAAGGTTTTGTTCAGATCAATGGAATAGATTTGAATATCTTGAGTTTGGTCTTCAGGTATATGATTATTTAATCTTTGATAAAAAGGAAAGAAATATGAAGTGGAAAGAAAGCCTCTTCAATAAGTATTGCTGGGAAAGAATACTGGTCAACTACATGCAAAAATGAACTCTGATCTCTCTTTAATGTAGTGCACAAAAGTCAAATTAAAATGAATTAAATACCTTTATTTAAGACATGAATCCAAAAGATACACAGTAAAAAACATGGGCAGAACACTTCAAAATATTGATGTTAAAAGCATCTTCACAGATGAAACACCACTCTCCAAGCAAGTGAAAGCAATGTTAAGCGAGACTACATTAAACAGAGAAGCTTCTGCACTTCGATGTAAACAATGAGTAGGATACAAAGACTATTCTTGGAATGGGAGAAAATATTCACCCAATACCCATCTGATAATGGGTTAACATCTAAGATATATAAAGCACTGATAGAGCTTAAAAAGGAAAAATAACATTTAAACCCATGCAAAAGTAGGGAGAAAGAATGAACAGAAATTTCCTCAAAGATGAAATACAGATAGTCAAAAGGCATGAGAAAAAATGCTCTACATTATTAATCATTAGGGAGAATCAAATTCAAACAATAAGATATCATTTCATACCACAGAGACTGGCACACATCACAAAGTACAAGAAGAATCAGTGCTGTAAGAATTGTGGGGAGAAAATGTCTCTCATTCCTTTTTTTTTTTTTTGTCTTTTTTGGGGTCATACCCAGCGGTGCTCAGGGGTTACTCCTGGCTGTCTGCTCAGAAATAGCTCCTGGCAGGCACAGGGGACCATATGGGACACCGGGATTCGAACCAACCAGCTTTGGTCCTGGATCGGCTGCTTGCAAGGCAAACACCGATGTGCTATCTCTCTGGGCCCTCTCATTCACTTCTAATGGGAATGCTGACTTGTCCAGCCTTTTTGAAAATAATATGGTTATTTCTCACAAAATACCCTAAAAATTGGCGCCCAAGTACCACTCCTAATAATATACCCTCATTGCCCAAAAGCATAACACGAAAAGTCCTCTGCACTCCTATGCTCATTGCAGCAGTTTTTACAAGCCAGAATCTATCTGGATACAACCCAATGCCCAAGAACAGTTGAGTGGTTGCGTGGCTAAAGAAACTGTGGTAATCTACACAATAGAATACTGCTCTACAGATGTTAGGAAAAATGAAATAATGAAATTTGCTTATACATGGTTGGATATAAAGAGCACTATGCTGACTACAATGAGTCAGGGAGAGGGATAGTCAAAAATCACACTCATTTGTGGGATATTTTTAAAAAAGTATTGTATGGTAATTATATCCAAGGACAATTAAACAAGGGCCTGGAGAACTGGCTCATGTTAGGAGGCTTGCCAAAATTGCTAGGGAGTGCAAATAGAGCAAAGAAGTGGGTGCCGGAGGGGTGGCACAGTGGTAGGGCATTTGCCTTGCACACGGTTGGCCTAGGAAGTACTGCGGTTCGATTCCCCCCACCCTCAGGTGTCCCATATAGTCTTCCAAGCCAGGAGCAATTTCTGAGCACATAGCCAGGAGTAATCCCTGAGCATCACTGCTTGTGGTCCAAAAAACAAAACAAAAAAAAAGGTGCACTGTAATAATGATAGTTGGATATGATCATTCTGGGCATGGATGGGTCATGAAGATAAAGTGATATGCATGATATACCTTCAGTAACAATATTGTGTCTAAAAAAAAAGAAAAAAATTAGAGAGAGAGAAGAAAAATATCTGCCACAGAGGTAGGCAGGGGAGAGGGCAAGGGAAAGGGCGGGAGACTGGGGACATGTTGGCAGGAAATGTGCACTTGTGAATGGTGTTGGATTTTGTATGAATAAACTCAATCATGACCAACTTTCTAACTATGTTTTTCAAAATGAATTCATTTATTAAAATAGATAAAATGGATTATTGGGGATGATGAGTATAGAAGAGGTTTTCCAAAAACGATCTATACTACACCCTCAAGTTTAACTTGAATACTGTGGGAAGTCACAGCATTTATTTCCATTTTTACATAGTTTCAGAAATAAATGATAACAACATAAACTCATTATCTTGACAAACAATTTAACGAGCATTTAAAGGGTAATACTGAGAACAGGTAAAAAATAATATTCTTTTCTTTTTTGTGTGTTTTTGGGCCACACCCAGAGGTGCTTAGGGGTTACTCCTGGCTATCTGCTCTGAAATAGCTCCTGGCATCAAGGGGGACTTTATCAGACACCGGGAGTTGAACCAGCCACCTTAGGTCCTGGACAGGCTGCTTGCAAGGCAAACACCGTTGTGCTATCTCTCTGGTCCCAAAAGAATAATATTCTAATCTAGATGACTGGGTCAGCTCTTACAACAGTAGACTTTGGGAGATAAGAATAAAAAGCTATCAATTCACAAGAGCCAGGGTGCTGCATGCAGAAACCTCTTGTCTTATAGTGAAGGAATACACCCCTTTGACTCAGGAGAAATGGAGATGTCTGTCAATAATCTCAAGCTCTTTGGAGGGATGTTGGAATTGGGTAATCCCTGGGTCCACAATTTGAACACTAATTTGGGTACCGGTATTTGATGTTTGTTTTCTTCAGACACATTCCAATTTGACATAACTCTATTGACTTAGATCAGCAGTTTTTCAAAGTTTCTTTCCTTTCAAAGGTCTGATTACCACTGTTTCAAAAAAAGACTCAACTTCATACTTATGCCAAGTCAATTCTTTAAGGATTAAGACTTGTCCCAGGGACCTCAGAATGGAGTAGGTCCATGGTACCCAAAAGGTGATTATCTAGGTCAGGAATGATGATCGCGGTTAATCTCAATAAAATAAAATACTTGGATTCTTTTTTAGAAAAGCCTAATCTGCAGGAGGAATCTTCAAGGCAATGTACCCTGGCTTTCCTCCTATCTCAGGAGGAACAGTAAAGGAGAGGGGGGATGGTCTATAATGTTGTGGATTGCAGAGACACAGTGTACAGTTACTTTTTCTGCTTTCCTAAACACATCACAATCCATTTTATATTTGCCTAGTTCGAAAAGATGTTGTGCAGGAGACTGACAATTACAACCTACTGAAGCTAGCGGGTCCTATGTTGGCAGGGCATTTAAAGTGAAGAATCATATCCATCTCCTCCTGCCAATTCTTTAGAGGGGAGGCAACGGTTGATTCAAATTCTAGGCCAAATAGAGTGTAAAGATGTATTGGCTTCTTGAAATAGAATGCACCTATATAAATGACACGAGTTTATAACAACAATTAGTATCTCTATTAAAATGCATGGTCTTGGGTCTGAACCACAACTTCTCAAAGTTTACCACCATTACTCAGATTCTTTTTTAAAAATTGAAGGAGCCATGATTTACAAATTTAATGAAAATTGAGTTTTAGGCATATACTGTCCTGGCATCAATTCTTAGATGATGTGGGAAACTACTGAGCTCCTTGATTTTCCTTTCAACATCTGCATTGAGTGCAGCAGGTGGTATCTGTGGGGTTTCAGTACAGCTCTTTCGCCAAAGGAAAATCAAAAGCAACCTCACCACTTATTCTGTTTTCCCTTCCCCCATCAATGCAGGACCCAGGCGGAGATTCCCCTCGTCCCCCCTTCTGAATACAAGTCAAAGCGCCCCCCATCCTGTTACACTTCCTCCGGAAATCTTCATTCATCCTTGGAGCTCCTCTGCGGGGCCGCACAACAATTCAAATTCGGATTCGCCTTTGGTGGTCTGCCCTAAAGAAAAAGAAAAAGGAATTGAGAAGCGCACGCCCGCAGATTTCTAGCCAGGAAGAGATGAAGAGATGCAAAAGTTTCTAGGGAGACTGCTAGCGATGACTATCTCCCCACCTTTTAACCACCCGCCACTACGAAAGCGCCTACGTATCTGGCAGCATCCGGTGGCGCCTCACCTTCTCTCTCCGTGCGCCGGGGCCACAAGTGTGCTCCAGTTCGCAATTTCCCACTCCCCAAGACTGGAACCAACATCCCGGTACTGGTGAGGGTTCCCCTTTCCCCCTCTGATCCCTTCAGCGCCGGACAATCGCTTCCCTCTCCTGGTGAGGCTCTGATGAACAGGGAACTCAACCGCAGTGACAGTTGTAACTGCTGGCTTCGCTTCTCCGCCACCTCGGGAGGAAAGCGATGCTGCCTCCGAGGTGGCTGAGAGCTCAAGGGCTGCAAACCAGAGCGGTTCTGCGCTACTGCCCAGTCAGGGTAGCCGAAGGGAGGAGGCAAAGAGATTGCCAAGACAGCTTAGCCAGGCCCCAGAGGAACCGCAAGGCCCTCCCAGCAGTCGCCGCTGCTCTGAGCATTGAGACAAAAGAGCTTGACGGGCAGCACGGCGGGGCCAATCAGGGAGGGCCGAGGACAGCCTCGGAGCGCAGCCTTGGGCTTCGAGGCCATTGCTAGCTAGAGGTGGGGACCGGGCCTGCAGGGGGCTGCGGCACACAGGTGCGGGAGCCGGGACGGTTTCCAGTGCAGCTTGGCCTCCCGGAGCCCACCGATCGGCATCTCATCCGTGAGTTTTCTGCTTCCCCTCCTCGCTTCCCTTCTCCTTCTCTCTTTCCGCTTGGCTTCTACATTGCGCTTGGAGAACCCGATGCCTTGGACTCACGAGGTGGGACAAAAATCAAGTGAACTACAAGAATTCTTTCTACCTTTGTGGCGGGGATTGGGACGGGGTCAGGGGGCAGGGGAAGAAGCATTTCTTGAATGCATGCTGAGTACAGACACGCTTGCTTGCCTGCCAACACATACCATTTTTTTTTCTTAGCAGCCTTGTAAAGGAGGTAGCAGTATTTGCATTGAACCGAGAGAGCGCTCCCAGACTGTTGGGTTGGGAAGTGAAGCGCACACATCCAAGTTGGCCTATCTGATTTTTTTTTTTTTTTTTTTTTTTTTTTTTGGTTTTTGGGTCACACCTGGCAGTGCTCAGGGGTTATTCCTGGCTCCAGGCTCAGAAATTGCTCCTGGCAGGCACAGGGGACCATATGGGGCGCCGGGATTCGAACCGATGACCTCCTGCATGAAAGGCAAACGCCTTACCTCCATGCTATCTCTCCGGCCCCGGCCTATCTGATTTTTAAGAGTACCGTTACAAGTACTTCTCTCTACTGGGAGATATAAGACTAATGGAGAAAAACCAAGAGGTGGATGGGAGGGCCCGCAGACTGCAGATAGTTAGCAAAGACTAAATACTCATTTTACAGATGAGGAAACTGAGACAGAAGCAGGTATCTTGCTTGGCTTTATAGAGCAAAAAAAAAAAAAGTGTCTGCATCCAGTTTTTCACCCAACCCTTTTGTATTCCTAAAGCCCAATTTTGCCCTGCTAAATTGCCTGGAGTGCTTTTTACCAAGATGCTCTCAAATAATTTCAACAGCAGTTTCAGTGTGGTGGCAGTATTGGAAAAGAGTAGCTAGGAGATGAGTGGGGAAAGGATAGGAAGTTTTTATAGTTCTCATTGTATGCAAGGGAAAACTGAAGTATTCATTATTTCTCTTATTTTAAGAGTTAGTTGATGTACTTGTAAGCTTTACACATGTATCTGTCTCCCTCCTGCACAAATAAAACATAGAAAAAGACTAGGCACCGAGAGGTAAATGCCTTGTCTGAAATTACACAATGAAGCCAAAATCTGCATCAAGCCTCTAAGTCCGGAACCCAAACTCCTACCCAAATTATGGGTACTTGATCAGTTGCCTCAGAACGTTATGGAAGACCTTGTTAGTAATGCAGATTACTGAGCTCCACTTTGGGGGGGGGTCTGGTTAGACATAGGTTTTATACTTGTAACAAGTCAGTGGTTAATTCTGAGGTGTAGAAATGTCTGTGAGCCTTTACCCAAAGTACCACATTATGCTTGAGTAATAAGGAAGTAGGCCACCTGCCAATACATATGGGACAGTGTATTTCTTTTGGTAGCTAACTCCAAAAGTCAGAAGTTCCTACTAGGATCATTGCTGAAAATGTATATTTTCTGAGCTTTGTGGACTTTCATATTAGTCTGTGGTCTAGACTATGTAAGATCCACCACCTACACAAAATCTTTCTTCTCAACCTCTTCCTCCTTCAGTTTATACTTAAGAAATAAATGTAAGAAGAGAAACCCAATTTGACTTAATCCTCAATCCTCTGCTGATATGACTCTTTCATTTCCTGACTCTAGGACAGGTTGCTAGGTTGCCCTTCTGTGAGCTCTTGAGGGGACCTCTCCTTTACTGGATTTGGCATCACTCACCCAAAAGAAGGAGTGACTCCATGGAAACGGCATGCAGGGCTATGTTGCATGAATGGGCTATGAAACCAGTGGTTGGAAAGCCTGCTCCAACCTGATTTATCATTCTTGAAGAGCAGGTCCTCCTTCCCTTCTATGGATTATTGATAGGAGATATTTAGTGGGACTTGTTCTTGACCTGGTTCTTGGAAGTAAACAAACATTCTGTCATTTCACTGCTGTTGGATTCATCTTCAGCCTGCCAAGTTACTTCACCTGATCTTTTCAGCACTCTTGCCACAGCAATACCTAAAGTTTCTTGGAGTAGTCAATCCAAATTGATGATGATAATAGAGCCCCTTCCATATTTCTATGGTGTGTACAACAGTGGGGATGAAGGTGGGCATGATAATGAAGGATTAGAGAAGTAGACAGAGGGCTCATCTCATGTTATCAGGGGTGGTACAATATAAGCTATTTCCTTCAGACATTTGCTTCTACCCTCAAGGGCAATATCGGGCACAAATCTCAGCTAAGTCATATTCTGTTTTTATTTTAGTTTTCTAATCAAATTAAGTGATCTGTATTAGACCTAGAGGTGGGGCCAAACCTACAAAAAGTAGTGACTCTATAAAGATGCCTGGGGTTGGGTCAATAGGCCCAAGCAAGGGCCTCTTCATACAATTTGGAGGGGTATTTGCTACTGTGACTGCACATGGGTGTGATATATCCCCTATTTTGGGTCTCCTATAGGAATTCCTGTTGATGGCTCTTATGAAACCATATTTCTAGTTTCAACAAAAGAAATTCTTAAGTCTGAAGATTAAGAGAAAAGGCTTTTAGTTGAAACAATTCGATATCTTTCGGCCACCTGCCTACTCTGCCAGTAACTTTCTATTTGTTCTCTTATTTAAGTTCCTCAGCAACCATGTTGAGATAGGTATTATTAAACCATTTTGAAGGTAAATAAACTGAGTTTCTGAAATTCTTAATAACTATAATCTGGCTGTACATTGTCATTCGAGGCACATGAATTCAGGATGGTCAAGTCTTAAAAACTAGTGACAACTCTTCTCCTACTATCTTCTAAATAAACAGTTTTAAACACTCCAGATTAGTCAGTGTGTCAGATTTGTCTTACCTTTACTCCTTGAATCTTATTTTTTAAATGAAGCTACTAGTAGAATTTATGAAGCAACTTATGTGCTAAGTACATAAGCAACTTAGACACTTTATCTCATATGTAGCCTTAATGATAATCATGACAGCACTGACAATAATTTGGAGGCTTAGAGAGATGAAAAGGCTTGGCAAAGATCATTAAACTAGAAAGTAATGGAGGAAATTCAAACCTAGGACTGACTCCAAACCTGTCTTTACACTGAAAAACACTACAGTGGAAAAAACAAAGAATATCTTCAGTTTAAATTGGCTCCTTTTCTTTTTCTTTTCTTTCTTTTCTTTCTTTCCTTCTTTTCTTTATTTCTTTCTCTCTCTTTCTCTCTCTCTTTCTTTCTTTCTTTCTTTCTTTCTTTCTTTCTTTCTTTCTTCTTTCTTTCTTTCTTTCTTTCTTTCTTTCTTTCTTTCTTTCTTTCTTTCTTTCTTTTTCTTTTGTTGGGTTATATTCAGGTGCGTACAGGGCTAACTCAATATTCTGTGCTCAGGTAATAACTCTTGGAAGAATTGGGGAGCCTTATAGAGTACCAGAAATAGAACTTAAGTCCACCATATACAAGGAAAATGCCTTATATGCTGCACCATATCTCTGGTCCTAAATTGGCTTCTTTGCAACAGCCATACCTCTAGCTGCTTCCCACAGCCCGTGCACCACACAAACTTTTAGGCTTCTGTGCCTGAGGTTTCTTTCTCAGCTAAAATCCATGCCCTTGTGCCAGATATGAAAGCCGTCCTATTAATTTATGCTCAAGTCTCAGATGCCTGAGAAATTAAATGTCTCAAGTAGAATAAATCCTTTTGATTTCCAGTTCTGACTTTAGTGAATCCTTCACTTTGTCTTTCCTGACGGTTTAGCTCTTTGTTGACCTGCTTTTGCCACTAGCTATCTAAGTAATTTATGTCCAAGTTCTAGTCATCTCCAGATTTGCAGTGATATGTAGATGACCTTTATGTCCTTGTGAGATAACTAAAAGATTTGGTGAAGAATGCCCTAGGTGTGGTACCAGAACCTAGGTTGGTTCAAAAGTTGCCCATTTGGCCTAGAGTAGGCAATCTGGAATATCCTTGAGTACATTTTTTAGATCTTAAGTATTACAGGAACATCAGGGTAATGGTAACTGCTCAAGAGCTCTCTGGGTGTATTTTCTAAACTCTACTCTGTAATTCATTTTATGGAGTTGGGATTCTGGGATTATCTATATGGCACAGTAGAAAGGTATTTCCTGGCTCTCGTATTACAGCATTTATTATTCCACATCATATGCTTCTGGCTGACCTAACAGTGTCCTACAAGAGCATCTTCTCTTTGGAGGAATGTGGTGAAGTTGTAGAGATGTGATCTTTCTTTGCATTGCTCAGGGGATCATGTAGTACCAAGACTGAACCGAGGGTTCCCACATGTAAAGCAAACACTCAGAATTTTTACTTACCTGACCTCAGAAAGCATTTTTTCAAACAAAGAACTTTACTGAGGGATTGTGCAATGGATATTCAACCAATTTATCTGATTTTATGTTATTATTGTAATTAACAACTTTTGAAGCATATCTGTTGTCCCTATTTTGTATCTAAAGATCTGAATGAAGCTTTTGTGATCGTAGGCACACATAACGGACATAAATTCTGTATTCTGTCACTCTGCACTCTAAGGCTTGGATGAGGCTAAAAGAGGTAAATGAAATTTCCTTTTCCTTTGCTTTTTTTTTGTCACACATGGGTGTGCTCAGGGCTTAATTCTATATTTGTGCTCAGGGGGTCACTCTTGGCAGGGCTTAGGAGACTATATGCTAGCCAGAAGCTACTAGAGTTAACTAGGTACAAGGCAAGCACCTTAATCCCTATAATATCTCTCTGGCCCTTAAAATCAGTGAATTTCTTGATGTCACAAGGAAGTTGATAGCAGAACTGGCACTTAGAAAGCTTGATGGCCAACCTGGTGTAGAAACTTAGCCTGGTTAGTCTGCCTTAAGTAGCCAGTCAGCAAATGTTTAGAACAGTTACTCAAAAAATGTAAAGTATTAGGTTATACCTTCTTCTACCTAAAACAAGGATCATCCCTGGTTTCTTTGTATCTGTGTGTTTACAACTTTGTTTCACCCAAGACAAAGACTGTTTTATAAGTAAACCTGGGTGGGACAGGTCCTTAGTGCCGCACCTGGGGTGGCTTCTGTACTCAATATAAACAGTTCTGGCAGGCAGCTTGCTGGAGATACGAGGTAGAAGACAGCCAAACTATATGTGTTTCACTCTTAGCCTGGTTTGGATTATTTTATGCCCAATCTTGATTCAGACTCGTTCACCTGGGGTTCGATTTTACAGGAAGGAAGTGGTAGTATACTCATAGAAATGGTGACAAGACTCTTTTTCCACTCATCCTTACCTTTTACAGGTAAAACATGGGGAAGAATTTTCTTTATATGACAGATTGATGATGTTGGAAGTTCTTGTGATTTTAGGGGTATGAATGGAACTATACCCCTCTGGTGGTGAAGGAGGGAATTCTATTGAATCTGGTTGAATGGAGATAACTACATAGGGTTCTGAGTTTTTGGAGCAATATCAATAGTGGGTCTCTGATGGCCATGAGGTTATAAAGTAGCTAACCTCGGGGGTGATAACAGAAGATAAAAGAAAGTTCAACTGCATCTCATTTCACTAAGAGATCAATGTAGCTCTATAGAGGGGAGTACTATTAATCAGACTGTGGGACAATGTGTGGAGTAAAAAAATAACAAGCCAGGAGGACATGATGTGGTTGCTTATTGAAAGAGAGGGGCCCAGGGGCCAGAGAGGTACCACGGAGGTAGGGCGTTTGCCTTGCATGCAGAAGGACGGTGGTTTGAATCCTGGCATCTCATATGGTCCCCTGAGCCCACCAGGAGCGATTTCTGAGCATACAGCCAGGAGTAACCCCTGAGCACTGCTGTGTGTGATCCCCCCTCCAAAAAAAGAAAAAGAAAGAAAGGGGCCTGCAGTGGACTTGTCATTCTGTCATTCTTGAGTTTTAATAATCCTTGGGGCCTCAGTCTGTGTCCCTACTAATCAGGTCAGCAATTGCTACCGTAATTAGAGTACTGCCTCCTATCAGAGATCAAATTGCCCAGGATTCTCTGAAATTCTGGGTCTGCAATTTTTCTAAGCCTCTTGTCAATCTAGTTATGAGTTTCTTGCATGATCATTGTACTGTAGCTCACTCTTCTCCTATCCCCTACCCATCATTATGCTTCCTGTCTGGATACACCATTGCTTATTGCAGCAACCTTGTTCTTAGTCCAGTGTGACTCCTGTCTTTTTCCCCTGATATGTATTCCACAGTTTGTCAGATATGTACTGAGCACTCATTTTTCCTTTATCACAGACCTCCTTCCTGTGCCCTAACTAACTTCCTTATTTATTATTTATTTATTTATTTGGGGTTTTTGTTTTGGTCACACCCGGCAGTGCTCAGGGGTTACTCCTGGCTCTATGCTCAGAAATCGCTCCTGGCAGGCTCAGGGGACCATATGGGATGCCGGGATTCGAACCAACGTCCTTCTGCATGCAAGGCAAATGCCCTAATTCCATGCTATCTCTCCAGACCCTAACTTCATCATTTAATTCCCAGTCACCCCACATGATCTCACACCTTTCTGAGGCAAGAATAATATTTGGATTCCCAACACTACCTCCTCTACTAAACTTTTTCTGAACCAGGGACAGTTTTACACCACTGGACTTATGGTAATGTTTGAGGTTCTTTGGGTTGTTACTGATGGTTATATCACATTTGTACTACTGGCATGCAATGAAGAGGGCCAGCATGCTACTAAATACCTGCAAAGCACTGTCCAGTCACCTACTACAAAAATGATCTCTCCAGCAATGTCAAGATTAAGATCAGTTGTTTCTAAATGTAGCCTATGGTTTAAGGTCTACAATTTTAAGCTTATAAATTTCCCAGGGGATGGAACTTTTGGTGATAAGTTTCTAGTAAAAATTCTTTTTGTTCCTCAATTGGGAGATGGGGCAGGGCATTGTCATGAAACAGTGAAAACAATCTGTTAGGAATCTACAGAAAGGCAAGGTATATTTCCTGCTCTCCAAATTTATTACCAAATTTTAGAGTAAATATTGGACTATAATTTTGGAATGACTTACAAGTAATGCTTCTTTATAGAGAACAACAATTTAGTATTCTAGCAGTATATCAAACACAGACTTTCATGTAGTGAAAGTTGAATATAACAGGTCTTGGATCACTCCTTCCATCATATTTTAATGTGTCTTAAACCTTTGGATTTTGGAGTATTTGTCAGCACAACAATGTTGATGTGACTGTTCAGAAAAACTAGCTGCATTGTTTTAATATGTGTTTGATGAATGCCTTCTTAAGAATGTGACTATTTCTCAGAAACCAGTCCAAGAGCTAAGTTTTTTGAGGCTCTGTTTCTAATAATTTAAATTCTCAGCAACAGACTTAATTATGAGCCTAACCACTTTTTTCTACTCTTGACAGTTTCTTCCATTTGCACCCAGTTATCTTCAGTATGGGGGAACAGAGCCACTCTTCTGGGAAGGAGCTTCAGCACAGGACACGAATAGAAGCTCCAGGAAAAAAATCTTGGCACACCCAAGCCTATGCCCTTGGGGCTGTTTCCAATTTTATGTCTACTTTCCTGACTTTTCCTATCTATAAAGTTGTATTCCGGCAACAGATCCATGCTGTAGCAGTATCAGAGGCTGTGCGAATGCTTTGGCATGAAGGCCCTAAGTACTTCTACCGGGGAATCTACCCACCACTTCTCTCCAAGACATTGCAAGGGACTCTTCTGTTTGGGACTTATGATAGTATGTTATGCTCTCTCTCCCCTGTTGGACCACACTCCCTGGGACACCGATGGGCTGCAGGGCTCATGTCTGGTGTGGTGGAGGCTGTGGCACTCAGCCCATTTGAAAGAGTGCAAAATGTGCTCCAAGATGGTCGTAAACAAGCCCGCTTCCCCAGCACCGCCAGCATTCTCAAGGAATTCAACTCTTATGGGCTTTGGGGGCAGCTGTCACTGGGTTACTACCGTGGTTTCTGGCCTGTCCTCGTCAGAAACAGCCTAGGGAGTGCTCTGTATTTCTCCTTTAAGGACCCTATCCAGGATGGCTTGGCAAAGCAAGGCCTGCCTCATTGGGTTCCTGCTTTGGTATCTGGAAGTGTCAATGGAACAATTACCTGCCTAATTCTGTATCCTCTTATTGTGTTGGTTGCCAACATGCAGTCTCATATTGGCTGGCAGAGTATGCCAAGCCTGTGGGCCACAGCTCAGGATGTGTGGGACAGTCGAGGTCGGAAGGTACTCCCAATTTACCGTGGTGGCTCCCTGGTCATTCTAAGGTCCAGTGTAACATGGGGTCTCACTACTGCTATCCATGACTTCTTGCAGAGGAGAGCTCATTCTAAGAAAGAGCTGTGAGACATTCTAGCTATAATATTCATGGTCCTGAAAACCTTCATAGGTTTGTCTAAATAGTTTACTCTTTTGATTTGGGCACCTAATTCTTTAGTCTCTTTTAATTGTCAGTGCACAGAAGAAATTCCCAACTACCCTTCTGGTTGGGCACAGACAAAGTTCATAAGCTTCCTTCACCTGAAAGAGAATGTTACTTCAATCTATTCATAGCTTCAATAGCCTCAGGAACCAGAGGCCTTTTAACATTTAATTCAGATAAAATATTTATTCCTTTAAGGAATTCCTAAGAAGAAATTCCAGAGGAATCTCTATAATAATTCAGAGAAAACTTTAAATGA
Organism: Suncus etruscus; assembly: GCF_024139225.1. Lineage (NCBI taxonomy): Eukaryota > Metazoa > Chordata > Mammalia > Eulipotyphla > Soricidae > Suncus > Suncus etruscus. The sequence goes on along the minus strand of NC_064868.1, from coordinate 71,959,476 downwards.
GCATCTGAGTACTGGGAGTTATCAGATAACAGATATTAGCCCTAGAGTTATCAGAGTACACTATGCAGAGAACCAAGAACATTTTAAAAAAGACCCAAGTTTGACCTAAAATTGGAAATCCATAAAACATCTCAGATGGGTACATTTTATAATGAATTTCAATAGTCCTACCACCACCACTCTCAGTTTTACTGATAAACTGAAAGAAATAGTGAGGCTGGAGGCAGAAGTGAGAAGAGGTATGGCCTCTGAATGAATAGAAATAATAGATTTTGAGAAAAGAGATTTAATTAATTACAAAACAGAAAAACTTAGAATGAGTTACTTGGTACTGGGACCAGGCATATATATATATAGAGAGAGAGGGATATTTTTGATAAAAAGGAATTAACAGTGCCTAGACAACATGTGAAGTCTTCTAAGAAACTTGATAGTGAAATGACCATATCTTTTCATAAATAACTGCTACTTCATTACTGTGAATAAATACAATTATATAAATTAATGTGATATAAAGGAAACATTAGGAATCTTAGCCTATTGTTTAGAGCCACTTGAATTATGAACCCATATAACTTGAAGCATTTTATTTTACCACTCCTTCTTACATCCTTTCTGTTAATTTGACAAACATTATAGTTCTCTCCTTAAGCAAAACTTTCCCATAGCTTTGCTTTGGCCTATACTATTCTCTCAACCTTTACTGCTACTTATCTTCATGCCACTCTTCAACATCCTTCCAGTTTTTCAAAGCTCAGCTCAGATGCCAGCTTCTCTAGAGAGTATCGTTTGATTTATCACAATTGAAAATTTCATTAGTTTCTTCTGATGCCCCTCTCCATCAAGACTTAATACTTATTTTATCATCTGTGGCTCTGTGTTTTTGACTTTCCAATACCTACTACTAGAATTAAAGCTCCTTGAAAGCAGGGATTATTGTATACATTTGAAAATATCTCATTGTGCCTAGATGCTCAATAACATTAACTGGATTATAAATTAATTGTCATACTGTAATATAGTTTTATCCTCAGGATGCTGTCCCTTGTATAAGAAAATAATGTTATTGATTCACTATCAATAAGATATACCTTTGGGATATTATTTTATTTTTGTTTATTATTAGCTTTAAGTTTGTGCTATTATAGTGCTGCTGATAATAATAATAAATTACTTACAACTGGAATACTTTATGACATTGTATTATTTATGCATGTTTGCCTTTTTACAGCATCATAAGATAAAAACATGTTATATTAGTTGTCTCATTCCTTTAAACTCTTTAAAATCAGGAAATTTGAGGATTATAAATATTATATGTTATAGTTTCCCCCTTAAATTTTCTACCTAATAGTAACATATACTTTCAAGTCCTTATCAAACAGAAATTGTCATTGACAATCGCCTACTTATAGATATTAGCAGTGAAAATTTTCACCAACAGGAAAAATTAAAGACACAATTTTATGGAATAAAAAGATCAGAGAGAATTTACTAGCAAAATCAGTAGAACATGGACATATCCAGAGCAGCTGCAAATGTGTAATGAAGTTTACAGTCTGAATTCTCTACATATCTGGGCAAAATAGTACAATACTCTGCCTTTGAAATCAAGAACAGGAAACACTGTGCATAAAGAAAGGAGAAATTAAATAAGAACTGGTTATATTTCAAGCTTAATTCCCAGGAGGAAATAGTACTTGCAAAAAATTGTAGGTTGTCATTACTTTGGTTATTAAACAGAAAAATTAGAATAAACTGCTGTACCCCTGCCTTTTTATCCAAAAGATACATTTATTTCCAAATACACTATAAATTTCCATTTGCAGCATGGTATTGGTTCATGTTACTTTTTTTTTTTTGGGGGGGGGGGGGACACCTGGCAGTGTTCAGGGCTTACTTCTGGCTCTGGCTCAGGGCTCACTCCCAATGGGCTCAAAGTACATATCGGATGCTAGGAATCAACACAGGCTGGCTACATGCAAGGAAAATGCCCTGCCTGTTTTAATATTGCTGCGACCCCTTGTATTCCAATTTGGTTTCATTTATTAAAGACTGTTTTATCTCTTGAGCTGGAGAAATAGTCCCTATCTATACTGCACCACATATGGTCCCCTGAACATAGATCTAGGAGTAAGCCCTAAGCAATACCAGGTGTGGCTTCAAAAAATTAAAACTTGTAAAAATTGTAAATAAAATTAAAAAATAAAAGACCAGGGGCCGGAGAGATAGGACAGTGGTAGAACATTACTCAGCCAATCCCGGATGGATCTCGATCTGATTCCTGGCATCCTATATGGTCCCCTGAGCATGCCGGGAGTGTTTTCTGAGTACAGAGCCAGGAGTAACCCCTGAGTGCTGCTGGCTTGATACCCCCCCAAGACCAGTTTATCTTTATCATATGGTAAACTTAATAGAGTATTAAAGAAACTCATGACCAATTTTGGTATCAAGCATGTAGAATTTTTTTTGTTTGTTTTTTTGGGTCACACCCAGCAGCGCTCAGGGGATACTCCTGGCTCTATGCTCAGAAATCGCCCCCTGCAGGCTCGGGGGACCATATGGGATAACAGGATTTGAACCACCATCCTTCTGCATGCAAGGCAAATGCCCTACCACTGTGCTATCTCTTCAGCCCTCAAGCATGTAGAATATTAAGTGCTAAAACTAATGACCTGTAAATATTATTCACCAGACGTTTTGAAAATTTCTGTTTACCAGAGAAAAGAAGAGATAGAAGGAATGAATGAGTTTTTTAAACTTGATTGATTGTTTGTTTAATTGATTGATTGATTGGTCTGGACCACACCCAGCGTCGCTCAGTGGTTACTCCTGGCTCTGCATTCAGAAATCGCCCCTGGCAGGCTGGGGGACTATCTGGGATGCTAGGAATTGAACTGCGTCCCTCTCAGGTTGGCTACATGCAAGGCAAATGCCCTACTGTTGTGCTATCTTTCTGACCCCAAAAGTCTTATTGGTAGTTGGTGCAGTGTCATATACATATGTAGAAGTGTTAAACTCTATCCATGATAGAGCTTAACAAGAAAAAATAAATGCCTAATTCCATCCAAAAAATGGAAAAGAGGAGATGAACATAACTTCCTCAAAGAAGAAATATAGATGGCCAAAAGGCACATGAAAATGCATAAATAATCATCAGGGAGACACAAATCAAAACAACAGTAACTATCACCTCACATCACAGATACTGGCACACATCTCAAATAACAACCAGTGTTGGTGCAGATGTTTGGAGTAAAGGACTCTCATTCACTGCTGTTGGTAATGTACACTGGCCCAGACTTTGGAAAACCATGTGGATATTCCTAAAAAATCTTGAAATTGAGCATCAATATGACCCAGCAATACCAACCACTCCTGAAATATACCCTCAGGACTCCAAAACATGACATAGTAAAGCCCTCTGCATGCTTATGCTCATTGTAGCACTATTCAAAATAGCTTGAATCAGGAAACAACACAACATGAGATGAGTGGATAAAAACCCTGAAACATCTACACAGCGAAAAATTACACAGCTATTAGGAAAGATGAAGTCATAAAATTTGCTTTACATGTATGTATATGGAGAGTATTATGCTGAGTGAAATGAATCAAAGGGAATGAAATAGGCATAAAATGATCACACTCGTTGCTGGAATATTTTTTCAAAAAAGATAGTATTGTAGATATTCAAAGACAATAAAGGCAAGGGCCAGGAGGACTAGTCTATGGCAGAAACTTGCCACAAACAGCAGAGGAGTGCAGTTAGGGAAGAGAAGGGACCACTATGACAATGATAGTTGAAAACGATCACTCTAAAGAACTGGATGCTGAAAGATAAAATGTGGACCATAGCAATCTTATAGAGGGTAGGGTGTTTGCCTTGCACACAACTGACCTGGTTTCAATTCCCAGCATCCCACTGGTCTCCCAAGTCTATCAGGACTAATACTAAGCACAGAACCAGGAGTAACCCTGAGAGCCATTGGGTACCCCCAAGAGATCATAAAGCATCATACTCTTTAATAATAATATTACAAAGCACAGTGCCAAAAAGACAAAAAGAAGAGAGAAAATATCTGTCATAGAGGCAATCATGGGGGAGCACAGGTGGGAGTAAAACTGGGGACATTGGTAGTCGAAAATGTTCACTGGTGAAGGGTGCTGGACATTGTATGACTGATACTCAATTATGAGCAACTTTCTGTGTTCCTCACTGTGATTCATATAAAAAATTTATTTTTTAAAAAATAATATACCTGAAGCTCTATACTATTTTAAAACAAATGATAAATCAATAAAATACTGAGATAACAAAAAATAAAGGTACATTGATGTTAGTTGTTTGAAGCTACTGTATTTGCCTTAATTTATAAAAGCTTTACATTTACATTATGAATGCTAATTCTTTTTTATATTTTTAATTATCTTTATTTAAACACCATGATTTCAAATATGATTGTAGTTGTATGATAACAGTCATGTAAAGAACACCCCCCTTCACCAGTGCAAGATTCCCACCACCAATGATAGTTTTCAGTGTAGTTATTTCTATAACTGCACTCATCACTGTATGTGGTGAGCTTCATGCCATGAGCTGCACCTACATGGGAAGATGGGGGGAAATAAGAGTTGGGACTGAGGCAGTAAGAGATTAGAAATGAGCTTTGTAGGGCAGTATCAAGGTCACAATACAAGATAGATATTATGAATATATAAACGATATGCATCCAATACTATCACTAGGAGACCAAGGAGAAAAATTTCCAGTGACTGTCCCAATATAAACCAGTGCTAGAACGACCAGCCCTCCTCCCAAAGCGCATTCCCATTACTGTAGGGAGAGGTAGGGGGAAAGCCTGATGACTTTAGAGCCCACCTGGACCGGCGCCCAGGGAAGGCCTGGAGTCCAGGGGAAAAAGAGAGGGATGGATGGGGGGCTGCCAAGCATCCCAGCACTTCCCAGGCTAGGGAGAAGGCCTCTGGCATGGAGACTCCCCAAAACCCATACCTGGGAAGAGCTGGCCTCCAGAATCAAATGAGAAACCGGAAGCCAGATATCTGCCCGCCCTCCTTCCCATGCAGCTCCCCCCCTGGAGTACGGAAGGAGGAGGGAAGCTGGAGGACCCCTAAGAATGCACCTGAACCCACTTCTGGCCATCTGAGCTAGCACCCAGGGAGGGCTTGGAGTCCAGGGAAAAAAGAAGGGGATGGATGGGGGCCTGGCAAGCCTCTCAGCACTCTCCAGGCTAGGGAGAAGGCCTCCAGCATGGGGCCTCCCCAAACCCCATACCTGGCAAAAGCTGGTCTCCAGTATCAAAGAGGAAACCTAAAGCCAGATATCTGGCCGCCCTCCTCCCCATGCACCTCCCCCCTGGAGTACGGAGGGAGGGGGAAGCCTGAGGACCCCTAAGAATCCACCTGAACCTACTTTTGGCCATCTGAGCCGGCACCCAGGGAGGGCCTGGAGTCTAGGGAAAAAAGAGAGGAATGGCTGGGGACCTGCCAAGCCTCCCAGCTCTCCCCAGGCTAGGGAGAAAGCCACTGGCATGGGGTCTCCCCAAACCCCATGCCTGACAAGAGTTGCATAAGCTCAGTTTTTTAGACCTGTTATTTCAGCGTGAAAATTTCTAATCCTCTTGATGCTTAATTGTGCTTCAGTCAAGTCTATTGATGCTTTTTTGAGCTCCCTGACCATCTTCCATAATTTAACTCTAAACTTCTTATTTGAGAGGATACCTAGCTGTTTCCTACTTTTTAGCTTATCAGAGCAGCCATCTTGATTTCTTTAAACAAAGGGGTATTCTGCAAAATTTCTCCATTTGTAAGGCTGTAGATGGCTTCTTACAATGTGGAGAAATGGAATTCAAGGGTTAAAAGATAAGCATGGCCTCGAAGTTGAGCGGAGAGGCCTCACTTCTCGGGTGTGGGTCCTGAGAGATTATGGTCCTTGGTGTCTCTAGGCTGGCTCAGCAGGAAAAAGGCAGAGAGCATGGCAGCCATCCTTTTTAAGTCTCTGGGTGCCCAATCACATAGCAGGAATCGGCCCCACATTCTTTGGGTGGGAACATCTTACTGGGTGTGCGTCCTGGAGGGATTATGGTCCTTGGTGTCTCTAGGCTGGCTCAGCAGGAAAGAGGCAGAGAGCATGGCCGCTGTCCTTTTTAAATCTCCGGGTGCCCAATCACATGGCAGGAATCGGCCCCACATTCGTTGGGTGGGGACATCTTACCTGGTGTGAGTCTTGGACGGATTATGGTCCTTGGTGTCTCTAAGCTGGCTCAGCAGGAAAGAGGCAGAGAGCATAGCTGCCATCCTTTTTAAGTCTCTGGGTGCCCAATCAATGGCAGGAATCGGCCCCACATTTGTTGGGTGGGGACTTCTTACCAGGTGTGGGTCCTGGAGGGATTATGGTCCTTGGTGTCTCTAGGCTGGCTCAGCAGGAAAGAGCAAATGCTAATTCTTAATCTATGCAACTAGAGACATGGTTTTACAGAATATTTTTTTCCTTTCTTATTGTACCACACCCAACAGTGCTGAGCAGACCATACATGGTATGAATTGATCACATGCACTTCAAAGGCCTTAATCTTTGTACAATCTTCGTGATCCCTAAATGCTATAATTAATTAATTTTAAAAATTAATTTATATAAAATGTAGGTCATATAATAAATTTATTTAACTCTTTCACGTTTTGCATTAAATCTTATGAGAAAGTTTAAGATTCTAATAGTTTTCTAGCAATTTAAAATATCAATATGCAGGTTTGCATTATCCTGACAAGTAAAAATTATGGAATTGAGATCAATAAAATAAGGAGCTAATAAACGTCTGTATGTCAAGACTTATAAAATATGGAATTTAACACAAAGCTAGTTGTTATACTAAGTTTAAAGATTAACCAGAGAGATATAACATAGGTGCCTGACTTTCAAGCTGCTATCCCTCACTTCAATCCCTAGCACCATTGATGGTCTCCCTGAAATCACCACTCCCCTCTTCCCCCAAACAGAAGTTGAAAGTAGAATGAAAATCACTGTCTAGTTTTATCTAAAGGTAAAATGCATTAGCTTTTCTAAGTTCAAGGTGAAATAATAAATGAATATATTGTGACTATTACTTAAGTGGTATATTTAGACTGAATTTTACTTTTAAGATTTAATTTTTTTATTCTGGAGTGCTGGTTTGGGCCACACCTAGTGCTGCTCAGGGCTTACACCCAGCTTGCTCAGGGATCATTCCTGGCAGTGTTCATGTAATGCTGAGGGTCCACCACATGCAAGTACTACTTCTCTAGCCTTTAAGAATTATTGTTTTCATTGTATGACTGAAACTCAACCATCAGTAAGTAGTTAACTTTGCATCTCATGGTGATTCCAAAAAAATTTTATAGATTTTTTTATAATTTTTATTGAGACCAATGTGAATTATGCCTTTCACAGTTATATAAGGTACATAGTGACAGTGAATAGGACAATTTCCACCACTAGTGTTGACCTCACTCTACCACTGTTCCCAGCATGCATCCCATAACTCCACCCTTAGGACCCTGGACTGCTAGTGGAACAGGTCCCTTTTGTGTATAGCTTGTGGTTTGGGTCTCTAGATTCTATTGTCATTGACTTTGTATTGGGTATTTAGGTTTGATTATTATTATTTGGTTTTGGGGCCACACCCAGCAGCGCTCAGAGGTAACTCCTGGCTCTATGCTCAGAAATCACTCCTGTCAGGCTTGGAGGACCATATGGGATGTCGGGATTTGAACTACCAACCTTCTGCATGCAAGGCAAATGCCCTACTTCCATGCTATCTCTTTAGCCCCCAGTCTGATTATTTTTTATTTCCACTCAATGCTCATGAGATTGCTTTGTCCCTGGTACCATCCACTTTTTACCCTCAATTTGTAGGAAGACATAGAAATATGAGGCAGAACAAGATGATTCATGTTCTATAGTTACTTTAAAAAAAGAAAGAAACATGGAGGGAGCTCTGTCTAGAAGCTATAAATATAAATTGAAAAGAAGAAAAAAGAAAATAAAGGAAAAGGAATAAAGAGTGCTTGTGGGGCAAGGTTTTTTTGTTGTTTTGCATAGGCACAATAAGTATTGGGGAAATTAGAAAGGAAATTCCGTTGGCCTAAGAGATACAGGGTTTCTCCACCCTTTAAGCATACTGTCATGAGACAAACTACAGGCTCTGGACATGTTCATTGTCAAACGTCAAGGTCTTTATGGTGCCAGGAAATGTTCTGCTCAGTTGTAGTTGTCAAAGTCAGTGTTTTGTAATTAGAGATACTTGTTTTTGCAAAGATCAAAGGACAGAATGTCTTCTGATTTCATCTCACCATTAGGTGATGAGGTAGGACAACTGCCCATAGATAAAGTAGTTGCTGTTTCTTCGTCATCAGGATGTCGTTTGAACCTACCCTAGTGCAAGTTGGTGCCAGAGCGGTATTAGAGACTCCCCCAGGAGGAGTATGATTCCTGGTGCTGTTGCAGGGAACTGTGCCAATTCTAAGGTTAGGATCCTGGTTTTGGGATTGGATGGTTGATGACCGATCACATGAGGTCTAAGTCAAGTTCCATGACAAATGTTCCGGGTGGAAAAAGCCCCTGTATTATAAAATTTATGGGTTCTTCTCTAGAACCTAGAGACTCTATCCTAGACCCTGACCAAATACCAAGATCACTAGCTACAGTGGCTTGAATTTCTCACACACAACCGAGAGGAAACTTTCCTGGCATCACAAAAAAGCCTTTGGAATGGGGTAATGAGTATATATGGAGCCAGGAGTTGATCCCATGATGGTATGCTTCAAGGATGGAGAAACCCTGAATCTCTTAGACCACGAGAATTCCCTTTCTTCCCCAATGCTTACTGTGCCTATGCAAAAAGAAAAAGAAAAGTGGGGGGAACACCAAACCCCACCACCCCAGCACCCATACTTTTTCTTGTTTTGTTTTGATTTGTTAGTTTTTTACTTTATTTTCCTTCTCTTTGTTCTTCCACTTTTCTCTTTCTTTTTCACACGCATGGTTATTATTTAGAGATTTATTTTTATTTTTATTTGCTGGGTCCATTTTTTTCTTTTTTCCTCCATTTTTCTTTTTTTTTTCTTTTCTCCTTTCCTTTTTTGGTAGCTGTCACCAATTTTTTCTCCCCTTTTTCTTATCCTTTTTTTTATCTCCAATGACGGTGGAATGGATGCTCAATCTACAACAAACTGTAAAGTGGAGACCAGTTGCATTGGCATACTGGGGGGGGGGTAGAGGAGGGAGATGTGGGTTGCATGCTGGGAATAGGGACGGAGGGAGGTCAGCACTAGTGGTGGGAATGCCCCTCATTCATTGTCACTATGTAGCATAAATGATGCAGTGAAAGATTTTTAATGCACTTTGGTCACAATAAAAATTAAAAAAAATGTATGGGTTCTTATACCCAGTAGATAAGAATTTGTTTCTGTACATAAGATTTCCCCATTTTAGTGCACCTATGTAAAAAGGAACGATGCCATATTATATTGTTGGTGCATTTGGAGGTTAAATGACAAGCTACACAATCTCTGTGTCCTGGTTTTGACCTGAATTTTTATCCCCAAGCAAAACGTTTTTACTAGAATTTCATACCAAGCAGAACCAAAACAAGCAAAAAAAAAAAAAAAAAGGAGGGGAGTGAGCGACGGAGGAGGCTACCTTTACATTTGGAAATAAACACACTAAGAATTTAGTAATAAGGAATTAAACATACAAAAATAAATAACCCCATTAAGTATTTTGAGATAGTCTTGCGGAGGATGAGATCCAGAGCACAATTTCATCCCACAACATGGTCTTACTGAGTCTGAGAAATGGTTTGCAGCAGTAAGGGATCAGGTAGTGTCCTCAAGCTGAGGTTCTGGTAGTATGAACAGTCCATATGGGGTGGGGGGAGAAAATGGGTCGCATAGAATGAGTCAGCTGAAGTGTTGGTTGCAGCTTCTTGCTGCAATCTTGCTGCATCTTTTGCTGGGGTGAGAGATGTGGGGCTGATAGGGTGTCCTTTCATTTTAGGAGATGTGTGGCAGTTTCCTGGGGCAGGGGGACGGTCTCAGTTCCTGAGGAGTTAAGAACTGAGGGTAAAGAGAGTTAAATAGGGAGAGATAATGGATTAGGATTGAGGGGATGAGAGGATAGGAGTTATGAATGGAGGGAGGAGGGATATTATATAAGAGGGGCTACATACAATATTGGCATGGATTATTTACAATATAGATTAGGCAGACATAGGGGAGTCCACAGCATATAAACTCATGCCCACTTATAGATAGATATTAGAAATCTATTCATAGATTGTAGTTGGAGACCTGATCCTTATGGGATGAGTCAGAGCACTTAAAAAAGAATTAATTTAATAAAAAATAAATAAATAAAAATAAATTTAAAAAAGAATAAGAAAAAGCAATAAAGAAAAATAAATAAATTGGGCCGGCACATTGGAAGGGAAAGGTTTTCCAATTTCTAGGCACTTCACCAGTGGCAGGGGTCCATTTTGTTAAATGAAGCTTTTGGGTTTAGATTGTGCATGAAGCATTTTAGGATAAACATAATTTTCATGGAGCCGGAGCAGTGGCACAGTGGTAGGGCATTTGCCTTGCATGTGGCTGACCTAGGATGGACCGAAGTTCAATTCAGTGTCCCATAGGGTCCCCAAGCCAGAAGCAATTTTTGAGCACATAGCCAGGAGTAACACCTGAATGTCACTGGGTGTGGCACAAAACAAAAACGTAATTTTCATTTCTAGAGTACTAAGCAATATGGTAGTAACCACTATAAAATTAGTCTACCTATGTAGTCTCATCCACCATGTCTTGTGCATCGAGGTCCTTTCCTGAAAAGAAACCGACAAAGTAGACATTATGATATAATAGTAACATAGCTTGAATTGAAAAAAGAAAAAAAAGAGAAAAGTAAAAAAAAAGTAAAGGGATAATATTAATTTGTAAAAACATACTCATGAATGGAACCTGTAACATAAATCTATGGTATGCAGTTGCCTATTTCAGTGGTCTCTATGGTCATAAGCTTTAGGTCATAGTAGAAGACATAATCAAAAGAAAATGGGTAAATTGGAGTATTTTATCAAGACATTGTCATAATGAGAACTGTATATGGGTTCTAATATGTTAGAGCACCGAATTGTGAAATTAGGGATTCCAACCTATATCACCAAGAACCTCTGTTGACAAAGAGGTTGAATAGTTATTTTATACCTAATAAAATTAAGGCACTTAAACATACTGATAGTAAGCACTGCAGTGAGAGCCCTTGGCATCCAATCATATTCTCCACCTCTCTGTGGATAAAAACTTAGAACATTATTATAGGCCTATGTGGTGAGAGGTTGATTGAAAACCGGTTCAATCTAAACAGCTGTTTCTGTTCTTGCAAGTTTCTTTGTAGTATAAAAGAGTATAAAGGCTTTGTGTTTCTCCTTTTCCACTTGATTTGATCACTTCTCCTCTCTATACCTGGCACCTATGGTATTCGGAGTATCTACCATTTAGATCGTTATTGGAATTATTCTAAATACCACGTATAAGTGATATATAGGTTTATTTTTAAACATTAAATAGCCCTACAAATTATGTTTTGGAATAACTGAAAAACTGTGGTATATTAAAGTTAAAATAATATTATATGAGAAAAACAATAAGTCAGGAAAATGTGTTGTTTTCATAAAAGGAGGAAAATATATTACCTAACTTAGTTCACTCTTGAAATTTTTTCTTTGTTATCATCTGTTTGTCTCACTTTTTAAAGCTTTCTCTTTTATTCTCAATCTCATTTGGTAAACTTGCTTTCTTTTTTTTTCTTTTCTTTTCTTTTTTTATTTTATTTTATTTTATTTTTTTAATTTATTTAAACACCTTGATTACATACATGATTGTGTTTGGGTTTCAGTCATGTAAATAACACCACCCATCACCAGTGCAACATTCCCATCACCAATGTCCCAAGTCTCCCTCCTCCCCACCCGACCCCCGCCTGTACTCTAGACAGGCTCTCCATTTTCCTCATACATTCTCATTATTAGGACAGTTCAAAATGTAGTTGTTTCTCTAACTAAACTCATCACTCTTTGTGGTGAGCTTCCTGAGGTGAGCTGGAACTTCCAGCTCTTTTCTCTTTTGTGTCTGAAAATTATAATTACAAGGGTGTCTTTCATTTTTCTTAAAACCCATAGATGAGTGAGACCATTCTGTGTTTTTCTCTCTCTCTCTCTGACTTATTTCACTCAGCATAATAGATTCCATGTACATCCATGTATAGGAAAATTTCATGACTTCATCTCTCCTGACAGCTGCATAATATTCCATTGTGTATATGTACCACAGTTTCTTTAAAAAGTGATTTATTTATTTATTTATTTATTTTGGTTTTGGGGCCACATTTGGCAATGTTCAGGGGTTACTCCTGAGTCTTCACTCAGAAATCATTCCTGAAACCCAACTACAATCATATTTGTAATCAAGGTGTTAAAGAAAGATATTATTAAAATATATTAAGAAAAAATAAGAGATCATTCCTGGAAGGCTCGGGAGACCACATGGTTGGCCACGTGCAAGGCAAATTCCTATCACTCTATTATCACCCCAGCCCAGTAAATAATTTTGCTTTTAGAGCAGTATTAGGTTTATATTAAATATGAAAATAAGATAATCATTTCTCACACTCATACATAGTCTCTCTCACTACCAACATCCCAGGCCAGAGTGGTTACATTTGTTATAATCGAGGAAACTTATGGATAATTATTATCACCCGAAGTTCATAGTTTCACTTTTAAGTATATTTCAGGGTTTGGTTAATATATATTGACATGTTTCTACAATTACAATACCATCAGTGTAGTTTTATTATCCCTAAAATCTGTTCTCTTCCTATCCATTCTGTCAAAGCTCATTTTTAAATATATGTACACATATATATATATATCTTTATAGTTTTATTTTTATTGATCTCCTGAAATTTGTAGCCTTTTCAATTTGTTTTCTTTGGGAGCTGTAACGATTGCACAGCTGGTAGGATGTTTGCCTTGCATGTAGCCAACCCAGGTTTGACCCTGGGCATCCCATATGGTCCCCTGAGCCTGCCAGGAGAGAATTCTGAGTACAGAGCCAGGAGAAACCTCTGAGTGCCTCCAGGTGTGGCCCCCAAACCAAACAATTTTGTTTTCTTTTGCTTTATATTATGCATTTAAAATATTTCTCAATATCTATGGTTTCATCACTCATTTTGGCGTAGGGTCACACCCTGTGGTGCTCTGAGTTTACACTTGGTTGGTTCTGAACTCAGGAATCACTGCTGTAAGAGCTCAGGGGACAATATGTGATGCTAAAGATTGAATCTGGGTCTGCATGCAAGGTTATCTGCTGTACTAATATTATGGTCCCTCATTTTTTAACATTGAGTAAAATTCTACTTTCTAAATGTACCACAGTTAATCTTGATTGCATTCAAGTTTGGGATTATGAAAAATATTATTATAAACATCTCTGTACAGGTTTTGGTGTAGACATACATTTTCAACTCCTATAGATAAGTACCAAAGAGTACAATTGCTGAATTATATTAAAATGTATTTAGTTTTATGAAAATGGCCAAATAGGGCTGTAGGAGAACTAAAACAGCAGGCAGGGTGCTTGCCTTGCACATGGCCAACCTGGGTTCAATTCCCAGCACCCCATATGGTTCCCTCTCTACTTATGGGCAAGAGCAGTCCCTGCGTGCATAGGTAGGAGTAAGCCCTTAGCATAGCAGAGTGTGGCCCTGAACCAAAGAACATAAAATAAAAATGGCTAATTATTTTATTTGGTATGTGTACTGTTTTGTATCCAATAAAAGTGAATGAGATTCCCTGGCTTCACATTATCATCAGCATTTAAAATTGTCAAAGCTATTTTTTTTGCTAGTGTAATGGCACACATTTGCTAGTATAAGCTCCCACTTTTTGATATCAACAAACACTCTGACCTAGAATATTGTTGGCAGTGTATAGTAATATAGGTGATCTGGGATATTTTAACTAAGGATGAAATTGCTGGTTTATAGGTTGTGGGCATCTTCGATATTATGAGATGATATCTAAGTTACTACTGATTCACTTTCCTCATGGCAGAGGCCAATTTTCAGCATTACTTGATTGTTTAACAGTTATCATTGCTGTTATCACTGCTGAGCATCATTTGGTATTGCTACATTTTATGTGTAATTTATTTTATTTAAATAAAAACATATAAATAAATAAATTTAGTTTTAATTTTATTTTAGGCACAGTGAATTTTTTAATTACCTTAATTAAACACCATGTTAAGAAGGTTCATCATAATCTAGTTGGTTTTTTTCACAATTACAAAGTTGTTCATGAAGGGTCAGAGCAGTGACTCAGTGCTAGGCCATTGCCTTGCACTCGAGTGACCTAGGATGGACTGCGGTTCAATCCCCCAGTGTTCCATATGGTCCCCCAAGCCAGGAGTGATTTCTGAGTACAGAGCCATGAGTAGCCCCTGAGCATCACCGGGTGTGGCCCAAAAAACCAAAAATGAAAAAAAAAGTTCATGCTTAAGTTTCAGTCAGACAATGTCCAATATTCATTATTTAACCAGTGCATATTTCCTACCATCAGGGTACTCAGTTTCCCTCTTGCCTTCCTTGTTGCGCTCTATTCTGTTGGCCTCTATGGCAGATAATTTTGTTATATCTTTCTTTTATTTTCCTTTTGACACTGTGGTTTGCAATATTGTTACTGACGGGGTATCATGCATATCACTTTATCTCGTTCTCCACCCAGTTTTTATCTAGAGTAATCATTTCCAAATATCATTGTCATCGTGGTCTCTTCTCTGTCCTAACTGCATTCCCCTGCTAGTTGTGGCGAGCTTCCTAAAATAGACTGGTCATCCTGGCCATTGTCACTGGATATAATTCCCATACTATTTTTTCTTTTATTATGAAATGAATGTGTCCCTCTCCCTCTAACTCATTTCACTCAGCATAACACTCTTCATAGACATCATGTGTAAGAAAACCTCAGTACTTCATTTTTCCTAATAGCATTCCATTATGTAGTTGTACCACTGTTTCTTTAACTGTTCACAGGCACTTGTGTTTCCAGATTTAGGCTATTATGAATAGTGCTGCAATGAACATAGGAGTGCAGAGGGCTTTTCTGCATCAACTTTTTGGGTTCCTAGAGTATATTCCTAGGAGTGATATTTCTGGGTCATATGGGAGCTCAATTTCAAGTTTTTGAAGAATATCCACATGGTTTTCCAGAAAGTTTGGATCAGTGTACATTCCCATCAGCAGTAATGAGTGAGTGTCTCTTTCTCCCCACATACTCACCAACTCTAGTTGTTCTTGTTCTTTGAGATGTGTGGCAGTCTCTGTGGTGTGAGATATACCTCGTTGTTTGATTTGCATCTCTGTGATGATTAATTATGTGGAGCATTTTTATGTGCCTTTGGCCATCTATATTATCTTCTTTGAGGAAGTTTCTGTTCATCGCCTCTTCCTATTTTTGGATGGAGTTACATGTTTTTTTCTTGTTAAGCTCTACCAGTGCCTTATATATCATGGATATCAATCACTTATCAGATTGGTATTGGGTGAATGGATTCTCCCATTCTGTTGGTAGTGTTCTATCCTAGTCACTAGTTCCTTTAAATTACAGACACTTTTTTTGGTTTTGGGGTCACACTCTGCAGCCTCAAGGGTTACTCCTGGCTCTACGCTCAGAAATTGCTCACGGCAGGCTCAGGGGACCATATGGGATTCTGGGATTTGAACCACCATCCTTCTGCATGCAAGGCAAATGCCCTACTTCATGCTATCTCTCTAGTCCATAGACACTTCTTAGTTTAATTTATTCCTATTTGCTTATCTTTGCTTACACTAGCTAGGTTAATGTTTTGTCATCCTTGAAGATGCCTTTAGGTTCAATGTCATAGAATGTTCTGCCTACATCTTCCACTATATACTTTGTGGTTTCATACTTGATATCAAGTTCTTTAATCCATTTTGATTTGACATTTGTGAATGGCATTAAAGTGATCTAAATTCACCTTTTTGCACGTAGTAGACCAATTTTCCCATCATCACACACTGAAGAGTTTTTTTTTAAATGGGTGCTTTCCCATGACAATATGCTTCAAGAGTGGAGAAATTCTGAATATCTTAGGCCACGGGAATTTCCTTCCTTCCCCAATACTTACTGTGCCTATACAAAAAAAATGGTGGGGTAACACCAAGCCCTGCCACTGCACCACTTTTTCTGGTTTTGTTTTCCTTTATTTTTTGTTTGTTTTTTGATATCTCACTTCTTTATTTTCTTCCACTTTTTTCTTTCTTTTTCACTTTTGTGGATATTATTCGGTGATTTTTTTCTTTCTATTTTAGTAGTTGATACCAAGTTTTTTCTTCTCTTTTCCTTAACCTTTTTATCTTCAACAGAGTAGCATAACTTGAATCATTCAGCCTCATAAATTGAGGGAAGGAAAGAATGATACCAGGACCAGTCATATGAACACGTAGTGTAAATAAAAAATGACCAGACTGGAACACCAAACAGAATAGATACCCAACCTAAAACAAGCTGTAAAGTGGAGACCAGTTACACTAGGATTCGGGGGGTGGAGGGGGAGGAGGGATGTGTGGGAGACAAGCTGGGAACAGGAGTGGAGAGAGGACAACATTGGTGGTGGGAAAGCCCTTCATTTATTGTCACTATGTACTGTAAATAAGTCTGTGTAATAAAATTCAATCACAATAAAAAAACTGGGTGCTGTACTCTTGATGAAACATTCTTTTCATTGAGTATTTTTACTATATCCCACCACTGCTTGCAGGCCTGAAGGGTGGCTTGTGATAAATCTGCTGTAAATATAAAAGATGTTGCTTTGTGTGTAATTTTGTTTTCTGATCTTGCTGCTTTCAGTATACTATCTCCATCTATGGTTTTCATAAATAAACCTTGGGTGCTTTTATTTGAGTCTCTTTTAGCTTGTACTCTTTGAGCATCCAGGACATGTTACATGCATTCTTTAGCTCTGAGAAATTCTCAGCAGTGATGACTTTGATTGTTGCTTCTTCATAGGAACTTTCTTCTTGGCTCTCTACTAGCCCAATGATTCTTACGTTTTTCTGTTTATCTCAAAGTTCTATTGTCCTGTAATTGTTTGTTTTGAAGACTTTTTTATCTTACATTCAATCATTTTAAGACTTTTTTTCCATCTTCTGCTGTTGTCTGTAGGTGTTATGCAGCTCATTTTAGAGCTGACCATAACTTAAGAAATTGATACTCTGCTGGTGAGACACTCCAGTGAGTTTTACATTTTTCCAATCAAGTTTTTCAGTTCTGTGATTTTTATTTGAATTTTTCTCATTTCTAATCTCATCTCCGCTTGAGCCTTACTGGATGTTTATTACATGGTTTCTCTAAGTTCCTTGAATAACCTCAAGATTTTCTGTCTTAAGTCTCTATCAGAGAGGCTATATAAATAGCTGATACTAGTTAGGTATTCAGAACTACCATCTTTGTGTACTAAGCATGGTGGGCTTCTGCAATGCTTTTTCATTGTTAACTTATGCAGTGTAGAGGTATTTTTATATGTTTTGTTTGGGCTTACTGACTAGAAGAAATGCACGGCTATAAAGCAAAGCTAAACAGCCATGTATTTCTAGAGATGCACTGACCTGAGGTGAAAAAAATCTCTTCTGATTCAGAAAGATGACTGTTTCATCCATGTGCACATCATTATAAATATTGCAAATTTGAAGAGAACATTAATTGGAACACAACAGTGTCCTCTGATGTGGAGGTTCTGAAATGAGAGTTACAGTCACACAAATAATTGAATATAGAAACATGTTAAAGAATGATTGGACGGTTTTGAGTGGAAAGATCCAATTAGAAGGCAGGGCATAATTAAGCTACCTAGGAGTTTCATGTTTCTTCCCCCTAGAGCACTTTGAAGATGCTAAGTAGAATACACTAACTGTAAAAATGCCCACTTCAGCTTCTGAAATGTCTGCCTTTTGTAAGCCAAATCCTGGATACTTCCAGCTCTTTAATCCGTGTACCATGTATCCCTGCCCCCAACATGTGCCACCTTTCAATCATTCTTTGGTCATGGTCAAGGACAGTGTGGATTTGATCGGTGGATTTGTTGCCAGGCAGACTGGTATTCTATGGCCATAGGATAGTTGAAGCTTTGTGACAGCCCTTCCCCCTTCCAGCCTATAAGGAGCAGGGAGGGTTTGTGGCATCAGAAAGGCAGTCACGACATAGGAAGTTCTGTGGTCTCCACTGAAGCCATTGTTTTTGAGTTAACCTTCATAAAGCAGCCTCAGAGATAACTCAGCTTAAATCTGAGTCTCCTGTGGGACAAGAGTAGTGTGTAGTGGCAGACCATCAATCCCTGGACCAGAGGCATTAACTGAGGCTTCTGTGGCAATAGTAGCAGAAGAAGCAGCAACACCATCAGCAGCCTGAGCCTCAGTCAAGGAATCTGTCCTTCAGATACCTACCACCAAAGACAGCACAGTGTCCTAGGTGCCACTGCGGTCACCACCACCAGAACCATCATCACAGCCATTGATAACACCCCAAAGCTGAGAGTTTCACCAACTATTTCCCCAGGATCCTGAGGAGCATTCACAACAAACCGAGTATTTCATGCCAGGTTTTGGGCCTCCTTGACTGCACAGTGAAGGAATCCTTCAACACATCAAGGAGAAGACCGAACAACTCACAGATACACCCAACACAGAGTTGTCATCACTAAAGACATCCAAATGGCAGCATAACTGCTGCTATCAGGCAAGCTGTGCAGGAAGAGGTTGCAAGCTGCCAAAGCTGTCACCAGAGTGGGCATCCTTAATGCTGCCTTCCCTCCCAAGCTAGACATCATCCAGCAAGGTTCTTTTCAGAGCCATTTCAGTGGTTGCCTCTGTTTACCTCTAAACAGAGGAAAGTACTCTTAAATTTCATTTTCATTTCAGGTCTAAATCTCCACTAGTATAACTTGGGAATTTTATTTTAAAGCAACTTTATGGCTAACACCCAAAAAAAGACAGAAGCAAACATGTTCCTTTAAATATTATTTGAGGGCAAGAGAGAGTAATGAAGAGGGTAAGGCTTGTACTGGACACAACATAGGTTGTATAAGGAAATATACACTTATGGCCCCTGGTCAGCCATAACAGTGTTACTGTCTTTTTAATGGTGAAGAAGTCAGTTACCAGAAAGCTGCCCCTTGTAACTGCTGCAGGATGACAGTTGTCCTAGGGCAGTGGTTGGCAACCTGCGTCTCGCGAGCCACATGTGGCTCTTTACACTTTTAATTTGTGCCAGGTGGCCGCTCCAGGAGTCAGGACTCTGCTCCTAGCCTTTGTCAGTAGCTCTCAAAATAAATTTCAATCATGGTTTTAGTGAGATTTGGCTCAGTTGAAAAAAAAGGTTGCCGACCACTGTCTAGGGATATATAAAGATCTTGACTGAAGTGCTGGGGGACTAGTAGACTCTGCCACTGCTGCTCTTGCTAGATTGTTCCTACTGGATGGTCACTGCCTGATTGCTGGAGAAACTGTTTACTGGACTCTCAGATCCTGCTGCCTTTTGCTGTTTCTCTACTGGTCTGCACTTAACAGATTACAATCCCCTGTATGACTCCCTGCATGGTCCTCCAAACACTACCAGCCTTAAGCCCTGAGCACTGCTGGGTGTGGCCAAAATAAATAACTAAATAAATGTTTTGTATTGACGATTATTGTTTGAGTGCATCTAGTTGCCTCAATTAACACCACCCATGTGCTTCAGACTCTCCACTTACCTTTCCATATTGCTTCACATTTATTTTATCTTTATATTCAGCTCAAACATTATATATATTTTTCTTTCATTCTTGACCAAATCCTTCATACCCACTGCACTATTAGCTAATAGCCAAGAAAAAATTTTAAGATTTGTGTTTCAAAATAATTCAATTTATTTATTACATAGTTTGGTCATGGAAGGTGAGCCTCTCCCCATACTCGGGGAATATTCAAAGAACCATGAGTACAAATAGTTTGGAGTTTTGATTCTGAGCCAAATTTATGATGCTGTGAGCCTTTGGCCACTATTTTAGATTTGGACAACAAAGATTGGTTGAATTGAAATTGGAGTTAGTGGAGGGTACCATATTTGATCCCAGCCCACATGTTCCCAAATTTATATTACAGCCATGTGACATTACATATACATTTCCTTGAAGTTTAAGGGTTCAAACTTAATGCACTTGTTAAATAAACAGGCCAGGGGAGAATCAGGAAAGATAATTGGTTGATCTCGGGGTACCTGGAACTATAGAATAGGAAATCAATGTTAAGTATTCAAAGATCTGAATTAATGGCTGACTGCATGAAATTATTATAGGTGACATCCCTACTAATATGATTTGATAATGCCAAAAGGATCAAACTGCTTATCTCATGTCAAGGTCCAAAGAGCTGACCTACTCACAGGCTACTGCAACTGTCAACTCTGTCTCATTCATAGATATGCAAATTCTTGGAGTTATTCTACATCTATGGAGATTTGTGCACTGAAGCATAAACACAGAAGGTGATGGGACATAAATCTGGGTTGACCTGACGCTGTTGCCCAATGTGCCACAGTATGGGGGTTCATCAGGTGTCTAAAAAGTCCCGTATCCTATCATGATGTGGTTGGTGGAGTGAAAGCTGAAGATCCCATCTAGAGAGTTGTCCCAGTCAGAGGCCTGAAACTACACTTTCAATACTGGTCTACACAATCAAGTGACAGAAGTTGTCAGAGAGGCAAGGGAAGGTTTAGTGTATGGACCAAATGCAATGTGTGTCTGATGTTTTGGAGGGTAAGAATTTTCCAAACTATATGGTGCAGTTAAGAAACAGATACATTGGCCGCCACTGACACCATTGCAAGGGGCAGCTGACCTCGGCTTTGAAACCAACTCCAGCACAGAATCCCGGAAGAAAGCTGAGAGATGGAGGTGACATGGAAACGCCCAAGTAGGATGGAGCCAGAGCAATGTGGTGCAATTTTTTTCCTTTATTTAAACAGCTTGATTACATATATGATTGTGATTAGGTTTCAGTCATGTAAAGAACACTCCCTTCACCAGTGCAACATTCCCACCACCAATGTCCCAAATCTCCCTCCATCCCACCCCACCCCCACCTGTACTCCAGACAGGCTTTCCAGTTTTCTCATTCATTCCATGATTATGGTAGTTCTCTGTGTAGTTATTTCTATAGCGTATTCACCACTCTTTGTGGTGAGCTTCATGCAGTGAGCTGGAAGTTCCAGCCCTCCTCTCATTGTCTCTGAAGATTGTTGCAAAAATGACTTTTATTTTACTTAAAACCCATAGATGAGTGAGACTATTCTGCATCTCTCTCCCTCTGACTTATTTCACTCAGCATGATAGACTCCATGTACATCCATATATAGGAAAATTTCATGACTTCATCTCTCCTGACGGCTGCATAATATTCCATTGTGTATATGGACCACAGTTTCTTTAGCCATTCATCTGTTGAAGGGCATCTTGGTTGTTTCCAGAGTCTGGCTATTGTGAATAGTGCTGCAATAAATATAGGTGTGAGGAAGGGGTTTTTGTATTGTATTCTTATGTTCTTAGGGTATATCCCTAGGAGTGGAATAGCTGGGTCGAATGGGAGCTCAATTTCCAGATTTTGGAGGAATCTCCATATTGCTTTCCATAGAGGTTGGACTAGACGGCATTCCCACCAGGAGTAGATAAGAGTTCCTTTTTCTCCACATCCCCGCCAGCACTGATTGTTCTCATTCTTTGTGATGTATGCCAATCTCTGTGGTGTGAGATGGTATCTCATCGTTGTTTTGATTTGCATCTCCCTGATAATTAGTGATGAGGAACATTTTTTTTCTTTTTTTTTTGTTTTTGTTTTTGGGCCACACCCGGTGGTGCTCAGGGGTTACTCCTGGCTGTCTGCTCAGAAATAGCTCATGGCAGGCATGGGGGACCATATGGGACACCGGGATTCGAACCAACCACCATTGGTCCTGGATCAGCTGCTTGCAAGGGAAACGCCACTGTGCTATCTCTCCGGGCCCAAGGAGCATTTTTTTCATGTGCTTTTTGGCCATTTGTATTTCTTTTTTTCAAAGTGTCTGTTCTTCTCCCCATTTTTTGATGGGATTAGATGTTTTTTTCTTATAAAGTTCTGTCAGTGCCCTGTATATTTTGGATATTAGCCCCTTATCTGATGGGTGTTGGGTGAATAGTTTCTCCCACTCGATGGGTGGCTCTTGTATCCTGGGCACTCTTTCTTTTGAGGTGCAGAAGCTTCTCAGCTTAATGTATTCCCATCTGTTGATCTCTGCTTCCACTTGTTTGGAAAGTGCAGTTTCCTCCTTGAAGATGCCTTTAGTCTCAATGTCATGGAATGCTTTACCTACATGTTCTTCTATATACCTTATGGTATCAGGTCTGATATCTAGGTCTTTTACCTTCGTA
This sequence comes from Suncus etruscus, assembly GCF_024139225.1. NCBI lineage: Eukaryota > Metazoa > Chordata > Mammalia > Eulipotyphla > Soricidae > Suncus > Suncus etruscus. Next base: position 71,936,910 of record NC_064868.1, on the reverse strand, counting down.
CATGATGATAACTGGGGGTCTATGTTCACTTTTTTGCAAGTGGCTAACCGGTTCTGCCAGCACCACTTGTTGAAGAGGTTTTCCCTGCTCCACTTAGAATTTCTTGCTCCTTTGTCAAAAATTAGGTAATTGTATGTCTGGGGAACATTGTCTGAGAACTCAAGACTATTCCACTGATCTAGGGTCTGTCTTTATTCCAATACCATGCTGTTTTGATAACTATTGCTTTGTAGTATATTTTAAAGTTAGGAAAGTAATGCCTCCCATTTTCCTTTTCCCTAGGAGTGCTTTAGCTATTCTAGGGTGTTTATTGTTCCAGATGAACTTCATAAGTGTTTGATCCACTTCTTTGAAGAATGCCATGGTTATTTTTAAGGGGATCGCATTAAATCTGTATAATGCTTTGGGGAATATTGGCATTTTAATGATGTTAACCCTGCCAATCCATGAATAGGGTATGTGTTTCCATTTCCATGTGTCCTCTATGATTTCTTGGAGCAGGGCTTTATAGTTTTCTTTGTATAGGTCCTTCACGTCTTTGGTCAAATTGACTCCAAGATATTTGAGTTTGTGTGGCACTAATGTGAATGGGGTTGCCTTCTTGACGTCCATCTCTTCCCTATCATTATTGGTGTATAAATAGGCCATTGATTTATGTGTGTTAATTTTGTAGCCTGCCTCCTTGCTATATAAGTCTATTGTTTCTAGAAGCTTTTTGGTAGAGACATTAGGGTTTTCTAATTAGAGTGTCATGTCATCTGCAAACAATGAGAGCTTGACTTCTTCCTTTCCTATCTGAATTTGCTTCATATCTTTTTCTTGCCTGATCGCTATAGCAAGAACTTCCAGTACTATGTTGAAGAGGAGTGGTGGGAGCGGACAGCCTTGTCTTGTACCAGAACTTAAAGGAAAGGCTTTTAGTTTGAGGATAATATTTGCCTTTGTCTTGTGGTAGATGGCTTCAACTAGATTGAGAAAGTTTCCTTTCATTCCCATCTTGCTGAGAGTTTTGATCAAGAATGGGTGTTGGACCTTATCCAATGCTTTCTCTGCATCTATTGATATAATCATGTGATTCTTATTTTTTTGTTGTTGATGTTGTGTATGATGTTGATAGATTTACAGATGTTAAACCATCCTTGTATTCCTGGGATGAAACCTATTTGGTCATAGTGTATGATCTTCTTGATGATGCATTGAATCCTGTTTGCCAGGATTTTGTTGAAGGTCTTTGCATCTGCATTCATCAACGATATTGGTCTGTAATTTTCTTTTTTGGCAGCATCTCTGTCTGATTTTGGTATCAAGGTGATGTTGGCTTCATAGAAGCTGTTTGGGAGTGTTTCCGTTTTTTCAATTTCATGGAAGAGTCTGGCTAGGATTGGTAGTAGCTCCTCTTGAAATATTTGAAAAAATTCATTAGTAAATCCATCTGGGCCTGCGGTTTTCTTTTTGGGCAGATGTTTGATTACAGTTTCAATTTCCTCAGTAGTGATGGAGGTGTTTAGATACGCTACATCTTCCTTACATAAATGTGGAAGGTTATAAGTGTCCAAGAATTTTTCCATTTCTTCTAGGTTCTCATGTTTAGTAGCATAAAGTTTCTCAAAGTAGTCTCTGATTACCCTTTGTATCTCTGCAATATCTGTCGTGATCCTCTCCTTTTCATTTCTAATACAGGTTATCAGATTTCTCTCTCTTTCTTGTGAGTTTTTCCAATGGTCTATCAATCTTGTTTATTTTTTCAAGAACCTACTTTTGCTTTCGTTGATCTTTCGGATTGTTTTTTGGTTTTTCACTTCATTCAGCTTTGTTATTTCCTTCTGTCTCCCTATTTTTGGTTCCTTTTTTTGGTCATTTTCTAATTTTTTGAGTTGCGTCATTAAGTTATTCAGGTATGCCCCTTCTTCCTTCTTGATGTGTGCTTGTAGAGCTATAAATTTTCCTCTCAGGACCGCTTTTGCTGTGTCCCATAGATTCTTGCAGTTTGTATCTTCATTATCATTTGTTTCCAGGAAAGTTTTGAATTCCTTTTTAATTTCATCTCAGACCCACTGGTTGTTCAGTAGCAGAGTGTTTAATTTTCAATTGTTAAAGATTTTCTTCTGTGTGCCTTTTTAGTTCACATCTAATTTCAAAGCTTTGTGGTCAGAAAAGGTAGCCTGCAAGATTTCTATCCTCTTGATTTTATGGAGGTATGTTTTATGTGTCAGCATGTAGTTTATCCTAAAGAATGACCCATGTACATTGGAGAAGAATATGTATCCAGGTTTTATGGGATGGAGTGTCCTATATATATCTACTGGTCCTCTTTCTTCCATTACTCTTTCAGGGCTAGTATGTTTTTGTTGGGTTTCAGTCTGGTTGTCCTATCAAGTGTTGATAGGGCCATGTTGAGGTCTCCCACAATTATTGTGTTATTATTTATTTCTTCTTTCAGATTTGTCAGTATCTGTATTAGATAATTTGCTGGTCTCTCATTGTGTGCATATATGTTTAATAGTCTGATTTCTTTCTGTTGCACATATCCCTTGATTTGTACATAGTGTCCATCTTTGTCCCTTACCACTTTTCTGAGTATAAAGTTGGTGTCATCAGATATTAATATGGCCACCCCAGATTTTTTGAGGGTGTTGTTTGCTTGGATGATTTTCCTGCAGCCTTTGATTTTGAGTCTTTGTTTGTTCTGACTATTCAGATGTGTTTCTTGTAGGCAGCAAAAGGTTGGATTCATCTTTTTGACCATTTTGCCACTCTGTGTCTTTTAATTGGTGAATTTAATCCATTGACATTGAGGGAGATGATTGTCATAGGATTTAATGTCATCTTTGTAGATAAGTTTGCTGTGTTTGTTGGTCTCTCTTGTCTTAGAGTACACCTTTCCGTTTTTCCTTTAAGGCTGGTTTTTCATCTGTCAAGTTTCTGAGCTATTGTTTATCCATGAAGCTTTGTATTCTTCCTTCAAAGCTGAACATGAGTCGGGCTGGGTGCAGTATTCTCAGTGAGGTGTTCATTTCATTCAGTCTTGTCACAATACCCCACCACTGACTTCTGGCCTTGAGAGTTTCTTGTGACATATTTGCTGTAAGTCTTAGGGATGCTCCTTTGAATGTAATTTCCCGTTTTGATCTTGCTGCTTTCAGTATTATATCTCTATCTGTGGGATTTGTTATTGTAATGAGGATGTGTCTTGGGGTGTTTTTCTTTGGGTCTCTTTTAGCTGGTACTCTTCGGGCATGCAGGATTTGATTGCATGTCGTCTTTAACTCTGGGAGTATCTCTTTGATGATGTCTTTGACAGTTAATTTTTCCTGGAGATCTCCTACCTGGGTCTCTGGGACTCCAATTTTTCTTATGTTGTTTCTGTTGGGTTTATCAAAGATTTCTATTTTCATCTGTTCGCATGCCTTGAATACTTTTTCCATTGCCTGTTCGTTTGTCTTAAGGTTCTTTTCCAATTTCTTCTGCTGTGTTGAGTTTTTCTGCATCACATCTTCCAGTACTCCAATTCTCTTCTCGGCTGCTGTTACCCTGCTGGCGAGGCCATCCATTGAGGTTTTCAGTTGAGCTACCATGTTTTTCAGATCTGTTATTTCAGTTTGGAGTTTTCTGATTTCTGTCTTTGTGTTCTGTTCAGATCGATCTATGCTTTCTTTGAGTTCTACAAACATCTTCCATATTGCTATTTTAAGTTCCTTATCTGAGAGGTTAATCAGGTGGTTGAAATTTATTATTTCGTCTTCATTCTCTGTACCTGCGAGGTTTCCCCTTTGTCACTCTTGTAGTGTGGTTTTTCCTGCATGTTGTTGTGGGGTTCATTGGCTTCGCTCTTCTGCTGCCTCTAGTTGATAGTTTTTTGGATGGCGGCCCCCACAGCCAGTTTACAAACTGGGCAGCTTCAAAATGCAGTTTTTTGAGGGTGCACTCCCTAGGCCTCTGAGGAGACCTTCAGGTATTCAGAAACACAGAAAGGCACAGGAGAGGTTTCCCTTGAAGTCCCCAGAGTGATCCAAAAAACCTGATGTTAAGCCAAAAATAATACTGGGGTAATGGATTTATTTTGCATGCAGTCTAACCATTTTGATTTCTGGTACCACATGGGTTCCCCAAACCGTACATGAAATAAGCAAAACTTCACCCACAAAGAAATTGTGGTTTATATGCACAACATAACTCTACTCAGTTCAAAGGAAAAACAAAATAATGCAATTTATTGCTTTAAGTATGGAAGTAGGGGTTGGCTTCATACTGAATAAATTTTGTCACAGGAAGAGAAGGTAATATAGTAAGGTTCCTCTTATGTGTTTAAGAAAACAGAAATACATTGTAACCAGTCCCATCCAACAGCTTCTTTGACTTCTTGTCATCCCAGTACACTGGCTCTGGCCATATCACATGATCTTGAAAACCTGTGATCCATATCACTATCATTATACTCCTCCAAAAGATCCTTGACCTTTTCTTGTGATGAACTCTACACTTATAATTTTTAATTAAATCACCATGAGATAGAGTTAAAAATTTGTTCTTAGCTGAGTTTCAGTTATAAAATATTCCAACATTAATTCCTTTATCAGTGCTCATTTCCCACCACAAGTTTCCCTCATGCCTCTTCTCCCCAGCCCAGTCTACATCTATGATAGACACCCTACTTCTCTGTCTTTTTTCCTCCCTTTTCTCCTTTTAGGAAATGTGCTTTTCAATATTGTTACCAAAGGCATATTATGAATATCTATTTAGTTTTTTTTATTACCCAGCTTTGTATATAATGACCATTTCTAACTGTTATTGTCATAGTGGTCTCTTCTCTGACCTTCTCAGACAATACTCCTGTAATTTGTATTGCCTTTGGATATTATTCTCATATTTTTATAATCTGCACATGAGTGTGGTCATTCTATATCTATCCCTCTCCCTCTGACTCATTTTGCTCAGCATGATACTCTCTATGTCTATATATGTATAAGCAAATTACATGACTTTATTTTCCTAAAAGCTGTGTAGTGTTCCATTTTGTGCATCTTTTCTTTATCTGCTCATGTGTTTTCTGGCACTTGAATAGTTTCCAGATTCTGGTTATTGTGAATAGTGCTATTGTGAATATAAGAGTTCAGATGTTTTATTGCACTGTATTTTTGGACCCCATATTGCTAGGTCAATGGAAGCTCAACTTCTAGTTTTTTGAGGACTGTCAATTTTATTTTCCAAAAAGTCTGAACCTTTTGGTATTCCAATGAACAGAGACTCAGAGTCCCTTTTCCCCATATCCATGCCAGCACTGGTTGTTTTTGTTCTTTCCATGTGTCTACACTTAAAAAAATCTTGGAGTTGCCTGCCCCAGCCATTTTTGCTTTTTCATCCCTTCATCCTCTAGCCATACAAGTCTGGCTCTTTGCTTCTTTCAGGACAGACTGATATGCATTTTTTTTACATTTAAACAAGTGTAAATAAATACCCAAGACAGTGTCTTGATGGGTGTGACTAAATCTAATCCACCAGGTCCCATTCAATTCCAGTTATATTCCAGAGGATCTGCCTACATACCTTCCCTGCCACTTCTACTGCTTTTGTCCTTAGAGCCCACATCCCTTCTCAAATACAATTATTTTTTCTTTCACAAAACACTCACTCCACTAAGATACTAGGAGACTCTACAGTAAGGACAAATACCTTATGAAAAAGTAAACGGTGCTCCTCAGCACTAATTAGGGATGTGAAAAAGTTTTCACTGTCACTTATATGTGAAATGCAAATCAAAACAGTGAGATATCTCACATCAAGGATAGTGGCATTTATCCAAAATGGCAAGCTTCAAAAATAAATAACATTCCCTACCAGTGAGAATAGCATGTATCAAAAGGACTGGAAACAAACTCTATTGGTAAGAATGTGCTGAATAAGGAATACTCATCAACTGTTGGTTGGAAGACCATATGGCTCTACTCCTATGTAATGAAGTTTGGAGCTTTCTCAGAAAGTAAGAACTCGTATAACTCAGTAATTCTACATCTTGGCAGCTACTCTCAAAACAAAAGCCTTCACTGGAAATATATATATATATATGTATATATAGGTTTATATATAAATATATACATATACATATATAGGTATATATAAGTTTATATTTATATATATATAGGTTTATTTCAGTGCCTACTACAATAGCTATTAAATGTGAATAACCCATCATTATAAAATAACCCATATGGATAAACTTTAATATATAGATATACAAAGAAATAATACACAATTATAAAATAAGATTAAAGAATGTTTGTCAATGCAAAGTGGATGGACCTGAAGAGTGTCAGATTAAGCAAAATAAGTCATGTGAGAAGTTCAAGTATATAATAATCTATATTTCATCAAGGAAAGAAGATAAAAGAAGAGATAGAAAATATTGGAGAATGACAAGTCCTTGGCCTTGCAATACACCTAGCAGTGCGGTGAGAAGAGAGGGAAGAAATGACAAGCACAGAAGAGATAGGCACTGTGACAGAGGCTCAAGGGAACTTATAAGTAGTAGGGTACAATAATTGTGTATATTGATACCATAAAATTTAATAATATTTATCTGAACTATAATACAATAAATAAGAAAAATATTTGTCCTTTCTAACTGTTAGTCCTATATTAAATAACCAAGATTTAACACAGATAAATATTAAAAGCAATGGAAGATAAGGAGTAATCTATCCTCTCAAGCTTAAGTTATTTTATTTTGTGGATTGTCAGTCACCCCATGACATACTGTGCTAAGAGCTGTGGCTCACAGTTCCTTATGACTGTTCAAAAAGACATTGCTCATAATACTTCTCAATAAAAGATTATAATATACTGAGGAATACACACAAATACTGAAACTTTGTGCTTTAAAAGTAAAAATATAATTTTATGTAAATAATAAACTCAGATATGTAAAAAGGAATTAAATGTCACTTGCAGAGTTCATTGCTATAAAGAGGAGAATTCTGTCTTAGAAAATTCATCAACTCATTGTTTTGCTATGCGTGATAACATTGCATTTATATGATAATTTGGGTTACTTTGAAAAATATTTAATTGTTTGCCTTTTTATGGTACTGTGTAGAACTAAAACTTCCACACTACACTCCTGGAGAACTAGAATCGAGATGATAGAGAAAAATTAAGACCATAAGAAATGTCAGAGAGGCTGACCAAGAGAAAGAAGAAAAAGCGACTTTTTCATGGGAATGTCATCTGCTTTAATCTGTGTGTAAAGCATTATTAAATAGTGATACCACTTCTTGGCATCTATCTATAAAACACAAAAATTAATTTGAAAGGATATATGCACACCAATGTACAAACCACACTTAGTACAATAGCCAAAAAATGGAAACAAGTCAAATGCTCAATTACAGAAGAATGTATAAAGAAGTTGTGGTATATAAGCACAATGGAATACTATGCAGCCCTAAAAATAAAAATCATGAAATTCATAGCAGCATGCATCGAACTATAGGATATGTTGATGAAGTAATTCAGAAGGGGATGAACAAATACAGAATTATCTCTCATATATGGAACTTAATGATACACAATGAGGTAGCAAAAAAGGAGGGGCACTGGCATCCAGTTTTAGTCTAGTGATAATCACAGGATGAAGGACAGCTCTGCCATTCACCTTCTCCAATGTTCAATGTAGAATACAGATTTTTTTCTGTAAGTTGATTACTTTGCCATTTTGCTAACTTTTGTAGAGGCCTCTCACAACCTGAAATTGACTATTCTCTCAGATGGGCATGGGTTCCACAGTGCACTTGAGTCTCATATCTTTAGAAAGATGGGAAGACATTATATTCCCTCAAATGTTAGGAATGCCTTTTACAGTTATTTTTCCAGTCATAAGTCAGAAAAGGATATTTTTGGCTGCTGCCACTTCATAGGCCACTGCAAAAGAGTCACTTCATTTAAAAATGTCCCCCAGTGAAATACGTGTCTTTAAGCCTGAGTCATTATACCACTCTAAATTTTCCCCATTTCCTCCTCCTTCTCTTCCTCCTCCTCCTCCTCAAATCGACAAGCCAATTAGAATCTCACAGTGCTACAGGGTCAACTGTACGAAATCTACGAAAATCTACTGTTTTAAAGTTTGATTTAATTTATTGAAACCATTGCGATTTTCAAAGTTCCTCATCCAACTCAAATTTCAACCCAAAGTTGGATTTCAGTCATACAATGGATCAGGACCAATCCCACCATCAGTGTCAACCTCACTCCACCAATGTTACCAGAATGTATCCTATACCATCACCCTTGGTCCCCTGGCCTGCCAGTATAACATGCTCATTTAAAGTTTAGGCTGTTGAAGTTTGGGTCTCTTGATTCCATTGCAGTTGACTTTGGCTTGAATATTTAGTCTGTGCTTATTTTTTTATCTCCACCAATGCACCTGAGACCATTTGGCCCCTAACCCCCATCCTTTCTTTTTTTCCTCCTTCATTTTATAGAAAAATACAGAAATATGAGGGAAAACAAAGTAATTTGTATTACAAGTTTCTATAAAAAGGCAGAAGACCTTATCTACTAGAATTTCCTATTAAACAAATCCCAAAAACGGGTGGGTAAAACTACATCTACATAAGGAAATACACAATAAGAATTATACCTATACCTATT